>NC_138963.1:211255000-212455000 GCF_055761805.1 Camellia sinensis | reverse complement strand
GAGCTGTGACAGTCTGTATGCAAAAAGACTTTTCATACATATATACAATCAGCGTAAAACAGTATGTACAACATTTACAATCATTCAGGACAGGGACTTAATCCCTGTTAAGACAGTACAGTATAGTGTTATCAGTCTATACAGCAATACAAAATAGATACAGAGACAGACGGGAGAAATTAAAACACCCCTAAGCCATAGCTTGGCAGGCTTGGAACCTCGCAGTGAGGCACAGTGGTTGGCTTGACAAAAAGGGGAGTCTAACCCATGCTCCTCGCTCCGGTCTGGTGCCTGAACACCTACATATATATATAAACAGTGAGCTAAAACCCAGTGAATAATATAATGCATAAAGAGGTTAAGAATGAATGTCCTTTCAGTATTGAAAACAGTCAATTGACATTCGGTTCTGGCTGTACCGAAGGAGGATGTGGGGGTTGTTGGTTCTGTTGTTATTCTAGTCTTGCGGTTAGTAATTCCACCATTCTCTCCAACCTCGTCATTCTTGCCTCAGAGGATTCAGTTTCATTAGCAGTGCTTGTATTATCCACTTCACTATATGCAACATAGTAATAACAAACATAGGAAGTTGCATACTTTAAACATTTAAACATGAGCAGTTATATGTTTCAACACATTAACACATATTCATGTCATGTCCACACACACTTTTCATGCTCAAGTGATGCCCTAATTGCTTTTCTAGGACACCCTATAGCTCCTTTGGACACGTGTGTGCGGTATAACTCGTGGTTGAGTATCGCTCTGATACCACTCAGTCATGACCCAAACCCGCCCTTATGGGTTTAGCACCGTAACCGGCCAGTAATCCGAGATTACCAAAGGCCTGCTTAACAGTCATACAGTAATACAGAGTACAGGGGCGCGGAAGCCAAAACAGTAAGTAAACAGTGTCTAATGAGCTGTAACAGTCTGTATGCAAAAAGATTTTTCATACATATATACAATCAGTGCAAAACAGTATGTACAACATTTACAATCATTCAGGACAGGGACTTAATCCCCGTTAAGACAGTACAGTACAGTGTTATCAGTCTATACAACAATACAAAACAGATACAGAGACAGACGGGGGAAATTAAAACACCCCTAAGCCATAGCTTGGTAGGCTCGGAACCTCGCAGTGAGGCACAATGGTTGACTTGACAAAAAGGGGAGTCTAACCCACGCTCCTAGCTCCGGTCTGGTGCCTGAACACCTACATATATATATAAACAGTGAGCTAAAGCCCAGTGAATAACATAATGCGTAAAGAGGTTAACAATGAATGTCCTTTCAGTATTGAAAACAGTCAATTGATTCAGTATAACAGTCATTCAGTCATAACAATCATATGTGGTACATCCATTAGCAGAAACAGTACAGTAAACAGTAGGTCTTGAGAGATCGAACAGTCAATGATGGCCATCAGTAATGGTTCCAAACATGGAAACTGACAGAGATCTCTATAACAGTAGCAGTAACAGTAACAGTAACAGTAACAGTAATAGTAGTTGCTAAGGATGCCACAATACAGTTCAGAATAGAGGACAAACATTCATTCAGTTAACAGTAAACAGTTCAGAAAATAGTTCAATTGATCATTCAGAAAATATTCACGTTCGAACATATCTTTACAACATTACTACTCACAGAGTTCTGGGCTACAGTTAAGCTAGAGCGCGTCTTCGGATGCCAACTCTACACAGTTTACAGGATGAACACACACTAAGTTCACATTCGGGAAACAAAGACTTAGTCCCTACTTAGACTCGGTGTGGTTCTACATCTATATCCTCATTAAGATGCCTTAAACTAGGCCTAAGAATGCCTAGGATGAAATGAGGATGCAAAGATGCACTTTAAAAATATTTTCAGAAGTTTCAGAAAACAGGGGTCACGCTCGAGCGTAGGTTACGCCGCTCGAGCAGACATGCAGACAAAGGTTTCCGGTCGAGCGTATAATTACCCGCTCGAGCGTACTGCAAAACAGTCAAAAGTGCTGGATAGGTGAAATTCACGCTTGATTGGGCGCTCGACACCCGCTCGAGCGTAAGACACAAGGTCCCGCTCGAGCGTAAATTAACCCGCTCCAGCGGACTGCAAAACAGAACAAAAGGCTGGGAGCACGATTTCCACGCTTGAGCGCCAGTCACCCCACTCGAGCGTGAGTTCAAAATCTGGAATTCCCAAATTTGAACCTCAAGCTCAAATTCAACTTCAAATGTATCAAATTCGATTCCTTTGGGCCCATTTCCTGGAAAACACTTCAAAACTCATAGTTTAACATGATTCAAAGCTCAATTGTAAAAATCAAAACCCAAAGGTAGTTCAAATAAATCCAATTTCAAACCAAAACTCAAGAACATAACTCAAACATGACCTGCATGAGTTTAAACCAATTCAAAGCTTCAATTACTTGCTCAAATGAGCCAATTCCTTCAAAACCAAGATGAGTTCATGGTCCAATGCAAAAATATGAACATGCATGTGCCAAATTCCATGTATTCAACCTCAAAATGGTAGGATATAAGCATGCATGCACGTATGATTTATGCTACAATTCAACACATTAAGCCAATTCTAGACTTGGACCACTCATTAACCATGGACTATGCAAGATACAACTCAATTACACAAATGAGAGGGTGAAACACCAACCTTAAATCTTCAAGCTCAAGAATATAAGCTCAATAGCTCAATTGCAAAGAAACCTTCAATTCTTCAAGTCTTCTAAGCCAAACTCTCAAGAACAACTCAATTCCTCTCACTCTCTCACTCTTGTCGGCTAGAACAAGGAAATTGGCTGAGGACAATGTTGTGTGATCAAGTGTAAGGCTCAAGTGCATTAACATATTGCCCCACTAGCATGGCAAGATGGTAAATAAGACAAACTCTTATAATTTAGCTTTATTTAATCTAATTTAATCGTACCAAATCACATTTCGGATAAATACACCATAAATCGCATAATTTCTAATGATCATAAATCATCAATCAATTTCAGATTCGGCCGCCGATAAGGCCTTCAATTCGCAATTTAAACATAAAACATGGACAGATAGGTTTAACAATCAACAGATAGATATGCATTTAAACTAGCACATTCAATCGATCAATTCAGTATTTCAGTCGATTCAATTACTTTTCATAATCAGTCTCAGTTTAGCAGTAATCAGTAGCATTATCAATGATCAGTGGTGAGGGTTATTACAAAGTGCTTGGAGAGTCGAAAGGAACAGAACCCAGCTCTAGGGAAACTTGGTGGTGGATGGAAGAGGTTCAAGCGGTAGTTAAAGCAAAAAAAGAGTGTTTTAAAAAGTGGCAAAAGAATAAAACTGAGGAAAATCTTAAGAAATATAGATTGGCTAATAAGAAGGTCAAGAAAGTAGTGAAAGAGGCTAAGTTAAAAGCTTATGATAACCTATACACTAGACTAGATAGTAAAGAGGGAGAGAAGAGGGTATACAAACTTGCTAAGATACGGGAGAGGAAAATAGGAGATTTTAATCAAGTTAAGTGCATCAAGAGCGAGGATTCTAAGGTATTGGTGAGGGATGAAGAGATTAAAAAAAGATGGAAGAACTATTTTGAGAAACTATTAAATAAGGAACATGGAGATTTGGAGAAAAACTCTTGAATTTAAAAGATTCCGAATAAGCAGAACTAAGACAGAGTACATGGAGCGTAAATTTAATAACAGTAACAACGAAAGCAGAGGATAAGTGAAGATTGAAAACCAAAAACTGCCTAAGAGTGAACATTGTCGTTATTTAGGGTCGTTATCACAACAGCGGGGGAGATTGATGCGGATGTGGCCCATAGGATTAAGACGAGATAGTGTAAGTGGAGAAGTGCGTCTGGGGTACTGTGTGATAAACGAATACCCACTAGACTTAAAGGTAAGTTCTATAGAACGGCTATTAGACCAATGATGTTGTATGTGACGGAGTGTTGGGCAACCAAGAAACAAAATGTAGATAAGATGAGTGTGGGTGAAATGAGAATGCTAAAGTGGATGTGTGGCAAAACTAGACAAGACAAAATTAGGAATGAATGTATTCGGGAATGGGTAGGAGTAGCACCAATAGAAGATAAGTTGAGAGAGAATCGATTCAGATGGTTTGGTCATATTCAATGGAGACCAACAGAGGCAGTAGTGAAGAGATGCGATACTGTAATGGTAGATGGAAGTGTTAGGGGATGGGGTAGGCCTAGATTAACGTTGGTTAGCGTTGTAAATATAGATATGGATCTACTTAATTTGACTAACGAAATGGCCTTTGATAGGGTCGCGTGGAGAAGAATGATTCATGTAGCCGACCCCATTTGATGGGACTTAAGGCTTGATTTGGTTTGGTTTTAAATTAATAAATTTTACAAAAAAAATCTCATAACCTATTTAAATATTATTTAAAATCATGTATACTAATCATATAAATCTCATTTATATTATTGTTTTTAAAATATATAAATATTAACATTTGTGAGACTTATAATAATAAAGAGTTTCCAACATGTACTAATAGTTACATTTTCATAAATTAATAACAAAAATATTAGAGATCTCAAAAATTCTATTAAAAATTCTACTAAATGTCTTACATTGGTGTATGACTCACATGAGACCTACATTGTGTGGATAACACACCCATGGAAAATATTTGGTAGAATTTTTAGGATCTCTATCATTATTCAATTAATAAATTTTACAAATCATATACTAATAGTAATATCATGACATATGTTGCTATATTAATCGGTATACTAATTGGTATATGTAGTATCACCATTCTCCTAATATATCACATTTTTTTTTATTTTTAATGAAATGAAAGAGAGAGAAAATGATATAAAAAAGTTGAAGAGTAATTAGTGAAATTCATTTTACATCATTAAAGATGGATTAAGAATGTTGAATTAAAAATTCTCAAGTTTTTTCATCCTTTTATCATGGATTGGTAGTGTTACATGTACATATACTAATTAATGTACACATTAATATATCAATTAATGTTATGTCATTATTATTTATCCAACCTATTATATAAATTATAAATATTTAAAATATCTAAAATTATATATTAATATACTAATTCATACATATAATATCATTCTTCATGCACTCGTTATTATTCCAGTTTTGACCAATTTGTGATTTTTGTGCAATTTCTCCATGGCTAGTGGCCACACTCTGATGGTGTGGAACGAAACCCAATACCATTTAAAATTGTCTGTTTGGATATTTTTGAATGGACGGTCAAACCACCCATTTGCCATTTTCTTTATTTTTCTTTTAGTATTATTATTAATTTATTGTCAATATGTGAAAGTTTCAGTTGCAACTGCCAAACCGACTGCTCCATTATTGAATTACGCAATTGCGAACGGGTCTACCCGCATTAGCTGCTGCCACTCTCCATCCATTTTCGAATGATATTTTCTGCAATAGATATCTTCGTAATAATGATTTATTTTTTAAATTAAAATAAAATTTCATTATTTTAAGATGAAATTGTAATAATTAGGACATCCTGTTTTGTTTAGCACATTTTATAATGTAAGGTATCAGATTTCTCGCCTTTAGATCATATATGCAATTAGTGCTGATTATTGTGTATGGTACGGTGACGCATAACTAGTGTGTCAACATTAGTTATAACATTATTATTGATCTTACTCATTAATCACATTATAAATGTCAAAAACTTTTTAAATTATGTCACATTATCAATTGATATATTAGTTAGTATACTAATTAGTGCATATAATATTATTCCTTGAGGGTATAATTATTAGAGTCGATTAACTTTTTAATTATTATGAGGTAACTGTGTGTTTGATAATAAAAGCATTTTTTATAATGTAACTATTTATAATTGGCAATTTTTTTGTTGTAATTTTAATATTATTTTATTTTATTTTTAATTTAAATTGTTAAATTATATATTTTATTAATAAAGAACACAACAAGATAATTACATAAAAGCCATAAAAAAAAAATAGATATTGGACCCATTCATTTCACACGTTCCTTTTCCATTTTCCTTATTTTTTTATTTTATTTTATGATTTATCGGATCTTGGTTTGATAAAACTTATTTATAACGTCTGATTGCATTTTCCAATATTTATGTGTCTACCCCATCTATTACGTCACTTCCTTGCATCCAAACCCCGTGTAATGGAGTATAATGGGTTTTTTAATAGTTATTATTTTAATATGAAATTATGAAATAAAATAGGGTAAATTACACTTACCTCCCCTGGGGTTTCTAACAAATATAGAAATTTTCCTTATAGTTCTAATAATTACATAAATCTCATCTACTTTTGAAATTATTATCAAGATTCTCTCACTGTTACCCTCCGTTAGATTATTTGTTGATATCATGTTGATGTCACGCTGATGTCATACCAATAATAACGAAATTACTCCTTAGATACCTCATTTATTCAAATGAGTAATTTCACTCACAACCCTGAGGTTTATATATTTATTATTAAAGACCCACATATATTTTAAAATTGTTTAATAAAATTCTTAAAATCCATGCAATATTAAATAAAACTCCTAAATTATTAAAATATTATTAAATTATTTAATGGAAAAAAACTTAATTTTTATTGATAAAATATTTAAAAATAAACAATCTCTATAAAATTAATGTTAGATAATATCTTAGTAATTTAATGTAACACTTATTCTGCACTACATAAATAACATAAAATTATCATTTTAAGTAATGCATTTATTATTTGAATTTTTTTTTTAAAGTTGAAGTAAATGGATTTATTTTTTTGGACAATTTGCATTACTTATTTATTCATATGTACACGCATTATTATTTTATATTTTCTCAACCATATATTATTCTTAAATTTTAATTTTTATCTTTGGATCATTAAACTTCTAGTTGATGCATATTTACAAAGGTTAATATTTTTACATGAATAAAAAAATTAAAAAATAAATATAAATGTAAAAAAAATATAATTATTTCACAATAACTTAAAATTAGTTGATAGGAAATGAAGGATCACGAAAACTTAGAATTAATTTCTCATATTCATTAATGGTTAAATTTTATTTTATTTTTTCTATAAAAGTTCAAAAACTTGTGAAAAAATATAGAGTCAAGAAATTACATTTATATTTTGAAACAATTACGAAAAATAAATAATAATTTCATATATATATTTAATAAGGTAAATTAAATTTAGTACATATATGGTTAAGGTTAATGTTGATAACCTCAAAGGAGGTTACTTTTTTTTTACTACTATATTTATATTTTTAATTTTTGTAATCATGTAAAAAATATTAATTTACGTTTTTTTTAAACATGCATCGACTATGATTTTAATGGTGCAAAGATAAAAATTAAAATTTAAGAATAACATTGAGAAAAGATAAAATAATATTTTTTTTTACATATGAATAAATAAGTAATGCAAATTGCCGATAAAAAATAAATGCATTTATTTCAAATTTTTTTAAAAAATTAAATAATAAATGTATTACTTAAAATGATAAATTTTACGTTATTTGTGTAGTATGGAATAAGTCTTATATTATCTAACATTAATTTTAGAGAGATTATTTATTTTTAAGTATTTTATCCATGAAAATTAAGTTTCTTTTATTAAATGTTTTAATAATGTCTTAACAATTTAGAGATAAATAATTTTTTTACATATGAATGAATAAGTAGGACAAATTGTTGGGAAAAAAATCAATCCATTGTTTCAACTTTAAAATAAAGAAAAAAAGAAAAAAAGAAATTTAAATAATAAATGTACTCAGGCACCGTTTGGGAAGAAGAATATGGGACTTTTTTGACTATTTTAGCCACAAAAGATAAAATAGGCTATTTTAGTCATAAAAGACAAAATATCATATCCAACCCATAATCATTACACGCTTCTCTCACAAAAAAAATCAAAAAGCTAAAAAGCCCTTCTCAAACCAAACTTTTTAGCCCATGCTAAAATAACCAAAAAAGCCAAAAAGCTAAAAAGCCAACCCACTTCCCAAACCAACCCTCATTAAAATTGATAAATTTGTCATTGTTTATATAGTGTGAAATAAGTCTTATATGTATTATATTATTAGGATCTTATATTAAATTATTAAGGTATTATGTTAAAATATGCATGGATATTTAATAATATATATATATGAAAAACCTTAGGGAGGTGAGTGAAAGATTTCTTTTAAATAACTTATTTGTTGATTTGATAATTTTCATCTTCCCGCTCAATTCAAAGGGGTAATATAGTCATTTTGAATAGTCAATTAACGCCGTTTGTGCTAAATTAATGGAGTGGGAGAATCTTGATATTATCAACATAAGTAGATGATGTTTCTATAATTATTAAAACTACAAGAAACATTCCTATATTTGTCAAAAATTTCAGTAAAGATAAGTGTAATTTACCCAATAAAATATGAAAATGGCTTATTTAACGCCTATAAGTAGGTCCTTTATGGTTTATAAGCAGATTGGACTTGTGCAAATTTGACTGTGCTCCACCACAAGTTTTATAAACTTTTTTTCATAAATTATTCATAAAAATATTAGATCGATTTAATAATTATATCACATAATTTTATTATATTTAATTTTTTAAATAAGTAACGATTTTGTAAAATTATAAGTTCATTTATATTCCTATACTGAAAACTACATAACAATGGTTCAAAAACAATATAAATTATACCCTTATATAACTTCGACTACTCTTGAAGTATTGGTTTTCATATTTTATTTGCAAATATTTATAATAGATTTGTTGTGGAAACTGCACATTAGAGTTATTAGTATATATCATTATTAGAATACAAATAAGAAAAATTATTATAAGATTAAGGAGTAAGAAAATGAAATTAACTAAACAAAATATTTAAACAAATCAAATTATTTATTAAAAAAATGTACAAATTTGATTGCCTTAAAGTAAAACTAAAATGGAATGAAGTTCTCATATTCTATTTTGATGAATACCACTTTTCTAAAACCAATTATTTTACCATGACAATGTCTAAATTCAACATTTTACCATATCAACACCACCTAAATCAAGGCTACCAACAACCCTACAAGTGAGGAGGAAGAGGATGTAATATTATTTAGCTCCTCTCCCTCAAATTGATTTTTGACAAAAAAAATAAAACAATAACATCCAAAACCAGGGGCATTCATGCAATAAATTCACCTAACATGGGTTCCAATACAATAAAAAAAAATTTGGGGCAACAAAAAAAATAAAACAAAAAGGCATAGATTTTATTTTTATTTTTTTACCGTTTTATTTATTGAACATATCCTCGTCAGCCTTTTCCTCAGCAGCCACGGACCAAACACCATCTTTCTCTCTCAATTTGAATCCAAACCCGCAATCACAAAAATCACATTATATATATACATATAACGTGTAACTACACGTTATATGTATATATATCTTCATCTTCACTCTCTTGATCCGCTTTTCAGCAATCTCAGGCTCGTTCTTTGCGTTTCGATTTATGTTATTGATTTTGAGTTGGTGAAGAAGGTATGAAAACGGAGAATTAGGGTTTTTATTTGGGCGTGAAAACGGTTTTGTGTGATGGACGGAACGCGTCGAACCGGGGGAGAGTCGGTGTCGGAGATCGGTATTCCGACGGGGTTGAACCGAATCAGGACTCGCCGGGAGTCTCCCAAGGACCCGCCGAGTTCAATAGATGATGATGTCGATAATTTGACTCCTGGTATTCCAATGCCTGGAAAGCTCCATGGCTCTAAAAAAGAAGGTTCGTCTAGTTTTATATTTGAGATTTGAGTATTGTTCCAAGGATTTATTGGTATTTACTTTTGTTGTCTCTAATTGTTTAGTAGATTTATCTGTATTGACATTTGAGTATTGTTATATTAGTTTGAAGAATTTTTAAGTTTGAATTGCAAATTCATATCTATATATGTAATAGGTGTATGTGAATTACTTTCCCAAAAAAAAAAAATTAAAAATTAAAAATGGTGTTGTGAATTTTAAAATTCACCTCAATCATGACTCATGAGGTGGAAGCACAAGTATTCATTTTGTTCTAAGAAATCATCTGATTAGATAATATTGAAAGGAAAAAGAAAGAAAGTAGAGAGGAATTTGAAGAACTTATTGGAATTCATTTACCTCGCAGGACTCCATAAAAGGAAGAAGATAGGTCGGTGGTTCAAATCGCATTTTTTCAGAGATTCCACTCATGATTTCAATGATAATTCTCCAAAGTCCGAGGTGAGGTTTGGTTAATGTTAGAGAGTTTTTTGATGTATGCTTTTGCACTTCCTTGCGTGTAATAATAAGTAGTGCCACTAATTTGGCAGACTAGTGACTCGGAAGGTAAAGGATTTGGCAAGGAGGGTCCAAGAACTAAACTGCACAAGGTGGGGAAGCATTCAACTGTAGACCAATCTTCACCGGAAAGCATGTATGTCATTGAAGTTCCAAAAGGTGTAAAAAGTTTTTCGCATGAACTGGGACCGAAAGGTGGCATTCGTCCTGTGTACCATCGGGCTCACAGCTATAATGATTTGAAGGTATCAGTCAACTTTGACCGCCTCTTTGGTTTAATATTTGCAAGTGGGAAAATAAGATGCTAGTACCATTTTCTAGAAACAGATACAGTTAGTTAGCATTCTCAGATGCTTAAGCATAATTTGAATGAACAATGCTTAACTTCTAAAACTGTTTGGCTACATTTTTGGGGGGACATAAAATTAGATTTGTTTTAAATTATTAAATTATTATTATTTATTTTCACTGAGTTGATAATCAGGAGCTTCTGGGATCATTGCGATCAAGATTTGATGCTGCAAAAGAAGTCATTAATGAGGAGCTGGCTTGGTTTGCTGGGGAGGTGATGGAACTCTTGCAAAAGAATGAGTTCTTATCCCCAGAAGCACAGAAATTGGCAGAGGATCTTCTGATTCTTTGTCAACAGTGTGTTGAAATGACATCCTCCGAGTTTCGTGCCAAGTGTGAAACAGTTGTTCAAGATCTGACTGAGAAGAGGAAGCAATGCGAAACAGGATTGCTGAAGTGGTTGTTGACACGCATGCTTTTTATATTGACACGTTGCACAAGATTGTTGCATTTTGAGAGGGGCAGTGAGTCAATTGATGAGAAATCTCTTCATAAATTTAAGAAATGCTTAGACAGAGTCCCTTCTGTTGAAATGAACTGGGATTCTGATCCAGTAAATGCTGATTCTGGTCCAGGTTATACTTTAAACCTGATGAAAGATGCCAAACACGAACTGCAGGAACAACGTAAGGTATCTAAGTCACCTGCAACTTCAGGCAGGTCTAAGGTGCCACCTGATGAGTGTAACATGACTTCCAGAAAGGATTTCATGGTTATTGATCATAATTCATTTAATCGAAGTTCCCAAATTGATGTGTTATCAAGTGTTCAAGAATATCATCAAGTTAATGGTAATGATCTTAGAGACTCGGTAGACAAGGCTAGTTCTTGTTCACTTCGTCAGCAAGGACGGAGTTTAGATGAATCTGATTCAGTTATTTGTAGGATATGTGAAGAAGTTGTTCCAACCTTGCACTTGGAATCTCACTCCTATATATGTGCTTATGCGGAAAAATGTGATCCAAAATGTTTCGACTTAGATGACCGCCTGTTGAAACTTGCAGAGATGCTGGAACAAATCATAGAGTCATTCAATTTGAGTGTCCATGCATCATATGATAACCCTCAAAATTCAAAAATTCAAATCCCCAATCCTGCAACCCTATCTGAAGGTTTTTCTCCAAAGATAAGTGAGTGGCGAAGTAAAGGTGTGGAAGGAATGTTTGAGGATATTCATGAGATGGACACCGCCTGTATAGATGATCTCACAACCCCTAATTTGAGGGGTCACTTGAGCATGAAACTTGGCCTCTGTGGCCCATCCTCCTCCGCTGGAAGCATAACATCAGGATCTTCCACAAATACCCCTAGAACAGCACATTTTGACTTTTTCTGGCTGGAGCATAACAATACTTCTGAGCTGGAGGACGTGCAACAAGTAAGTCATCCAGTTGTGGTTTACTTAATTGTTACTTGTGGTTTCTGTTAAAATCAATTTTTATTAAAATTTCACTTCAAGGAATTTGATGTGGATTTATATTGAAATTCAGAAAATGGAAATACATGGATTTGTTCCATACTAATTATTTTCCATGGATGTTTGAAGAGACAAGCAGACGAATCAGAATATGTGTGTGTGTGAGAGTGAGAGAGGGGGTGTGAAGATAAAATTCTTCATGCGACATGGCATTGGAAGTGAAAATATCACTAGCCATCATTTGTCCCTGTCAGATTGCTACCAAACAGATACAATGCTGTCCTTTAACCAGGGAGAAACTCTCAATTCTTCTTCAAGCAACATGTTTTGAACAGCAGTGTGGCTCTAAGTTCTTTCAAACTAGAATATGTTGCTTAGGCATGATACTTGATATATGATAATTAGGTGCTGCAGCAATGAACTTGTCTTTGGTGAGTTCGGGCCATGGAAGGCTAATAGGCTATGTTGTGCCTAAGTTGACTTTCCACTTAACACTTTTGGGCTGAAGGATGATGATACCAACAATTGTTTGGTCCATAGGTAACTTTTCTAGGCCAACAACATGCCAATGTTATACCTAGCTTGGAGAAATTAGGGCTCAAATTGCCATTTTAATATGATGGGAGAGTGTGCTAAGATTAATTTTTCAAGAAAAAGGAAGCGGAGTAGGAAGAGAAGAAGGAAAAAGATCAAAACATACACTTTCTATTCTCCCAATTTGCTAATATGTTCACTTTGTAGTCTTTGTTTCATTTCTTTTCTTCTGTTTGTATTCTTGACAAAAATTTATGATGTTTATTATGCATTCATTGATTGCCTTCGTCTATATTCTCTCTCTTCTTAATGATATGCATTTAAAACTCCAGAAGAATTTTACATATGCTATGCTAACAACATAAATTGAAGTTCTGTTCTGCAGATGACTGAACTTGTTGACATTGCTCGCTGCGTAGCTGGCACAGATCTTTCAAAGGACGGGTCCCATGAGTTTTTACTTACTTATATGGAAGATTTACAGGATGTGTTGCAACATAGCAAGATCAAAGCTCTTGTAATAGACACATTTGGAGGCCGAATAGAGAGCCTTCTGCGGTAATTTCTAAAAGGATGTAAAGCATATATATGCAACTCTGAAGTGACCTTGAATCTAACCTTGTATTTTTAATTCATATGCAGAGAGAAATATATACTTGCTTCTGATCTATTGGATGTGAAAAGCCTGAAGACTAATAGTAGACATGCTGAAAGCTCTAAATTTTTGCTGGATACTGCATCTCAGAGTAGTACAACATCAACTCCTGTACATCCCTCACATAAAGAACGAACAAGCATTGATGACTTTGAGATTATTAAACCAATTAGCAGGGGAGCTTTTGGTAAAGTCTTTCTTGCACGAAAGCGAACAACAGGGGATTTATTTGCAATAAAGGTAACCATTGAATAATTATGAATTCATGTGTACTTTCTTAGAGTTAATGCTACTAAAAATTCTTTCCTCATGCTCCATTTCTCAACCATATCCTGACCGGTGTTGGTAAAAGTTACTCACAGTTGAGTATAGTTATGCGATTTGTTTGAGTTATTTTTAATTCAACTTTACAATATATGCCAAATTTGCTGTAGATTTTGTGGTAATTTAGTCTGTTACTTATGCAGGTGCTGAAGAAATTGAATATGATTCGGAAAAATGATATTGAGGGTATATTGGCTGAACGTAACATCCTGATAACAGTTAGAAACCCTTTTGTGGTAATATTCCAACTGAAATTTATTTTCAGCTATGACAACTGCCACTGTACATGATGTTTGATGTGCATGAATTGAATATCTTTTTATTTTTATTTTTATTTTTATAAGCTTCAAAATCTTCATGATTGTGTTTCTGCTCATGCTGCATATGTTGCATGCAGTGAGGCTTTGATCCATGCATTGATCAATAACTTCATTGTCATAGAAATTTCATCTTTAAGAATCATTTTTGGCATTGTCATTCCATAATATTAGTTATTCTAAGTTGGCTTCTAGTTGGTATGACTGTCATCTTGTTACTGCAGGTTCGATTCTTTTATTCATTCACCAGTAGAGACAACCTTTATTTGGTTATAGAATATCTCAATGGTGGTGATCTATACTCTTTGCTCAGAAAAGTTGGTTGCCTCGAGGAGGATGTAGCTCGTATCTATATAGCAGAACTGGTTTGTTTAAACCCATTTTGCATGCTCTTTCTTTCTTGTCTGACTTTTTTCTTAAGGAAATCTTCATACATTTCAGGTTCTCGCTTTAGAATACCTGCATTCTCTTGGAATCGTCCATCGTGATTTGAAACCAGACAACATATTAATTGCACATGACGGGCATATCAAGGTTCCGTGTACTAACTCTAATTAAATCTGAGCTTTTATTGAGATACTATTAGGTGCTGCAGTATGCCATGATGGTACTTAACTAATGCTCCATATGATTTAGATACAAATTCTCCATAGTTAATCTAACAGTCAAACAATTTCTTCACGTGTATAGTTTCCATGGTTTCGTATTCAGTGCATTGTCTTGAAAGACCATTTCCAGCTAAGAAATGGGAAGTTTTTTTTTAATTATTTTTTGGTTTGCACTTTTAAATTAAATGACTTTTCTGAAGCTAGAAATTATTTTGTAATGCTTCTCTACTGATTTTTAAAAGTTCAGAAGGCAAACTTCTTGTAAATGTTTTACATCTATTGACCTGAGTACTGTGGGTGGTTTGCAGCATCTGAATAGTAGAATGGATAAAGATAGCTATTATGACATTTGTGTTTAATGGAAAGAATACATTTTGTTTTAATCATTGAGTAATAGTCCATACAAAAGAATCATATCAAATGGACAGAATACATTTTGAATTAATCATCGAATACTAGTCCAAAAAAAGAATCATAGCAATGTTTGTACCTATGTAGCTCCAGTCAATTATGTGTCCCGTTTAATTTTGTTGTATAGGCCCATGTATGTCTCAACCTTACATTTTCATCATGTTTTGTTATGGTAGAGATGATGTACTAACTAACCACTGCTTATTCTGCCAGCTTACAGACTTCGGCTTATCAAAAATTGGACTTATGAATAGTACGGGAGATTTACCTGGACCTGACACAGATGGAATTACTCTTTTAGATGCACATGATCAGCATGCTCAAAAAACAGAGGATAGAAATCAGCAGTCAGCTGTTGGCACACCAGACTACTTGGCACCTGAGATTCTTCTTGGAACTGAGCATGGTTTACACTCAACCTGCATTTAGGTATCTTTTTAGTGTAGTGAAGAGTTGAAATGACCTCCTGAGCATTTCTACAGGTTATGCTGCAGACTGGTGGTCAGTGGGGATTATCCTATTTGAATTTATCACAGGAATCCCACCTTTCAATGCCGAACGTCCGGAGGTATCAAACATTTTTTAAATTTTTTGCAAAATTACATACTTTTGAATTCCAGTGCATGATAAACAACTGAAGGCAAGGCACTTACACTTGAACACTCATTCTCTATTGATTATATATTTCTTTATGGTTATGTGGTTGCCGGTTCTGTAGTCCTCTTGGTGGTGAGCAACATATGTAACTAGTCTGATTAAGCAGAAGACTGCTATTTATTATGTGTATGATTAGACAAAAACATTAAGTCAAGTGCACTTTAATATCTCATGAGGCTCGTGTATTAATTATTTGTTTATAAGGTTTTGTAAATTTTCTTGAGGTTCTATTCGTAACTAGTCAATTTAAATACAAAATGTGTAATTTGTCGTTTATAGAAGTGAATGAAAATAGCAATTCTAACTTCGTTAGGGATGTCCAAAATAGCATGAAGTATCATGCTGTTTAAAACTCCTACTTAAATATCGATGTAAAAAATAATCGGGTTAAAAAAGAAAAGCCTGGTTTTCTTTCAGCAGCCTGCTATTTTGCACTTTCTAGCATATCTTTATTCATCTTCGTGATTCTACCACCAGAGTTGGAAAAGCTGCAGACATTCAGGGATTCAGTGTTTTATTTTATGAAATCATGTGGTCTTTGCCTCATTGATTTTTTTTTTAAAACATTAGTTACTATTTATCTATTAGAAGTTAGAATTTTGCCATGTGGAAGCGTTTATTTTTGTAAGAGCAGAACTGTTCGCATATGAAAATTGATTGGTGGACAACCCCCATTTTTGGCTTAATTGGAGGAATTAGAAGCTTTGTTTCACTGACTATGGTTATTAACTAATTGTTCATCCTTATCGGTCAGAAAGTTTGGTCAAGCTAATAATTATACTAGATGCAAAAAAAGTTTTTTTATTGCAGAGGAAAAATCATACTCTTCTAACATTTGCGCCATCTTGTTGGCTACACAGATAATCTTCGACAACATTCTTAGCAGGAAAATTCCCTGGCCTTCTGTTCCTGATGACATGTCGTATGAAGCCCAAGATTTGATTGACAGGTTGGTCACTACATTTAGGAGTCCTTAAAGGTTCTATTTCATGATTTGCAGTTTTAGCTCATCAGGTTGAATATCGCTTGCCCTTTTTCCAAATATCTTTTGTATTCTGCGTCTCATGGTTCCAACATTAAAGTAGTCTACAGAGTTTACCTTCTCTGATTATGATATTTCACAAGCACAAACAGAAAGTATGAGCGTAAAACAGTGAAAGTCACTGTCTTGGAGAAGAATTGGGAAGGAACTGAATATTTAGATGTAAATAATTCCGTTAACTTTGGGGAACAAATGCTACAATTTCTGTTAAATCTCTTGGGAATTGTTTTTCGATCAAGTAATATCATATCAACCAGTCTTGCTCTGTTAGCAACAGTGGTTGTCTTTAGGGATGGCAATTTGAAACCGGCCCGACGGGGATCCTCGATCCCAACCCCGATTTAAGCGGTTTTTCCCCGAAAAAGACCCCCGACGGGGAGAAGACGGTATCTGAAAATCAATTCCCGATCTGTTTCGGGCCGGGGACGGTGATCAGTGTTTAAGCCCCGGCCCGGCCCGATCCCTGGCCCCGGCCCCATCCCCGAATTTCCCAAAGTGAAATTACTTTTATACCCCTTATATATATATATATATATAAACAAAACCAAAACGTATATTTAATAAACCAAACCTGTGTTGAACTCTGATATATCTCTCACACTCACTCTCTAACTCTGATATCTCTCTCTCTCTCACTCTCATCTCTCACTCTCTCGTTTCAACTCTCTCTCTCTCTCGTTGTTCTCTTTGGCCCCGACCCCCCCTCTCTCTCACCGACGGCGACATCACCACCACCGCTGGTCTCTCTCACTGACGGCGACATCACCACCAGCGCTGGTCTCTCTCACCGACGGCGACATCACCACCAGCGTTGGTCTCTCTCACTGACGGCGACATCACCACCAGCGCTGTCTCTCTGTTAGATCTGTCTCTGTGTGTGTGTGTGTGATCTGATCTGTGATTACTATTTAGATTTGTAATTTTTTTTTTGTAAATTTGTATCTGTCTCTCGTTGTTCATTTAGATCTGTGATTATTGTTTAGATCTGTAATTTTTTTTGTAAATTCAGATCTGTAAATTTAGATCTCTCTCTCGTTGTTCTCTCTGTAAATTTAGATTTGTAATTTTTTTTTTTTAAATTTAAATCTGTGATTTGTTGTTCTGGTGTTGAAGCTCGGGGAGTTTTTGGGGCCGGGGAAACCCGATCCCCGTTAGGGGGTGGGGGTGGGGGCGGTAGTGGGTTCCCCGTCGGGGATGGGGACGGGGACGGGGGGAAGTTCTGCCATCGGGGATAGGGGACGGGGAGGGTGATCCCCGGCCCCGCCCCGCCCCGTTGCCATTCCTAGTTGTCTTTTTCATGCTGCAGTGTTGTGGGGCCCCATTTTTAAGTTCTCAAAGTTGAGTTATTGTGTCTTAACACACAACAGGACCAATTCTATATTTTCTTGCAAATGTATTTGAGATGGGACGAGAAGAAAAATGGAAACTCTTGCACCTTTTGGAGCAGTTTGATTATCAATATCATAAGTTCTCCCTTACAGTTGTGCATAATATATGAGAGTATTGTTTCTCACATTATTCTTTTTTATTTAAAACATATTGATTAAAACAAATTTGTCCCGAATCATGTACCAAAGATTTGCCCCAAATACTTGGGAGGGGTTATACAAATCCTTTCTTGCAATTGGTGTCTGCTTCTGTAATTTTGTGTGCCTAAATGTCAACTTTTTTTGTTGAAAAATTTCACTTACACATCAATCTCCCTTTATGTAGGTTCCTTGTTCTTGATCAAGATCAGCGTCTTGGTGCAAAAGGATCTTCAGAGGTTGTATTCTGCTTGTGTAGAAATGGTTATTGATAAATTAATGATTTCTCTAGCTTTAGGATGATCATAAGATGGACATACTGGTTGTGCCATATGATTACTTGAAAGATAAATGCTAGGGTGACTCTCATTGCCTTCAACTTCCCTACAGGTAAAAGCACACCCATTTTTTAATGGAGTCAACTGGGACACCCTCACCTTACAAAAGGTTAGGTCACACATTTCCATTAACTACTTTTCTTCTTGTTATGGTTGTGATGTCTACAATGTTGACTTTTCATTACTTGATGCATTCACAGGCTGCTTTTGTTCCACATCCTGATAGTGTAGACGACACAAGCTATTTTGTGTCACGGTATACGCAATTTTCAGATGGAATGCCACATGATCGGGTCTCTAGCGATTCTGCTTCTGACATTAGTGAATCCTCGAGTTCTGGAGTCGAGGTAAATTTACTTATTCATCTAGATATAGCTTTCTTGTATGGTAGTTGATAGTTGGAGTTTGGTTGGATGGCAACCTTGAAAGGCTACTTTGTGGTTCATTTAACAAAAACAAAAAAGAAAAAAAAAAACAAGATTAATAAGAGAATGGCTGGATGCTTATTATAAGAGATGGGGGTAGTAGTTGGTGAAGATGATTTGCTCTTAGGCAGAGAGATTCAAACCCATCTGCGGTACAACATTCAGGAGACCTATACACTATGGGGTTGGCATTTTTGGCGCTCATTTTATTATAA
The DNA here is from genome assembly GCF_055761805.1 of Camellia sinensis. Lineage (NCBI taxonomy): Eukaryota > Viridiplantae > Streptophyta > Magnoliopsida > Ericales > Theaceae > Camellia > Camellia sinensis. The sequence goes on along the minus strand of NC_138963.1, from coordinate 212,435,848 downwards.
AAAAAATAATTATAATTATAATATGATACTAGTAATCCGCAACACCTAACTAGAATCAATGACACACGAATACAAAGAAGCACGAATACACAAGAACGATAAATCACACGCACATACAAAGAACACAAGAGTGACGTAGTTTACTACAAAACTAGGGCTACGTCCACGGTTGTTGCGATTTTTACTATAATCACCCCCTCAACTATAAATACATAGAAGTTAGTGTAATAAGTCACAAGTACAGAAATACCAAAAAAATCCGTACTCTGTTGTTAGGTGGTTAGTCTCTAGTGCTCATCAAGATCCACACTACCCTAATAACTTTTCAATGATTTGTATGATATCCTTATTGGGATTCATTTAAGGTTCTCCTTATTGAACTTGAATTTTTGGGATGGAAATCATTGTTCTATTTGGAGTAGTGGGGTAGAAAGATATGATGCACACCAACCACCAACCAAACAAACATAAGTCAGGGCTTACCACCAACCAAACAAACATAAGTCAGGACTTCTATATAGAAAGGTATTTAGCAGTGACAATAGTGTTTTGGTGATTAATGATCACTTGGGAATTAAGTGAATCATATGATTTCTAAGCAGCCTCAAATGACGTTGGCAAAGCAAGACCATTGATATTAAATAATCAACTACTCTCACTCTCTCTCTCTGGTATATGTAGATTTGAGCAGTTGTTGGAGAGATCTCATTCGGAATTCATATTTTTCTTTCTTTGTTCAGAAGATGGATGAATGTACTGACCTTGAACGATTTGGCTCGGCTCTCGATCTCTCCTTGATAAACTTTTCTTTTAAGGTAAACCCACTTGCTCCCCCCCAAACGTTCAGTCTTGACTGTGGATGCATTGAATAAATCCCAGTGCAACCTAAAGTGATATATCTGCCTAGGTTTTTGCTCAAACAATAGCATTCACTCTTTGAAACTACTGAATTTGAAGAGAAAAAAATTAAAAAGAAAAGAAAAGAAAAAGTCTTTTCAATTGCTGAGAATTTGAGCTTGCTTGGTTGTGTTTTTGTTTTCATTTTTCAGAAACTTGTTGGTGAACTGTTTTTTGGATTTTTTCCTGAAAAAAGCTCTCTTCATAAAACACCCAAAAAAAATTTTGAATTTATTTTTGCACAAAAAGATGAAGATGGTAGCCATTTATGAAATTTCATTATTTTGTTTCCAAAAATACAAAAAGGAAAAACAGATTAAATTTTTTTGAGAACACAACCAAACAAGAATGTCTTGGTATGATCATAATAGCAGCAGTTGCTGATTACTGTTTTCTTTGCAGAATTTGTCAGAGTTGGCAACTATCAATCGTGACGTGCTCTTACAAAATTGGAGAGATCAACCGAAATGATCATCTCTGTGCTCATCTCTGTTCCAAGTTCGAGACTCCCCCTTTTCATTTTTTAACTAGGGGTTGTGGATATGGGTTCTTTTTTTTTATTAAAAAGAGCATTTTTTTCTACACAATTTTGTTTAAGGGAAGAAAGTTCTGGGGGAACAGCACCAGGTTTGTGAAGGTTGTTTTACTGGTAACCATTGTGATCGTTACAATGTATATAGAATAGATAAAGACGGGAAAATAAAAGAGGAAAATTCTATACAAAGTAGGGGCTGAAACATGTTAATCCCTGTCATAGGTCCAGATCATAGTTGATTGCTCTGAGAGCTCACAGCGCTTGAGATTTTGAAATGTAAATGTTTCCATTAATTTATTTGTATATTTCAAACTGTTGACATGGACATGATAAGGCTTCGCATTGTTGGGGAAGACCGTTCTCAAAGTACATAATGACTCTGCTTAGTAGAGTTTATTTTCAGTTTATTTTAATTTTTAACTTAATTTAAACTATTTTGATATATTTAATTCAGCTTAACAATACAATTTATAACTTTTTATAAGTCAAAAATTAACTTATTCTGAGTGGGGAAGGAAAAACTTAATTTATAAATCAAAAATCAATTTATATTCACAGTTATAAATTATAATTACTTTCTCACCGCTCTATTAAACGGGATCAATATCATTATCTCAAAAGCAAATAAAATCAATCAAGAAGTCTTTTACTCTGGGAAGTGGTGTTTTGAGTGTATTTTTAAATTTCTATCACCCAATTAGCTGAATTGTTCTGAATGATTCTCAGGACAAAAATAAGTTTGCATTGTATGCCTCAATTAATCATATTTTCAGTTTATTTTAATTTTTAACTTAATTTAAACTATTTTGATATGTTTAATTCAGCTTAACAATACAGTTTAACTTTTTGTAAGTCAAAAATTAACTTATTCTGAGTGGGGAAGGAAAAACTTAATTTATAAATCAAAAATCAATTTATATTCACAGTTATAAGTTATAATTACTTTCTCACAGTTCTACTAAACGGGATCAATATCATTATCTCAAAAGCAAATAAAATATCATTATCTCAAAAGCAAATAAAATCAATCAAGAAGTCTTTTACTCTGGGGAAGTGGTGTGTTGAATGTATTTTTAAATTTCTATCACCCAATTGGCTGAATTGTTCTGAATGATTCTCAGGACAAAAATAAGTTTGTATTGTATGCCTAAATTAATCATAAAACCTGGCTTGAGATTGTCGCTCCTACCTTACATGTTGCCAATACTACAACCAGATGTTACCAAACCTGACATTAACAACTAATAGAATCAATCCTCGTGATCACTAATAACACGAGTACCAATACATTGATTTAACTTTGCAGCCTAACACGTAATTCCGACATCATCCCAACAACGGACACACCCTGCCTATGGAAGTATACAACACACAACGGATTCCATATCATGATCAAGTAGCTTAATCAAGACTGCCACCAAAAATATGGCATTTTAATAAATCTCTTCAAAAAGAACCATGGGCAATTCGGAAGCAAAAAAGAGGAAACCAAAAAGAAAGAAAGAAAGAAAGAAAGAAAGAAAGAAAATAGAACCACCTAATTAGCAGAAACAATCAGCAAAAACAATCCATTGATCATCAGACTGGAATCGACAATCCCTTCTTTGCCATGCTATCAAGTACGTCATTCAGTGCTTGGCAGAGGCCAACAATCTGCAAAAACCACAACTGGTAAAAACTAGCTGAAAACAAATTAGAGCACATAGTTTGTTAGAACTATTAAAAGTGAGTTTAATGGTGTTCTCGTTCATAGTACACATTATTCAGCAGATTCGCAACAATGTGCACCTAAAACACGAGCTCAAATGCATAAATTCATAGACTGAAATTTAAATTCTACTACTCAATGTGTCAGTTGTTAAGCTAAACTTAATCGACAATAAGGCCTCGTTTGGGAACAGGCTAATTTAGTAACTTTTTGGCTAATTGGCTAAAAAGGTAGGTAAAAAAAACTTGTATGTTTGGGATGACTTTTTGACTAATCACGAAAAGCTGTGCAAAAAGTAGAGAGAAGCCGTAATTGTTGACTTTTTGGTATGACTAATTGGCTAATTGGCTAATTTAGTAACTTTTTGGCTTTTTGGCTAAAACAGAGCCTTCCCAAACGAGGCCTAAGAAGGGGGATGAGCAGTCACCTGTTGATCCCACTGTTGCAACTCTTCAGTGTCATCCTCAAAATGTATTACAGCTTCAACCTGTATAGTAGAATTTTTACATAAATGCAATACACAATCAATTAAATTTTTAAGGAATCAAGTCTTTTGTCAATATGGTGCTCATGAAATACAAGAGCTGTGCCTTTCATTTCTGGCTAGGTAGGATAAAATAAAATACACCAAAATAGGCACAAAAAAGGCGACTGTCGCACAATCACTGGAGGATTATATCCAGTAACAAGATATAAAATATATGGCACCTAGCAACACAAAAAGCCACGAGTAGAGAAACCAACTACCAGAAAAAACCACCACCACCACCAAACATCAGTCAACTTTTGTGCGAGAATATTCCTTGTGATAGAGGTAACCCAATTCACAAGAGAAGTTTATCCAACCAACAGTAAATACAGAAACAGACTACTAACATCTCAGATAACTCATTAAAAGAGAGAAGGTAGTTCAGCCTGGATTTAAGCAAAGAGGTTACACTGAACTCCTATCTTCAATTGCAAAGTCACATTATAATTCAGACAGAAATGAAAAAATGTATAGCAATCAACAAGATGGACACTATACCTGATCAATGGATCCCCTCATTCTATCTTCATAGATCATTCTTGATGCTATCTTCTCAGCCTGAAAGCATATTCAGCCCAAGTTTTAAAGAACCTTAAGGAAGGTATAAGCTCAAAGTACGCCATGAAAAAAGAATCTATCAAAAAACCAAAGGTGGCAGGCCATAAAGAGAAGATGACAATGGTCAAGAGTAGAAACTTCAATCTGGATAGTGTTGGGAGGATTTTGGAGATAGAACTGTACCTTGTGAGGAGCAATTCCCAGCAATGTGCCCAATTCATCAAAGCTGGAAATCAAACAAATATAAATAATTAAATATGTATCAGTAAGAACATAATATTGACATATGGGGAAAAGATATATGAAAAGCAACAACATTACTTGCCAACCTTATATTTGTGTAAAGTTTGCTCGCACTCAAGAGATTATGCTCAATCATAGCACGATCCAAAACAGTAAAATTATCTGGCAGAAGTGCTTTCTGTTGAAAATATAGATCAGAAGGTATAGTGCTCCTTTCAAAAAAGTGAATCATATGATATATGAAAACAGTTCTTCAAAGAAGTGAATCAACATGTAACACCTGATGTGCTTTTAGTTCTTCAGCAAATGCATCAATCTCTGGTTTCCTTAATATTCTCTCTAAATACACCTGAATAATTCCATATTAAACTTTGCATTAAATATAAATGTACCAGTCCAACTAAATACATACATAATGGGTAAAGTGAGTGTGTCTGTGTGTGTGTGTGTTAGAGAGAGAGAGAGAGAGAGCACATACCTTCTGCAAGATTGGGTAAATCTTCAACTTAGAGCACCGTTCATCCTGAAGCAAAGTCCAATGTTTCAGTTGTAGGAAATAATCAGCCTTAAAAACCAATTCTAGCCAAGTCCTAACATAAGTCAAATATTCAGCCAGAAGCATCTAAAAGTAGACAACCACCCGCTAATAGTCAAGGTCACAGCTATAACAAATTATAAGATATGGCACAAAAAGACACAACGGAAATGAATCTTAGACAGCAGCAACAGCCAACGTTTCTAATCCAAAAGCATGTCCCGTCAAAAGCTGGCTGTAAAGTTCACAGAAGAAATATCCTGTGTTACATGGACTCGGCACTTTGGGGCAAAGTACCCGTGTTGACACGACACGACACGGGTGTGGGTGTGGGATCTGTGTCGGATTCGGCTGTTCTCTCTCGGACACGGCTCTTTATAGAGAGCAAAAGAAATGAAAGAGGAGAGAGCAAGAGAGAACCTGGTTGAAATCGATCCAGTGGAAGTCAAAGATCGACGACCTCCAGTCAAAGCTCCATCCGATCGATCTAGTCGAAGATCGAAGCTCTATAAGTCGATTAAACAGTCGAACACCCCCAGACGACTCTCTCTCTCTCTCCCTCGCGATTGCAATCGTGATCGATCGATCGCTTCCTTCGCTTCGCTTCTCTCCCTCTCTCTCTCTCTCTCTATCCCTGTCTCTTGATTCACATCTATATCCATTCGTATATATCTATATAAAATAATAATAGTTAACAACTATTATTGTAATAACTATAATAATATAAAATAATAATAGTAATAACTATAATAATATTAAATAATAATAGTTAATAACTATTATTGTGATAACTATAATAATAACAATTATTATTATATATTATATAATAATTATTGTATAACATATAATATATTTATAAGATAATATATACTTATATATATTAATAAAAATAAACAAACACATATATGTAAAATAATTATTTGTTATTTATATAATATAACTCATCTTAATAACTATATTTAAAAAATATATATATATATATATATATTTAATGTATCCCCGTACCCGTATCCAAATTTGGATACATATCCACGTATCCTTAATTTTTAATTTTGAAGTGTCCGACCCCTAGATATGCACCCACACCTCCCGTACCCGCATCCGTGTAACTTAGGAAATATCAAAAGCATTCATTTCATGGATAAACATTGTAGCCACATTAATCATAGAAATGAAGTAATGAAATATTACAGATGAATTTTATGAAGCACATAAGATCTACTGCATTTCAGAGGTTTATTCCCATTTAATTTATCATGTTGTCATTATCTGATTCATCAAGAAAGACATGGTTACAACGTTAGCTCTTTCTTTTCCTTGTCTTTTAGTTTTGGATGAGGACTACACACAACTGTGTTCCAACCACAAAGGAAAACTACTCTAGCAAACAGATGTCATGAATTGATTAACTAACTTGAATTGTAAATGGAACTTGTAGATGGTGACTACCACATCTCCTTGAATTGCAAACAACATAGTTATCAAGATACATGAAATACGCATCTAATACCAAGTTATTGAAAAGAAGCAATCGAGAGGCAATAATGCAGATTAATTTCTCAAACCTAGCTTCTATTCATCTAGTGAAAATATTTACTTTGTACAAGGTTGCAAGAACGCGAGAACGCTGAGGACCTGCAGCAGCCAAAATCGTACATGTGACTGCAGCAGATAAGGCTTGTTCCAGAGCTTCCTCATTAATGACTCTGCAATACAATAAAAGGAAAGAATCTCCAAATTAAAGTGAAAGAACCTAGTTGTGAACTAAGTGCAGACAGTAGGGAGTATAGTGCCATTCAGCAGGACTTTCCTACAATTAGGAAATAAACATAATAAGAATTATCTCAACTTGGAAAACAAAGACAAAATCAACACTTCCCCACATGGGTTCACTTGCACATCCAGAAAAAAAGGAGGGGAAAATACACACCAATAGAAAGCAATTTTACAAAAATAAATTGAATCTTTGTTCCTGTACATACTCATCTCCGATTTGCCGTTTCTCAATTTGAGAAATATCATAATAACGGAGTGCAGCTTCCAAGAACTTCCTTTTTAAATCCAAAATCCTTGCATAACAAACCTGACGGTAAGGAAACAGAAAACAAAATGTTCAGCAAAAATGATAAAGCTTCCAAATTTCAACACAATAATCCTCCCAAACTGTTGCAAGGTGCCAACCTTGTACGTCCAATTCAATGCTTCATTCTGACTGTTGCTAACCAAGAATGAAGCTTTATTAATAAAGGCTTCTGCATTTACAGCATCATCGTCCTGCCAAATAAGCAACCAAAGTATTGAATACCAATTGCAATTCAAATTTACGGTACTTCAGATTAACATTCTTAATTCTTGCATTAAAAACATAATGATGGTGCAAAGGAGACAGAGATGCCTCAGCTGGCAATAACCTCACTCGACAACGTTACCATAAACTAGACATAATAAATCTGCTTTAAATATGACAATTAAAACTATTCTTCTGTATTAACGAGAGATAATGTGAAAAATGGTTAATTTTAGAAACACATGTGGCATCTTGTCAATTTTAGAAGATTGTACGTTTAAAAATACATAACAAAATATACCTCAAGGTATAGGCTAGCAATCTTCACACATTTCGACAACCTGAATGTATCGTCAATCACTCTGACACAGATAAAACAATAGTTAAAACAAAATAATTATATATTGAAGGGTGTGTAAATGTGTAAAAGTAAATCTGGTTGAATAACTAAAAAAACAAAAAAGATTACTCACAGACCTCATGGCGGAGTCCAGATCAATGCCACTGAGCATTTGAGCTGCTTTTGACCATTGCTGTTCAGACTCATATAAATCGGCAACTTTCTCTCTGATGATCAACACCTGCAACTCAGCAAATAGATTACAGAACTTGATCAACAAAATATATAGATAATATGTCATTTTGATCATATGTAAGATAATCAAACCTATAATTGCTACTTAATACACAAATTTTGCAGATAAATGCATGTACACAAATAATAATAATAAAGCTAAAACTAAAACTTTGAAAAACACCATTTTCTTTGCAACCATCTATTGGTTTGCTGTTCCTCGTATGAATGTATAAAGCCAAAAACCACTTTCTTCTTCTTCTTCTTCTTCTTTTGGGAAATTTACCTTTCAGTGGTAATCTGCAAAACTTATTACAGATTCATGGAAAAGTCTGCAGTTTTAATTATCAATATTTATAAAGTTGACCACTTGTAATAATTTTTCAAAACATGGACTGAACTGAAATCCAATGACTTGATAACAAAACTGTAACAAACCCATAGTGTGTATCTATATAAAAAATATTTGTCCAATTTAGATCATGTGGGTTGTTCTGAAACCATACAAGTATGTCAAGCACAATCACACAAAAGAATAATTCAATGCACCCATCAAAATCAACCATTCTCAAGCCAACAAACTGTATGTACTAAACTGATGAGATAAAAAGGGTACTTGAAATTGACCTGTTCTTCGAATGACACAACCCTAGGCTGAATCTGGTTAAGAATATAATGTCCAATTTCCTTTTGTGCCTCCGGCTCCAACCTCCCCAATTCCTGTGCAAATGTCTGCAAAAGCTGTCGTGATACCACCAATGGAACATCATCTGACAACACTGTGGATCCAAACAAAAACCCAAAATCTCAATCAACAATTCAATTTCAAAGAAAACAACACCAAACAAAAATCAATAAGAGAGTAACCATGGTCGATGAATTTCTTGGCTTGTGAAACATCGTTGGAAGCGATAACTGTGGAGAGGATGAGTTTGTACTGTTCGATCTTTTGCCTCTGATCAGTAATCGCAGATGCAGAAGCAAAGGCACTCTCCATTGTGAGAGAATCGACTGTTCGTGAAAGAGAGTGTTTTAGGGTTTAATTCGAAACCCTAATTTTTGAGTAAACGAACACAACCTGGTTATAGCAGAGCGCTGTCTCTCTCTCTCTCTCTCTCTCTCTTTACGCTCTTCTACCGTTCACTGGGAAGTTGCCCAGAGTCATCAAGTCAAAAAGTTTAAAATTATCACTATTTACTAAAAATTAAAAATCATGATTGTATAATTTTTAATCTTAATTTTTTTTTACATATTAATTTATATAATTTTTTAATACATATTTTTTCATAAAAAATTAAAAAGTTAACTCAAATAATTATATTTTTTTCCTTAATTTTTTAGTTTAAAAAGATAAAAAATACATTTATTTAGGACATTCTAAACAACCCCTTATACAAATATTTGTTTTTTAAGGTAAAATGTAATGTACTTTATAATTAAATGATCAAATATAACATTTTTATTTTTATTTTATTTTTTTTTGGTTAAAATAGCAGCAAATATATTATGAATGCTTTGGAAAGATAGTTAAAAATTTATTTTTTGTCTTTTTTTTAAAAAAAAAATATGAAAATTAATATAATTCAAAATTAATTAAAAGTTAGGAAGTGAAATTTAATTTACTTCCAAAAAGAGGCCTATATATTGCAGGTAAATAGTCATGGCCCATACAGCATCAATGAAGGCCATCTAGGAAAATCTGTAAATCATTAGTACAGTAACTAGAATTGGCTAATGTTAGAAAAAAAATAATTTTATGGTGATTTCAATGTGAAATTAAAGTAGGTCCAATGTGGGATCAAATGGCTGGCCTTATGTGGCTGAACCTGGTGCAGAAACATGGTTAGCTTATCTTGGAAGGATTGGCTTTTGTCTAATTCCAAGAATAAAAAGCCTTTTAATGAGCAGGCTACTTGGTCTTCTGTCTTCATTATCACTTTATGAAAAATTTGGAAAAATAGAAATGTTTTTGTTTTTGAAAAAAAGTTGTGTAATGGCATGTATAGTGTTAAATTCATTCTTGACTACTCAAGAGATATTGATTTGGCTTTCAATTTGTCCATTATTAATCCTAGGCTTGCTTTTAGATCGATACAGTGGATGTTACCTCCTGCAGGTAAAATAAAACTAAATGTTGATGGCAGTAGGAAGCTGGAGGTGGAGGTGATTTTGGCGGAGTTTTCAGAGATGAACGCGGCGCTTGGGTGTGTGGCTACTATGGAAGGCTGGACAGTGGAACAAGCTTGGAGGCGGAACTGTGGGCTCTCTACAAAGAATTGACAGTGATGCTCCAGAAGGGTATGCACGAGGTGATCATTGAGACTGATGCTAAACAAGTTGTGCAGCTGATGGAGGATGCCATAGATGATAAATTCCCTTTTAAGGGACTGTTGGAGGATGCAAAAATAATTTTCAGAGGATGTGAATGCACCATCCACCACATCTATAAAGAGGGGAACTTGTGTGCGGATGCCTTGGCCAAATTTGGAGTGGAGCAACCTGAAGATATCTTAGTGGTTAATGATCCACCACAGGAAATTCAATGTTATCTTGTTGCTGATATGATCAGCCTCTCTAGGGAGAGGTCCTAGTTTGTTTGTATTTTCTGTTGTACCTAAAAAAAAAAATGTGGGATCAAATGGGTTTAGATGATTTGTAACAAGATCTTTATACCCTAAAAAGAATAATAAAAAATTATTAAGAATTGAATGAGAAATTATCTCATAAAATTGACCTCATGAATGAGGTATTGAGAATTGTGTATAACCACCAATCTCACATTGATTGAAGAGGAAAACTTTGATGGGTATTTAAATCTCAAGATTTTGATAAGGGCATGAGTCCTTTGGGACATCTAAATTTTCTGAAAAAAAGGAGTTACTAATACTTTAAGGATGGATTTTGGCAAAAACTATGGTTTAAGTTAGTTATGCAAAAATTGTCACACACACTCTACCTGCTTGGGTTCAATATCCGTAGGTCATAGATCTTGGGACATAGGTTTGGGCCAAAACTATGGTCCAAGTTGGTTATGCAAAAATTAACACACGTGTGTCGCTTGCCTAGGTCCAAGATCCGTAGGTTGTAGATCTTGGAATTTGGGCTTGAGGCTTGCTGGAATGGGTTAGGTTTGAATTGGGCCGGATTGGTGGCCCATCAACCTAATCTTTTTGTGTCAGGTCTGTTTAGTGGTTACAAATATACACACATGTGTATATAGAGTGTGCAACTCACACACTTATTTTCCATCAGTTTTGCAAGAGTAATTGACTGTATTTGTTGCTAGACTTCATGGCTAGGAGACTCCTCCTCTCTCTTCCATTGTGTATAAAATGAGGCCATATTCCTTGATTTCTACACAAAATTTTTGGCTTACATATTATATAATCAGTCTGTTGCTATATTCTTCTTCCTGTATGAGAAAGTGCTGCCATTGTTGGTTCGCTGGAGCTAAATATAAGGCATTTCTGCATTAGCGAGTTTTAATTGTCTATATTAACAATCAATCTGCTCCTATATTCTTCTTCCCGTGTGAGAGAGTATTGCCATTGTTGGTTCGCCGAAACTAAACAGAAGGTACTTTTACATTAGCAAGTTTTAACCGTTGTATATTGGGAGACAGATACCGACATACCTTCAACACCCACGGTGAGGCAGCAAATCTATTTTAAAGAGATTGTGATATCACACAAATTTCAATTTGCTTTCTTTTCTTGTCTTGTTATGTATTTTTATTCATCTAATTGTAATTTTCGGCATGACTTCTTATTCTTTAATTTAATTTATTAAATATGAATCTAATTTTTTTTGTTTAGTTACACAATTTGTACAATAGCTAGGAGTTTAAACTCCTATTCTATCCATGAAGTACTTGCAATCAAAAATGAAATTATTGAGGTGGTGATGATTATCAACCTTGTTCGAAAGTAAATGTTTCATCAAATGCGAATCGGTTTCTATACCAAGGTCTGGGAAATTTTTATTGACAAATATCCTTAGTCCATTTCTCAATGTCCAAAGCTCGGCTTCTATGCCATAAGTAAAGCCAATGAATTTGCAACAACCCATAAACCAATTGTCTGAACTATCTTTGAAAATGTCTCCTCCACTTGCTCTTCCTAGGTTTTGTTTTGTCGTTCTATCTGTGTTTCCTAGGTTTTTTTTTGTTGCTCTATCTGTGTTAAGTTTGATATTATGGTTGTCTAGATGGAAATGAGTTGGGATTTGAGTCTGTTTAATTTTTTTTGGGCAAATTATCAACACCCCTTCGAGATTTGACTAAAATACGAATTCCCCCCTGAGGTTTGAGAAATTACATCCCGCCTCCTGAGATTTATATTTGCATAACAAATTGTCCCATGAGGTTTATATTTGCAATAGGGGTGCTCGCAGATCGGTTTTGTGCGGTTTGCGGTTCGGTTTTGACCCGCCCACATCTATGCGGTTTAGGAAAAAGTCAACCCGCAACCGCCCGCAATGCGGTTTTCGATTTGTGCGGATAGGGTTTGCAGATGTGCGGGCGGTTTGCAGTTTACACTTTTTTCTTTAAAAATTAATTTTTGAGTTTTTTTTTCCCATCGAATTTAGGTATCAAATTCATTTTATATATTTGTGATCATTTGATAACAATTTTCTGATGAGTTTACAAATAAAAATTGAATATTAATGCATTAAATGAAAGTATCCAAAACAAAGATACCCTACACTAGCATTTTTGCCATGAAAAAAATATATATCAATGCATTAAAGGTTGTACTCAATTAGAATTGCCAGTTTAGTAATCAATAATCAAACTAGAAGCTCCATCGACCACCAGAAGGAAAATTTTATTAGGAAAAAGTGGATGAGCCACCAATGAAAATCATATAAGAAACCAAGTTTAGGACTTGATAATTCTACGACATTAAGAAAGTTAAGAAATACTTAAAAATAAGGATCTTAGTGTCGTAGAGAACATAATGGTGCTCCTGTTAAAGTTACAAAGTTGGTATATAAATAATAATAATAATAATAATTAAAGTGTGGACGGTTTTTACTGGTTTCGGGTTTAACCCGCGACCCGCCTGCAACCAGCAAATTTGTCATATTTCAAACCCATCTGCCCGTATTATGTTTGCGAAACCGCACATTTATATGCGGATTGGGCGGTTTGAGCGGTTCGGATAAACAGTTGCCCACTCCTAATATGCATAACAAATTATCCCCTCATTAATTTGTTATGCAAATATAAACCTCAAGAGACAATTTGTAATTTTCTAAAGGCAGTGGCTTCGGTCCAGTCCAAGATCGGACTGGACCATGCTGTTGGGCCCGTGGAGGCCCACCATGGGTCCGTTTTGATAATCCGAACCATTCAATGTATAGAACTCGTCGAGTACTATAGGCCTGTAAAAAATCACATTGATCGGATATCGATAGCTATGTGAACAAAACAATTTTTATCAACTGTTAATTGTTTCACCGTCCATTTCTTTTTATACAAAACTGATTTGATCACATAGTTATTGATATTTGATCAACGTGATTTTTTAGAACCATGTAGTACTCGACGAATTCTACACATTGAACGGTTCGGATTATTAAAACAGGCCCAAAAAATGGACCCCATGGGCCGAATTGAACGGATCCAGTCTTGATCTCAACTTGAGATAAGCTGAACTCTTTTCTAAACCTCATGGTAGAATCCGTATCTTAGTCAAATTTCAAGGAGGTGTTGGTAAATTATCCTTTTTTGTGTGGATATTATGATAGAAAGTTAGCCTTGTCCAGCGCAACTCACACATTTATAAAATATTAATATTTATAATATTTAATTACATGATAAATTATAAAATCATAAAAGATAATAAAGTGCATACCCTTATTTCTATGATTTAAATTAAACAATTGTTAAGAAAACCAAGACTATTGATTTTGTTAATAACTTAAATTCAAACAATTCTTTAAATTATTTAGTATCCATTCATGAATAAAATAAAATAAAATAAAAGATATTTAGTCTAATATTCCTTCCTAACTTTTAGAAATAAGAAAAGTTCACAATATTTTTTTTGTAGCATAAGGTCCCTCACCCATACTCATAAATCACACTTGCTTTCTGGTAAGAGTAATGCTAGAGACTCCAAAAGTTCTACCAAAATTTTTATCAAAGGTCTCACATGGGTGTGAGACCCACATGGGACCCATGGAGTGGGTCCCATGTGGGTCTCACATCCATGTGAGGTATTTAGTAGAATTTTTGGGATCTCTAGTATTTTTGTTTTGGTAAACCAAACAAGATCGAAAATGATGATGAAACGAAGCATAACAAAAGTCTAAGCTCCACATCAATGGCGATTGGGCCTCATCTTCTCCCAATCTTCTCAAGAATCTCTCTATTCTCTTTTCACCAGGTTCATGTTCATATTCGTATTTATATATATATAGAACAATGATTCGTAGCTCGAAAGTTGCACGGCTCGAATGGCTCGAAAATGCAAAACGACGTCGTTTTGCAATTTTTTTTTTTTGTTGTCCTTATTCTCCTTTCCATCTTTGTCTTCCTTTTCTGGCTTTGTCTCTGTTATCTCTCTTTGCTTATCTTCTTCTACTTCTTTTGTTGTTTTCTGAAGTTAAATCTTCATTTGGGTTTAAATATTTAATAAATTTATTTCTTATTTCTCTAGATGTTTCGATTCAAACTTGGTTGAGATACTTGTGGAGGTGGAGACTCCTGACCATCATTATTGTCATGTATGGATCTCAGATACTTCTACACATCCTTTTGCCTCTGGCCAAAACCTCCTTCATCTTCATCTTCTTCTTCCTCTACTTTTTTTCCCTAAAAACTACCAAACCCATCACAAAATTGAAGCAAACCCACTTTCTCTCTCTAAAAACTATGAAACCCATCACAAAACTGAAATCAAAATCAAAATCAAACCCACTCACCCACCGATCAAACACAAAAATCAAGCCCAATCAAACACAAAAATCAAACCCACTCACAAAAAAATCAAACCCACCCACTGTGAGAGAGAGAGAGAGAGAGAGATCTTCCCAAGAGATACACACACAGATACAAGAGGGATCTTCCCCCTCCATCATCATCAACACACACATACACGAGATACATACACAGATCTTCAGAGACTGCTGAGCGAGGTGAGCGTGGATGAGAGATTGCTGAGCATGTGTGAGCGTGATCTGAGATGAGAGAGCAGAGGTGATCTCAGATGAGAGAATGAGAGAGCAGATGAGAGAATGGTTTTTAGCTTCGAATAGAGGTAGTTGTTAAAGAAGAGAGAAGAGAAGATATGTTTTTCGGGCCACTCTTGAGCCAAATAATTTCGAGCTACGAAGCTTTTTCCATATATATATATATATATATATGTATGTATGTATAGTCTATTTGTGTTTGGATATGTTTATTTTAGAGTGGTTTATTGGCAGATTGAGATGGTGAAAATATTGTTGGAGATGGGCTAGAGTCATCTGTTCGAGCATTTCCCTAAGCTTGGTACTGAAGATGATGAGAAGCGGGCTTTCTTCGATCAAGTTTGTGGTTAGTTATTTATCTAAGTTGGCCCATATTTTAGGGGCTTTTGAGTGCTGATATGGTGGATGAGGTTGTATATATATATATATATGAATATGATTTATCCATGAGTTTGTCTCTATTCAATTTTGTAGTTTAATTTTCTATAGTTTGGTCAAAATACAAAAAAAATTGTGAACAAATTTGAGAAAATTGGTCAAAACACGTAGAAATTTGTAAACAAATTAGAAAAATTTCAAAACATAAAGAAAATTTTAAAACACAATGTTTTGAAACTTCTCTTGATTGAAATTTCTCTAAAAAAATTTTGAGGGACCCCAACCATTATGAAAATATTGCATGTTCTTTATTTTATAAAATCTTAATAGCAAGAACTTTTAAAAAAAAAAAATTCCCAAAAAACACATATAATTCGGGTTAAGTAAGTTGCGTGACATTTATAAATTATTTTTAAGACCGAACTTGTAATGGTAAACTGAGGTCTCATTTGATATTTGGCTAGTATAAAAAAGAAAAAATTAATATAAATTGTCATATCGCTCTTTTTATAAATTTATATATATTTTTATAAAAAATTAAAATAATCAATTTTTAAATGAGGCATAAGGGATTGTTTGATAACTTAATTGAGTTCTTAATACTAATATATTAAGTGATTTATTAATTAAGTTTATTTGATAATGCGAGTATGGTATCATTTAAAATATTAAACTTCACTTAAAAAAGAGCCTATATTTTCAATCAAAAGAATTCTACTCAGAGGTACTTACGTGTAGGTTATAATAAGTGGACTTATTATCTAATAGGACCTATGGTAAAAATTTTTCATAAAAAAGTCACTAATTGTAAGTTTTAGCGATAATTTATAAAAATTATGACAAAAAAATCACTAATTGTCAATTTTTAGCGACGTATGTAAAAAATTGTCACAAAAAAATTATTTTAGCGATAATTTTACCAAGACTTATTTCTAATAGGATTTGATGGGAATTAAGTCTAACTATTAAGACCTATTGGTAGTTACTTACGTGTAGGTTCTAATAAGTGGACTTATTGTCTAATAGGTCCTATAGAAAAAATTTGTCATAAAAAAATGTTACTAATTGTAAGTTTTTAAGACAATTTATAAAAATCATGACAAAAAAGTCACTAATTGTCAATTTTTAGCGACATATGTAAAAAATTGTCACAAAAAAATTATTTTTAACGACAATTTTATCAAGACCTATTTTTAATAGGACTTAATGAGAATTAAGTCTAACTATTATGACTTATTGATAGTTTACACTTCTACACTTATTGCTTAACACTGAAAACGCTCAGTCCTTCAAATTAAAAAAGAAAAAAGAAAAAGAAAATCTCACTTCCTAATATGCCGCAAAATAATGCTCTTTCTTCTCTGTCAACAGTCTTTGCATCTCTCTCAATTCCATTGGGCATGAAAACGCAAGCTCTTTAATTGACAAGTATAGAACTAATGGACTAAATAGTGATGAGAACATTTTTTTTTTTCTTTTTATTGTGTTGGCTGCATTTTTTTTTTTTTTAAATCATTAATGCCCGCTAAAATAACAAATATATTTTTGTAAATTTGATAATTAAGTGACACTTCGTAATCGCATGATTCATACAAATAAGATGATCTGATAAGATTCAAACATGAATTAAACACGTATAGAACAAACCTGACCCAACTGATGGTATATATATTTATGTGTATTCGCTTGTGCATAGCATAAATGTTTATATATTTATGTGTTTTGTTTCATCCTTCTATTTATCCATCGACAAGATTCAAACGTGAATTGCACGTGTGGAATAAATCCCAATCGATGGTATATGGTTTCGTTTGGAAAGTGGATTGTCTTAGTTTTTTTATTATTTTAGTTTGAGGTAAAAAATCTCGTTTGTGTTGGATTTTTTGATTTTTTTTACTTTAATGAGAAAAAATTGAAATGATTATGAATTGAATATGACATTTTGTCTTATTAATTTTTTAGACTATTGTCTTTTTGTGACTATTTTAACCTAATAGTCTCATGCCAAAACAAAAATTATATATGATACATGGTTTATAAATAACTTACCTAAAATATTTGATTATACTGCGGTTGATTATTCATATCACACACCACCTACATGTTGAGCTTACCCAAACTATAGATGACACAAGATATCAACATATACCCAGCCCATTATATGTGATCATTAAGAAAAATTAGAAATTTGAATGAGATTTTTAATGAAAATATCCTTAAAAAGTTCAAAACTCTCGTACTATTTTTTTAAATTTATTATTTTTTAAATAATTAAAAAAATTCTATTGACTAGTTATTATTGATTCATTCTTTGTATAAAAAAAAAAAAAAAACTTACTATGCCTTGATTTATACATTTCAAAAAGAAAAATTAATTAATATATTTTAAAATTTAAATTTAGAAATTTGAAAAAAAAAGGTTCACTAATGATTGAAATTTTTTTAGTTATTATCTCAAAAAGATTAGTGATAAGAGTTAAAGAGAGAATGTGTAGGTCTTAAAGCAAAAATTTTATGTTAGAATTTGTTCAAATGTAATTCTTTTAATATTTATAAATATTTTTTATTAACTGATAACAAGCACTATAAATATTAAGATTATTTTTTTAATGATATTAAGTTATTAAAATATGATATATTATACCAAAAATTGAACTCGAACTAGATTTTCTAAGCTCATTTTTAATATTTAATCCAATATCAAAACCTCCAAACTAGCTCATACTAGTCACAAACTGATAAAGATAATTTTTAATGATTAAATAAATATGTCCCATTAACATAAATATTGAGTCAACTAACTTTTAGCTCACTTCTAATGTTTAGTTGAATACCACAAATCAATCATAATGCATTTTCACGAAAGAATCATGACATAAGACACTTTACAATTTTGAGTAGACGAATTTTTAGGTTTTACAAAATAAAAAAAGAGAGTATATTAACAAATGTAATTTACTACTACCATATGCTAAATTAAAATTATGAAATTCATAAAATGAAATATATTCATATTTTATCATAAATATATTTTTTTGTAATTTTTACCATTTAACTTATGGCATGCAAATTTTTTATTAAGAATTTATAAAACACAAGTAATGATATCAGAATAAAAAACTTTATCTTATGTGTAACTCTGATAAAAATGAATAAAATCTAATTGATTATGAATTATTTTACTACATATTTTAAATAAATTTTATATTATTATTTTAATTTTAAAACTAATTTGTTATTATTTAGGATAAATTACAAATACACCCCCTGAGATTTGCTTAAAGTACAAATTGCCCCATGTGATTTGAAAAATTACAAATACCACATTGTTAGAATTTTTTATTTAACAGAATTAACTAAAAAAATGAAATTCATAATTGCTCTCCTATATAATAATAAAATTATCTAAATTATTAATTGAAATATATTTCTAACATCACAAAATATTATTAATTGACTTGATGATTTATTAATAAAAATGATGATTTGTTATAAAATTAGAAACTTTAGGGGTTAAAATGTAATTTCTAAAATCACAAAAGGCGATTCGTATTTTAATTAAATCTCAAAAGATATATTTATAATTTACCTTGTTATTTATTATACTAGACATAACACGAGTAATTTGCTAATATTATATTAAAGTAATTACAAAAACTATTATGCCATTATTCCATTAATGCCCCTTTCAATGTATAGTTTTAGAAACGTATTAGCAAAAGCCTGGAGGCTCCGTATCAGTTCCGCTCCTGCAAAACTCCTATAAAAGCCATGCGCACATACATACACATTAGGGCTGTGCAGCGAATCCACCGACCCGCCAAATCTGCCCTACCCTACCCGACCACTAATAGGTAGATGCGTGACAAGTGGCGGACGGATGCGAATCTAGATTCCATGTTTTCTCAGGTTCGGGTCGGATTGCTGGTGATCTGTCATTATATCCAGAAAACCCAACCCGACCATGACTTTTTTTTTTTTTTCTTATTTACACCTTGGCCTTTTTCTTTATGAGATATCTCAACTTACCCTAATTCTTCGATAGACACAGACACAGACACACACACACACACACACTCTCTCTCTCCCTCCCTCCCTAAAACCTTACCTATTGTCTGACGGTCTACACCGAACGGCCAATTGACAATTTACACTGAACGGCGATCGGCGATCGATCTACATTGAACAGACTGAGGTATTCTCTTATCTTCTTCTCTTTTTCTTTCATCTTCTTCTTCTCTCTTGTTTTGTTTTTCTCTTATTCTTTCCTTTTCTTCTCTTTCCCTCTTCTGTTTTTCTCTTCTTCTTTCCTCTTATTCTCTTCCAATGTCATACAGACTGAAGAAATTTCCTCTCTCTCTCTCTCTCTCTCTCTCTCTCTCTTATGCTCGCACTTTCACTTTCCAACCTTTCCTCTTCTTCTGGGTCTTTCCAATTTTGGTCGGTCAAGATTACCCACGAACCCCTTTTTTCTAGTTTTGATAAGAATTTGCACATGGTTGATTTTTCTTATTTCTGGGCTGGTAGATATTTTTTTTTTCTTAGATAGATATCCACTGGTAGAGATTTGGTAGAGAATTTGCACATGATTGATTTTTAGCATTTCTGGGTTGATTTTTTTTTTCTTAACATTTATGGGTTTCGATTTCTGATGATATGCTTGGAATTTGCAGGAATTTGATTTGGGTACTTGAAAGGGTTTTGAATTCTTGGGTCTTCAATTTCTCATTTGGTGGTTCAACCATTTGGGGTCTATTTCTTTTGGGTTGTTGAAGACACTCACAAGGTAACTGTTCATATTTCTCAGAGAGATGAATACCAGTATTTGAGAATGATTTGAGCAATTTGGTGTTTATAAATTGATAAATTGAAAAATAAACTGATTTAGGAACTCATATACTAATCTTGAGTAATTTGGTGTTTATAAAATAATTTGAGCAATTTGGTTTAGGAACTGCTTATAAATCAATTTTGTTTATAAATTGATTTAGGAACTAATTTAGGAACTGTTTATAAATTGATTTAGGAATTGAACCCTGATTTGAGCAATTTGGTGTTTATGAATTCATATATGATATGCTGCTAAACTGATTTAGTTGATAAACTGATTTAGCAAGTTGGTAGTTCATGTTTTATATGTTGCTAAACTGATTTAGTTGATAAACTGATTTGAACAATTTGGTGTTTATGAATTCATATATGATATGCTGTTAAACTGATTTATGAATTCATATATGATAAACTGATTTAGTTGTTAACGTGTTATTTGGAATCAATGCTTATGCACAGAGGGTATGTCATATTGTTTGAAATGATAGGGAAAAACAGAGCATGGATTTGAAAAGCATATTTTGAATGATTTTTTATTGGCTTTTGGCAGTATATTTGATAATCTTTTGGTCATGGATCCTCCAAGCAAAGAAACATTTTTTGTGAGTCTTAATGTTGAGCCCGAATCATCTTTTATTGACCCCTCTACCCAACCTAATGCTCCTTCTCCTAGACCGCCCCTGGCCAAAACTAGCAGTAGTGGGAGAACAACATCAAAGGCTTGGGATCATTTTGAAAATATTAAGGGTATTGATGGGAAAGATAGGGCTATGTGCAAGTATTGTAAGAAAGAATATATGGTAGGCTCTAAGAGTCACGGAACAGGTAATTTGTTAAGTCATTTTAAAAATTGTACAAAGTATCCATACAGGGATACTCATAGGCAACAAACATTGGGATTTCAACCTAGAGAAGTTGGTGGAGAGGATATTGTTGATGTTGTGGCTATGTCATTTTCTATAGAAGTTGTTAGGAAGTATCTTATCGAGATGATAGTAATTGATGAATTGCCCTTTAGATTTGTGGACGGGGTTGGTTTTAAGAGGTTTTGTAATGTCATGCAACCCAAGTTTGAGATCCCATCTCGATATACCGTTGCTAGGGATATTGTAGACATATACACTAATGAAAGAGAGAGGTTGAAGAAAATTGTGAAGGGGCGTAGAATTTACTTTACCATAAGCACATGGACTTCCATACAAAATTTGTGTTATATGTGTCTAACTGCATATTTCATTAATGATAATTGGAAGTTACAAAAGATGATCATAAATTTTTGTCAAGTTGAAGACCACAAAGGAGAAACTCTTGGTAAAAAAATTGAGGCACTTTTAAAAGAGTGGGATATTGATGGCCTTTTTACCTTAACTGTTGATAATGCGAGTTTCAATAATCTAACCATTAGATTCTTGAAACGAACCACAAAACTATGGAAGGGAACTGTCTTAGGCCATGAATTTTTACATATGCGTTGTTGTGCTCATATTCTAAATCTCATTGTTAGTGATGGATTGAAGGATCTTGAGTCTTGTATAACGAATGTGAGGCATGCAGTGAGGTATGTGAGGTCTTCTCCAAACTGCCTTGACACTTTAAAAAGTATGTGGAAAGTTTGAAAATTGAGAGTAAGAGTCTCTTGTGCCTAGATATGCCAACACAGTGGAATTCCGCATATCTTATGTTGGAGGCGGTTGAAAAATTTGAGAGTGCTTTCAAAGAATGGGTGAGGAGAACTATAATTATAAACACTACTATTTGGATAATGAAGGGGGTGAGAGGAGAGAGATGCCTACAGCCGAGGATTGGGATAGTTGTAGGGTGTTTTTGAAATTTCTTAAAATGTTTTACAATGCAACAAAGAGATTTTTTGGGTCTTTATTTGTTACTTTAAATGCATTCTACACTAAAATTTTTGTCATTGAAAATATGATTGGACAATTAATCAAAGACAATAATCCTATTTTGTCTTCAATGGCAAAGAAAATGAATTGACAAGTATTGAGGAAATGGGGATACAATCAATCTCCTTTTGTATGTTGCAGTTGTGCTTGATCCTTGAAAAAAAATGACATATTTTTGGTGGAGATGTGGTGAAAGTGAAAAAGATGTTTGACAAGGTGAAAAATTATTTGAGTCAATTGTATGATCATTATGCCACACTTGATTCAACAAATGTAAATGAAACAGTAGATATGGTGATAAATGAAAATGGCCCAAACTCTATTGTGAACTTTTAATTTAACTCATTTTTTTAGGGCAATTTTCTAGAAGTGGGAGTATGTCTGAATTGAACAAGTACTTGGGTGATATTGAAAAAGGTGGGAAGAATGCTTAATTTGATATCTTGAAGTGGTGGAAGGTTAATGCAACAAAGTATAGAGTATTATCACTTATAGTACGAGATGTGTTGGCAATGCCTGTTTCTACTGTTGCTTCTGAGTCGGCTTTTAGTACAAGAGGTCGTATACTTGATCCATTTCGTAGTTCACTTGCTCCCAAGATGGTGAAGGTTCTTGTTTGTACATAAAATTGGCTTCGAAGCAACATTTCAATATGCCTTCAACAAGCAATAGAGGATGTTGAAAATTTTGAACAACAATATGATTCGGGTTATAGATACAATGATTTTTTTTTTTATCCATTTCATTTATTTTGTATTATTCAAAATTCAGTAACTTCACCTTACATGTTTTTGTTGTGTTATGTTTTATGTGTAGTTATTTCGGAATCAAGTTCATATTCAAGCCTAAGGTCGGAGAGTAGTTTTATTGAAGTTTGATATCATTGGTAAAATACTTCCTCTTTGTTAAATGTTGTTAACATATGTTTACTTGTTTTTTAAGTTTAAGACTTTTTAATGTTTTCCTTCTTAAATAATTTCTTTTTTGTTTTTATGCAGGTTTAGATGGCTCATGGTTTGGCTTAAGGAAATGAATAACTTTTTTGCTTCTTTTTGGATGACTGTAATACTATTGTTTGGATGCACAATGTTTTAGATGATTGTAATTTGTTTTTTTTTTTTTTTGAATTTTGGATGACTATAACTTGGATGATTGTAATTGTCACGACCCAAATCCGCCCCTATAGGTTTAGCGTCGTAACCGACTAGTAATCCTTGGATTACCAAAGGTCTCAGAACAGATCATGACATAATAAGGGGCTGCGGAAGCAAACATAGAAAATATACATAGTCCATTGAGCTATGTTGATATACAGGGGACAAATTTTCAAAAAAAACTTATATAAATAAACATGTGACGTCATAATTACGGTAGTCTTACGTCAACCATTTACAAAAATAAATTCGAAAAGGAACTTAGCCCAATGTACAGATAAACAGAAAACTTGTTCATATACCAAAAGAAAACAAGTCTTATACAATCACAAAATATGACCGCATGACTTTCGAAACCTCCTCGGGAGGCACAAGGGTTGGTCGACAAAACAAACTTTAGCCGATCATCATTAAGCCTGGTCACGCGCCTGATCACCTGTATGCATAATATAAATAGTGAATGGAAGCTCAGTGAATAATAACAGAGTAAAGAATTTAATGAGTGATGTCCCATAGCAAATTTCAAATCAGATATAATTTCAGACTCGCATACTTAACCAGAAATCATAACAGTTTTATGTGGTACATCCATTTAGCTATCAAATCATACCATTTTTGCTTAGTCGGTACCGTCGACCACATAAGTCCACATCTTGTGCACAAGAAGCCATGGTATTGTTACCCCGGGGCCAGAGCCATGTGAACATAAGCCTCGGTATTGTTACCCTTAGGCGAGGGCCACATGAATACAAGACACAGTATTGTTACCCCTGGGCAAGGGCCACGTGCATATTGGCTACGGTATTGTTACCCCCGGGTGAGGGCCGTGTGAACTAAGGATGCCACAAATACGTTTAAGAAAAATGGACATTCATTCATGATTCATAAAATAACATTTTAGAAAACAGATCGTATTATTTAGTCAGAAATACTTATAATCAAACATACCTTTACAAAGTTATTACTCACAAATGGCTCTAAAAGCAAACAAACAAAGTAGACAAATCAGATAGCTTACGGCGCATGACCTACACAAACATAACAGATATACAAATTGAAACACACACTCGGAATATACTTAACTCATTATGTTTCGTTCTTAGTGTGTTTCTAAGTCTTATCCTCATTATTATGTTTTAATCTTGGCTTGAGAATGCCTAGGATGCAATGAGGATGCTAAAATGCACTTAAAAACACTTAGTTAAATATGCTGGAAACACAAGTCTCACTCGAGCGCAACTTCCTTCGCTTGAGCGGATGTCTAAACATGTGAGTGGTTACTTGAGCAATCTATAAACTCTGTAAAAGTATTGGTTACTTGATTTTTTCGCTCGACGCTCGTTCGACACTCGCTTGAGCGGATGTCTAAACATGTGAGTGGTTACTTGAGCAGTCTATAAACTCTGTAAAAGTACTGGTTACTTGATTTTTTCGCTCGACGCTCGCTCGACACTCGCTCTAGCGTGAGACTGAGGTCATCGCTCGAGCGCAACTCTTGTCGCTTGAGCGGTCTACAGAATGTGTAAACTTCTGGGAGCATGCATTTTATGCTTGAGCCAACTTCTGGTCGCTCGAGCGAAAGTGCAAAAATACAGAGTGGTCGCTCGAACGTAGGTTCTGTCGCTCGAGCGGAGGAGCAGAATTCTGGAATTTCCAAATTTGTTTCCAAGCTTCAAAACTCAAATTCAAAACCATTAAAATCAACCTTTGGGCCCCAAAACTTGAGAAAACAAGTCTAAACTTTGAAAACATTAAGAATTCAAGATCATTTCATGAAATCAAGCCCCAAAAGCATGTCATTTGCTCAAAACTTGAATTGTGTATATGTAGAACATGCATGAGTTGTTATGGATTTAACCTTTCAAAACATGATCAAGCAAGATAAAATGGCATGAAACTTGATGAATTCTCAAAACAAAGGTAAGATGGACACATGCATGAGAGACTTCTTGAAATTAAACTCAAATTGTGATGAAATTGGACATGCATGCATGGTATGATCTATACTCCTTCATTATAGCTCAATTTCAACTTAATTTTCTTGTATTCATGAACTCACCAACTCAAAAGCAAGATCAAAGGCTTAAATTCTTACCTTATACCTTGGATTCACAAGTATAGAGGCTTAAACTTCTAAACTCTCTTAAATTCTCCAATAATTCCTAACAATTCTCTCATTCTCCCTTGTTGAATTCACTTTGATTCTTGGTCTCTCTCTCTCTCACATGTTTGTAGCTCAAGAAGGATGAAATGAGAGTGAAAAATGTATACAACGGTCCACTAGTGCCTTATGTAGGCTTGGATTAAGGAATTCATTAATTAGGCTTAATTGAGCATTAGTTATTCTAATTATTTTGTTCCAAATTGAATTCCAATTGAACCTACCATAATTTTCTCAAAATCGCCAATAACTCATAAACCAAATCAATTTGATGATCAGATGCCGATAAGGCCTTTAATTCGTAGAATAAAACAAAAATACAGACATATATTCCTACCATAAACAGATATAAACACAAAGAATGCAACATACAAGCAATTCATTGATAATTTCACCTTAATTACTCATTAAGCATTCTTAATCATGGTTTAACGGTTAATCATAGGTCGGGGTTGTTACAGTCTCCCCCCTTAAAAGAGTTTGGTTCTCCAAACTCAAATTATCTTCGTTTTATAAGAATGCCGGGTTTAAAGGGAAAAAATTTGGATATCTCTTCATCATATCTACCTAGGTCTCCCAAGTCACATAAGTCCCTCCATGGTTTTGCCAATCAACCTTCACCAATGAAATTTCTTTGTTCCGTAATCTTTTGATTCGACGATTAACATTCTGTATTGGTCGTTCCTCATAAGTAAAATCATCTTTCAGAAGCACATGAGTTGGTTCAATCACATGGAATGGATCTCTCAAATATTCTCGAAGCATAGATACATGAAAAACATTATGCATATGTTCTATGACCAGCGGTAAGGCAACTCAATACATCACTGGATTAATTTTCTCAAGGATTTCATATGGTCCAACATATATTGGTGCTAGCTTGCCCTTTACACCAAAACTTGTATGGCTTTTCATTGGAGTCACTTTTATGAACACGTGATCTCTGACTTCTTATTTTTATCTCGCCTTCGGACATCTGTATAACTCTTTTGGCGACTTTGTGCAGTTTTTAATCATTGTTGAATCAATTTCATGTTTTCAGTGGTTTCTTGCACAAGTTCCGGTCTTAGCAATGGTTTGTCACCTACTTTAACCCAATAAATCAGAAAATGACACTTCCTACCATACAAAGCTTTATATGGGGCCATACCAATACTTGAATGATAGCTATTTTTATATACAAACTCGGCTAATGGTAACTAGGTCTCCTAACTGCCTTGGAAATCTAGGGTACACATGCATAATAAGTCTTCCAATGTTTGAATGGCCCGTTTAGATTGGCCATATGTTTGTAGGTGATAAGTACTGCTTAGTCTCAATTTAGTCCCCAAAGCTTGTTGTAGACTCTGCCAGAATCTTGAAGTGAACTTAGGATCTCTGTTAGATATAATAGACACTAGCACACCGTGTAATCTCACAATCTAGTTTACATATAGGTTAGCTAGCTTATCTGCATTATAAAAAGTATTCATAGGTAGGAAATGGTAGATTTAGTCAAACGATTAACTATGACCCAAATAGAATCCATACCTCGGGAAGAGCGAGGTAGTCTAACAATGAAGTCTATCGTGATATGCTCCCATTTCTATTCCAGTATTGGGAGCGGCTAAAGTAATCCAGCGGGCCGTTAATGTTCAGTTTTAACTTATTGGTAATGTAAGTATCTAGCCACAAAATCAGCAATGCTTTTCTTCATTCCCGACCACCAGAAATTTTGTTTCAAGTCATGGTACATCTTTGTATTTCCCGGATGCATAGCAAATTTAGAGGTGTGAGCTTCAGTCATAACACGTTTTCTCAAATCCAAACGATTTGGTACACAAAGTCTATTATGGAATTTCAGTACATTGTTCTCTAACACAAATGCTGGCTTCGGTTTTGAGTCTATTTCATCCACAATATTTTTCAGAAATTCATCTTGCAGTTGTTTCTCTCTAATCTCTTTAATGATTATAGGTTAAGCAGAAATCGCAGCCAAGATCCTGCCCTGTTCACGCAATATAATTTCAATCTCATTCTTCTTCAAGTCATATAATAACTCTCTTTGACCGGCGAGCAGACAAGACAAATTCCCAATTGACTTTCTACTCAATGCATCTGCAATGGTATTTGCGTTCCTTAGATGATACAAAATTTGCAAGTTATAATGTTTGATCAATTCTAACCATCTCTGTTGTCTCATGTTCAGTTTCTTTTTGGTGAAGAAATATTTCAAACTTTTATGATTCGTATATACTTCACAAGTTACTCCATACAAATAATGGCACCAAATTTTCAATGCAAAAACCACAGCTGCCAATTCAAGGTCATGAGTTGGGTAATTCTTTTCATATGGGCAGAGTTATCGAGAAGCATAAGTAATCATTTTCCCATTTTGCATTAATACACACCCCAAACCTTTGTACAAAGTATCGCTGTAAATTTGAAACCCACCAGTATCATTTGGCAAAGTTAAAATTGGTGTAGTTACTAACCTGGTCTTTAATTCTTGGAAAACAGACTCTCTTTGATCAGTCCAATCAAATGGTGTAGTTTTCTGTGTCAATTGAGTGAGTGGCAAAGCAAGCTTGGAGAAGTCTTTTACAAATCGGCGATAATAGCCTGCAAGTCCCAGAAAACTTATAACTTTTGTCACATTGGTTGGTCTTGGCCAGTCCACAATGGTTTCAATCTTCTGTAGGTCTACTAATAAATCGGCTTTGTTGATTACATGTCCTAGAAATGCTACATTGTCAAGCCAGAATTCGCATTTGGACAGTTTTGCATACAGCTTCTTTTCTCTTAAAGTCTGTAAAGCAGTTCTTAGATGGTTTTCATGTTTTTCCTTGCTTTTGGAGTAAATCAAAATATCATCAATAAACACAACAACAAACTCATCAATAAATTATTTGAACACCTTATTCATTAGGTCCATGTTTTTCCTTACTTTTGGAGTAAATCAAAATATCATCAATAAACACAACAATAAACTCATCAATAAATTGTTTGAACACCCTATTCATTAGGTCTATAAAAGCTGCAGGTGCATTAGTTACCCCAAACGGCATCACTAGAAACTCATAGTGCCCATATCGAGTCCGGAAGGCAATTTTCTCTATGTCTTCGGCTTTAACTTTTAATTGGTGGTATTTGGATCTAAGGTTAATTTTTGAAAAGACTTGGGCTCCCTAGAGTTGATCAAACAAATCATTTATTCGGGGCAATGGATATTTATTTGTAATAGTCACTCGATTCAATTCTTGGTAATCTATACATAACCTCAAGGACCCATCTTTGTTTTTAACAAACAGCATTGGAGCACCCCAAGGTGAAGTGCTCGGTTAGATAAATTTCTTGTCTAGCAAGTCTTGGAGTTGAACTTTTAATTCTTTCAATTCAGAGGTTGACATTCGGTAAGGGGTCTTAGAAATCGGTTGCATTCCAGGTACAACATCAATGGTAAACTCAATTTCCCTATCGATTAAGTCTCCGGGAAAATCATTTAGGAATACATTAGGAAACTCGTTAACTACAGGGATGTTCTCAACATTAGCATTATCCACATTCATAATCAAAACACAACATAGGTAACCTTGACACCCTTTTCGCAACTGTTTATTGGCTTTCATGACAGAGATCAGATACGGTGGAGGAACTACCCCATTCCCAGTAAACACAAATTCAGGTAACCCTGGAGGTCGAAACACAACAAATTTATTCACACAATCAATAGTAACATAATACTTCGTCAACCAATCCATACCTAGTACGCAATCAAAATAATCAATACCTAATAGCAATAAATCAGCATATAGTTTCACATCACCAATTACTATTTCACATGTTGGATAAACATAAGTACAAACCATAGAACCCCCAGATAGTGTAGATACAGATAGTAAATAATTCATGGGTTTTAAAGGTCTAGTCAATTTCTGAGAAAAGGCATGCGACACAAATGAGTGTGTAAAACCAGAATCTATCAAGACATATGCATTTTGGTTACAGATGGAAATTATACCTGACACCACAGATTCAGTGTTCTGTACATCCCCCGGTACTAATGCGAATACTCTCCCTTGTCTTAGTGTCTTATTTCCCGTGTTTTCCCTGGCATTAGCTCTTGCGTTTGTTCTCACTACAGAAGTAGACCCAGTCGAACTTGCTGTAGGACAGTTAACATCATCAGATCTCAGTGGACAATCCCTAACCATGTGGCTAGTCTTGCCACACCGAAAACAAGCACCGGATGCACGGTAATATGTGCCTTTATGCTTTCTTCCATAGTCGAGGCAATTTGAAATAGATCCACTATTCTAACTAAAGTTACTAGAGGATCTTGTATTCTTCCTTTTTGAAAATGACCGACCTTTCTTGAAATTAAATCCGGATCTTTTATCCTTCCATTCAATTGTTGGAGCTGGAGCTTGTTTCTTTGCTGCCAAAATGGCCTTTGCCATCAATGCTCTATCAAGTACTTCCACATATGTAGGCAACTTTAGAACGCCTACTCGATCAAACACGTCCAGATCTAATCCCCCTTCAAATTTCTGAGCCTTTTTGTAATCTGTGTCAACCATATGTGGAGCAAATTTGGCCAACTTGGTGAACTTAGCCTCATACTCGGCTACGGACATCTTGCCTTGCTTAAGTTCTTGAAATTCTGACACTTTACGATCTCTGAAGCATTGAGGGTGTTATCCCAAGTAGGCAACCCAAGAGGGGGGTGAATAAGGTTATGAAAAATTTTACAATATTAAAAAAATAATAAACACAATATTTAGAATTTTAACAAATAAAAAAAAAACAGAACAATAATTGTCAACATAAAAGTAAGAGAGATAGGAAAAGAAAATCAATCACTTGAGATTTATAGTGGTTCGGCACGCCGGGCCTACGTTCACTCCCCAAGGAACCTCCTTGAGAATTTCTTTACTGTCAAAATGAATCAATACACCATCAAGGCTTCACCAAGCCTGTGGATTTTGCACAAGTCTTATTTTTATCTAATGAGCCTTACACAATAATAAATTCCTCACTCTTACAAAATTCCTTCACAAAATAATAAATAAGGATAAGAGGTACTTCAACCCTCTTTTAGAATAATTCTCTCACAAAGAGTAAATATGAAAGTGTAAGAATAAAGACTACACTTAGATTTGAAAGTGACATCTAACCCATAATCATTACACTCTTCTCTCACAAAAAAATTAAAAAAATCAAAAATTCTTTCCAAACTAAAATAATAAAAAAACCAAAAAATCAAAAAACTAACCTTCTTTTCAAACGAAGCCCACATTTCAAACAACCACTAAAAAGCACGGTATTTGTGTAAGTTTAGGACAAGGCTTACGTCATTAATGCTGACGTGGGATAGTTCAGGTTGACACATTGTAAATGTGGGACCCAAAGGGGATGTGGGATTCACTGCGTTGCAACAGCAACAGTTGTAAGAAACTGTACGTGTCTATCTGCTATTGGAAGAGTAGAACGTTGGTCGTGTAATCCAGTATGTGTTTCCTCGCATTCGATTGTGTGATCCTCTTGTTAAAAGATATTGCCCCCATTAGGCGTGGATCGATTGCGGTGACAAAACCTTTAATTAATCATTCGTTCGTTAAATTCGTAGTTTAAAAAAATTAATTCATATCCGTCTAATAATCTGGCGAATGTGAATGGTGTGGATTGACAAATGAATACGAATTTGCACAACAAAATATTGTACTTAAAATTATCAGGACAGGTCATAAATCCAAAAGAATCTAAAGAAGAAAATAAGTCAACTACCACTGTTAGTGTAGACATTTGCAAAGAAGCTGAACATATATATTAGATTCTTAGCAACATGAAAGAAAAATTTAATAAAAATGATAAGGTGTACAGAGCTTTTCAGTACCAGAGGCATCATCAATCACACAATTTTCTCTGAAGCAAACCCACATGGCATCCAGATCATCAACATTTAGTAAACGATCAGATTGCTTTTGCATGTACGAAATGATGAATTATTGCCAATTCACATCCTAATACTAAACCAAATAATTAGTCACTACGAATGAAATCATATTGAAATCTTGCACAACTCAATAAACTTTGTAAGTGTAACGCCCTCAAAAAAATACATAAAACCCATCACGTTAGATATGCATCGATATAAAAGAAACAAACTATTTCTATTCATCAGAGTAATCCTAACAACTGTATTACATGTTAACAACAAAAGCAAATGCCCTATGGGCTCACAGCTTTCCAAGTTAACACTTGGTTACAAAAAGAAAGAGTACTAACTCAATACATATTAAGCCCTTGGCTTGAATTTATATGTAATACATCAAAATAAACAAAAAGAGTCTTCAACTCTCATCATCATCCAAGCTAAGTCCTTGGAGGTGGCATACTACCTGTACCTGAAAATAATGTCCCATAAAGGGTGAGCCAACGCCCAGTAGAGATATGCTAAACACAGTATGAGCAATGACTAAGACATTAGCAATTGATAAATGTTCAGTTTCCCTAAATCAATTCATAACCCATTTCCATTTCATGACCACCATGTTCATATTTCATTTCAATTTCCATTTCTTATCAATTTCACAATTTACATCAACGGCTCAGAACCTGGCCAACCATTTCTATGAGACAGTGACTCATATTAGACATTTCCCATTTTTCAATAGATAAACATATTAGTTGTATCAACATCTCAACAGATAAGCATACAAGTTGTATCCACATTTCAACAGATATGCATATTAGCTATATCAACACTTCCAACGATAAGTATATGAGCTGTATCAACACTTCCAAAGATAAGCATATGAGCTGTATCAACACTTCCAAAGATAAGCATATGAGCTATATCAATACATTATCTGACAAGCATATGAGCTGTATCAGTGGAGTCCATCTCCTATCTCCTCCCAAACAACATCCGGTTTAGAGGTACATCCCCTATCTTCCCCTAAACCGTGGAGTACATCCCCTATCTCCTCCCGCACACACGACGTATATACACAAAGGTCATATACACAATCAATCAATACATAACGTTAATGTATTCTATCAACCGTCATATTCTATGACATATCCAATTGATTAGTTTTAGTTTGCCTAATCATCATGCATTGTCTACAACAATCAAAACTACCCTCCACCGGTAGCCCAAGCAATTATTTCTAAACAGATAATAAAAGCTCCAACAGATAAAATATCAATATTTTCAAAAGTGAACGATTAACAAATCTAACTCCACTATTCAACCATATAATGAGGTAATGTCATTATTTCCAACTCAATTCCATATAACCACCATTTTCTCGAATTAATCATATCAATTAATTTATACAACCAATTAGGGTTTTCTACCCCATTTTCCAATATTGACCCAATGGTCTATATTTCAACAACCAACATCAATAACACCATTTTGAAACCCAAAATACATATTATGAGCCCAAAATCACAAAACCCTCTTTAACACATTTTGAAACCCTAAGTCCCAAAATTTTCCCAACTTCAACACTTTATCAAAATAACCAAAAATCTAGGTCAAAGACCATAAGAGTGAGTAGGAATCCCTACCTCAAAAGTTGACACCCAACGAAGAAGATGATAAAAACGAAGTTGCTCCAAATCACAAGTTTCTCGGATCAAAGGATAACCCTCGACGATCAACAACCTTTTTGTAAAGGCCAAAGGTGAGGAAACAACTCTAACTAGATCAATACCTAGAGAGAAGGCAAGGTTCTAGAGAGAGAATCTCTCAAATGGCGTTTTGGAAAAGTAAGAGAGAGAATGTGAATGTAAAAAGTGATTTTAAAATGTCCAGCTGTCAACTGATATACGACATTCCCGCTCAAACGGAGAACACAACGCTTGAGCGTCAGGAACAAAAAACTAGGTCCGCTCGAGCGCAATAAGTCCCACTCGAGCGCCAAGACACAAGAATAAAGTACATCCGCTCGAGCGCGAAAACTAGTCCGCTCGAGCGTAGATTTCCCCCTCCCAGAACTTACACCCAAAGGTACTACTCGCTCGAGCGCCAAAGTACCCACTCGAGCGCAAAGAAACCCGCTCGAGCGTAAAAATCACACCTGCAGAAGTTTTGCAGGGACACGAAAAACTGGGAGCGTGCAATCTCCGCTCGAGCGCAAGAAGACCCGCTCGAGCGAACCTCCTAAAAACTGGACAACAAAGAATTGAAACCAAAGCCTAACCAACCTGTAACAACTCTGCCCAATACATCCTAAAACTCAATCAAGTGGAATTAAAGGATGACAACAAGGTATACCACCACCAATATCACGGAACCGAGTCCGGAATACAACAGAACAGTAAAGGGACAACCTGGATCGCTATAGTAAGATTCAATCTAAAAAAAAACAAAAATGGCAATATAGAGTTCCAATATCACACCAAAAGACAGAGATATACGCTTGTTTCAATCTGCCAAAAATGAATTGATTAGGTGATGATGACTAACAACAGTCAACAAACGAGGAAAAGTATAAGTGATACCTTTAGAAAACGATATTTAGCCACCCTCTGGACCCTGTGACTGATGGATCCTTCTTCTGGTTTCTGAACAAAGGGGAAACAGAGAACAAAAAAAAAAAAAAAGGGGCTAAAGCATGTACAGAATATGGAAAAAAAAATGAAAATGGTAAAAAACAATATCATATTAACGAAACCAACAAAACTATGTGAAAATAAGGAACATTCTCCCTTCTGCATTTGCACTCAAGTTCTATCCAAGTACATACCAAAATAAATGGACAAATTTTGTCTGCAAAAAGAGCAAGAAAGAAAGTGACAAAATCACCTGGCCTATATTAACTCAAACACCTAAGCAACAATAACAATGCTTACCTTCTTATAGAAGCTTGGAATTGTGCCAGCTTTAGCACTCTTTTGCTGCTTCTCTTTGAAAATATTAAGCAATATTCTCTTTGTCTCAAGCTCTATAAATCAAAGCACAATGTATACAGTTATAGTACTAGAGAAACATGCACGTGGTAATCATGGCCATGTTTACATCTGCCATGTAATTCATGCACAAAATGCCATATACAAGCCGCCAATAACAGCAGATAAAGAAATCCCATTTTGAGATAACTAACTAACATAAATATATTGTCAGCATGCAATCTTTAATCCATACCCACATGAATTAACATTAACATTACCATCAAGCCTGACCAAAAAAAATAAATCCTAAAAATGTATAATCCATACCCACATAAATAACCCTCCTACTGTGGATGACCCACAAACTCCGGAACAAAATTTTAAGCCTCAACCTCCCCAAATCATTAACACCTAGTTTGGATTGAGTGATTTGGAGAGAAAAGAAAAGAAATCAAATCCTCTGGATCCTAATCACTTGTTTGGATTAATAAACAGGAGATAAATGAGGAGAAATGGAAATATTGATTTCTCTCATAACTCACTTTTTGAATCTCTCCAAATTGAAGAGATTGGGAGAGAAAATAAATAAGAAGATTACTAATTAATCGTCCATCTACCAACAAAAGAAATAAAAACATAAACAGTTATTTTGGTAATATAAACTGTAAGATTTTCTTTTCTTTTATATAGTCTATCCAAACAATTTGGAGTCTTTCCAACTTAACCAAACAAGAGAGAGAGAAATCACAATCATTTTTTTTCTTTTCTCTCCTAAAAATCCAAACATAGTGTAAAAGACTGGCAGCAAGGAATCCGAGCCTTGAATTTTGAGTTGGAAACCACCTTAAGCTGGTTCCAATTCCACCACGGCATTGATTATACTGACAAAATCACAACAACAACAGCAAAATTGTTTTTGTATAGACAACTAAATTCAGATAAAAGACACAAATTTAAACACTGTTAAGATTGCCAAAATTGTGAAACTACATCGTCTATTCAAATTCAATCATGTCATAGCTGCCAATTGGTTTTTTGAGTTTCGCAATTGATCAACCAAAACACAAAATTGTCAAGGAATTAGATAAAATACAGACCCATTAATGCTTTGGAACCGAGACCAGCATCGGATCCGATGTAATGGCGACGGTTTCGGGCCCATAACAGGGACGACGATGGTGGAATCTTCCTCGGATGCAATGCTTCGTGGTCTTGGCCATCAATCGATACACTGTATATTACTTGAGATTGCTGCCTCTTTGTCTTTGTCTTTCTGATTCAGAAATCTGAGGAGCTTAACCTTTCAGATAGAGAGCTCGATCTATGCACATTACGATCCTATAATAAACTTGGAAGCAGAGACATTGCTCACTGGTTTCGAAACCCTAGTGTCCGCTCGCTCTGTCTCGAGAGAGTCTTCTTTTCTTGTTGAACGAATCTTCAAATGGTGATTTATAAGCACAGCTATGTGTTTACTTAAATTATAAATTATTTTATATAATTTTAAAAATTATATTATGTCCTTTAAAATTTTTAATTTCATAAAAATAATTTTTTTATTAATAAATTATTAAGTTAATTAACAGTTTTTAATAATATTAAAATTTTATTCTAATTAATAATTTAGATAATTTTATTATTGTATAGATAAACAGTTAGAAATTTTACTTTTCAATTAATTCTGTTAAATAAAAAATTCTGACAAGGAAGTATTTGTAATTTTCTAAACCACAAAAGGCAATTCGTATTTATTTTTAAGCCCTAAAAATTATGTTGGCCCAAATTATTTTTTTATATGTTTATAAACTTATTTACATTACCTTCAATTCTTGTCAACTTTTTTGTCTGAATCAAAATTTATTTATCTATTTATTTTCTACATAAAAAAATTAGTTCTTTGAAGTAATAAACCAAACAGATAACATGCAAGCATTTACTACTATCAAGCATGTACTCAAACAATCAACAAAATCATATTTTAATAAAGATAATAATAATAATTCTAATGAAAAAAACACTGATTAGCCCTAGGTTATAGTTTTACGCACTTAAAACAAAATTGGTTTATAACAATTGATATATCATAATAAATAAATAAATAAATAAATAAAATAATTGAGAGAGAAAAAATCAATTGACTATCCACAACTATAATGTGGATCCCATTCTCAAACACCGCATAGAAACATTTCACTCCCACACAACAGATACCACTACACATAATAAGAAATTGAGGAAAGGAAGAAAAGAGAGTAAGCGCGAGCGAGCATGAGAGCAGAAGCGCGAGCGAGAGATTTCTTTGGAAGATGGACTGATTTTAGTGGGAAGAGACACGAGCGAGAGATTTGGACCGATTACAGTGGGAAGATGAGAAGAACTGGAAATCAAAATTCTCTTACCGGTAATATATAATAAAACTTCTCTTACCGATAAGATAATGTACATTAAACAACCCCCAACCCCTCGTAAAAAGAAACTACCTGTCACGCCCCGACATTTTAATTAATCGGAAACATTACCAAAGCCTGTAATTTAGGTCCATTTTTTTTTATATA
The DNA here is from genome assembly GCF_055761805.1 of Camellia sinensis. NCBI lineage: Eukaryota > Viridiplantae > Streptophyta > Magnoliopsida > Ericales > Theaceae > Camellia > Camellia sinensis. The sequence goes on along the minus strand of NC_138963.1, from coordinate 212,398,920 downwards.
TATATCTATTACACTTGAGTAATAGAAGCGTAATAACAATAGTTCTCACTCTCAACGAATGCAACAACAATAATACATGCCAAGCTTCCGCTACGGAGCTACAAATAAATAATTACAAACCAAAAGATACATTTTTCATTCCCTTAACATCTATGATAAAATTTATACAAAAAAATACATGGAATCCATACTCTTCAACTAATGAATCTGAAATTCTCTTCCTAAAAAAGAATAAAACAATGAGGGGTGAGCACAAATGCCCAGTAGGAATCTCATAGTTCTACAACAATAGCTAACACAGATAGAAATGATCATGCATGAAGAGTGATACCATATAGTAAGGTGACATTTTGTAAGTCCAAAATATTATACAAAAGGTATCTTTTCTTAAAATTTCACTTGGACCTTTAAGAAAACTCTCTGCCATAAATATAGTCTCTCATCATTAGGAAGCCATAAATTTTCTTTGAAAACAAGTACACTTAAGAAAGAACATCATCTTGAATTCGTTAACCCGATTCCAAAGTATTCCTCATTTCGTTTCCATTTTAATATTCCACATTTCATTTCCATTCTAATATTACACATTTCATTTTCATTTCCAATTACCATACTCCATAATCCAAAGGATTAGAGTTCAAACATAACACAATAATCACAAACCCTTTTTAATTCAATTTCCTAACTACTTACAAAACAAGCTCATAATCTTCCCTTTTGTCACAAGCAATCCATTAAGTTCATCATCACTAGCCCCTAATCCAATTACCCACATGATGCCAATTTCAATCCTTAATCCATTTTCCTTCAATTCATTTATTCTTCTCAATTCATGAGTCAATTTCATTATCTTTCAACAACCAAACTGAGGCTACAACTCAGTGGTTTTCCAATCACACAAAACACACATAAACACTTCAAATTACCATTTTACAAAAATTTCGTCGGCGGGATCGGCACCTATGTATAAATTTCGGGACTTTCACCCAGGACACTTTGGCCAACTTACTTATAATGAAGTCCATTCCCTTTCTCCTCCTAAACAGTGGAGTCCATCCTCTTTCTCCTCCCAAACAAACATACATATACAATGTATTTAATCACATAATCACACATGGAGTACATCCCCTTTTTCTTCCCATACAATCACACATATACAATATATTAAAACACACAGTCATATTCAATGACAACCATTTCTCAGGCTTATCATATTATTTACTCTTTTCAACTAGCACAATACATGTGATCCAAAATATGATTTTCAAAAAATGAAACAAGTGCTCTTAAACATAGCACAAGAATTTTCAAAATCTTTTTTCAAAACATACAGTTTAAATCCTCAAAATCCATTGTATGCTCCATGATATGCATGACTTATAAATAGTCTGGTTTGCCTAGTCAACATGCAATTTTTACAACAATCATAGCTGTCCTCCACCGATAGCCCAAAACAAATGTATCTAAACCGATAAATAAATTCCTTTAACGATACACTTTTCCAAAATCTCATATGGAAGTGATAATGCGTATCAAGCTCCACCATCATCATTAATAATCCTCCAATTTCACATTTATAATGACAATTTCAATTATTTATACAAAATAACAATTTAATCCAATTAGGGCGAACTCCCCTTATATCAACCCAAACTCAATACAACCCAACAAAACTCAACTTAATTCAACACAATTCAACATAGTCAACACAATTCAACATAATCAACACTATTCAACATGATTCAATTCAACGCCGCTAAATGTAATTCAACATAATTCAAGGTGAACTCTTAAATCTCCATTTTATCATTTCATCCCAAGTCTCATGCCATTCATATCATTACCAAATCTTTTTACCCAAATTTCATTTCATATTATAGCATGATTTACAATATCCATAATAAAGGTTCATTTGCTAATTTTTAACATAATTTTCAAACACTTCCAAAATTCAATTAAAGTTGTATATATACAATTCAATACTTCAATTTCATGATTCTACTTTCAATTTGGGCAAAATCATTAATTATCATCATGAATCAACTTAGGGTTTTCAAGAAAAATCAAGAATTTCAAGAAAAATTGAAACTTCTCACACCATTATTTTTAATTCCAATTTCCCCCTTGATTATATACCAAAGATTCATAATCCACCATATTAACCCAACAATTGAACCCCCAACACTTCAAACCCTTCATAGCAACACAATAGAGGTTAGACAGCTCTTACAGCAGGAAGAGGTTTCAGGTCACCCGTTCCCTTGACCCAGACCCATCCTTACTCAAATAGGGGGTGAAATTTAATCTTCGCTAGCATTTTCCACCCGGGTGAGCTCGTCTTCATTCTTTTGGATGGCCTTACGTCGAGGGGGATACAATTGACTGTCTCAAACTGATACGATAGGAATTGAAGTCCCGACTCTACATGCTGCACAACTTCTACCTTTCTTGAGCCCACTTCTTCGTCATCAGCCAAGATAGTGACTAGCTGGTCGTCATTAACGAAACCCCCAAATCTCATGATGTACACTATATGCTCAAAAATGGAGATTTTATATTTATATAATCAAAATACCACAAATCTATCTATTAATGCAAGTGTTGAAGAAGAGCTAGAACCATTATCTCAAGAATCGAGCAAAAGAACTAAGCTTTGAGAAAGATCCTTCGCAAATCCGAACTTCAATCTGTAGGAAAATAAGATCTTCATGTATTCTTCACTTTTTGGTAGGAGATCTTGGCCAAAACTTTGAGGAATGGAAGATATTTGGGTCAAGAGATCAAGGATTTTCGGACCTAAGGTGAGAGGAAGGAAGAGGGAAAAAGAAAGTGTAAAGAATGATCTAGAAAATCACTTTTTAAGTCGCTGAATTCGCGTAGTCCGCTCGAGCGTCGATTTTCACGCTCGAGCGTACTTGCTTCCAACACAGATTCCAAAACTTCAGACAGGCGTAACTCTCTCATTCGGACTCCATTCTAGGTCATTCTTGTGTCCAAATTGAAGCCCCAGAAATAAGCTTTCCAATGGTTCTAGCCTCACATCGAAATTTAAAGTGTGGAAAAAGAAAATGGCAAAAGAGTGACGGATTCTTGTAAAAAAATTATCCGAATTAAATTCTTGGTTCACTCTTACCTTACCATTATGTTACCACTTCGATCAACACCCCAAAATAAAATAAGGAGGTTCCAAATACACTAATAAAAGATCAAAAACAATCCCACTAGTCTCAAAAAGTCAAACTCAACCAAGTAGACCGCTCGAGCGCCCAATCTTGCGCTCGAGCGCATAGACCAACAAAGCCGTCCGCTCGAGCTACCACTCCTATGCTCGAGCGGTAATTCACAACTCTCAAAATCTCGGACCGATTGCAAAAATACTGGAAGCCTCACAAGTTCGCTCGAGTGTCAACTCCCCCGCTCGAGCGGAGGGAAAAATTCTGGATTGCTACACTACCGTTCCACATCCACTTACCCTACCGAAACTCATGGCCAACGTCACGGAAGGTTATTGGTTTGTATTTTCAATTGGTTTTATATAGGGTATTATTTTATGTTTGTTTTGTTTAACTACATATATAATTATTAATGAAATTTATGTTACAAAATCTACATCTGTTGTTGATGTAGAACTTAGCAGATCTCCACCACCTGTGGTTCAATCTTCAGTTCTCGTTTCATATTCCAGTTTTTCACCAGTGGCTCAATCTCCACCTCTCATTTCATATAGTTTCGATGTTGAAGGCAGAGAATTTAATCCTTGACTTGTTTTAGGTTTTTTTAGTTTATTTTTGGTAAATATTTATATTTTGAAGGGCTTGATTTTTAGTTAAAATTAATGAACTTTGTACTGACTGTTAAAATAAAAACAGTTTGTAAAAAGTTCATTAATTATATGTATGAAAGCCTTATTTTGTAAAAGATGATATTTCAATTAATTTTGATGAACTTTCAAAAAAAAAAAAAAAATCAATGACAAGTTTTTTTAAATGATGTGTAAAAATATCATTTTGTATCAAATTAGTGATATATATTGTTATTTTACAGTCAATTTTGTAATTTATCTCTTATTTTTGTCTTTTTAATATTAATTATTATAATAATCTTATTAAACAAATTTAAACATTGGAAATTATATATGTGCAAAACACAAAATTATACACAAATAATTCAAACTGATTGCTTCGTTCCACTATCAAAATAAAAATTTACAAATTCGGACCAACTGCTCCATTCTGTTATCAAAATAAAAATTTCAAATTTGGACCAACTGTTTCATTCCACTATCAAAATAAAAATTACAAAATACTAAATAATGTCTATTTATAACAACTTTAGCCCATTATTATCTTCGCCATTGACACCAAAAACATCCACCACATTAATTTTGCATAATGCCTATTTATAGAAAAAATAAACAGGTAATCAGTGTGTTTAGTTTCAATTTTTTGACAAAAAGTTTGAATTATCAATGAAAAATTTATCTGACAAAAAATATATGAAAAATCTTTTAGATCATCAATTTTAAATTATTAAACCAACTACAAATTGGTTATAAATCATATTATTTAAAAATGAAAAAAAGATTGGGATCTCTAAATTAAAAAATTTAATAGCTTTAATTGGCGTGCAGGTCCCATGTGATATGGTGTTTTGGCCTTAATTTTATTTCATTTTTTTAAATTTTCTACATCATTAGTGCCCTTTTAAAATTTTCAAATTAAAAAGATGTATCATTTTTGTTTAAAAATTCAATTGAAACATAAAAATAATCTAATAAATATTTATCGAATCGTTAAAAATTATGTCGATCCAAATTAAAAATTATCTAATAAATATTTCATCTCAAATTTTGAATTTTTGTGCCGATAGGTGTGGTCTTCCAGGAATAATATCTTCCTGGTAAGATAGGTGTGCTGACACAACAATAAATTGACATGACCAGTGGAACTGTGGTGGTATGAGTCCTAAAATAATCTTCGACAAAATAATATCAGTACTAGTACAAAAAGTGTTTGTTTGGTTTACATTTTAAATTAATTTTGTCAAACCTATTATCAAATAACAATGATTTATCTGTCATATTAATTCATTAATCAATTACTTTTTTTTCTAACACCTATTAATTACAATCATTCAAAATTTCAAAAATTCTAAACTATTTTCACCATATACTATATAAAATTTTAATTTTTAGAAAATTAAAAATTACCATCAAAATCAAACAAAACACACAATAGAACAATGATAGGGATACTAAATTTTTTATGAAAGAAATTATCAAATCACTAACATGGATATGAGACCCACATAAACATGTGAGACCCATACTCATTCGAATGATTTGATAATTTTAATACTCCCTCCGTTCCAAAATAATGGTCTCTTTTGGAGAATTCAACTTTTTTTAGTAATACAATTATTGCAGTTTAAAAAAATTAATTTTCCAAAATTACCTTTGATAGTACATTTTTTGAAAAATATCAATGTCACAATTATACTTTTTATGTTGTTAATTAATCTAAAAAGTAGGGCAAAACAGAAAATTTATATTGTTTTTGTTTTTGTTTTTGAAAAAAAACTAATATTTTGAGAAAAATAAAAACTATAATAAAGGACTAATATTTTAGAACGAAAAGAGTAGCAAATTTAATAGTGTGCCTAATATTTTTGCACATCATATTTGAATTAAAAAATTAACTAACAAAAAATATATGAAAAATGTTTTAGACCATCAATTTTAAATTATTAAACCAACTACAAATAATCGATTATTAAAGTGTAATGCTAGAGATCCTAAATAACTTACTAAATGTTTTACCAAATCTCTCAGATGGGTGTGGGACCCACACACATGTGAGTTTGTGTGAATCCTACACCTATGTGAGAGATTTGGTAAAACATTTGGTACATTATTTGGGGTCCCTAGCATTTTCCATTATTAAATCATATTATTTAAAAATTCAAGTGAAACATAAAAATTATCTAATAAATATTTGTCATGTCAATAAAAATTATGTCCATCCAAATTATTATAAATTATTTAATATATATTTCATCTCAAATTTTTATGCCCAGAAGATCAACTAATGCGACAGTTGTTGACGCGACCACTAGACTACGCGAAGGGTGAGTCATTCTCTTACCGATAAGATAATTTTCAGGTCCGTATCAATAAATAACTTTTTTATTCACTATTATTTCAGACCTTTTTTATATTATGATTATCAAATTTAACCTGATAACAAATTTAATCTGTATGTTTGGTTTTCTTTTTATATATTTTTTTTAGTGAATATTTTCAAGATTTTAAGCATTTTTTTTTTTACTTTTTTAAAAATGCTTACTTGCTGACAAAGATAAATTGATATCTTTTATGTATTGATATTAGGTGTGGCGAAAAAATAAAAGAAAACTCGCTTAAAATATTAACAAAATACGAAAAAGAAAAACAAAAATAAAATTTTCTAAAATGGGATAATCAGCTCACGATTGGCCAATTATATTAGTGATGATCAGCTCACGCCCCTTCCACATATATAAATAATTTTTTTCCTCTCTTTAATTTTAATAATTTTTTCCCTCTCTTAAATTTTCTATTTTTTTTTCTTATGATTATCAAATTAAAACTGAATCTTTGTATTTTTTTAGAGTTTAGTGAATTTTTTAAATATTTTTTTCATAAAAATAATACCATTTATGTATATTGATATTAGGTGTGCCAGAAAAAAAAAAAAACTTGCTTAAAATATTAAAAAAATACGAAAAAGAAAAAAAAAACAAAATTTTCTAAAATGTGTTTTTACACGACCAAAATCAAACAAGGTTATTATAGTATCTATGATGGTATAATAACCTCAGTATTATCTTACCAGTAAGAAAATGTTCAAATACTGACAACACCCCCTTCTGCTTGTATAAATAATTTTTCCTCTCCCATATTTTCTATTTTTTTAGTTATGAATATCAAATTAAACTTGAATCTTTGTTTTTTTTTTTTGGTGTTTACTGAATTTTTAAAATATTTTCTTCATAAAAATTATATTTTTTTATGTATATTTATATTAGGTGTGGCAAAAAAATTCAAAAAAACTTCCTCAAAATATGAAATATATATATATATATATATATAGAAAAAACTCAAAAATACGGAAAAGAAAAAAAAATTTAAGTGTTTTTAGACGACCAAAATCAAACAAGGTTATTATATTGTACGTGACGGGATAAAAGCCTCAAGGACTTATCTTAGCGGTAAGATTATATCTTAACGGTAAGAGGATTATCTTACCGGTAAGGAAATGTTCAAATACCGATTACGCCCCTTCTGCATATATAAATAATCTTTTTCGTCTGTAACGCCCTCAAAATAATACATATAAACCCAACATTCATGATATTCATAGACAAAGAATAAAGCAAATTTTCATTCATCAGAGTATTCTTTACAAAAATATTACATGTTGACAACAAAAGTAAATGCCCTACGGGCTTACAACTTTCCAAGCCAACACGTGGTTGCAACAAGTGAGTACTAACTCAAATACACGTTAAGCCCTTGGCTTGAATTTACGTGTAATATCAAAAAGACAACAGAAATAATCGAAAGAGTCTGCAAAAGATGGAGCCGGTACAAGATCCTGCGCGGTAACAGAAAACACACGCCCTGTAGGCCCCTGATCTACCTGCTCACCTCTCGAAGCAAAAGACTGCTGCACAGATTGAGACGATGAGGCTCCCTGATTGGCCCTCGAGGCCTGAACTGACTGAGCTGGCTGAAAACTCTGCCTCGACCCAGATGCACCAGATGTGCCACCCAACTGCGGGCAAAACCTCTTCAGGTGCCCCGCCTGACCACACTGGTAACTAGAGAGCAGCTGGCCTCTGCCCTGACTCTGGCTCTGAGGATGAGCCGAAGATGAAGCTGCTCTCTACCCTCCTCCCTTTTGCGGGCAAGCTGAAGACTTGTGACCCAACTGACCACATTTGTAGCAGGTAAAGTCTCCCTGATTACCTCTCCCAGAGCCTAAACTCGGCACTGGAAAGGTAGATCTCGCAAACGCACCTTGGGACTGCTGAGGGTTAGAACCCCTCTGCCTCCTACCATCCCCCTGGCCATCCTGACTCCTCTTGGAGCCCCTCATCCTCTCCTCCTCCTCATGCATAATAATCTCAAGATGGGCCGCAGCATCCACAAGGCGCCTATACTCCCGAGTCATGGACCCCGCAACTCTCATTTTGAGTCCGATCCCTAACTTCTTCTCAAACTCTAGACAACGGCGTTCCTCAGACGCCACTAGCTCAGGTGCGAACCTCGATAAGCTGGTAAATGCGGCCTCAAACTCGGCCACTGGTGTATTCAGCTGCTTGAGCTGATAGAACTGATCCCTCAACTTCTCCCTGACAGCGGGAGGCAAAAACTTCTCCTGGAAGGCACCGACGAAAGCCTCCCAAGTCCCACCAATACGACCTCGAACAAACTTCCACCACTGACCCACGTCTCTCTTCAACTGGAAGGACGCCAAGGTCACCCTCAAGGCTCTGTCTTTGATGGCAAGCATCTCAAGCGTTTTCATCATCTGCTCAAGCCATTCATCAGCCTTAAGTGGCTCTTTAGGATCAACCACAAACTCGTCCGGATTAGACTGGAAGAACTCCCTCTTTAGAAAGGACGGCCCTGCCTCAGCAACATGGGTCTGGACCTGATTCTCAGCCTTGAGAATGTCCATAGATTCCCTCAAAGCTCCTGCCATCTCGCGGGCTAAGGCGCCCATGGCCTGCTGACGTACTGGCTTGGCCACATTGGCCTAACCAACACCCTCATGTTGAGTCAGAATGTCATCCGGTATAGGCATCTCCTGCCTCCTAGGCCTACCTCGCCTACCACCACGTCCTCGTTCTGACATCCTAATAAAGGTAACGAAGACATTAGCACATTCACAAATGTGCTGAAGCTATAACACTCACGTCCTAATACAATGGACAACTGTAATTCACTCCACGTAAGCACATAATCACATAAGCACTTACGAATTTCATTTCCGGATAATGACAGTCCCGAGGCATTGCTAGAGTTCCAGTTAGAAACAGCAGTGATCAAGTGCCTTTCCAATAGGACTCCCAAAAACCCAAGGATCCAATCAACATCCTAAAAACTAAATCCCATACCCAAATAGTCACGTAAGCATGTTATCACATAAATACATAACATCATACATAAGTCTCTAACAAGCGAGACAAACCCATTATGGTACTAACCACTTCCCACGTACCCAAGTATTCAAACCCGATACACTCTGATACCAAGTTGTAACGCCCTCAAACTAATACAAATAAACCCAATAGACAGAGAATAAAGCAAATTTCCATTCATTAGAGTATTCTTTACAAAAATATTACATGTTGACAACAAAAGTAAATGCTCTACAGGCTTACAACTTTCCAAGCCAACAATTGGTTGCAAAAAGTGAGTACTAACTCAAATACACTTTAAGCCCTTGGCTTGAATTTACATGCAATATCAAAAAGACAACAGAAATAATCGAAAGAGTCTTCAACTCCCAAGACCTCCCAAGCTACGTCCTTGGAGGTGGCATAACACCTGAACCTGAAAATGATGTCCCATATAAGGTGAGCCAACGCCCAATAAAGATATGCTAAACATAATACGAGCAATAACTAAAACATTGGCATATCATAAATGTTCAACTCATATAAACAAACATACATCTCTTTCCTTTTCATTAGCCAAACCAATTCGTAGATATGGTTCCCTATTCATCCAGACAGTTCAAATGAGACTACAGCTCATATCAACAATACTTCGGTTATGATCAATTAACATGAGACTACAACTCACATAATTAACACTTCAACACTTCAAGTTCAAATGAGACTACAACTCATATTATCATCATTTCAATACTTCAAGTTCAAATGAGACTACAACTCATATTATCATCATTTCAATACTTCAATTTATCTACGTTATACAAACGCAATTAGGATTTCGGGACTTTCACCCTGGACGCTCCGGCCAACTTAGTTATCACTGGAGTCCATCCCCTATCTGCTCCCAAATCGTGTTTAGGAGTACATCCCCTATCTTCTCCCAAATCGTGGAGTACATCCCCTATCTTCTCCCAAACAATATACATATACAGTGTATTTAAACACTTATCATATACAATGATCAAGCCAAGCACATATTCAATGTGTTATTCCATCCGTCATATTCAATGACATACTCAATTGATTAGTTTTAATTCACCCAATCATCACGCAGCGTCTACAACAATCAAGACTATCCTCCACCGATAGTCCAAAACAATTATTTCTAAACAGATAATAAATTATCAAACAGATAAATTATCTACAATTTCAAAGGTGAGTGATTAATCAATCCAACTCCACCATTAAATCTCATAATTACCCAATTTCATTATTTCCAACTCAATTTCATGTTTCCACAACTTTCCCAAATTAATTATACAAATTAATTCATCACAATAAAGTAGGGCTTTTCTTCACCTTTTCCCAACATTGACCCAAAGGTCCAAATATCATCAATAACCTTATTTTAAGACCCAAAATACACATGTATTGGTCAAAAGAACAAAGCCCCTCTTTATACATTTTGAAACCCTAACACCCAAAATTTTTCAACTTCAACATTAAATCAAAATGACCATAAGTTTATGTCAAAGACCATAAATATGAGTAGTTATCCCTACCTCAAATTTCGGAACCCAAAGGAGATGATGAACAAACTCGGAAGTGCTCCAAACCCCAAGATTTTCGAATCAAAATGGAGGTCTTGCAAAGTTCTACCACTTTAATGAAGGCACAAGGGTTGGATCTCACTAAACTAAGATCAAAATGTAGAGAGAGAGAGGGTTATAGAGAGAGGAGCTCTCAAATTAGGGTTTTGAAAAGCTAGAGAGAGAGAATGGCCCGAAAAAGTGATTCAAAATGCTAAAATTCAGACTGATATAATACATAGTCCGCTCGAGCGTGGAACGCCCCGCTCGAGCGTCAGACACAAATTCATGCTCGAGCGTGAAAAGCGCCGCTCGAGCGTCGAATGCATACTTCCAGAAGTTCTGCAGACGAAGGTCCCCGCTCGAGCGTGAAAGTGGACGCTCGAGTGTTCGACGACCTGTAGGGAAAATACTGAAGGTTGAAAAATCTGGCTCGAGCGTCGGAATGTCCGCTCGAGCGGAAGAGCAAAAGCAAAAGGCCCGCTCGAGCGTGAAAGCCAAAATTTGGGCATCAACTCTTGGTTTCCAAACACAACCAACCTGTTTCAAACCTGCCCAACACAACCCAAGACTCAAATACAAAGAGTAAAGGATGGAAACGAGAATAAGACAACAACATCCACGGAACCGAGTCCAGAATACAATAAACAAGGAAGGAAAAACCGGAATCGCTATTTCGTCTCTTAAATTTTCTATTTTTTTCGTCTCTTAAATTTTCTATTTTTTTTTCTTATGATTATCAAATTAAACCTGAATCTTTGTTTTTTTTTTTTTTGGTGTTTAGTGAATTTTTTAAATATTTTCTTCATAAAAATTATATTTTTTATGTATATTTATATTAGGTGTGGCAAAAAATTTCAAAAAACTTGCTCAAAATATGAAAAAAAAAAAAATATATATATATATATATATAGAAAAAACTCAAAAATGCGAAAAGGAAAAGAAAATTAAAAAGTGTTTTTAGACGACCAAAATCAAACAAGGTTATTATATTGTACGTGACGAGATAAAAACCTCAGGAACTTATCTTAGCAGTAAGATTCATATCTTAGCGGTAAAAGTATTATCTTACCGGTAAGAAAATGTTCAAATACCAATTATACCCCTTCCGCATATATAAATAATTTTTTTCCTCTCTTAAATTTTCTATTTTTTTTCTTATGATTATCAAATTAAACCTGAATCTTTGTTTGTTTGTTTTTTTTTGGTGTTTAGTGAATTTTTTAAAATATTTTCTTCATAAAAATTATATTTTTTATGTATATTTATATTAGGTGTGGCAAAAAATTTCAAAAAACTTGCTCAAAATATGAAAAAATATATATATAGAAAAAACTCAAAAATACAGAAAGGAAGAAAATAAAATTTTTAAAAAGATGTTTTTAGACGACCAAAATCAAACAAGGTTATTATATTGTACGTGACGGGATAAAAACCTCAGGGACTTATCTTAGCGGTGAGATTCATATCTTAGCGGTAAGAGTATTATCTTACCGATAAGAAAATGTTCAAATACTAATTATGCCCCTTCCACATATATAAATAATTTTTTTTTCTCTTAAATTTTCTTTTTTTTTTTCTTATAATTATCAAATTAAAACTGAATCTTTGTTTATTTTTTGGTGTTTAGTGAATTTTTTAAATATTTTCTTCATAAAAATTATATTTTTTATGTATATTTATATTAGGTGTGGCAAAAAATTTCAAAAAACTTGCTCAAAATATGGGAAAAAAAATATAGAAAAAACTCAAAAACACAGAAAGGAAAAAAATAATTTTTTTAAAAAAGTGTTTTTAGATGACCAAAATCAAACAAGGTTATTATATTGTACGTGATTGGATAAAAACCGCAAGGCCCTTATCTTAGCGATAAGATTCATATCTTAGAGGTAAGAGTATTATCTTACCTGTAAGAAAATGTTCAAATACCGATTACGCCTCTTCTACATATATAAATAATTTTTTTCCTCTCTAAAATTTTCTATGTTTTTCGTCTCTTAAATTTTGTATTTTTTTTTCTTATGACTATCAAATTTAAACTTAATATATGTTTATTTTTTGGTGTTTTGTGAATTTTTTAAATATTTTCTTCATAAAAATTATATTTTTTTATGTATATTTATATTAGGTGTGGCACAAAATTTCAAAAAACTTGCGCAAAATATTTTTAAAAATGTAGAAAAAATTCAAAAATGCCGAAAAGAAAAAAATAAAATTTTTTAAAAAGTGTTTTTAAATGACCAAAATCAAACAAGATTATTATATTGTACGTGATGGGATAAAAACCTTAGGGCACTTATCTTAGCCGTAAGATTAATATCTTAGCAGTAAGAGTATTATCTTACCGGTAAGAATATGTCGCCCATACACCCCTTCCGCATTTATGAACAATTTTTTCCCTCTCTTATATATATATATATATATATTTTTTTTTTTTGAAGATTATCAAATTAAAACTGAATCTTTGTATTTTTTTAGTGTTCAGTGAATTTTTTAAATATTTTTTTCATTAAAATTATACTTTTTATATATATTTATATTAGGTGTGCCTAAAAATTCAAAAACATGCTAAAAATATCAACAAAAAAAAAATAGCAAAAATTAAAAAATACGGCAAATTAATAAAAAAAAAAAGGGAATTTTGGTAAACGTAAAAATAACAGTAAGGGATTAATATAAAAGTGAGTTATATTATACCTTCAGTCACAATAATATATTTTACGTATATTTTGAGTTACCATTATTTATTTTACGTAATTTTTGTATATAAATTATATTAATATTTCAATTATGTTGATTATTTTTTGAAATCTATTTGCTTAAATTGAAATCCATGGATATGTTTGTTTAAATTTTAAAAAATATTTGACAATAATTTTATAAATAATTATTTTTTGTAAGTATCACCATGAGAGTCTCATGCCTTGGGAGACTTAAATAAACCATTGGTTTCTGATTGGTTAGCTTGTAGCCCTCTGTCTGTCATGAATTCATTGATCTCTGTTCTAACTGTCACTCTAGTGATCCCTATTTTATTTTATTCTGTTCTGTAGCGTGGTTACGATTATTTATTTACATAATTTATGTATTTCAGTTTTTTCACTTAAATAATTTGTTTATTCAAATTAAATTAAGTTAATGTTTTTGTAATGACTCGGATTTTAATTCACAATGGATTGATGTAAAATGGTGTCCGTCATCTTAAAACTTGTATGGTTGTCGGACTCTTGATATTAATGGGTTGGCAAGTGATGTAACGCCCTAAAAAAAAAAAAAACCCCAAAAACAAACATCCATGATACAAGAAAGAGATATCACATTTCATAAATCAGAGTATTCTTACAGAATGTATTACATGTTGACAACAAAAGTAAATGCCCTACGGGCTTACAACTTTCCAAGTTAACACTTGGTTACAAAAAAGAGAGTACTAACTCTACACAAAATAAGCCCTTAGCTTGATATACATGTAATACAAAAAGTAATCAAAAAAGTCTCTCAGCTACTAAGCCTCCCAAGCTACGTCCTTGGAGGTGGCATGTCACCTGCACCAGAAAATGATGTCCCAAATAGGGTGAGCCAACGCCTAGTAGAGATATGCTAAACATAGTATGGGCAATAACTAAAACATTAGCACTTGATAAATGTTTAACTCATAAAAACCAACATACAGTACAATCCAGTTCCATAATCCTTTACTTAACCAATTCTCAACTTGTAAGCACGGCTCAGAACCTAGCCAAACAACTTAGATGAGACTACATCTCATGCCAACAATACTTCAAACTGTCATTTCACCGAAATTGCGTTCGCGGGATTCGGCACCCATGTGTAATTATTTTCTTGTGACCATTTTACGAAAATTTCATCCGCGGGACTCGGCACCCATGTATAGATATTTTTGAATTGCCATTTTACGGAAATTTCATTCGCGGGATTCGACACCCATGTATAATTATTTTCGAATTGCCATTTTATGGAAATTTCATCCGCGGGATTCGGCACCTATGTATTCAAATACTCATCATATACAATGACCAATCAATACACATATTCGTTGTATTATTCCAACCGTCATACTCAATGACATACTCAAATTGATTAGTTTTAATTCACCTAATCATCATGCGGTGTCTACAACAATCAAGGCTATCCTCCACCGATAGCCCAAAGCAGTTATTTCTAAACAGATGCACCAACATATAAATTATCAATAATTCTCAAAGGTGAGTGATTATTAAGTCCAACTCCACCATTCTACTACATGATGAGCTAATTTCATTATTCCCAACTCAATTTCATATTTCCATAACATTCCCAAATTTATTATATAAATTAATTCATAACAAAAATTAGGGCTTTCTCTCATCTTTCTCAACATTGACCAAAAGGCTCGATTATCAACAATGACCTCACTTGAGACCCAAAATACACATGTAATGGCCCAAAGAACAAAACTCCTCTTTAAATAATTGAAACCCTAACACCCATAGTTACCCAACTTCAACATCATATCAAAGTGACTAAAAGTTTATATCAAAGACCATAAAAATGAGTAGTTATCCCTACCTCAAATTCGGAGCTCAAAAGAGGAAGTGAAGAAAATCGAAAGTGCTCCAAATCCCAAGATTTTCGGATTGATAGGTAGTCCAAGCCAAGCTCTACACTTTTTGCAAAGGGACAAGGCTAGAAACACACTAGAACTAGATCAAACCTTAAAGAGAATGTGAAATGTAGTGAGAGAAGCTCTCAAAATAGGTTTTTGAAAAGTAAGTGTGGCAACCCTCACTACTGTTTATTGATAACACCACTAATTACTGTTAAACTGAGACTGATCATGATAAGTAATTGAATTGATTGAAATTCTAAGTTAATTGATTGAGTGTGTTAGTTTAAATGCATGTCTATCTGTTTGACTGTTAAATTATCTGTTCGTGTTTTATGTTTTAAACTGCAAATTGAAGGCCTTATCGGCGGCCAAATCTGATATTGATTAATGTTTTATGCTAATTGGAATTTATGTGATTTTATGGTATATTTAATTGAAATGTGATTTGGTATGATTAAATTGAATTAAATAGTGTTAAATCACATAAGTTAGACTTATTTACCCTTTTGCCACTTAGTGGCCTATCTCTACAACACTTTGAGACTTGATTTTATATCATTTCATCAGCCATTTCCTTATACCACAACCGACTAGAGAGAGAGAGATAGGAGATAGAGTGATTTCATCTTACTTTGGCTCCGAGATTAAGAGAGTTGAAGGTTAATTGCATATTTGAGCTTCCATACTTGTCATTGAGGACCTAAGGTAGGATACTCATCCTTTAGTTTGTGAATTCAAGTTGTATTTTGCATAGTTCATGGAAGTTTAGAGGTTGAAGTCAAGTTTTGGTTTAGATTGTTGAATTGAAGCTTAAATAATGCATGCATGTGTATATCATGAAGTTTGAGGTTGTTTTCATAGAAATTCTTGCATGCATGTCCACATTTTTGTTATAGTCCATGAACTCACCATGCTTTGAAGTTAAATCTTGCATTTGATCTTGTTTTAGAACATTGGAGTTTCAAGGAACCCTTGCATGTGTTGAATTTGCATTGTTCTTCATGTTCTTGAAGTTTATTTGAAAATTGTATTTAATTGAACTACCTTTGGGGTTTGATTTCTCAAATTGATCTTTGAAACATGTCATATTATGGGTTTAAAGTGTTTTTCCAGAAAATAGGCCCAAGAGGTTGAGTTTTGAGCTTGAGGTTCAAATCTGAAAATTCCAAATTTTGGACCCACGCTCGAGCGTACACTCTGAATACATGAAGTCCGCTCGAGCGTAGAAAGTGACGCTCGAGCGTGAAATGCGTGTATCCAGTACTTTGCATGTGTTTACAGTCTGCTCGAGCGAGAGAGTTCACGCTTGAGCGAGGACTTGTGTCTCACGCTCGAGTGTGGATCAAGCGCCCGTCGAGCGTGATTTTTGTGCATCTAGTATTTTTACTGTAGCTTACAGTCCGCTCGAGCGACGGAAGTCACGATCGAGCGGAGCTCCTTTGTTTGCATGTCCGCTCGAGCGTAGAAAGCCACGCTCGAGCGAGACCCCTGTTTTTTGAAAATTCTGAAAACTGTTTTAAAGTACATCTTTGCATCCTCATTTCATCCTAGGCATTTATAGGCCTAGTTTAAGGCATCTTAATGAGGATATTGATCTAGAACCACACAGAGGCAAATTAGGGATTAAGTTATTATTTTCCAACTGTGTAGCTTAGTGTGTGTTCGTTCTGTAACTGTGTAGGGTTGGCATCTGAGGACGCTCTAGCTGCTTATAGCCCAGGGCTCTGTGAGTTTCTGTTGTAAAAATGTGTTCAATTAAGATTATTTTCTAAACAAATGACTGTACTGCTTTATGAAATGACACTATTTACTGAATGAATGTTTGTCCTATTTGTGAACTGTATTCGTGGCATCCATACTGTTACTGAACTGTTGCTGCTACTGTTACAGAGATCTCTGTCGGTTCCCATGTTTGGAACCACTACTGTTTACTGATATGATGGTCATCATTGACTGCTCGGTCTATTAAGACCTACTGTACTGTTTTGCTATTGGATGTACCACATATGACTATTATAGTTTCTGAATGACTGTTATGGCATGAAATATGAGCCACAAACTGAATGACTGATATACTGATAAATGACTGTTTTCAATACTGAAAGGACATTCATTCTTAACCTCTTTACGCATATGTTATTCACTGGGCTTTAGTTTACTGTTTATATATATATGTAGGTGTCCAGGCATCGGATCGGAGCTAGGGGCGTGGGGTTTAAACTCTCCTTTTGTCAAGCCAACCAACGTGCCTCACTGCGAGGTTCCAAGTGCTGCCAAGCTAAGGCTGCTTCGGGGTGTTTTAGGTTCCCCTTTTTCTGTCTCTGTTTTGTATCGACTGTATAGACTGTTACTGTACTATTATGGTAGGGATTTGGTCCCTAACCCGAATGTTTGTGTATATATGTATAGTACTTTTTTGTTCTGAATGTGAATATGTTTAAAAAAAAAAAAAGCCTTTTTGTATATAGACTGTCACAGCTCATCGGACATCTTTTAATTACTATTTTGGCTTCCGCCAGCCCCTGTACTCTGTATTACTGTTCTACTGTTAAGCAGGCCTTCGGTAATCTCAGATTACTGGCCGGTTACGGTGCTAAACCCATAGGGGCGGGTTTAGGTCGTGACAGTAAGAGAGAGAGTGAGAGTTAAAAAAGTGATCTAAAATGACCCAATTGCCAACTGATATACGTATGACCCGCTCGAGTGAAGAATAGGATGCTCGAGCGTCAAACACAAAAACTGGACCCGCTCGAGCTCAAAAATACCCGCTCGAGCGCCAAGACACAACTGCAAAACTCCACCCGCTCGAGCGCAAAGGAACACCCGCTCGAGCGCAAGGACACCCGCTCGAGCTCGACCAGCTTGAGCGTAAAGAAATTAGATCAAGCGTGAAAAACACATCTGTAGTATTTTTGCAGACGGACAAATTACTGAAGGTATGCAAACTCCGCTCGAGTGCAAGAAGACCCGCTCGAGCAGATCACTAAAAATCTGGGCAACAAGAGTTGGGACAAAAGCTCAACCAACCTGTTTGAAACACGCCCAAGACAATTCTAAACTCAAATGCAAAGAGTTAAAGGACGAAAATGAAATACAGACAACAGCAACTATCAACGGAACCGAGTCCGGAATACAGTAAACATGAGAGGGAAAACTGGGATCACTATAAGTGAACCTTAAATATTGTAATTGAGGACCCTTGGGTGATGTTTGGAACCTTGATTGAAGCCTTAACAAGGTATTTACGTAAGATTAGATAAAAAGCCCCAAGTTTGAGTTTGAGTTTGAGTTTTTGACCAACCTTCATTCTTTTGCCCTTTTCTCCTTCCACACTTTGAATTTGAATATGAGGCCAGAACCATTGAAAAGCTTGTTTCCAGGACTTCAATTTCTTATTTCACAAACTCATTTAAAAAATTCAAAACTCATTATCAAATAAATTTTTCCTTTTCAAATCATGATTCAACAACTCACAAATTTAAAATACAATTCCATTCTCAAATCATGATTCTAAAACTAAACCAAACGCAACCATAATTTTTTAGTTGTCTATAATTTATCTTCTTGTCAATGCTTCGCTCTGCTGTTGTTTCTTTGGGGTTCATTTGCTCAGATGCATGTGCACAAGTGTAACATCCTTCACAGATCTGTATTAAAAAATGTAACATCCTTCACAGACCTTCATTTTAAAAAATAATTTAAATTTTCAGATAGTTACAATTTTTTTTTTACTCCATGAGAAGCGGCTACTTTATACTTCATGGCATCATCGCTGCAAATCTTTCCCTTTCACATTTAGAAGTGTTTCTACTGCATAGTCCATCTCAACCTTAACCTTTCAACTTATAAATGCGAAAATAAAGGAGACAATAAAATAAACGAAAATTTTCAATTTCTCCTTTTGACATGATTTTTGCTCGAGTCGTATACAATTCCAATTTCATTATCAACCACCGTAAAATAATTTTTCATGTAAAATGTTTTTGCAAAAAAAAAATTCTTTTTATTTTCATTGTTTGCTTGACACCGTAAAATATTTTTCAGAAAAAATCCATATACTTTGAAAATGCCATTTCATTGATTTTAGAATGATAAAATCACATGAAAATCAGTATAATAGCTAAAAATAAACCAAAACAGTGTGTAGAAAAGAAAATCAATCACTTGACCATAGAACTAGACAATTGAGAAGTTACACCTGCAATCAAAATAAATTAGTCCAACATAAACAAAGTGTGTTCATTCTATTAATTACATTATTAATCAAAATATCACCTTTTGATTAATTACGTAATTAATCAAAAAATCACCTTTTGGATTAAACCACAAAAAACCACCACCTTTTGATAAAGCCCCCCCCCCCTCCCCCAGAAAAAAAAAAAAAAAAAACCTTAACCAAAAAAAATCACCACCAACACAGCCTCACCATGACCACCTCCACCATCAGCCTCTAGCTCTCAACTGCAAGCCCTCTAGTCTCGGGACGAACCATTCCAGGCCAGCGAGAGAAATGGGGTTTAGAGAAATCACCTCCACCACCACCATCACCCCCACCCGAAGTAAAATTTGAGAAATCCACACAAAATTCGTGCTCTCCATTGCTCTTCTCAAAAAAGGAGGAATCGCTGGCAGAACCAGGTGTGAGTGAGCCCTCTGGGTGAGACTGGTGTGGGGAGGAAGACAACTTTTTCATCTCTACCTGATCCCATTTTCTACCACCACCCAGCAGGCACCTTATTATCAAACCCAGTATTAATCCTATTGTCCAACCCACCCAAATGGCATCCGTGTCACTCATTGTGGTGTGAAAAAAGTAATTATAGAGAGAGAGAGAGCTTGTTGAAGTTAATGCGAGAGAGAAAAGAGAAGAGTTTGAATACAGAGAGAGTTTGCAGAAGTTAATAGACAGAGAAGAGATTGAATACACCTAGTTTCCACACACACCAAGCGTTTCTACAAATGCGAAAAGGCATCCCACCAGGTCAGAGTCACCAGCCTACTACACTATAGTCTACGCCATTGCTTCACAGACCATGAATACCGAGCTTACTAGGCTCATTGGGAATAGTTTTTTTTTTTTTAAATAATTTTTTGACTTTCCAATTAAAAAAGATGTGAAAACAAATAACTGTCTGAAAATTAAGACTTGTTTGGATTTGAAAATAATTTGGGCCGATATAATTTCTAAAGCGTCAGACCAAAAAGAAACCCAACTACTGAATGAACTCAGAGCCTACTAAATAAATGAAACAACAATTTAGGCCAAGAAAATTTCTAGGGCCTCAGTACAAAACAGATGACTAAATACAAATAATGAACCTGCCACTTGTTTGGTTTTTGTAACGCCCTCAAAATAAATACATAAATCAATCATTCATACTATCCATTGACATAGGAGAATAAAATATATTCATTCATCAGAGTGTTCTTTGCAAAAAGGATTACATGTTGACAACAAAAGTAAATGCCCTACGGGCTTACAACTTTCCAAGCCAACACTTGGTTACAACAAAAGAGGGTCAGAAGCCCTTTACAATTAAAGCCCTCGGCTTGGAAATAAAACATATAAACATAAATAAAACAACACAAAGAACTTTAGCCTTAAAACCTCCCAAGCTAAGTCCTTGGAGGCGGCATATCACCTATACCTGAAAATGGTGTCCCAAGTAGGGTGAGCCAAAGCTCAGTAGAGATATGCTAAACCAAATATGAGAAATAACCAAAACATTAGCATCTGATAAATGTTCAACACATACACATCGATTTACACCATTTCTATAGCCCATCATCATTGATATTCACCTTTCAACCCGGTTCCATTTCTATTTCCAATTCACTTATTGACATGGTTCGTTTATCCAAGTAATTCAAATGAGATTATAACTCATAAAGACAACACTTCAATTCATCAATGATTTAAAATGAGACTACAACTCATAAAGAAGACACTTCAATTCATCAATAATTTAAAATGAGACTACAACTCATCTTATCAACACTTCAATTCATCAACATCATTCTGATGCATTTGAGGTTTCGGGACTTTTACCCTGGACACTCCAGCCAACTTAATTATCATTGGAGTCCATCCCCTATCTCCTCCTAAACAATGGAGTACATCCCATTTCTCCTCCCAAACAATATACATATACAATGTATTTAAACACATTATCATATACAATGATCAATTCAAGCACATATTCAATGTGTTAATCCCACCGTCATATTCATTGACATATTTCAACTGATTAGTTTCAATTCACCTAATCATCATGCTTTTCTACAACAATCATGGTTATCCTCCACCGATAGCCCAAAACAGTTATATCTAAACAGATAATTAAATTTCTCAACAGATAATATAACGCATTTTCCATAGGTGAGTGATTCATCAATCCAACTACACCATTTAACGACAATCTCCTCCAATTTCACTATTTCCTAACCAATTTCATATTTCTACATTGATTTCATCAATTACATATATAGTTTACATAATGAAAATTAGGGCAATCTACCCCTTTTCTCAAATATTGCACCCAAGGCCAAATCTCACCCATTATACATAGTAACATCATTTGTGAGACCACATCTACACATGGAACTTCAAAAATAGAAAACCCCTCTTTTATAAAGTCAATCTCAAACTCTAACTTCACCCAAAACCCCCAAATCCCACCATTTATACAAAATGACCAATACTTAGGTTAAAACTCATAAAGAAGAGTAGAATATCCCTACCGCAAGAAGGAAAGACGAGCCAAGCAAAAGATGAACTCCAAAAACACCGAAATCAACTTCCACTCGTATGAAAATGGAGATCTTGAGAAGCTCTAACTTTTTAATGAAGGAAGGAGGGTGAAAAGATCACTAGATCTAGGTCAAAATGTAAAGAGAGAGGGTATTTTAGAGAGAGAAACTCTCAACTTAGGGTTTTGGAAAGTTTGAGAGAGAAAAATGACAGAAAAAGTGATTCAAAATGTCACTTTCGCGATCTAATATACGCACAATCCACTCAAGCGGAGAGTTTGACGCTTGAGCGTCAGACACAATAATTTGACCCGCTCGAGTGCAAGAAAGGCCGCTCGAGCGCCAAGACACAACAACAAAACAATACCCGCTTGAGCGCAATGAAGCCCGCTCGAGCGTAAAATACACACTTCCAGCATTTTCACAGACTTCAGACATACGCTCGAGCTCCAAAAGGGCCGCTCGAGCAAGAGAAACTCCGCTCGAGCGTGAAAAACACCTCTGCAGCATCTCTTGCAGACGCACAAGGTACTGAAGGATTGCAAACCTCGCTCGAGCGTAAGAAGTCCCGCTCAAGCGGGAGACCAAAATTCTGGACAACAACCACTTGCACCCACTCACTACCAGCCTGTTCTAAACAAGCCCAAAATATTCCAAAACTCAAATACAAAGGATTCAAAGGACGGAAACAAGATAAAGACAACAACAACCATGACGGAACCTGTCACGACCCAAACCCGACCCTATGGGTTTAGCACCGTAACCGGCCAGTAATCCAAGATTACCGAAGGCCTGCTGAACAGTAAATCAGTAAAACAGAGTACAGGGCCTGGCGGAAGCCAATATAGTAAATGAACAATGTCCAATGAGCTGTGACAGTCTACACATACAGGTACAATCATTCAGAACAGGGATCTAATCCCTAATAAACGGTACAGTAATAGTCTATACAGTAAAGTAAACAGTTACAGGGACAGACGGGGAATATTAAAACACCCCAAAGCCGAAGCTTGAACGGCTTAGAACCTCACAGTGAGGCACAGTGGTTGGCTGACAAAACAAAAGCTTGCCTGACGCTCCTAGCAGCGGTCCAGTGCCTGAACACCTACATATATATATGAGCAGTGAGCTAAAGCCCAGTGAATAACATAATGCGTAAAGAGGTTTAGGATGAATGTCTTTTCAAAATTTAAACAGTTCATTGATTCAGTATACCGGTCAGTCAGTTTGTGGCTCATATTGATGCCGTAACAGTCATTTAGAAATCATAGTAATCGTACGTGGCACATCCGTTAGCAGTACTAGTAGCAGTGTCAGTACAGCAGCAGTAACAGTAACAGTACAGTAGCAGTAACAGTAACAGTACAGTAGTAGTAACAGTAACAGTAACAGTACAAGCAGTACAGTAACAGTAACAGTACAGTAGCAGTACAGTAACAGTGCAGTAGCAGTACAGTAACAGTAACAGTGCAGTAGCAGTAGCAGTACAGTAACAGTAACAGTGCAGTAGCAGTACAGTAACAGTAACAGTGCAGTAGCAGTAGCAGTACAGTAACAGTAACAGTGCAGTAGCAGTACAGTAACAGTAACAGTGCAGTAGCAGTAGCAGTACAGTAACAGTAACAGTGCAGTAGCAGTAGCAGTACAGTAACAGTAACAGTGCAGTAGCAGTACAGTAACAGTAACAGTGCAGTAGCATTTCAGAAAACAGTACAGTTCTTATGGATTCAAGAGGTGTCTCGCACAGACTCTAGAGGTGGCTCACTCTGTAGCACTTAGTTCCGTGCAGCACTTTGCTCCAAGTTTCATAGATTATAACAGTCATATGTGGTACATCCAGTAGCTAAACAGTACAGTAGGTCTTAATAGACCGGGTCTTAATAGACCAAACAGTGAATGATGGCCATCATATCAGTAAACAGTAGTGGTTCTACGAGGGAACCGACAGAGATCTCTGTAACAGTAACAGTAAGCAGTAGTTGCTAAGGATGCCACAATACAGTTCAGGATATAGGTCATACATTCATTCATTCAGTTAACAATAACAGTTCAGAAACAGTTCAGTTTAATTGTTCAGAAGATAATCATTTTGAACATATCTTTACACAAATGTTACTCACAGAGTTCTGGGCTATAGTAAGCTAGAGCGTCTCCTCGGAAGTCAACCCTACACAGTCAACAGATCGAACACACACTAAGCTACACAGTTGAGAAAGATAATAACTTAATCCCTAATTAGCCTTGGTGTGTTCTACATCTTTATCCTCATTAAGATGCCTTAAACTAGGCCTAAGAATGCCTAGGATGGGATGAGGATGCAAAAATACACTTAGAAAACATTTCGCAAACTTTGCTGAAAATAGGGGCTTCGCTCGAGCGAGACTTTCTCCGCTCGAGCGGAAGTCCAAAATCAAAGGCTTCGCTCGAGCGAGAAATCCTTCGCTCGAGCGGTCTGCAAAACGGTAAAAATACTGGATGCTGAGATTTTACGCGCGATGGTCGCTCGATGGTCGCTCGAGCGGAGCCCTGGACAAAGGTGCTCGCTCGAGCGGGGAATCTTTCGCTCGAGCGAGGAAGCCAAATCTGGAATTTCCAGATCTGCCTCCCAAGCTCAAACCAAGCATTCTACCACTCCAAACTCGACCTCTTGGGCCCAAATTCTGGAAAACATCACTAAATTCAATGTATAACAAGTTTCAAAGCTCAATTTATGAATTCAAGCCCCAAAGGTGAGTCGATTAAAACCATATTCAAACCCATTTTCAAGAACAACATTCAAACATGTCATGTATGAGTTTTAAACCAAATTAAAGCTCCAAAGCTTGCTCAAATGAGCTCATTTCTTTTCAAAACCAGATGAAAACATGGTCTATAACAACAATATGAGCATGCATGCACTAATGTCCATGTAATGAACCTCAAAATGCAACAATACCAACATGCATGCAAGAAATGAGCTTCAATCCAACATGTATGAACCAAATCATGGCTTAGCTCTACAAATGAGGCATGAATCATACAAGAACTAGCTCAAACACATCAATAAAGGTTGAGTTCTCTTACCTAGAGCCTCAATTACAAGTGTAGGACCACAAAGCAACAATCAACCTTCAATTCTCCAAGTTGTTTAAGCCAAATCTCAAGAACTACACAAACTCTCACTCTCTCTTCCTCAAGGTCGGCTAGAACAAGAGATATGGCTGTTGGGAATGTTCTTCAAGTGTGTACATACAAGGCTCAAGTATGTGTATTGAGATAGTGGCCCACTCGAGGGCAAAACGGTAATTAAGTCCAACTCTTTAATTAGCTTATTTTAATCTAATTTAATCATACCTAATCAATTTTCAGGTAAATACACCATAAAATCACATTAATTATGAGGGTCACGGAACATCAATCGATTTCTAATTCGGCCGCCGATAAGGCCTTCAATTAGCAGTTTAAACATATAAACATGAACAGATAATCATACAGTCAAACAGATAGATTATGCATTTAAACAGATACAGTCAGTCAATTAATTCTAGACTCCAGTCAGTCAGTTCAGTACTTTTAATCAGCTCAATTATCAGTCATAATCAATTCAGTTTAACGGTAATCAGTGTCTATCGGTAATCAATCAGTCATTAATCGATAAGCAGTATGAGGGTTGTTACAGTCTTCCCTCCTTATAAAGAGTTTGGTCCTCCAAACTCGAATTAACATACGGCAACAGAGATAACGCCTAACATAACAGTAGCTTTCACTCTTTAACAGGAGCATAATCATATTCATAACAGTTTCATGGCCCAATCTCACTCTTAGCAGTGCACAGAAATAGAATCATAAATTGCATACAGAGATTAGGGTCCGAATTATAATGGAGTCTTAGACCTAGTCTGGTTTTAGAGTCAGGAACAGATTCGGATACAGAGCAGAAGCTGAGCCCTCGTAACGAGGCCTCCGGTACGGGTAACAGAGTGTAGACAAATACAAGTTCCATAAGGAACCTCCAATACCGGGCAGCTAACATATACCACATAATATTAAGAGTCACGAATACATATCAGAGGTTGACCCCTTAATCAGTATACAACATATAGCATTACAGAAAACAAAACTTATTTCGTGACACAGAACATGAATACTGTTGCACACAACTTTACTGTAGTGGTAATCACACTACTTATATCAAGTACTTATCGGGGTTATAGATTGCGCTAGCTTCATTTCATAAGTAATTTCCCCCGTTAAGTTACAGAGATTCGATTCATTCACTTCTGAGTCATTCATCTGGTCTTTGTTCAATTTGTCCTCAATTCGGCAATCCATCACAGTCAGTCCAGTTCATTCGGGAGTTATTGGAAACATAAGGCGAATTGTACATTACTTCCATAGCAGTAGGCAGAGTTCTGAAGTAATCATTCACATACTATTCATCAGTTTCAGTCCTTACAGATTCGATCATATTACGTATCAATACGGAAGCAGTCATACTGACTACATATACTTCTAGATAGTGAGGGTTCATAATCAAAACCAGTCTGTTGTCAATAAATCCCATCAGTTCTGAAGCACGGTAATCACCAAAACAATCATTCCCTAGTCAAACAAGTTCATAATCATAACGGTAATACCGGGTAAGTAATCACATGTCAACACCCAGTTTCTCCATATTGTAAGTAAATCAGGTAATAGCTCTCAATAAGAGTTTTCTCAAGTCAAATCGATGAAAGTTAGACTAGGTCATTTCAGATGCCAGTTCTGCCCAATCATAATAAGTAAGAGTTCGGAGCACAAGCATCAAACAGAAGTTCTATTAGTTACACAAAGGGTTTCATCAACCCATGGTTCTATCAGATCAGATCAGATCAGGTAGCAGTTTCATACTCCAGTCATTTCAGTACATAGTCAGTAGTTTCGTAATTAGTCAGAGTCCATTTATTGTCAAACTTACATCAGAGTCTGGTATCATTATAATTCATATCGAAGCAGTACAGATCATATACAATGTGTTCCTCCCATTAAGTTTACAGGCAATATAGTTATTCACATCGAGAGGTAAACATCACAGTCAGTATAGCAACTTCCAAATAAATCTTTCACATAGGCATATGGCATACATCAATACATTACGCGAGATTCTCGAACACATAATAGGGAGTTGCCCTACGAGGGTTCCAAATCAGTCATACAGTCACTAGAGCATAGGCTCGCAGGTCTATTCCAACAGTCAAGAGTTTATTCGTCGGGGTCTTTATTCAGTCACACAATTCTGGAGTCATAGTCCCAACGGTTAAGCTATCAACAAATTATACACCAATCAATCCGAGCAAAGGTACAGTCATATATGTGCACTCTCAGAGTCCACTAATATTCCCAATACGGATGCATAAGTTCAATGTACAATACAAAATAGTTTTCCCCAGATACGATAGTTAAGGTAGCAAGTCATAAGTCTACCCAGTCTAGTGACATCCTTAAGCAAAGGTATACGAACATGTACATGAGTCCAAACAGTTTTCATAGCATAGGTGATTGTTAACATAAGGCGTTACGGTGTTGTACATAGTCCACATCAAATAGTAGATCTCGAAAGATTCATTAACCACAGTCCATACCTGACAGTCCTAATAGTATCACAAGTATGGGAACATATATATAGGTGTGAGTCTAAAATCAATTAGCATGTGAGCATTCGTTCGCAAATTCATACGCAGTAGTTCATCTTTACAAGCTAATATGGGCTCTTAATTTCAGAAGTCCCACACACAAACAGTTCACGTGTATAATTCGAGTTCAAGGGTCCGATCATTTAATGATGTCCGTCAATATATAACAGTTCAGTCCGAATCATAGCTGTACAGATTTCTCGAATTACAGTCAGTCATAAGGTGTTCCCACGTTCAACAGTTCTAGCACAGTTCAAAAGGTCATGCTTAATAGTACACATTCAGTTATTGCCATATGATACAAGGACCTAACTCAGTAAACTCTCGTTGGTCACAAGTCCTGACAATTCTCATAGTATAGGGTTCATAATTTCAGTAATTCAGTTGGTCCAGTCAGTATGTTCACAGTCTTTATCGGATTAGGGAATGTACGATTCCCACACAAATGTTCGTATAGGCAATTACACATAATTAAGGTAATACCCGCATCAGTCATTTCAGTGTTCCGAGCATTCTCTGGAACTATGGTCTAGATTTAGACTCAATGTCGTTCGGTTGAGTTCGTGGGCAAGATTTAGGCAAGTGTCCTCCCTGTCCACGTCTAAAGCGAGTTTCAGACAGGCGGTGGCAACGCCCCAATGTTATTTCCCACAATCGGTACAGATAGGTATATCATTAGTCAGGGCTATTGCCCGAGGTTTTCCATTCACAGTGGTCATTTTCACTTCCTGTTACTTCCGTTTCATTCTTTCTGATTCGGTTGACGATGTTGATTTGGATATTTCAATGCTGCTACGTTGTCTCAGGCATTAATACTCCATCCAGGACATCTACATGCTTTGTTGGGTTTTAGCACGTCAAGTCAGTCAAACACATCTAGGTCACGCCCACCTTCAATTCTCTTCTATTCTTTGGTAGACAGTATCTAACATGTGGGGTGCCTATCGAATTAGCTGGGTAAATTTTACCTTGTATTCGACCACAGTCTTATCACCTTACTCGAGTTGTTCAACTCGGATACTTCCCTATCTTGGATGCATTGGGGGAAAGTATTTTTCGAAGAACACTTCACCTATTTTCTTAGTTACTGAACCCATGCCTCAGTTTTCAGTGGTTCAGTACTTCCCAGAAATTTCGGTGGTTTCAGTTTGTTGGGTTTCTGTATCCTCGCCCTTTCCCTTGTTTACTCACAACGGGGTGATTATCAATCCAGGAGAGGTTCTTACTGATTTCACGTTTTATTTCCTATCAGACGTGTGTATGCTTTCAATTCAACTCAGGTACGGTCACATGACCCTTTACTACCACACGTCCATAATCACATAGATTCCATATTCGGCATTAACATTCACATTACATGTTATACCACTTAACTTCTTTAAGTGTGCATATAGGTTGCGTTCATTTCACCATAGACAGTACAGTAATCATAAGCGTAGACAGTTGCATACTTAAACACATTAACACATTTATTCAAATCATGGCCACACACACTTCTCATGTTCATGCAATGCCCTAATTACTTTTCTAGGACATCCTATAGCTCACTTGGACACGTGTGTGCAGTATAACTCGTGATTAAATATCGCTCTGATACCACTCTGTCACGACCCAAACCCGACCCTATGGGTTTAGCACCGTAACCGGCCAGTAATCCAAGATTACCGAAGGCCTGCTGAACAGTAAATCAGTAAAACAGAGTACAGGGCCTGGCGGAAGCCAATATAGTAAATGAACAATGTCCAATGAGCTGTGACAGTCTACACATACAGGTACAATCATTCAGAACAGGGATCTAATCCCTAATAAACGGTACAGTAATAGTCTATACAGTAAAGTAAACAGTTACAGGGACAGACGGGGAATATTAAAACACCCCAAAGCCGAAGCTTGAACGGCTTAGAACCTCACAGTGAGGCACAGTGGTTGGCTGACAAAACAAAAGCTTGCCTGACGCTCCTAGCAGCGGTCCAGTGCCTGAACACCTACATATATATATGAGCAGTGAGCTAAAGCCCAGTGAATAACATAATGCGTAAAGAGGTTTAGGATGAATGTCTTTTCAAAATTTAAACAGTTCATTGATTCAGTATACCGGTCAGTCAGTTTGTGGCTCATATTGATGCCGTAACAGTCATTTAGAAATCATAGTAATCGTACGTGGCACATCCGTTAGCAGTACTAGTAGCAGTGTCAGTACAGCAGCAGTAACAGTAACAGTACAGTAGCAGTAACAGTAACAGTACAGTAGTAGTAACAGTAACAGTAACAGTACAAGCAGTACAGTAACAGTAACAGTACAGTAGCAGTACAGTAACAGTGCAGTAGCAGTACAGTAACAGTAACAGTGCAGTAGCAGTAGCAGTACAGTAACAGTAACAGTGCAGTAGCAGTACAGTAACAGTAACAGTGCAGTAGCAGTAGCAGTACAGTAACAGTAACAGTGCAGTAGCAGTAGCAGTACAGTAACAGTAACAGTGCAGTAGCAGTACAGTAACAGTAACAGTGCAGTAGCATTTCAGAAAACAGTACAGTTCTTATGGATTCAAGAGGTGTCTCGCACAGACTCTAGAGGTGGCTCACTCTGTAGCACTTAGTTCCGTGCAGCACTTTGCTCCAAGTTTCATAGATTATAACAGTCATATGTGGTACATCCAATAGCTAAACAGTACAGTAGGTCTTAATAGACCGGGTCTTAATAGACCAAACAGTGAATGATGGCCATCATATCAGTAAACAGTAGTGGTTCTACGAGGGAACCGACAGAGATCTCTGTAACAGTAACAGTAAGCAGTAGTTGCTAAGGATGCCACAATACAGTTCAGGATATAGGTCATACATTCATTCATTCAGTTAACAATAACAGTTCAGAAACAGTTCAGTTTAATTGTTCAGAAGATAATCATTTTGAACATATCTTTACACAAATGTTACTCACAGAGTTCTGGGCTATAGTAAGCTAGAGCGTCTCCTCGGAAGTCAACCCTACACAGTCAACAGATCGAACACACACTAAGCTACACAGTTGAGAAAGATAATAACTTAATCCCTAATTAGCCTTGGTGTGTTCTACATCTTTATCCTCATTAAGATGCCTTAAACTAGGCCTAAGAATGCCTAGGATGGGATGAGGATGCAAAAATACACTTAGAAAACATTTCGCAAACTTTGCTGAAAATAGGGGCTTCGCTCGAGCGAGACTTTCTCCGCTCGAGCGGAAGTCCAAAATCAAAGGCTTCGCTCGAGCGAGAAATCCTTCGCTCGAGCGGTCTGCAAAACGGTAAAAATACTGGATGCTGAGATTTTACGCGCGATGGTCGCTCGATGGTCGCTCGAGCGGAGCCCTGGACAAAGGTGCTCGCTCGAGCGGGGAATCTTTCGCTCGAGCGAGGAAGCCAAATCTGGAATTTCCAGATCTGCCTCCCAAGCTCAAACCAAGCATTCTACCACTCCAAACTCGACCTCTTGGGCCCAAATTCTGGAAAACATCACTAAATTCAATGTATAACAAGTTTCAAAGCTCAATTTATGAATTCAAGCCCCAAAGGTGAGTCGATTAAAACCATATTCAAACCCATTTTCAAGAACAACATTCAAACATGTCATGTATGAGTTTTAAACCAAATTAAAGCTCCAAAGCTTGCTCAAATGAGCTCATTTCTTTTCAAAACCAGATGAAAACATGGTCTATAACAACAATATGAGCATGCATGCACTAATGTCCATGTAATGAACCTCAAAATGCAACAATACCAACATGCATGCAAGAAATGAGCTTCAATCCAACATGTATGAACCAAATCATGGCTTAGCTCTACAAATGAGGCATGAATCATACAAGAACTAGCTCAAACACATCAATAAAGGTTGAGTTCTCTTACCTAGAGCCTCAATTACAAGTGTAGGACCACAAAGCAACAATCAACCTTCAATTCTCCAAGTTGTTTAAGCCAAATCTCAAGAACTACACAAACTCTCACTCTCTCTTCCTCAAGGTCGGCTAGAACAAGAGATATGGCTGTTGGGAATGTTCTTCAAGTGTGTACATACAAGGCTCAAGTATGTGTATTGAGATAGTGGCCCACTCGAGGGCAAAACGGTAATTAAGTCCAACTCTTTAATTAGCTTATTTTAATCTAATTTAATCATACCTAATCAATTTTCAGGTAAATACACCATAAAATCACATTAATTATGAGGGTCACGGAACATCAATCGATTTCTAATTCGGCCGCCGATAAGGCCTTCAATTAGCAGTTTAAACATATAAACATGAACAGATAATCATACAGTCAAACAGATAGATTATGCATTTAAACAGATACAGTCAGTCAATTAATTCTAGACTCCAGTCAGTCAGTTCAGTACTTTTAATCAGCTCAATTATCAGTCATAATCAATTCAGTTTAACGGTAATCAGTGTCTATCGGTAATCAATCAGTCATTAATCGATAAGCAGTATGAGGGTTGTTACAGAACCCAAGTTCGGAATAAAATAAATGACGGAACGTGTCTGGGTTCCCGTCGATTTTAACTCGATCCAGATCTTCAGTTGCCTTTTCACTTGGAAGCCGCCCAACATCGTTGAGGCTCTCTCGATCCGACACCTCAATAGAATTCACTTCCAGCTCCCTTGGTGTCTTTGCGGCAAGAAGATAACATGCTTGTGCTGATTTCTGGGAACCACGAATTTGTTCAATGCCACGTTTAGTCGGGAAGTGAAGTAGTTGATGATAGGTGCTTAGCACGGCCTACATGGTATGCAGCCAAGTTCGTCCCATGATAAGATTATACGGCGATGGAAGCTTGACAACCAAAAATTCCACATCCACTGATCGGGAGCCCGTGCAAACTGGCAGTGTAATTTTGCCCAATAGATATTCCAGATTAGCGTTGAAGCCGAATAACGGGCAAGAAGCTAGAGACAGATCCAACTCAGTGAAGCCAAGTTTGACAAAGGTCTTGTAGTACATAACTTCCAAAGTGCTCCCCTGATCAATGAGAACACGCTCAAAGGTGAATTGGTTTACGCGTAGCTCGATGACCAAGGGATCAATGTGGGGGAGCGTCACGCCAGCCAAATCTGAATCATAGAAAGTAATACTCGTAACTTCGTGGGGCTGTTTCACTGGTGTGATTTGCTTTTAGGGGTTAGGATGTGACTGAATTGTATGTACGGCGGATGCCGTCAGCAAGCTGTATATCATATGGATTACGCTGAGTGGAGGTGAATCCTGCCGTAGAGCAACTGTTTTGGTTAAGTCGTTCTTTCAGAAGTGTTGCTTAAGCTGATCGTCTTGTACCAACTCCTCAAGGTGATCTTTCAAAGCATAACAACTTTCGATATCATGACCGTGATCTTTGTAAAATTTGTACCACCTATCCCGTCTCCTCGTATCGGGTGGTCCCACCATCTTAGGTGGCCATCTGAAAAATGGCAGATGTTGTACTTTAGACATAACCGTGCTGATCGGCTCTGACAACTCTGTATATTTCTTGTCCGCGCACCTTATGCGCCTACTATCCGCTTGAAGTTGTTCATTAGACCGGTGTGGACATTGGTCGTTTGATCAGTGCGAATCTCGTCTTCTGTCTTGTTTAGTGTGATTTCGTGGTTCAGGGCTTCGTGATGGTACGGAATTTATCGGCTGAACGATTTCAGATGGGGCCGTCTTGTTGGCCTTGTGCCCGGCTTTGACCTGCAGGGCGTCATCTTCCACTTTGTAATATTCCTCAACTCTCTTTATCAACGACCAGACTATTTTAGGGGGCTTTCTGGTTAAGGAGCTTCGGAGGGCACTATCAAGATGCAATCCCATTTTAAAGGCGGTGATGGCCATGGAGTAGTTGCAGGCATCATCTACGAGATTAAAGCATTCCTAATAGCACGCCGAATACGCTCGCAAGGTTTTCCCTGGTTGGATTTGCATTGCCCAGAGAGAATCGGCCTGCTTCGGCTGGACCTCATTGGTGATGAACCTTGCCTTGAAGGATTTTTGGAGTTGATGGAAGCTCTTAATCGATGTCGGCTCCAATTTGTAGTACCATCTGACGGCCAAAGGTCCCAAACTGCTCAGAAATATACAACACATAAGGGCCTCGTCGTCTACATGTAGCATCATGGCTTGCTTATAATGACAGATATGATCTGTGGGGTCCGATTTTCCATCTTATAGGGTGAATGATGGAGCTTTGAAATTTTGGGTAGCACTGCCCGTGTGATCTTTCGAACAAAGGGGTCATGTTGATCCTCTTCGTCTGAACCATTTCTTCTTCGCTTATTCCGTGCACGCGGACTCTCTTCGGAGGAACTGGAGGTTTCAACTCGTCCATTCTTTTTGGATTCTGGGGATAATGAGTCAGAATCACCGTCACTATCTTGTCTCCGAACTTGAGGTCGTCGACCATCCCTTCTTAGAGGTCGTCCCGGATCTTGGCGTGCGGCTTGTTGGGATTTTGCCACCTCCAAGGCCAAATCCTGTCGAAGACACTCGTTCTCAGCGATCATGTTTTCCAACCTCTATTCGTTTTGCTTCGCTTAACCTATAATCGCTTGCATTGTCTCATGTGCTGATGTCAAGGGTGAGGTCTGGGCAACTAAATCGAAGTTCAAGGCTCTTCGTGCGGCGATGGTCTCGGGCCCAAGCATGTTGCTTGGAGTGGTTTCATCTTGTCGCATAAGGTCGTCAGCGACTATCGGAGGATCTTCTGTTACGCCCGCCATGGATATGCTAGAGTATTCCCACAGACGACGCCAATTGTGGAGAAGTGGTTCGGAAATACTCTTTGGATCTAGTAAGACGCTCGTAATCCTCAGCTAGTTACCTGAAAATGAATGAACACTCCGGTCAGGGGTGCCGGAATTAGCACTCCGATGGATAAGTCAGTGTATACTCTCTTGGTTGCTTATATCTCAAGTTAAACTTATTTGTTCTCACATACCTCTTTTGGCTGATGCCCCTCTTATTTATAGTCGTTCTCGATGTTGATGGTTGGGCCCACCTTTGGTCTAATGAACAATCGCTCATTCGGCTATTTCTTTTTATTCAACCCAATCTACAACTGATACAGAGGCCAATCTGGATATTCGGCCTCTGTCCCTTGGGCCTATGAGCCGTATAGTACATGATCTAGTTTCCTTCTTTAATATATTCGGCTATCCTACATAATAATTTACTCGGCCCCCACAGGAATTAATGTGATGAAAGAGCCATTTATCCCAAAAGTCAATCTACCCACACTGTAAAACTCCTTCATGAAAAGCATCACCTCTTCTTTAAACACCTTCCAGTTCTTTTGAAAACACATGAAGTTGAAACTATTTGGACCTGGAGCTTTGTTCCCATTACATTCTTTTACTATAACCCATATCTCTTCCTCTAAGAATTCTGCTTCCAACTACTAGAAACCAGCACTACAACTGACACTCTTGATGTCACCAATTAAAACAAGTCTAGTCCTCTATTCCTCTGAAATGTCTGTTAAAATAAGCCCATACTTCTTGCGTTACTTGCTCTGGATCCTCAACCACCCTCTCTTCAACTAAAATAGAATTTAATGCATTCCTATTCTGCCTACTGTTGGCCATCACATGAAAAAACCTTGTGTTCCTGTCCCTTTTAAAGTCCACTCCAATCTTGACTTCTGCAGCAATTCCCATTCCAACACTCTGTTGAGCCTCCACATTTCACTTCTTACCTCTCTTTTTAACTTAATCTCTGCTTCCAACAGGGGTCTATCTTTAGCCAATAGATCCAAAGAATGCAACTGACTCTCAACTTCTTTAATTTTTTCTGAGACATTACCAAACACCTCTTTACTCCATTTCTTCAATGCTAACTTCAATGCATGTAATTTCCTATGCAATATGAAACCTGCTCTACCATTTCTTGACAGTGATATTACTGCTTTGGCAAAAGAACAAAATTTATACTTATATTAATCTTGAAGAGATGACTATTAATCAGGTAAGTGCTTCAATTTGTTATTGTTGAGGTTATGTGCTTTCCAAGTCAAGTATCTTGATTACTTACCTAAAAAAAAAAAAAAAGTGATGATGTATCATAGTCTTTGTTTAAGGAATTGTGTTATGATATCCAATACTTATTTGAGTACATGCAAAAACTACATGAATTGATTTTGAAAGAGTTTGCGTTAGTACAAATTTGGCAAGAAATGTTGAAAATCTTTTCATTTTCTCTTTGTTTTTGTTTTGGAAAATATCCAGGCATTGCAGCTAGGACAAGAGCCATATGTTCCATATGGATCCAGCAGTCAAAGATGTCACATGTGTTTACGATCTAATCCACTGCATAAAGTGTTGGAGCGATTGGCAAATCCAGGTTATTTTCATTCTCTCTTCTTTATGCTATGTGAAATATGCTAATTTTGTGAGCGACTAAAATCTGGAGTATATGAATGTATGATAAAAGTTGTCGGGTTTTCGATAAAATTAAAAATATGACTACGAGTTATTTATGCCCACCCCATCTATCAATAAATGAGATTCTTATGTGTTCCTTTTGGGAAAATTGATGCGTTCGACAGCAATTAATTTAAAGGGTAGTATGAATAATCAACCTAGTATTAGGGTTGGAAATCTGTTCTACTTGGATTTTGAGAAGCCAGTTGGTTTCATTAAGTGTGTTAAGTGTTTACGGTTTTCTGTGTGAGCTGAATTTCTTTTTTGGTTAACTAGAAAACATATTCTGTGAATTGTCTTTGGACTAGGGGATTGCTGTTATGTTTATTAAATTGAACTAGAAAAACTTTGGCTGTGTTTGGTTTAGGGGTGGAATCATAATTCCACCTTCCTATTTCAGTGCTGTGTTTGGATATAGTTTTTCAAAAATTGATTCCACACCTACGTTCGAAAGTTCTTTTCAGAACATGTTTGGCAAGTAAAGTTTTTGAATTTTAAATTTTGAAATTGGGTCTGCCCAGTCGTCTGCCCGGACTGTTTTTTAATTTTTGGGTCTACCCGGTCGTCTACTCGGACATCCTCCCTGACGTTCGGCCGGTTGACCGAAACAGTGCTTTCTTTTTTTTCTTTTTCTTTTTTTGCAATTGCCACCTATTATTTGAAAAAAAAAATTATATTTGTTTTTGATATTTGTAAAATATAGAAATTATTTTTTTAGACCAAAATGACAAATTATTTGGCCATTTATTTAAAATTAACAAAAAATTTTTTAATAAAAATTAATTTGTCAGAGTAATTTTTAAAAAATAAAAAAAAAACATTTTTAAACAAAACAATTAAAACAAAATTTCCAATCAAATATACAATCAAAATAATTTTAAAGCACTAGCTGAATATTTTTTTTAACAAAAAATAATATATGTTTTTTAATATTTTAAATAAAAAAATATTTTCGGAATTTTTTGAATTTTTAAAATAAAAAATACAATAATTATTTTTTAAAATTGAATTTTAAAAGGAGTTTGGTTATGAGTTTTGAATAGAATTTTCAATAGAGTTTTGAGTTGTGTGTTTCTTTATGAGTTCTAAGTTTTTGAATTAAGTTTTGAAAAATCTTTTCAAAACTTATAACCAAACAACTTTTTTTATTTCAAAACTCATTTCAAAAATTCAAAAATCAATTCAAAACTCATAACCAAACAAATTTTCTCTTTTTAAATCATGATTCAACAACTCACAAACTCAAAATACAACTCCATTCTCAAATCATGATTCTAAAACTAAACCAAACGCTACCTTTATTTGTAGTACAGCTGTTGTAGCCATGGATGACTCCAAATGATAAGTGCAATATCAAATATCTATTACATGGTTTCTTGTGCAGGTCTTTCTAGATTTAACAACATACTCCGAGTTATGCCACTTTCTTTGGTAGTTAGCTAAAAAGCTAGCTTATTGATTAAAATAAACCTACAGAAAAGCCAATGCTAAAAAAACTAGTTTGATTGGCACACTACTAGCTTTTTGGCTTTTCTGATAATTTTTTAACATAAGTATATTAGGTAACCTTTGCTAGCATTTTGGCTTTTTTTTCATACAAAATGACCAATTTGACGAGGATATTGAATTCCAATGATGGGATAAGGAAGATGGGATAAGGTCAAAATAGGAAAACATCAAAATTGGCTGGGCTAACTTGTTCATTGGGCTTTTGGGCAGGAAATAAGCCAATTAGTGGCTACAGTCGGCTTTATTTATCAAAATGAGTTTTTTTAGCTAATAACTTGGCTTTTAAGATCATCCCAAAGGAAACATTTCATATATCTCAATCAAGTATTCATTACATTTTTCATTATTTCTTCACAGGGGTTAGACGGCTTATTGTTGTGGAGGTTGGCAGCAAGCGTGCAGAAGGCATTATAACAATTGCCGACATCTTCAAATTCTTGCTCGGTTAGTGGACGAACTAACAGCTTTAGAGGCTAGTAATGGTGGCTTTGCACCCAAATTGCGTTTTCCTATAACTATCACTGTTGTACCTTTGTGGAAAGCTTCCTCACCCTCAATAATTTGTTTCCATTTTTTTTCCTCTTTCACAAATATACCACTGGATTAGCCTCCTACATATTTTCTTGGTCTTTTACGATATTAGACGAAAGATAGAGAGGCCTGTAAATTGCAAGGATTGGGCTTTGCCTCTTACTCTATTCATCTCCCTAATTGTTATCTCGACTAAATTGTGTGTTGCTTCTATAGC
The DNA here is from genome assembly GCF_055761805.1 of Camellia sinensis. Taxonomy (NCBI): domain Eukaryota; kingdom Viridiplantae; phylum Streptophyta; class Magnoliopsida; order Ericales; family Theaceae; genus Camellia; species Camellia sinensis. The sequence goes on along the minus strand of NC_138963.1, from coordinate 212,360,477 downwards.
TACCATTTTTTGTGAACAGCATGGAACTAAGTACTAGTTGACATTTCTATGTTGTTATTGGTAGAAAAGAGTGGAATGAATATAAACCAGAGATGGATATTAGATGGTCAGAATTGTTCTTATGCTTATTTCATGGACCTGTGATTGGTGTTGCAGCTGTTAATCTTCGTGCTGTGAATTTTTTTACTCATTTTGTCGATACTTTTTTTTAAGGCATATGACCTACAATTCCTTTTTGCAAAGGTGTGTTCTATTTAGTCCCATAACCTTTTGTTCATATCCAAAAACCCTGTGCGTGTTTTTCTTTTCTCTTTCTCGGTGTCTTCGTTTTTCTGTCTCTTTCTCTTCTTTATTTTCGGTAAACAGCGACCATGTCTATCTTTTTTTTCGCTTTTTGATATATAGTCACCGACAACCAGTGATTACCATCGATTGCAATTCACTGGTAACCACTGACATCTGACTTCTTCCTTTATCCTCACTGATGGAGACGGAGATAAGTTTCTAGCGAAGAAGATGAGTAGATCTATTCAAATCTGATGTAGATCTACTTAGATTTACATTAGATGTGAGTAGATTTAGATTTATATTAGTTGTGAGTAGATTTACATCATATCTGGTTAAATCTAAACCATAAATAGTTGCCAAAGTACAATCTTCTCTATATCTGTTTATTTTCTTAGATTGCATAGTTCTTTTTTGTTTTAATAGAGAAAATTTTCAAATTCTGAACAAGTTGTTTTTGAGTTTTAGTTATGAGTGATGAAATTGTAAAATTTTACAGTTTTTTTTTTTGGTGCTAAAATAAATCATGGTTTAAAATTGTAAAATTTTACATTTTCGTAACGTGTTTTAGAATTCAGTTTGATTAATAAAGATAAATGTTAATAGAATTATGCTTTGAAACTGTAATATTTTATAGTTTCAAAACTTATTTTCCAGTTTAATTAATATTGGAGATTATTTGCTCTTTTCCCATTATTGTTGTCTTTTGATGTTATCTTTTTTTTTTCCCTTTCAGTTTATCAATATTTAATACATTTTACTATATTTTTTTCACTCTAATTTCTCTATTTATTCTTTCTTTTGTTGTTATATTTATTTGCTCTCTACCTTGAATTATGAGACTATTATTGTATCTTAGGTGAATTTCAAGAGAAAGAGTGTTGAACTAAAAATTCAGACTTTACCCCCAATTAGATGGAATAGATCAAGCATATTGTTCGAGTATCATGTCGGTTATTGTATGTTTTCACATAATATTTATTTGATTAATATGGCACAACCCAATTCTTATTTTTTCATCCCCTCTTCAAATTTTTAAGTACCCAACTCAACAACCTAAATAAGAAGAAATTCCCTACTGAATTCTCCATTAATCTATAACTTGTATTATTTTATAATAATAAAAAATCACCTGAAATTTAAGCCTTTTGTTCACAATGTAGTGTTTTTTCTGTAGGTTACCTCACCTCGGTGGGCCATTGACAACAAACAAGGTTGCGGCTTTGGCGAAGTTCCTTGAAAGAAAACTTCAGGAGCCTAATGGATTGGCTTCTATGAAGCCCGAACTTGTTGAACTGGCAGTAAAAAATGCAAAGGATACTATAACTGCAAGTAATTACCGGTTACATCTTGTAGTTTTTTTTTCCAATGGTGTTAAATTCCTTTGTTCTCGAACTAGGCTATGGACCTAGTTAAACCTAGTCAAGTTTGTGGACACCCTTTTTTTTCCTTATGTGCAATGCAGGTCAAATTCATGACTTATAAGCCTTATACACATGACCCAACTCATAACCTAATTTTTCTTCAAAGAGTCTTTCCTGTTGGATTATATGGTTCAGACTTGGTATAATAGTGATTTACTAAATCTCATTGATTTTGACTTTTGTTTCTTTTTTATTCTTATCCATATTCAAGTAGCTGGTATTTTCAAAATTCAGATAAATATATGCAGAATAGTTAAAAGAAGATATCTGTAACCTAATTTCTTGTTGGAGTTGGAATTCTAATAGCTAACTATAGTAAGCATAAACGGATTTTTTCTGCAAATTTTGGTTTGTTTTATCCTGATAATAACTTACAAAAGTTTAGTGTTTTTATCCCTATTTGACAAGGTCGTATTGTACTCACATTCATTTGTATTTACAATTGGTACTTATAGCGATCTCGGTTTTTCCTTCTTTGTTTATTGTATCCCGGACTCGATTCCATGGATGTTGGTCCTTGTCTTATTCTCGTTTATATCCTTTACTCTTTGTATTTGAGTCTTGGGTTGTGTTGGGCAGGTTTGAAACAGGTTGATTGTGTTTGGAAACCAAGAGTTGATGCCCAATTTTTAGCTTTCACGCTCGAGCAGGGCTTTTGACACTCGAGCGGGCCCTTTTGTTGTTGCTCCTCTGCTCGAGCGGGCGTTTTGATACTCGAGCGTGATTATTCATCTCTCAGTATTTTGTTCTGCAGGTCATCGGACACTCGAGCGTCCACTTTCACGCTCGAGCGGGCACCATCATCTGCAAAACTTTTGGAAGTGTGCATCCGGCGCTCCAGCGGCGCTTTTGATGCTCGAGCATAAGTCTGTGTCTGACGTTCGAGCGGGGAATCCCACGCTCGAGAGGACCTATTTTTATATCAGTTTGAGATTTCACTTTTTGGATCACATTTCAGCATTCTCTCTCTCTCTACCTTTTCAAAACCTTCATTTGAGAGCTTCTCACTCTAGACTTCAACTTCTCTCTAAGGTTTGATCTAGTTTGAGTGATCTTTCACCCTTGTCCCTTTGTAAAAAGTGTGGGGTTTGGCTTGCTCTTCATTTTGATCCGAAAACTATTGGGTTTGGAGCACCTTCGAAATCCTTCATCTTCTCCATTTGGTCTCTCCATTTGAAGTAGGGATAACTACTCATTTTTATGATCTTTAACATAGATGTTGAGCATTTTGTATAAATGGTTTGATTTGGGAAGTTAGGGTTTGAGATTTGAAAGATTGAAAAGAGGGGTTTTGTTCCTTTTGAACTATATATGTGTATATGGGTCTTAAGATGAGGTTATGAATGTTTATTAATGATATTTGGACCATTGGGTCAATACTGGGAAAAATAGGAAAAATGCCATATTTGGGTTTTGTTGGGTCATTAGTGTAATTAATGACTTTCATTGTGAAATGATGAAATTAGCTTAAGATAAGATCGAATGGTGGAGTTGGATTTATTAATCGCTCACTTCTGAAAATATTGATAATTTATCTGTTGATGCATTTATTATCTGTTTAGAAATAATTGCTTTGGGCTATCGATGGAAGATAGTCTTGATTGTTGTAGACACTGCATAATGATTAGATGAATTAAAACTAATTGATTGAATATGTCATTGAATATGACGGTTGGAATAATACATCGAATATGTGTATTGATTGATCATGTATATGATAATTATTTTTATACATTGTATTTTGTGGGAGGAGATAGGGGATGTACTTCATGGTTTGGGAGGAGATAGGGGATGGACTCCTAAACCAAATATTATTTGGGAGAAGATAGGGGATGGACTCCATTGATACAGCAAATATGCATATCTATTGTGAAGTATGGAAGTGTTTTAATATGACCTTGATACAGAAAATACGTATATCATATGTGAAGTATGGAAGTGTTTTAATATGACTTTGATACTGCAAACATGTGTATCATTTGTGAAGTATGGAAGTATTGTTGATATGAGTTATTATCTCATTTGAAATGGAAGTATTGTTGATATGAGTTGTAATCTCAGTTAGTTGTTTGGCTAGGTTCTGAGCCATGTTTATGAATTGAGAATTGGTTATGTAAAGGAAAGTAAAATAAAATATGGACATATTTGTCATGAAATTGGATTGTATTGTAAGTTGGTTGGCTAGTATTAACATTTATCGAATGCTCATGTTTTAGTTATTGCTCATATTATGTTTAGCATATCTCTACTGGGCGTTGGCTCACCCTACATGGGACATTATTTTCATGTGCAGGTGACATACCGCCTCCAAGGTCTTAGCTTGGGAGGTTGTGGAACTTATCTTTTTGTGGTTATCTTTTTGTATTACATGTATATCAAGCCAAGGGCTTATTTTGTGTAAAGAGGTAGAACTCTTTTTTTTTGTTGAACCCAAGTGTTGACTTGAAAATTTGTAAGCCTATAGGGCACTTACTTTTGTTGTCAACATGTAATATCTCTTGTAAGAATACTCTAATGAATGGGAATGTACTTTATTTTCTTAAGTGTATGGATGTCATGAATGCACGATTTATGTTTTATTTTGAGAGCGTTACAACTTGGTATCAGAGCGTACCGGATTTGAATACTTTGGGTACGTGGGAAGTGGTTAGTACCACAATGGGTTTGTCTCGCTTGTTAAAGACTTAAATGTAGTGTTATATGCTTATGTGATAACATGTTTATGTGACTACTTGGGTATGGGATTTAGTTTCTAGGATGTTGATTGGATCCTTGGGTTTCTAGGAGTCCTATTAGAAAAGCACTTGATCAATGTTGTTTCTAACTAGAACTCTAGCAACACCTTGGGACTGTCATTATCCGGAAATGAAATTCGTAAGTGCTTATGTGATTATGTGCTTACGTGGAGTGAATTATTGTTGTCCATTGCATTAGGACGTGAGTGTTATAGCTTCGGCACATTTGTGAATGTGCTAATGTTCTTCGTTACCTTTATTAGGATGTCAGGACGAGGACGTGGTGGTAGGCGAGGTAGGCCTAGAAGGCAGGAGATGCCTATACCGGATGAGATTCCGGCGCAGCAGGGGGGTATTGGTTAAAGGGAGACGCGGGTCAGTGGTGGAAGTTTGTTCGGGGCCATATCAGTGGGACTTGAGAGGCTTTCGTTGACGCCTTCCAGGAGAAGTTTTAGTCTCCCGCTGTCAGGGAGAAGTTGAGAGATCAGTTCTGTCAGCTCAAGCAGCCGAGTTCATTAGTGGCCGAGTTTGAGGCCGCATTTACCAGTTTATCTAGGTTCGCACCTGAGCTAGTGGCGTCTGAGGAACGCCGTTGTCTTGAGTTCGAGAGGAAGTTGAGGCACGGACTCAAGGTTAGGGTTACTAGGCCCATGACTCGGGAGTATGGATGCCTTATGGATGCCGCAGCCCATTGGAGACTGTTATGCACGAGGAGGAGGAGAGTTTGAGGGGCTCCAAGAGGAGTCAAGATGGCCAGGGGGATGGCAGGAGGCAGAAGGGTTCTAAGCCTCAGCAGTCCCAGGGTATTTTAGCGAGATCTACCTTTCCAGTGCCAGGTGCAAGTTCTGGGAGAGGCAGTCAGGGAGACATTACCTGTTACAAATGTGGTCAGCTGGGCCACAAGTCTCCAATTTGCCCGTAGAAGGGAGGAGGGCAGAGAGCAGCTCCATCTTCGGCTCAACCTCAGAGCCAAAGTCAAAGCAGAGGCCAGCCGCTCTCTTGTTACCAGTGTGGTCAGGCGGGGCACCTGAAGAGGTATTGCCCGCAGTTGAGTGGCACATCGAGTGCGTCTGGTTCGAGGTAGACGTAGAGTTTTCAACCAGCACAGTCAGTTCAGGCCTCGAGGGCCAATCAGGGGGCTTCATCGTCTCAGTCTGTGCAGCAGTCTTTTGCCCTGAGAGGTGAGCAGGTAGACCAGAGACCTTCAGGGCGTGTGTATGTTGTTACCGCACTGGATCTTGTACCGGCTCCATCTGTTGTGAGAGGTACCTTTTTGTTTTGCAACTCGGTTGCCAATGTGTTGATTGATATGGATGCATCCCATTCCTTTATATCTGCTGCATTTGCATCTATTTTTGGGTTAGAGTTGGCACAGCTAGCATCTCCTATTTGTGTTGCATCACCTGTTGGGGGTGAGTTGATTTTGAAACAAGGGTGTCGGGGCTGTGATATAGAGGTCACCGACCGCCGACTTTCATTTTCTTTTGTAGTTATGGCTATGTCAGGTTTTGATGTGATTTTGGGTATGGACTGGTTATCGTCATACCGGGCTGTTATTGATTGTTACCGCCAGAGGGTCACTATATGTACCTTGAGCGGGGATTGTTTCCATTTCTTGGGGGGATCGGGTTGGTAGTGTGTTGCCACCGGTGTATGATCCGCGAGGGCGGAGTGAGCTTAGTGGTCTTCTCACTAGCTTTATGAGTAGTGAGTGTGAAGAGACCCAGACTGTATTGCCGAGAGTGGTTTGTGAGTACTCAGACGTCTTTCCCGAGGATCTTGTTAGTTTGCCACCTCATCGAGAGATCAAGTTCTCTATTGACTTTGTGCCTGGCACGGTACTGATTTCTATGGCACCGTATTGTTTTGCCCCAGCCGAGTTGAGTGAGTTGAAGATTCAACTCTAAGAATTGCTAGATGAGGGCTTCATTCGCCCTAGTACTTCGCCGTGAGGAGCACTGGCCCTCTTTGCTAAGAAGAAAGATGGGGCTTTGAGACTTTGCATTGATTACCAGAAATTAAATCAGGCTACGGTTAAGAATAAATATCCTATGCCCCGTATAGATGATCTGTTTGACCAGTTGAAGGGGTCTCGTTGTTTCTCTAAGATAGACTTGAGATCGGGTTACCACCAGTTGAGGGTCAGAAGGGAAGATATCCCGAAGACGGCATTCCGTACGCGGTATGGCCACTATGAGTTTCTAGTGATGCCTTTTGGGCTCACCAATGCACCAACAGTATTTATGGATTTGATGAACCGAATATTCTGGGAATTCTTAGATCATTTTGTAGTCGTTTTCGTAGACGACATTCTGATTTATTCACCTTCTGAGGAGGAGCACAAGGAACACTTGAGAGTGGTGCTTGAGTTGCTTAGGACCCATAAGCTATATGCCAAGTTTGGGAAGTGTGAGTTTTGGCTAAGAGAGGTTAAATTCTTAGGCCATGTGGTCTCCGGGGAAGGGGTGTCTGTTGATACATCCAAGATAGAAGCAGTGCAGGATTGGGCACAACCTAAGAGTGTTTTTGAGATCTGCAGTTTTCTGGGATTAGTTGGGTACTACTGCCGGTTTGTGAAAGATTTCTCCAGGCTAGCTTCACCGTTGACTAGATTGACACGGAAATGGGTCAAGTTTGTATAGAGTGAGACTTGTGAAAAGTCATTCCAAGAGTTGAAAGTTAGACTTACCACCGCTCTAGTTTTGATTATTCCGGAGAGAGGTTTGGGTTATGCGGTTTATTATGATGCCTCACGAGAAGGTTTGGGTTGTGTGTTGATGCAAGAGGGGAAAGTGGTAGCCTATGGCTCGCGGCAGTTGAAAATATACGAGAGAAATTACCCTACCCATGACCTAGAGTTAGAAGCTGTGATTTTTGACTTGAAGATTTGGAGGCACTACCTTTATGGCGAGAGGTTCGAGGTGTTCTCGGATCATAAGAGTTTGAAGTATCTGTTTACACAGAGAGACTTGAATTTGAGGTAGAAAAGATGGATGGAGTTCATTGAGGATTACGATTTCGAGTTACACTATCACCCGGGAAAGGCCAATGTTGTGGCCGATGCCCTTAGTAGGAAATCCATTAATGATGTAGCTTGTGTAGCCATCTGGGAGTGGGAAATGTTGGGTGCACTTGACGAGTTTGATTTGCTTCTGGGTGAATCTGTTGAGTCTGTGGCTTTGTTTTCTGTAGTTGCGCAGCCTACACTTGTGAATCGAGTGTTAAAGGCACAGAGAGGTGACCTTGAGATAGAATCCCTCCGGGAAAAGATCTCCAGTGGGAAGGCTAAGAAGGGTTTGGCTGTGTATCCCGACTTGAGTGTGAGATACCAAGACCGTTTGTTTGTGCCGGAGTCTTGCCGAGAGGAGGTACTCTGAGAGTTTCACCATTCACGCCTTGCGGTGCATCTTGGAGGCACTAAGATGTATCGTGATTTGGGTCACCAGTTTTGGTGGCGGGGTATGAAGAAAGATGTGGCAGTTTTTGTGTCTAAGTGCCTTACTTGTCAGCAAGTGAAGGCCGAACATCAGAGGCCAGCAGGTTTGTTGCAACCCTTGCCTATTGCCGAGTGAAAGTGGGAGCATGTCACTATGAACTTCGTTGTAGGTCTTTCGAGGACTTAGCGGGGTAGTGATGCCATTTGGGTGGTTGTAGACCGGTTGACTAAGTCGGCGCACTTTATCCCTATGCACGTGAGAGATTCGGTAGATTATCTTGCCGACTTGTATGTTCAAGACATAGTGAGGTTGGACAGGGTCCCAGTGTCGATCGTCTCAGATAGAGATCTGCATTTTACTGTTAGGTTGTGGCAGAGTTTGCAGAGTGCCTTGGGCACTAGGTTGACCTTTAGCACGGCTTATCATCCTCAGACTGATGAACAGTCCGAGCGTACTATATAGATCCTTGAGGATATGCTTCGAGGTTGTGTCCTTGACCTTAGTGGGTCATGGGAGAAGCATTTGCCCTTAGTGGAGTTTGCCTACAACAACAGTTTCCAGTCGAGTATCGGTATGGCACCGATTGAGGCCTTGTATGGCCGACCTTGTAGGTCTCTAGTATGTTGGGCCGAGGTGGGTGATGCACCTTTGTTGGGCCCGGAATTGGTGAGGGAAACAACGGATAAAGTTGAGCTTATTCGTAAGAGGCTTGTTACAGTCCAGAGTCGCCAAAAGAGTTATGCTGACCGTAGGAGGAGACCTTTGGCATTTGGGACGGGTGATCATGTTTTTCTAAAAATATCACCTAGGCGGGGTTTGATGAGGTTTGGGAACAGTGGGAAGTTATCCCCTCGATTTATTGGTCCCTTTGAGATCCTTGAGAGGATTGGGGAGATTGCATACCGTTTAGCCTTATCGCCGCAGTTGTCCGGAGTACATAATGTGTTTCATGTTAGTATGCTTCGGAAGTATGAGCCGAATCCATCGCATGTATTGGGTTGGACCGACTTAGAGGTAAATGTGGATGCCTCGTATAAGGAGCAACCGGTGCGGGTCTTGGATAGGCGGAAACAAGTCTTGCGAGGCAAGACGATACCTTTGGTGAAGGTTTTGTGAAAACATCACGGAGTAGAGGAAGCCACTTGGGAACGTGAGTTGGAGGTTTGTGAGAAATATCCGGACTTGTTCATTGATATGTAATCATGTATTGGGAATTTTGTTGTATTGATGAACTTTAAGAGCATTGAATGTCTTAAGTTATAAAACACTATATATGTTTTGGTTTATGGAAATTGTTGAATATGCCTTGAAAAAAAATGGAAGTTTACTTTAACATTGCATATGTTAATTATGTTCATAAATGCAAATATATTATTGGCTTTGAATATGTTATAGAATTGTGGAACATGGTATTGGAATTTGTTGAAATTCAAGGAATGCATATTGATAATGCATGTTGTAGCATATGTTGTAAATTGCCCCTTGAGAAGGGATGGTATGACCGGTGATGGGTCAGGTTGATAAATATTAAATTGTAATATTATTGAGAATTGAGAAAGCATGTTTTTGAAACTTGTAACTAATTTCGGGGACGAAATTCTTTAAGGGGGGGAGGTTATAGGGATCCCGGTTTTCCCTTCTTTGTTTATTGTATTCCGGACTCGGTTCCGTGGATGTTGGTCGTTGTCTTATTCTCGTTTCTATCCTTTACTCTTTGTATTTGAGTCTTGGGTTGTGTTGGGCAGGTTTGAAACAAGTTGATTGTGTTTGGAAACCAAGAGTTGATGCCCAATTTTTAGCCTTCACGCTTGAGCGGGGCTTTTAATGCCCGAGCGGGCCCTTTTGTTATTGCTCCTCTGCTCGAGCGGGCGTTTTGACGCTCGAGCGTGATTATTCATTTCTCAGCATTTTGTTCTGCAGGTCATCGGACGCTCGAGCATCTACTTTCACGCTCGAGTGGGGACCATCGTCTGCAAAACTTTTGGAAGTGTGCATCCAGCGCTCGAGCGGCGCTTTTGACGCTCGAGTGTAAGTCTGTGTCTAACGCTCAAGCGGGGAATCCCACGCTCGAGAGGACCTGTTTTTATATCAGTTCGAGATTTCACTTTTTGGATCGCATTTCGGCATTCTCTCTCTCTCTACCTTTTCAAAACCTCCATTTGAGAGCTTCTCACTCTAGACTTCAACTTCTCTCTAAGGTTTGATCTAGTTTGAGTGATCTTCCACCCTTGTCCCTTTGTAAAAAGTGTGGGGTTTGGCTTGCTCTTCATTTTGATCCAAAAACTATTGGGTTTGGAGCACCTTCGAAATCCTTCACCTTCTCCATTTGGTCTCTCCATTTGAGGTAGGGATAACTACTCATTTTTATGATCTTTAACATAGATGTTGAGCATTTTGTATAAATGGTTTGATTTGGGAAGTTAGGGTTTGAGATTTGAAAGATTGAAAAAAGGGGTTTTGTTTCTTTTGAACTATATATGTGTATATGGGTCTTAAGATGAGGTTATGAATGTTTATTAATGATATTTGGACCATTGGGTCAATATTGGGAAAAATGGGAAAAATGTCAAATTTGGGTTTTGTTGGGTCATTAGTGTAATTAATGCCTTTCATTGTGAAATGATGAAATTGGCTTAAAATAAGATCGAATGGTGGAGTTGGATTTATTAATCGCTCACTTCTGAAAATATTGATAATTTATCTGTTGATGCATTTATTATCTGTTTAGAAATAATTGCTTTGGGCTATCGGTAGAGGATAGTCTTGATTGTTGTAGATACTGCATGATGATTAGGTGAATTAAAACTAATTGATTGAATTTGTCATTGAATATGACGGTTGGAATAATACATCGAATATGTGTATTGATTGATCATGTATATGATAATTGTTTATATACATTGTATTGTGTGGAAGGAGATAGGGGATGTACTCCACTGTTTGGGAGGAGATAGGGGATGGACTCCTAAACCGGATATTATTTGGGAGGAGATAGGGGATGGACTCCATTAATACAGCAAATATGCGTATCTATTGTGAAGTATGGAAGTGTTTTAATATGACCTTGATACAGCAAATATGTGTATCATATGTGAAGTATGGAAGTGTTTTAATATGACTTTGATACAGCAAACATGTGTATCATTTGTGAAGTATGGAAGTATTGTTGATATGAGTTGTTATCTCATTTGAAATGGAAGTATTGTTGATATGAGTTGTAATCTCATTTAGTTGTTTGGCTAAGTTCTGAGCCATGTTTATGAATTAAGAATTGGTTAAGTAAAGGAAAGTAAAATGAAACATGGACATATTTGTCATGAAATTAGATTGTGCTGTAAGTTGGTTGGCCAGTGTTAACATTTATCGAATGCTCATGTTTTAGTTATTGCTCATATTATGTTTAGCATATCTCTACTGGGCGTTGGCTCACCCTACATGGGACATTATTTTCAGGTGCAGGTGACATGCCGCCTCCAAGGTCTTAGCTTAGGAGTTTGGGGAAGTTGAAGTCTTATCTTTTTGTGATTATCTTTTTGTATTACATGTATATCAAGCCAAGGGCCTATTTTGTGTAAAGAGTTAGAACTCTATTTTTTTGTTGAACCCAAGTGTTGACTTGAAAAGTTGTAAACCTATAGGGCACTTACTTTTGTTGTCAACATGTAATATCTCTTGTAAGAATACTCTGATGAATGGGAATGTACTTTATTTTCTTAAGTTTATGGATGTCATGAATGCACGATTTATGTTTTATTTTAAGGGCGTTACAGTACTATACCTAATTGGTTCTAGGTAGGCTTACCAGGCCAGTGTTCACTCCTAGACTATCAATCTACTGGGATGTGGTTGTATTTGTTGGTGGGGTGCTTGATCTCTTCCCTTCTTATCATTTGGTGTTTGTATGGAGGTTTGGCAGTGTAGCAACTGGTTCTTTCTGTACATTGTGTATGGAAATAATGAGTATTCAATTTGATCAATTCTAGACAAAATCCTTGATACAGTATATATTACTCGGATGTATTCTCATAATTTCACTTTTTTTATACTTCATCTATTACGCTATGATGATGGTTGCCTTTTCTGCTTGTATGTGAATGATCTACTCGCATTAATGATATCTGGGATGTTGCATATATCCCTATAGTATTTCTCATATTGCATTAAGCAATAAAATTCAATGTTCTTTCTATAACAAGTGGGGCTTCACATTTAGGGAGAATAGTTCGACAAGTAGACTCTTTTGGCAACTTTGACGTGGTTTATTTTTGTGTTCCTGTAATCATTTTTGGAAAAGTTTCAATACACCGGTGTGTTTCTATGTCCTATTTTTCTTCCGAATTGGTTGCAAATATGACAGGATTCTTTGGAAGATGGAAGTGAAAAATTTTAGTCAAAGAAACACAAGAAGAAGAAGAAGAAAAAGAAGGATAAGGGAAAAAACAAAAAACAAAAGGTTTGTTGCCATTGACCATTTCATCTTAGTCAAATCAAAATTATAACCTTTGCTTAGTCTTTAATGTTTTTCTATTGCAGTCATCAAAGGACACTGCAGATGCTGTAGTGAAACGGCCTAAAAAGAAGCTGAATTTGTGATTCAAATGGAATTCGATTCTAACTATTTGTATGAAGACATATTGAATGGTTTACAAACTAGGCTTATCAGAGCATCTGCTTTCACTTTTGATTAGAACAGGCACTATTCCAAGCCCATATGGTAGGGTCGGCTTGAATTTTTTGAGGCCCAAAGCAAACTCAGAAATGGGGCTCAACTTTTAAACTTTTTTTAAAGAATATATATTGATAAAATATTAAAAATCTTCAATTTATTTTACAAATTACATTCCACTATTCCAGTATGCACGATTGATCCCGATTCAAACTTTTCTCTATTTTTTCAAAATAAAAATACAGAATAATATTAATATTCCTTATAATATAATTTTCTTTTAATAATAATATTTTCCTTTTATTGATTGGTCTTCATTTCCTTATAAATTATTTTCGTTTAATAATAATATTCATCTTCATTGCCTTATAAAATTATTTTCCTTTAATAATAGAATTTTCCTCCATTGATTCACCTTCATTCCCCCTGTATCTATATATACTTATTGTATTGCATAGCTAATCCGTACACTGAAATCATACAGATACAACAAACAAAGAGGAAGAGAAAGAGCAAGAGAGACAAAACAATTCAATGGCATTCAAGGCTTTCTTCTCCCGTATCACATCATCCTTCAAATTCTGCCGCTCCAAAAATCCATCCAACATCCCAGAAAATCCTATCTAACTCTCCTCAAGCCCACTCTTCATTGACTGCCAGCCGGACACCCCGCTCCCTTTCAAATCCCACCGCTCCTTCTTCAAGCACCATGTCTCCTCCATCTTTGGATGTGGGTTCTGCACACACGAAGATGACCTCCCCGAATCACCGGCATGCAAGTGGGACGAGACGCCACGTCACGACTACAACTCCTCCATCTCCGGCGATTCCGACAACGAGCTCTTCCCTCCTCCTCCTCCTCCTCCTTCGACGCTGACACGACACCCTATCACTACTTCCTCGGCCGACAGTGGTTTGTGTGGCTACGAGTGAGACGATGAAAAAGAAGAGATCGTGACACTACCGTCGTTTTCATTAAATCCCAAGAAGAGGGTGAAGAAGCTACTACCATTGTTTCCGGCTGAGGGGAAAGTGAAGGACAGCTTCGCAGTGGTGAAGGAATCGGTGGACCCATATGAAGATTTCAAGGCATCCATGATGGAGATGATATTAGCGAAGCAGCTATTTGAGGAGAGAGACTTCGAGCAGCTGTTGGAGTGTTTCTTATCGCTCAATTTGCGTCATCATTACGGGGTCATTGTTGACGCTTTTTCTGACATTTAGAAGACAACTTTTTTGTAGTACTAGTTGTATTTTGTTTAGTTGCTTAATTGAGTTTTATATCTTGATTTTTCATTGTTTTTCTCTTTCTTTTGTCCTTCATTTATTTTCTATTCAAACCTGACCAAAAGAAATGTTATCTTTCTTTCACATTATTGAACTAGAAGACATTTCCTGATGTGGATGTTGTTGAGTGTGGATGTTATTGACTGTGAATTAGCAGACATTCAAACCTGACCAATTTTTTTTTTAAATTATTATTTTTTCTGAATTGTACGTGTATTTGCTTCATTAAAATCGCATCTTTAATCGTGTACTCCATGAGGCATTGTTAATTGGAAAGTTGAGGTTTTTGGTGGTAGAATTCGAAGATTTGACTTTGACGTACTGGGTTTATTTTAATTTTTTTATTTACGGGAATTGAATGTGCTTCAATGGTGTACTGGGTTGTAAAATAATTATTTGATTTTTATTTATCCTTTTAGGATTAATAGGAAATTTGTTTGTTGCTTGGAGGGTTACCAATTATTTTGGGAGTGAATGTTCTATTCGAGCATGGATTATGCAAAGGAAACCGGTGAAACCGCTGCAGGCACGGCGCTAATCCCGACGCGATTTGTGTGGCCTTATAGGGGAGGAAGTGTTTTTCTCTATTGCTCTTTTACAGGGTGAGACTCAAATGCTCATGTGTGATTTTGATGTTTTATTTGTTAGCTGCACCGTATTGTTCATTACTTGTTGTAATTCTTAGTTCAATTGATTGTTATTTGTTTGATTTTAATTGATGGGAAGTTAACTTTTTTCTGGTAAAGGTGGTCTGGCCATTATCCGATGACTCCTGTCAAAGGGTGCCCCACTGTATTTCAGACTATTTGCAGCTTACCGCCAAGTTACCATCAGGTTGGTTTATAACTTCAGGAGGTTTTGATGATTCCACTCGAGCTAAGTTTAATTCAATAATACCTTGATCACTATTGTTAAATAATTTCCTGTTAAATCATATTTATTTTTATTTTTTCATGCGAATTTGTCAATTATGTGTTGTGAATGGTGGATGAGTTCATATATGGTAAATGGGTTCCATGAACAAACAAAAGATTTACGTTTTTTATGGGCATAGTGAAACTTATGTACGTTCTCGGTGGTAAACTCTAGCAACCCTTTTAGGTATGGTAATTGTTCTGATAGATGTTGCCTTTTGATGTGGTTGGATGTGAAAATGGTGCTATAATTTTTCTTAAAACTTGTTTCATCCCCTAAGTTCTTGCTGTCATATGCTGCGATTGTAAACACTTCTTCCTATTTTGGTATTTCTCCATGCATCATATTGTTTTCTTGCAAATAATACTTATTACAAGGGAGGTAATTCAATTGTATTATTTTGAATGCTTACGGAATAAAGAAGCAAGTGCATTGTTGTTGATTGTTCAGATATGGTTTCTCTCTCTTAATTTACTTGAACGCACAAAGTATAGAAATTTCTTCCCGGCTCAGAAGATGTGTCTTTTCTGCACACAAGAACATAATGTTGTTGAGCTGAGAAGATGAACTGATCCTGTCCTAGCTGTCATGTGATCATTTGTTTTAAATGATTTATTTACTATTTTGTGATTTTATTTTTAAATTGATGTAGAAAATCAGCGAAGAGGTTTAGATCCAGAGCAATTAATTTGGGATCTTCACTTGGACGTGTTGTCATAAGGAATGGAATATTAATGAATGCGTTAAACACTCTAATATTAAATTTGATTTCCTCCTGTTTCCACAAAAAGTTTACCGTGATGATCTGTAATAGCAATATTTTTGAACCCTCATGTAGTTTTTTTTCATTTTGTTAAGTTGAATTTAGCACATTTGCTAAGAGTTGTAATTGGCGCATTAGTGAAGGAAAAAAGAACATTATTAAAATAAGAAAGAAGTTGGATTAGAAGGTTTTGGAATTATATGTTGACCAATGTTAAAATATGTCATTAACTCTAAGCATGGAAAGTCTCTATCAGTGGGCTTTTTTATTTGGTAAGCCCAATTCAACTTAGTAGACTTCTATTTCTTCGTATTCTCATTTTGCATAATGCATTAGGTTTTTGTGAGGAGTTCACCATACTGACCCTGTTGGTTCATGAAGCTAATGGTTATTAATAGGGACTTTAGGGTGCAGTTCCAGTAAACATTTTGCGGGATTCTTTACATCATGCTGTCATCAGCACCCATGATGCATTCACGAACTCGCATCGTAAAACATTCTGAATTAACCAGCCTAAGCAACCGGTGTATAGGCTACGGTGGATGCTGCACCAATACTGCAGTAAAGATATATTCAGGATGTAAAAATAAAATAACCTGACTTCTGAAAAACCCCAGGATGTGTGTACTCCATGAGAAGTCTGTTCCTGACAATAAACAAAATAGCATGGTCCTGCTTGGTCTTTAGCAACGGGTGAATGAAGCCAAAACTGAGGCCTACGCAATAAATTGTGGGGTTCACTTCAGAAAAATAACTCCTCATACCATGTTACTTGGCTTCACAAAGGAAACATTAAGGAAATGAACAGGAAAAAAAATGTTCAAATCGCTAAATTAACAGTTTTGGATAAGAGTTGTATCATGTTTAAGGTAGTGCATTAAGGGTATTAGTTTTTTATGGTAAATGTGGCTCAAACATAATGTAATAGAACTATAATGGTTTTTGGTAGAGAGAGGGAGAGAGAGAGAGAGAAAAAAAAAGCATATATAGCACAACTTCTCTTAAAATAAAATGTCCCAATATGCAATATTCACCCCAATTGTGGGTTTCATTAATGTAGCTTAGTAGCAAAAATTTGGTATGAGTGCAATAATTTTTATGATATTTAACATTGGGGGCAAACTTCCAACACTTCTGAGTGCAAATTTTGCTCACTTTTGATATTTCAAGGAGTTAATTTTGGTACACTTGTCATGAAAAATGAATTATAGAGTTATTGGTTCAAGTTTTAATATCAAGTTTAATTTATATGGCTAAGTTTGCATTGCTTTATGTAATCTCATGCAAGCATCAATGCTTTGTATACAGGTAACAAGCATGGTTGTACTTTGACTAATTGGAGTGTAGAACGAGAGTGATGGTGATTTTTACAGTACCTAGTTCAAAGCATTTCCAGAGCCAGAATACATATACATGTGTATATACACACATAAATAAATGCTTACAAATGTTTGTAAAAAGTCAAAAGTATTTAATGAAACTGCCTTCTGAATTAGTCAAATCTTCTATTTGACCATTTTAAATGCAGGAAGAAAGGTACATGACGCCCAAGTTGGCACTTATGTTTGGTTGGGGGATTTGGGAAAGGATTTGGAAAAGGAAATGGAAAAGGTGTGTGAAATTTGGTGAAATATAGGTGTATTTTATTCACATTTCACTTACCTTTTCCTTTTTCTTTTCCTTTTCTCTTCCCAAATCCTCCAACCAAACACAGCGTTAATAAATTAGACCCCCACCATTGACAACAGGGCAATTCAACAGAGTGGGTAGCCTAAAGTTATACAAAGTCTTGTTTTAAAGTAAACTTTAATTCTTTTTTTTAAAATTTATTATGAAATTAAATTTTGGTAGTTAAGCGGTATAAGGGCTTATAAATGAAGAGCTTTTGCAATACATATTAGAAAGAGCAATGAAGAGATCGTAGATAATCAAGAACCACCCTGAAATAGAATGATGCTATTTGTAGGGCAGTGAAAACTTGAAAAGAATTAAATGATACGTGGTCCAAGAAAGCATGATGGTTCGTAATAAATTTTTAATTCATTACTGCAGCTGAAATATGCTTGGGAACTATCTGAATTATTTAAGCTCTGCAAATACTTGCCACTTAATTCAGGAACATAGAATGTGTTTGTTTGTTTGATTCTGTTACATACAGTACAAGATTGTTGTTGATGACCAGTGGCGACATGATGAGCACCAGCCATTTGAGAATGGGAACTATGGGACAGTGAACACTGTTTTCTTAGCCAGGGAATCTAATTATGTTCCTGGAATCCTAAATCCACAAATGCATTCTGGTTCTAACATGGATGTGGATAACGAGGCTTTTCAGCGTTTGGTATGAAACTGATATAATGAACTTTTTTTTTTATAGCTAGTTGCTTAGAACCTAATATCTCTTGTCACTTGCTCCTATGTAAATTCTATTTTCAAACAAAAGCATGCTGAGCAATTTTCCATCCTGTATGCATTTGTACTTGACTAATCATGATACCCATTAGGAACTCTTGCTATTACAATCTTTTGTGTACTTTGGTGGTAAAAGTCAGATACTGGTGGATTTCTACGTGTATAGTATAGGATGTTACCTAATGTTATTATTGCTGAAGTCATAAATTGTTTGGTATCTCTATGCATACAAGAGCATGTTTATAATGTTGCCATAGTTTTGGGCTTGTCTGCTGTTGTTACCCCTCAGATTTTTCCTGCCTACTTTTCTCTTGCTAATACAGTCAGCATAACTGATTTAATTCAGGTTTCACCTTTTTGTCTTATCAAATCAATGTGATCATTCCTAAAATCGCCCAAATCAGAAACATATGATGGACTCAGAACTGTGAAAAGTATAACCCCATTTGAATTTTGGAATTTCTTTCAATAATTTGAAATAAAAAGAAATTTTATTCCCTATTTTAGAAAATGCAAAAAGGAAGTGTCTAAAGCCAATGGAGGTTTCCTTAGTTTGGAATATGATTAATGAGTCTTAAAAGAATTTTTTTAAAAAAAAATCAAGAAATCTTTTTTTGGCTCACATCTGTCTTTAAGTGTTATGTATTGCATATTCACATCTTATATCAGTGAGAACATTGAGAAAGGTGGACTTTGAAGTATCGCTAGATGATCTTTTCTATGACTTTTAATTTATCAACTCGTATATAATTGCAGGTTAGAGTTTCAGGTGGTCCATTGCATGAAGCCTTGCCAAGGGTATCAGAAGCTGATTTAGAGGTTTCCCGCCACCATATTACTATATTTCTATCTACACACATGGCTTATTAGCTGCTTCCTGAGTCAGGCAAGGTTTGAATAATTTTCCCTTGACTTTATTTTATTTTTATCTACTCTTGGAAAATCAAATAGATTTGATTGCTGCAACTATGTTTCATGTTTCTCATATAGATACATGTGGCTTGCTGGTCATTGCCTTAGATGTTGATTTACCTGTAAAACAAGCATTTCATATTCTGCATGAACAAGTATCTCTCTCTCTCTCTCTCTCTGATGTTAAAATTTATTGGATATTGCTGGAGTGTTATTTACCTTAGAAAGATGTGCTAATGACTGTATAGTGTTAGTTTATTGAGTGTATAAGCAAATAGTTTGCAATGAAGTTACTATATAAAATATGATTTTTTAGCAAATCATGAAGTGTAATTATCTAATATTTGGCATATAATCCAGTGGATTCCAAATTTGGTTGGAGAAATGAGTAATATCGTTTTATTCTGTGGGGTTGTGCAATATACCAGATTATTTCAATAGTTATTTGCAAATTCCCTGAAGTCACATTTTATTAGAGGTTCATCTATGCTTTCAGATCACATTTTTATGTGTCAATGCTTTACAATGTTTTCAGGCATTTAATTTGTTTTTTTTTATAACTAGCATTTATATGTACCTTTCTAAGACTAGTTATTTCCAGGGAATTCCTATGGCTCCTCTTGGGGACTTCTGCAAGGGACAGTTTGTTGGAGTTCTTAGTGCTTTGGATTTTATCATGATTGTAAGAGAGGTATGTTTGAGGGTTTAAAGTAAATTTGTTTGTTTTGTGTGTAGTATGTGTGTGTTGTCATTGGTACAAATCTTTGAGCTTCTAAGTAGGCTTATCTGGTCATGATCTTTAAGTTTGAAAGCTTCTAAATTTAGGGGCTGTAGACAAGATATATAGCTTTTCTAGTTACTAACATCATACTATATTTTTGTCGTTAAGTAAGATGTGAACTAGTGTAAGATTATTTCAACAAATGTTTCTGACCTATTCTGCAGCTCGGTAGCCATGGTTCCAATCCGATGGAGGAAGAGCTTGAGACACACACTATATCTGCTTGGAAAGATGCAAAATCATACCTGAGCAGACAAATTGATGGGAACGGGAGATTATTTCCAAGACAACTTGTCCATGTGAGTTTTTACTTGTGGCATGTAAATGAATCAGCAAGGTTGGCTACTTTAGTTATTAGTTATTTAGTCTTGATATAAAGGCAAAAATTTTGGGATGCTGGCTTTGCCGTTGACATCTTTGCAATGAGCGAAGATGAACACCCCTTTTCGTAACTACCTTTTGGCTCTTTCTTGTGTCTTCCTTTATAACATCTTAATTCCAGTTTCTTTTGACTAAAAAAAGTCTTACTAGATGGAATTCTTTACTAAGCTGCTATCAATATTGGGTCATATTTCTCCTCCGATCAATGATACGTGTGTAGTTCCATTTGATTTGTGGATAAATTACACCTTTAACCCCTGTAGTTTTACCCATATTTTACTTTGGTCCCTATTTTTCAAACTGAACAATTTGGCCCCTACATATGCCACTTTTAACCCCTGTAGGTTTACTCAAGCATAGGTCCTTTTTTTAGTGTTTTATTTCAAGGATAACATATGCTACTAAGGCAACCTAACAAGACCTAATCTCCAAAGAGAACACAAGACCCTCACAACCAGAGGGGTTTGATCAAAATAAAAATGCTTCTAACATATCAAGAAGATAGGAAAACCAAAACACTAAGGGGGTCTTTGAGCCCCCTTTTCGTCATCCCTCTTTGTTGAGGGCTATATGCTTTGTTAAATTAATTGAATTCATATAATTTTTTATTATTGCCTCCCATGTCAGTCTTCAGGAAGCAAGTGAAACAAATTATTTAATCTGTTTTTGGAATTCCACTTCTGAAATAGGGATTTTCTTCATTTTAATATCCAGCATGAGTAGGTTTTGTCTGCTAACTTTTATGTTGGCTGTGCAGGCTGGGCCAAATGAGAATTTGAAAGATGTTCCTCTCAAGATTTTGCAAAATAATGTGGCAACAGTTTCTGTTATCCATTCATCTTCAGGCAATGCCTCGATTCTGCAGCTATTACACCTTGCCTCACTTTCTGGAATACTAAAATGTAAGGTTTTATTTAGTTTCCTGAACAAGAATTGGTGTTTTCTTACTAACCAATGTCTTGCTCATTTTCAAGTATTTGCAGGTACTTTAAACGTTCTTTTGGGACATTACCGATGCTCCAACTACCAATCTGTGCAATTCCTTTGGGTACCTGGGTTCCGGGAATTGGGGAAACAAATTGACGGCCATTGGCAATGTTGAGACCACGTTCTTCTCTTGGTTTAGCATTGAGTTTGTTAGTTCAAGATAAGAGAATATCAGGTTATTATTTCTGGGAGGGGTAAACTTGCTAATCTTGAGCCCTAAGTATTTTTGTCAACTTCTCATAATTAGTTTTGCTTGGTAAGTTGAAGGGTTGTGCTTCATTTGATCAGCAGATCTTAATGTGCATAAGAGAAGTGTTTCTTCATGGTTCGTTTGTCTGTTTGTTGGGGCTAAACTGTTTGAGGTCCCATACTCCTACTTGAGATATGAACTTCAGATTGGTGATTCTTAATGGACATGTTAGCTGTATATTATTATACTTATCTATTTGTATTGTAGATATATCTCTATCTATATTTATCTCAATCTCATTGTATCTCTATCTTCTTATGTACCTATCTAGGTTTCTTATCAGCCTATATATACAGGCTACTGCTATTGTATTATTCATTCGATTCAATATATCAGAATTACTTTCATAACATGGTATCAGAGCCATAAGGTTCTCTCCTAGTCTCTTCTTCTTCTTTATCACATTTATTTTATTTTATTTTATTTTATTTTATTGGTCAGGCAACTTTGATTCTGTCTCCCATTGGGTTTTGTTGGGTTCTGCGTTTCTCGTCCATCATTGTTTTCACATTTGGACTACACCAGCCTCTTCAACTCTTCAAGACGAAAACAATGACACCAGAATCACCACCATCAGCCTTTTCACGCGCCTTTCAAAGCGAAGCGCCTCGATTGACGTCGCTTTCACTCGCAGCACGCTTCCGCGCACGTCTCAGCCAGAGCCAGCTTCCTCGACTTTGATCCCTCGGCTTCCGCCTCAGTCGATCCTGCCTTTGCTTGGCCGTCGACTTCCGCGTCAGCCGTCATCGGCTTCCGTATCAGCCGAATCCTCATCAGCTTCCGCCCAACTTCTTCTAGCAGCATGCCCCCTGCCTCGGCTTCCGCCCAGCTTCCTCAGCCATTTCCCTTCATCTTCAGCCGCTGACGTCAGCCCTACTCAGCCACTGTCTCTCTGCTGACATCATCACAGCCACAGTGCTGACATCAGCCCTAGCTATCCCTAAGGTTTTCCAGCCTTCTGATTCTATTGGTGACCTCCGTTTTTGAAATTATGGATCGTACTGAGAACATCCAATCTATTTCTGTTATTCTTGATGGGTCCAATTATGTTAGTTGGGCCCGAGCTCTCTCTAGCTTCATCAAAGGTAAACGCCTTTGGCGGATCATTACTGGTGCTCTTCTCAAACCCAACCAGAAAGAGAATGAGTCTGACTCTGCATTCGATGACCGTCTTGACAAATGGGAAAGTAAGAATTATCAGATTATCACATGGTTCTAGGCTACCTCAGTTCCTTCCATCCACCTTCAGTTTGGGCGCTTTCAGGAAGATGATTCCCTTGCCTCTCCTGCCAAAGCAATTTGGGATTTCTTGAAGGACCATTATCAGATCACTGGACATGCTCATCAGTATCAACTGTTGCAGACTCTTCATCACATGCGCCAGGCACCTGGTCAATCTCTCAATGACTTCTTATACCAAATGTCATCTATTTGGGACCAACTCGCTCTCTCTGAACCTCCCTGGGCTCATTCTGATGATGCACAATTATTTATTACCTATCGGAATCATCAGCAGCTATTGCAGTTTCTTATGGCTCTTCATAGCACTTTTGAGCCCATGCGTGCTTCTTTGCTCCATCGTTTTCCCTTGCCCACTTTAGAGCAAGCCATTACTGAGCTACTATCAGAGGAGACTCGTTTTGGGATTCTCATATCTCCAACCATGGATTCTGTTCTTGCAATGCCATCATCTCAGAGTTCTTCATCTCTTCCGTCATCTAGTTTATGCAGTTATTGTCGCAACCGCGGCTTGCCAGCCAATCATTCTCTTGTTTAGTGCCAGGTTCACGAATGCTTGACGTGTCACAAGACTGCTCCAAGTCATCTCCAAAGCAGTTTTCCTCGAGCTCCTTCTACTGCTTCATCTAAGACCAGGTCTTCTCGTTCTCGGTATTAGTCCAATTCTGGCCAAGGTTCTCACTCTACTGTTGTTGCCTCTGAGGGTTCTTCTACTCACCACTCCACTGATTCCACTACTCCTTCCTTCTCTAAGAATGATGCTGAGTCCATCATCAACCAGGTGCTCGCCAAATCTAGTACTCTCCCCTCTACTACTCTTTCAGTGACCTCAGGTAACTCTTCATGGTATTTCGATTCCACATGCTGTAATCATATGACTTCTGACTTCACTATGTTTTCTTCTTTCTCATCATCATCTTTTGTTTCCCCTATACACACTGTTGATGGTTCTCATGTGCCTATTAGTCACATTGGCCCAATCTCTACTTCCACTGTGTCTCTTTCTGATACTTATCACATTCATGCTCTTCAATTGAACCTTATCTCTGTTGGTCAGTTATGTGAACTTGGTCTAACCATTACATTTTCTGCTAATGGTTGTTTGGTGCAGGACCCTCAGACGAGACAGATCCTTGGGATAGGCCGTAAGCATGGACGTCTGTTCGAGCTTCTACATCTTCGCATTCCACACAAAGCCTCTATTGTTGCTTCCATTGCTTCCTCTGCTGCTACATCTACTATGTCTTCTTTTCATCTTTGGCATTGTCGCTTAGGACATGTCTCTTTTAGTCGTTTGAAACCTTTGGTTTCTAGTGGTCAGTTAGGTCGTGTCCATCTTGAAGATGTCGATTGTTTATCTTGTCAAATTGCTAAACAACCTGCTTTACCTTTTAATCAAAGTACTTCTATTTCTACTTCTCTTTTTGATCTTGTACATTCTGATATTTGGGGACCTTCCCCCACACCAACCATGGGGGGGTCAAGATACTTTGTGATTTTTGTTGATGATTTTTCTCGCTATACTTGGCTTTTTCTTCTCAAAAATTGCTCTGAACTTAAGCAGATTTATTATGATTTCTCTGCCATGGTCCGTACTCAGTTTTCTCGTACTATTAAGATTTTTCGTTCTGATAATGCTAAGGAGTACTTGGATTCTGATTTTCTTTCCTTTCTTCAAGCTCATGGGACACTATCTTATCGATCTTGTGCAGGCACATCCCAACAAAATGGCCAGCCGAACGGAAGCACCGTCATATTCTCGACACTACCCGGGCTCTTCTCATCTCCTCTTCTTCTCCTAAAAAATTTTGGAGGGAAGCTGCTCTCACTGCCATTCACACCATAAATCGTGTCCCTACACCTGTCATTGCTAACACTTCTCCTTATAAGCGCTTGTATGGTTCTCCTCTTGACTATACCACTCTTAAAGTTTTTGGTTCTGCTTGTTTTGTTCTACCCCAACCTCATAAACACACTAAACTAGAACCTCGTTCTCGTCTTTGCTGTTTTCTGGGATGTGGTATAGAACATAAAGGGTATCATTGTTGGGATCCTATTTCCAAGCGCCTTTGTATTTCCCGTCATGTGGTCTTTTGGGAACACAAAATGTTCTCCACACTTTCCAAGTTTCAACTACCACAGTCCACTCACTCACCAGCCTTTACCGATATTTCCATAGACTTGTTTTCTAATGAATTTGATGCAGATTCTAGCTCTATGCTTCCACAGTCACCTACACCTATCGTCCATCCTGAGGATCCTATGTCTGCTGACGGTCCTACGCCTTCTCCAGCTCTTGTGGAGGTTTCTCCATCTCCACCTCTCATTGAGGTTCCTCCTCCACCAGAGCGTCACTCTACACGGGTAAGGCAACCTTCTGTTCTTCTCCGTGATTATATTGTTGGTTCCACTGCCTTTTTCACCCATGAACCTATTTCCTATCAAGAAGCTTGTTCTAACCCTCTTTGGCAACAAGCTATGACTGATGAACTGCAGGCTTTCGATAAAACTCATACATGGGATGTGGTTGATCTTCCTCCTTGAAAGAGTACTGTTAGTTACAAATGGGTTTACAAGCTCAAAACTCATTCTGATGGTTCCATTGAGCGTTACAAAGCTCGCCTTGTAGCCCGGGGATTTACTCAAGAATATGGGATTGACTATGAGGAAACATTTGCTCCTGTTGCTCGTCTTACCTCAGTTCGCAGCTTACTTGCCGTTGCTGCTGCTCGTCACTGGAGTCTTTTTCAAATGGATGTCAAGAATACATTTCTCAATGGTGACCTCACTGAGGAAGTTTATATGCAACCTCCTCATGGTTCTTCTATTCCATCAAACAAAGTTTGCAAACTTCGCCATGCTTTGTATGGTTTGAAATAAGCTCCGCGTGCCTGGTTTTCCAAATTCAGCTCCACCATTCATGACTTTGGTTTTTTCTCTAGTGCCCATGATTCTACCTTGTTTATACGTAAGACGGAGCGTGGTACTATTCTTCTTCTCCTCTATGTGGATGATATGATTATCACTAGAGATGACACAGTGGGTCTTTCTAGTCTCAAATAGTTTCTTAATCGCCAATTTGAGATGAAAGATTTGGATTTGCTTAGTTACTTCCTTGGCTTGGAAATTTCCCAAGATTCATCTGGTTATTTTCTTACCCAGGCCAAGTATACTTCTGATCCCTTGGCTCGAGCTGGTCTTACCGATTGCAAGACTGCCACTACTCCGGTTGATCCTCAAACTCGTCTTACCCCCCTTGACGGTTCCCTACTGACTGATGCCACTTTATATCGTTAACTAGTTGGCAGTCTTGTCTATCTCACGGTTACTTGTCCAGATATTGCTTATGTTGTTCACATGGTCAGTCAGTTCATGGCTGCCCCTCGTTCTCCACACTATGATGCTCTGGTTCGCATTTTGCACTATCTCAAAGGAACTCTGTTTCATGGTCTTCATTACTCATCCCACTCTTCTCTACAACTGCATGCATTTTCTGATGCCGATTGGGCCTGGGATCCTACTGACCGTCATTCCACTACTGGGTTCTATTTTTTCTTGGGCAACTCTCTCATTTCCTGGTGTAGCAAGAAGCAAACTCTTGTTGGTCGTTCTAGTACTGAGGCTGAGTATCGTGCTCTTGCTAACACTACTCAAGAGAGTGTGTGGCTTTGTTAGCTTCTTTCTGACATGGGAGTTTCTCATTCTGCTGCCACCAATCTTTATTGTGACAATCAGAGTGCTATTCAGATTGCACATAATGATGTCTTCTATGATCGCACCAAGCATATTGAGATTGATTGCCATTTCATACGCCAGCATATTACTAGTGGCCTTGTTCGTCTTCTCTGTGTTACCTCTGTTGATCAAACTGCCGACCTCTTCACCAAAGCTCATCTTCCAGGCCGCTTCTCTAATCTCCTCTCCAAGCTCAAGTTGATATCTGCCTTACCACCTTGAGCTTAAGGGGGGGTGTTAGCTGTATATTATTATACTTATCTATTTGTATTGTAGATATATCTCTATCTATACTTATCTCAATCTCATTGTATCTCTATCTTCTTATGTACCTATCTAGGTTTCTTATCAGCCTATATATACAGGCTACTGCTATTGTATTATTCATTCAATTCAATATATCAGAATTACTCTCATAACAGGACAAATAAATTTGGATGTTATTGTGACTAGTCCCTTGCTATGGGAATGCCTAGGGATGCATTGGTGATTCTGAAACCATGTTTTTTGTTAATACATAGCTTTCGTCAAATTTAAGTATAGAGTTTGTAATTGCATTGTGATCTGTGCCAAATTTAACTAGTTTTTTATGATATAGATAATAGATGTTTGTCCTACTCTTCAAGTAATATAGGTAATTTAAACTACTAAAAAATTCAAGCAATTGGTTTATATATATATATATATATATTATTGGCTATTTTACTTTCACTATAACTTTGGTTGGGAATGGAATGATGTGTTAGTTTTTATCTTTTGTGCTTAAATTTTTGTTCCTTCATATAATTTTGGTTCAACAAAATTATGAACAAAAGGGATAATGGGGATTGGATTGGGTGATAAGATAAGCAGTAGTAGCCGCAATTAGTGAGAATGCTTTACTTATATTTCACCGTTGTCCTTTCATTCTCATGTTATTGCGCCTTTTGTCTTTGCAGCTTAAGTTAGTTCAATACCCATTGTTGATGGCAATGACTCATTATTAAATGTATATTCTCGAAGGTCAGTTCTGGTTCTAATATAGGACTCTGCATTATGAATCAAATTTCAATTACAATTCCACTATCAAGAGTGATATGTCTGTTTTCTTCTTGACAGTGATATTAATGCTTTGGCAAAGGACAAAATTTATACTCATATTAATCTTGAAGAGATGACTATTAATCAAGTAAGTGCTTCAATTTGTTATTATTGAGGTTATGTGCTTTCCAAGTCAAGTATCTTGATTACTTACCTTAAAAAAAAAAAAAAAAAATGATGATGTATCATAGTCTTTGTTTAAGGAATTGTGTTATGATATCCACTACTTATTTGAGTACATGCAAAAACTACATGAATTGATTTTGAAAGAGTTTGGGTTAGTACAAATTTGGCAAGAAATGCTGAAAATCTTTTCATTTTCTCTTTGTTTTTGTTTTGGAAAATATCCAAGCATTGCAGCTGGGACAATATTCTCCATATGGATCCAGCAGTCAAAGATGTCACATGTGTTTACAATCTGATCCATTGCATAAAGTGATGGAGCGATTGGCAAATCCAGGTTATTTTCATTCTCTCTTCTTTATGCTATGTGAAATGTGCTAATTTTGTGAGCAACTAAAATCTGGAGTATATTGAATGTACGATAAAAGCTATTGGGTTTTTGATAAAATTAAAAATATGATTAGGAGTTACTCATGCCCACCCCATCTATCAATAAATGAGATTCTTATGTGTTCATTTTGGGAAAATTGATGTGTTCGACAATAATTAATTTGAAGGGTAGTGTGAATAATCAACCTGGTATTGGGGTTGGAATTCTGTTCTACTTGGATTTTGAGAAGCCAGTTGGCTTCATTGAGTGTGTTAAGTGTTTACAGTTTTATATGTGAGCTGAATTTCTTTTTTGGTTAACTAGAAAACATATTCTATGAATTGTCCTTGGACTAGGGCATTACTGTTAATGTTTGTTAAATTGAACTAGAAAAACTTTGGCTGTGTTTGGTTTAGGGGTGGAATCATAATTCCACCCTCCTATTTCAGTGTTGTGTTTGGATATAGTGTTCAAATATTGATTCCACACCGACGTTTGAAAATTCTTTTCAGAATATGTTTGGCAAGTAGAGCTTTTGAATTTTAAATTTTGAAATTGGGTCTGCCCGGTCGTCTACACGATTGTCCGCCCAGACTGTTTTTGAATTTTTGGGTCTACCCGGTCGTCCACTCGAACATCCTCCTGGACGTTCGGCCGGTTGACCGAAACAGTGCTATCTTTTTTTCTTTTTTCTTTTTTGCAATCGCCACCTATTATTTGAAAAAAAAAATTATATTTGTTTTTGATATTTTTTTAAATATAGAAATTATTTTTTTAGACCAAAATGACCAATTATTTGGCCATTTATTTAAAATTAACAAAAAAAAAATTGAATAAAAATTAATTTGTCATAGTAATTTTTTTTTAAAAAAAAAAATTTAAAACAAAACAATTAAAACAAAATTTCCAATCAAATATACAATCAAAAGTAATTTTAAAGCACTAGCTGAATATTTTTTTTAACAAAACATAATATATATTTTTTAATATTTTAAATAAAAAATTATTTTCGAAATTTTTTGAATTTTTTAAATAAAAAATACAATAATTATTTTTTTGAATTGAATTTTAAAAGGAGTTTGGTAATGAGTTTTGAATAAAATTTTCAATAGAGTTTTGAATTGTGTGTTTCTTTATGAGTTCTAAGTTTTTGGATTAAGTTTTGAAAACTCTTTTCAAAACTTACAACCAAACAACTTTTCTTATTTCAAAACTCATTTCAAAAATTCAAAAATCAATTCAAAACTTTTTTCAAAACTCATAACCAAACAAATTTTCTCTTTTTAAATCATGATTCAACAACTTACAAATACAAAGTACAACTCCATTCTCAAATCATGATTCTAAAACTAAACCAAACGCTACCTTTATTTGTAGTTCAGCTGTTGTAGCCATGGATGACTCCAAATGATAAGTGCAATATCAAATATCTATTACATGGTTTTCTTGTGCAGGTCTTTCTAGATTTAACAACATACTCCGAGTTATGCCACTTTCTTTGGTAGTTAGCTAAAAAAACTAGCTTATTGATTAAAATAAACCTACAGAAAAGCCAATGCCAAAAAAACTAGTTTGATTGGCACATTGCTAGCTTTTTGGCTTTTCTGATAATTTTTTAACATAAATATATTAGATAACCTTTGCTAGCATTTTGACTTTTTTTTTTAATACAAAATAACCAATTTGACCAGGATATTAAATTCCAATGATCGAATAAGGAAGATGGGATAAGGCCAAAATAGGAAAACATCAAAATTGGCTGGGTTGACTTGTTCATTGGGCTTTTGGGCAAGAAATAAGCCAATTAGTGGCTAAGGTCGGCTTTGTTTATCAAAATGAGTTTTTTTAGCTAATAACTTGGCTTTTAAGACCATCCCAAAGGAAATAGTTCATTTATCTCTATAGCGATCCCGGTTTTTTCCCGTCATTTATTTTGTTCCGGACTTAGGTTCCGTAGTTGTTGGTTGTTGAGTATATCTTGTTTCCATCCTTTAATTCCTTTTATTTGAGTTTTTGGATGTGATGGGCAAGTTTGTGGCAGGTTGGTAGAGTGTTAGAACAAATGGTTGCTGTCCAGATTTTTGTTCCTTCGCTCGAGCGAGGCTTTTGTCACTCGAACGAGCTTTGAGTTTTAGTTCCTTCACTCGAGCCAGGGTTCCTTCACTCGAGCGAGCTTTCAGTGGTGTGTCTCTTCGCTTGAGCGAACACTCTTGCGCTCGAGCGTGCGTCTGTGTCTCTTTGTGACCTGAAGGTTGTGTTTCTTCGCTTGAGCGAGCTTTCCTTCGCTCGAGCGAGCGAGGACTATGTTTTTAGTTTCTTCGCTTGAGCGAGCACTCTTGCACTCAAATGTGCTTCTGGGTTGCAGACCTGAAGCTTCGCATTGTTCGCTCGAGCGACACTTCTTGCGCTCGAACGAGGCTCTTTTGTGTCTGGTCGTTCGAGCAACCACTCCTTCACTCGAGCGAGCCTCGAGTATATCAGATTGCAGCAACGGGTTTTTACACACTTTTTCACTCTCTTCTTTCTTCAAACCCTAGATCTGGCACACTCTCTCTCTACGTACACCTTCTCTCTAAAAATACCCCTTGCTCTTAGGTCTCTCTACCCTAGTCTCTTTGTAAGAAAGTTAAAGCTTGGTGTGGGCTTCGTTTTGATTCGAAAAATCGTGGATTTGGAGCACTTTCAAATTTCCTCTCTTTCTCCTTTGAGCTCCGAAATTTGAGGTAGGGATAAACTACTCCTTCTTATGAGTTTTGACAAAAATTTTAGTCATTTTGTATAAATGGTGAAGTTATGGAAATTTTGGGAAGTTAGGGTTTTGAATTTGAAATTATAAAAGAGGGGTTTTCAATTATTGAACTCTATGTGTATGTGAGACCTGGAAAAATGGAGTTGTTGGTGTAAAATTGATGAAATTGAGCCTTAGGGCTAAAGTTGAGAAAATGAGAAAAATGTCGTAATTAAATGTGATTGATTAATTTGTATAATTAATTCGGGGAAACGTGGAAATATGAAATTGAGTTGAAAATCACGAAATTGGGAGATTATGTGATTAGTGTAGTTGAAATGATTAATCACTCACCTATGAAAATGTTGATAATTTATTTGTTTGATAAATTTATTATCTGTTTAGAAATAATTGTTTTGGGTTATCGATGGAGGATAGCCTTGATTGTTGTAGACACTGCATGATGATTAGGTGAATTGAAACTAATCACTTGAATTATGTCATTGCATATGACGATTAAATTAACACATTGAATATGTGCTTGGATTGATCATTGTATATGATAAAACGTTTAAATACATTGCATATGTATCTTGTTCGAGAGGAGATAGGGGATGTACTCCATGGTTTGGGGAGGAGATAGGGGATGTACTTCCAAACCTGTTCGGGAGGAGATAGGGGATGGACTCCATTGATAACTAAGTTGGCCGGAGTGTCCAGGGTGAAAGTCCCGAAATCTTAATTACGTTTGCATAACGTAAATGAATTGAAGTATTGAAATGTTAATAATATGAGTTGTAGTCTCATTTTGAATTGAAGTATTGAAGTGGTAATAATATGAGCTGTAGTCTCATTATAAATTGATTATGATTGAAGTGTTGATAGTATGAGTTGTAATCTCATTTTGAACTGTTCGGGTAAATAATGAAACATATCTATAAATTGGATTGGATGATGAAACGGAAAGGGATTAAAACACGGTTGTGACTATGGATTGGCTATGGAAGAGATATACGTTGATTTATATGAGTTAAACATTTATCAAATGCTAATGTTTTAGTTAATTCTCATATTATGTTTAGCGTATCTCTACTAGGCTTTGGCTCACCCTACATGGGACATCATTTTTCAGGTACAGGTGATATGCCGCTTCCAAGGATGTAGCTTAGGAGGTTTAGAACCTGAAGGCTTATTTTTGTAGTTATCTTATGTATTACATGTAATTCAAGCCAAGGGCTTAATCTGTTAAGAGTTAGAACTCTCTTTTGTTGAAACCAAGTGTTGACTTGAAAAGTTTGTAATCCCGTAGGGCATTTACTTTTGTTGTCAACATGTAATACTTTTTGTAAAGAATACTCTAATGGATAAATATATTTTGTTTTCCTATGTCTATGGATATCATGAATGATTGAGTTATATGTATTTATTTTGAGGGCGTTACAGCAACATCTTTAGATTCTTACTCGGTTAGTGGACAGACTGACAGCTTTAGGGGCTAGTAATGGTGGCTTTGTACCCAAATTGTGTTTTCCTATAACTATCACTGATGTACCTTTGTGGAAAGCTTCCTCACCCTCAATGATTTTTTTCAATTTTTTTTTTCCTCTTTCCCAAATATACCATTAGATTAGCCTCCTGCATATGTGCTTGGTCTTTTACCATATTAGGCGAAAGATAGAGAGGCCTATAAATTGCAAGGATTGGGCTTTGCCCCCTACTCTATTCATCTTCCAAATTGTTATCTCAACTAAATTGTGTACTGCTTCTATAGCTGCCATTTTTGTGAACAACATGGAACCAAGTGCTAGTTGACATTTCTATGCTGTTATTGGTAGAAAAGAGTGAAATAAAAATAAACCAGAGATGGATATTAGATGGCCAAAATTGTTCTTGAGCTTATTTCATGAACTTGTGATTGGTGTTGCAGCCGTTAATCTTCGTGTTGTGAATATTACTTTTTTTGTCGATAGTAGTAGGTAGGGCTTCTTGAGAACATTTTGCTATGCCACTTTCATGACATTTTGTGTTAATTGGTAGTGTGAAAGAGAAGCACAGTAGGGTTGGGCTTTCTTTTTCTTCTTCTTCCTTTTTTTTTTTTTTTTTTTTTGGAAGGGGGGCAGAAGTAAGAACTTTTTTTTTTAGGCATATGACCTACAATTCCTTTTTGAAAGTGGTGTGCTTTATTTAGTTCCACAACTTTTTGTTTATACTCAAAAATTTTGTACGTGTTTTTCTTTTCTCTTTCTTTGTGCCTTTGTTTTTTTATGTCTCTTTCTCTTCTTGATTTTCGAAGAAAGGCAACCACGTCTATCTTCTTTTTTTCTTTTTGATATATAGTCACCGACGACCAGCGATTACCATTAATTGGGATTCACTGGCAACCATCGACAACTGACTTCTTGCTTCATCCTCACCGACGGCGAAAGAGATGAGTAGATCTACTCAAATCTGATGTAGATTTACTTAGATTTACATTAGATGTGAGTAGATCTACATCAGATCTGGTTAGATCTAAATCAAAAATAATTGTCGGAGTACAATCCTCTCTATATCTGTTTCTCTCCTTAGATTACACCATTCTTTTTTCATGTATTCAAATTCTGAACAAGTTGTTTTTCAGTTTTAATTATAAGCAGTGAAAATTGTAAAATTTTATAGTTTCAATTTTTTTGGTGCTAACATGAATCATGGTTTAAAACTGTAAAGTTTTACAATTTCGTAACATGCTTTAGAATTTAGTTTGATTAATAAGGATAAATGCTTAATAGAATCATTCTTTGAAATTGTAAAATAATTTTACAATTTTAAAACTTATTTTTCAGTTTGATTAATATTGGAGATTATTTGCTTAAACCCTATATGTGTTTTTTTTCCATTATTGCTGTTTTTTGTTGTTACTTTTTTTTTTTTCTTTCAGTTTATCAAAATTTAGTACATTTTGTTATATTTTTTAACTCTAATTTTTCTATTTCTTTTTTCTTTTTTTGACAATATTTTGGACATTTTGTGAGTCTCCGACGATGTTCTTGACGTTCAATGAATGTTCTCGACATTTTGGCAACTTCCAATAACATTCGGAACACTTTTGCGATACTCCGGCAACTTTCGGGTGATGTTGAACATTCCAGTGAGTTTTCAGTGACCGTTTGACGGAAGTCCGACAGTGGTGAAATATAACAGTTTTTATAGCGATCTAGGTTTTTCCCCGTCCTTTGTGGTATTCCGGACTCGAGTATCGTGATTTGGGTCACCAGTTCTGGTGGCGGGTTATTAAAAAGGATGTGGCAGTTTTTGTGTCTAAGTGCCTTACTTGTCAACAAGTGAAGGCCGGACATCAGAGGCCAGCGGGTTTGTTGTAACCCTTGCCTATAGCCGAGTGGAAGTGGAAGTGGGAGCATGTCACGATGGACTTCGTTGTAGGTCTTCCGAGGACTCAATGGGGCAGTGATGCTATTTGGGTGGTTGTAGACCGGTTGACTAAGTCGACGCGCTTTATCCCTATGCGCGTGAGAGACTCGGTAGATCATCTTGCCGACTTGTATATTCGGGACATAGTGAGGTTGCACGAGGTCCCAGTATCGATCGTCTCAGATAGAGATCTGCGTTTTGCTGCTAGGTTGTGGCAAAGTTTGCAGAGTGCCTTAGGCACTAGACTAACCTTTAGCACGGCTTATCATCCTCAGACTGACGGGCAGTCCAAGCATACTATTCAGATCCTTGAGGATATGCTTTGAGGCTGTGTCCTTGACTTTAGTGGGTCGTGGGAGAGGCACTTGCCCTTAGTGGAGTTTGCCTACAACAACAGTTTCCAATCGAGTATTAGTACGGCACCATTTGAGGCCTTGCATAGCTGATCGTGTAGGTCTCCAGTGTGTTGGACTGAGGTGGGTGATGCACCTTTGTTAGGCCCAGAGTTGGTTCAGGAGACGACAGAGAAGGTTGAGCTTATCCGTAGGAGGCTTGTTACAGCCTAGAGTCGCCAAAAGAGTTATGCCGACCGTAGGTGGAGGCCTTTAGCATTTGAGGCCAGTGATCATGTCTTTTTGAAAATGTCACCTAGGCGAGGTTTGATGAGGTTTGGGAAGAGTGAGAAGTTGTCCCCTCGATTTATTGGCCCTTTCGAGATCCTTGAGAGGATTGGAGAGATTGCCTACCGTTTAGATTTACCGCCGCAGTTGTCCGGAGTGCATGACGTGTTTCATGTTAGTATGCTTCGGAAGTACGAGCCGGATCCGTCATATGTATTGGATTGGACCGACTTAGAGGTTGATGAGGATGCCTCATATGAGGAGAGACCGGTGAGGGTCTTAGATAGACGGGAACAAATCTTGCGAGGTAAGACGATACCCTTGGTAAAAGTTTTGTGGAAGCATCACGGGGTGGAGGAAGCCACTTAGGAACGTGAATTGGAGGTCCGAGAGAAGTATCCGGATCTATTTGTGGATGTTTGAGCATATGTTGAATATTTTGTTGTATTGATAAACTATAAGAACATTGAATATGTCTTAAGTTGTAAAACATTGTATGTGTTTGATTTATGGAAGTATTGTTGAATATGCCTTGAAAATGAAAGTTTAATTTGACATTGTATACGTTAAATGTATTGTAGAAATGCAAATATATCATTAACATTGAGTATGTTATGGAATGATGGAATATGGTGTTAGAAATTGTTGAATTTCAAAGAAAAGCATGTTGTTAATGCATATTAAATTATATTGTGAATTGCCTCTTGAAAATAGATGGGATGACCGGTAATGGGTCAAGATGTTGAATATAGAATTGTATTATTGTTGAGAATTGAAAAATCATAATTTTGAAACCTGTAGCCAATTTCAGGGATGAAATTCTTTAAGGAGGGGAGGTTATAGAGGTCCCGATTTTCCTTCCATTGGTTATTGTATTCCGGACTCGGTTCCGTAGAAGTTGGTTGTTGTATATGTTGTATTTTCATCCTTTAATTTCTTGTATTTGAGTTTTAGGATGTATTGGGTAGGTTTGTAACAGGTTGGGTGTGTTTTGAAACAAATGGTTGCTGCCCAAATTTTAGTGTCTTCGTTCGAGCGAGACTTTTTTCTCGCTCGAGCCAGTATTACTTCGCTTGAGCGAGAGTTGAGCAGTGTGTCTGTTGGTTCGAGCGAGAAGTCTTGCGCTTGAGCTTGCGTCTGCGTCTAGTTTGGACCTGAAGGTTGCATTTCTTGGCTCGAGCGAGCTTTCCTTCGCTCGAGCGAGCAAGGACTATGTTTTGGGTTTCTTCGCTCGAGCGAGCTTTTCTTCGCTCGAGCTTGCTTCTGGGTTGCAAACCTGAAGCTTCGTATTGTTGGCTCGAGCGTGGCCTTCTACGCTCGAGCGGGGTTTCTTTGTGTCTGGTCGCTCGAGCGACCATTCCTTCGCTCGAGCGAGGATCGAATTTATCAGTTCACAGCAGTAGCTTCCTCTTCACTCTTCTTCACCTCTTTTACTCAAACCCTAGAATGGCTGCTCCCTCTCTCTCTACATACCTTCTCTCTACAAATTCATCTAGTTCTAGTGGTCTTCTACCCTAACCTCTTTGTAAGAAAGGTAGAACTTGGTGTGGGCTACATTTTGATTCGAAAATCTTTGGGTTTGGAGCATCTCAAGTTTTCTTCATCTTCTCCATTTGGTCTCTTCATTTGAGGTAGGGATACCCTACTCCCTCTTATGAGTTTTAACATAGATTTTAGTCATTTTGTATAAATGGTGGATTATGGTAATTTTGAGAAAGTTAGGGTTTGTAATTTATAAAAGGGGGGGTTTTCACTTATAAAATCCCATGTGTATGTGAGACTAAGAAATGATGGAATTATTGTTGTTGAATTGATGAGATTGAACCTTAGGGTTATTATTTGAAAAATGGATAAAATGCCCTAATTATGTTGAATAATTAATTTGTGGAAATATGAAATTAAGTTGGAAATTAAGAAATTTGGGAATTATAAAGTTGAATGGTGGAGTGGGATAAATAAATCACTCACTTATGAAAATGTTGATATTTTATCTGTTTGATAAATTTATTATCTGTTTAGAAATAACTGCTTTGGGCTATCGATGGAGAATAGTCTTGCTTGTTGTAGACACTGTATGTTGATTAGGGAAAACTGAAACTAATCACATTAAATATGTCATTGAATATGACGGTTAGGATAATACATCGAATATGTGTATTGATTGATCATTGTATATGATAAATGTTTAAATACATTGTATATATATATTGTTTGGGATGAGATAAGGGATTTACTCCATGGTTTGGGAGGAGATAGGGGATGTACTCTCAAACCAGCTTGGGAGGAGATAGGGGATGGACTCCATTGATAACTAAGTTGGCCGGAGTGTCCAGGGTGAAAGTCCCGAAATCTTGATTACGTTTGCATAACGTAGATAATTGAAGTATGGAAGTGTTTTAATATGAGTTGTAGTCTCATGTGAATTGTGAATAATGGAAGTGTCTTAAAATGAGTTGTAGTCTCATTTAATCGTTTGGCTAGATATTGAGCCAGGTTTATGAATGTAAATTGGACAAGTAAAGGAAAGTGGAATGAAACACAGATGTAATTGTTATGGAACTAGGATGTGTTGTAAGTTGATTTACAAGTGCTAATCATTTATCAAATGCTAATGTTTTAGTTATTGCTCATATTTGGTTTAGTATATCTCTACTGGGCTTTGGCTCACCCCATATGGGACATCATTTTCAGGTTCAGGTGATATGCCACCTCCAAGGACGTAGCTTGGGAGGCTTTGGGGCTGATAGATCTTTTTGTTGTTCTCTTTTGGTATTACATGTAAATTCAAGCCAAGGGCTTAAAGTGTATTTGAGTTAGTACTCTCTTTTTGTAACCAAGTGTTGGCTTGGAAAGTTGTAAACCTGTAGGGTATTTACTTTTGTTGTCAACATGTAATACTTTTGTAAGGAATACTCTGATAAATGGAATTATGCTTTATTCACCTATGTCTATGGCTGTCATGAATGTTGGGTTTAAATGTATTATTTTGAGGGCGTTACAGAATAAGTAGTGGAATATGTTGACTCGGAAAATTATGAGAATTGATCTTGAAAATGGAAAATGAAATGATAATTCTATGTGGGTCTCGAAAAATGAATATGAGAGTGAACTATTATATCATGAGTGTTGAATATACACATTTGGGGGTTTTACCTTTAACTAACGTACTAGTGTCGTTGTTGGGTTTAAGATCTCATGAGAGTTGAGTCTTTTTAGTAAGTGTGTTGAATACCTGCATCTAGAGGTTCTGTTCTTGGTCATCGGTGGAGGATGACATTGTTGTGTTGAATTGTTGTGTATGTATTACACCTGTGTTGGTTGAATATTATTGAATAGTTTATGTGTATGTATTACACTTGTTGGTCATGTTTCGTCGCGTTGAAATTATTGGTGTTATATACCGCGCTTAGAATGAGAGGTACCAATACCTTCCAGCTAGTGCCTGGAGAACTTGGCAGAGGTACCAGTACCTTCCAGCTTGTGTCTGGAGAACTTGGTAGAGGTACCAGTACCTTTCAGCTTGTGTCTGGAGAACTTGGTATGTCATTTGTTGTAAGGTGTATCCTTAACTTACCGTGCTTATGGCAGGTAGAGCAGGGCTTTTTATCATCCTTGTCTCAGTGTATCTAAGCATGTTATGGGTTACGATGGTTATGGTTTTGAAAGGTCGAGTCGCCTCATTTGTTTATCACATACTTGTTGGTGATTTGTTGTTTCCCTTTTTACTAAAGGTATGCATGTATAGGTATGAATGTATTGGAAACAGACATAAATGCTATTTTGAGATTTGGAAAGTGTGAAGGAAGTCGAGTATTTGTGAACGTGTTTCTTTTAAATAGGGTGAATCTGTTGTACGTACGGAAAATGGGAGAAAAGTAATGGGCTTGGTGAAATTATTTTCTAGAATTGTCATTGTCATGAAAGTTTGGAAAAAGAGGTAACGAAAAGAAAAGGAAGGTGAATCGCTTATAGTGTTGATTGAAACGGTTGATTTTGAGAAAAGTTCACATATATGTATATTTTGTATAAACTGTCACATTACTATTCTAGTATGAGATTGAGCATTCGTGATCATAGCTATCTGTAAGTTGTTATTGTTGAGGATCATGTTGAGATCCCTACTGGACTATATGTTCATCCCACGTTGTTGAATCTTTTTTAGGTGATAGTCAAAATGTGCTACAAGATTTTGGATCTTCTTATTTGTTGGCCACGGGGCCTCTCTGTGTTGGCGGAATGACATTTATGTAAAAGGGTTACACCCTTCTTCTTGACCCTATAATGATGCAAGCCCACAGGCAATTTATTTAGTATGCTTATGTTGTATTTAATTTGCATTCGAATGAGATAATTGTTATTTATTTCTACTCGTTGAGCTAAAGAGTTTTTCCGCATGTTATCTCTGAAATTGGATTAAATTAATGAATTTGGTAATGATTTCGAGTAATAAAAAGTGGGGCGTGACAGTTTTTAAATTTTAATTTTTTTTAAAATAAAATTTTTGAGTAACAATTAAACATATATATGAGAAATTTTTTTTTTTTTTTAAGGAAATCGAGTTCCAAGTGTTTGTTAAATTACATTTGCATTATCTAAAGTATTGATTAAATCCCATTTTAGACTTTAATTTTTTTCTTCAATTTGATAATTAAAATATTCAAATTGTGTCAATGTGGTTTAATTGGTTGCTAACCAAAAAACATGATTGTGGGAAAATGTAATACTTTATGACGCAAAATTAAAATTCAACGGGAAAGTTTCAATGCCGCGTGGAATTTGTTGTCAGTTGACAAAATTAGACCATAATGATTATTTTATTTAATAATTTTTTAATAAATTAAATGTGAGAATGTAATAAGATAATTATTTTATTTTATTCTTGCAACATCTCCAATTATATATATATATATATATATTTTCCATCAAATTTATTCAACAATTTAAATTAAAAGCACCATTTGATATATAGCTCACTTTTCCAAAAGTGTAAATCAAAATTTTCATCAAATATTTTTAAAAATACCTAACCCATCGAAAAACCTTATTTAACAAATTCAATGAAAAATAAAATTAATTTTCAATCCTTCATCTGTTAATAATTTTTTCAAATTTAAGTAAAAATAATTATTAAAAATTTGATGAATAAATTAGATCTAAGTTTTATCAAAATTTTAACTAAATTTAAAATTTGACGACTTTAAAATTTATCCTCATTTGGCAACTTTAAATTTTAACTCCTATTTGGCAAATGGATTGGCTTTTAGTTGGGACTTAAAAAGTACGAAAAGACAAAATAGACTAAATAAGTCAATAAGGTAAAATTTTACATTCAAATCATAATTATTTCACTTTTTTTCTAAAAAAAACCAAAAAAGTTTTAAAAAATTCTTCTCAAACGTAGCTAATTTAGCCTAGCTAAATTAGGCAAAAAGTCAAAGAGTCAGGCTAAAATAGTTCTTTACAAACGAACCCTAGCTAAAAATTAAAAGTTAATAAATTATATACAAAAGTCAAAAATTCGATTTTCTTTTTACTTTTTATACTTTTTTTTAATAATAATTTAAAAAGTCATTATAAATATACTAATTTTTTTAGGGACATTTACACACGAGTCTTAATTTATGAACTTATACTTCATTAAGTCATAATTAAGATTTGTGTTTGGCAAGTGGGTTTGCAAGCTTTTTTGGCTATTTTAGCCACAAAAAACAAAATAGACTATTTTAGCCATAACAAACAAAACATCACATCCAACCCATAATCATTACATTCTTCTCTCACAAAAAAACTCAAAAAAGTCAAAAAGCCAAAAAGCCCTTCCCAAACCAAGCTTTTAAGCCCAGGCTAAAATAGCCAAAAAAGCCAAAAAATCAAAAAGCCAACCCACTTCCCAAACGGAGGCTAAACTTT
This sequence comes from Camellia sinensis, assembly GCF_055761805.1. Lineage (NCBI taxonomy): Eukaryota > Viridiplantae > Streptophyta > Magnoliopsida > Ericales > Theaceae > Camellia > Camellia sinensis. The sequence goes on along the minus strand of NC_138963.1, from coordinate 212,320,029 downwards.
TAATAGTTAAAATTGCCCTTTAAATAATGATTGTTCATCATTTATGATTGTTCATCATTTATGATTATTTATAAAAGAACATGATGATTTGATATTTATTTTAATTTTCAAAATTTTGAAGCATCAACTTTAAAATTGAAAAAACTAAAAAAAAAAAATTATGTACAAAAAAAAAACTAAGAGTGTGTCTGGTTTCAATTTTTTGAAAAAACTGAGTTTTTTTTATTTTCATATTTCTTTTTGTTTCTAGTGAATATTTTTAAAATTTTAAATAATTCTTTTATTTTTCTAGATGCACTTTACTTAGGTGTATTTAAATAGTAAAATATTTGTGAAAAAATATTTTTAAAAATTAATAAATACACAAAAATATGAAAATGTAATGAATTTTTATTTTTATTTTTTTGTATTTTTGGTATTTAGTGAAGTTGTGATACTTGTACATAGATTCTGTTATGAGCTTTTATAGACTCTGCTAGCACAATCCTAATAGGATTCCAACTCTCCTTATAAGAGTCCTCCTAAGAATCACACACCCTACTCACTACCAACCAAGTGAGATGGTTTGCACAATCTTAGCAAGACTCTACTCTCCTTAGCAGAGTCTTCCTAGGAGTCTCATGCCCAAGGATGATGTTTATCCTTAAAACACCCTCATCACTGCAAGCCAAGTGAGATGGCCACTTCCTTATGCTTGGTTTATACATTTCTGACCGAGCTGTCTTATCCCTGTCCCCTACCATTTGGACCGATAGATCGGAAGCCGATCTATCGAATGCCACCTGCCGAGCTATACGTAGCTCGGCCCTCGTCATTGATGTTACCTCGATTTGCTACAGAACTTCCTTCAAACAGCTAGGTCCAAGCCTCAGTGTCACAACTGACCAGCCTGGCCCAAGACCGAGCTATCAGCCCCTATTCTGGTCCATAGCCCACCTCTTAGTGCGGCCTAATATTCAGAAACAGTGCTTCCTAGCTCGGCCCAATTTGGTTATACAAATTACTCTCTCAAGGACAATTCTTATGTATGTAAATATATATCATATATATTTACGTAAATTCTTATAAATATACATAAATTATCTTATAAAATCGTGCAAATTTTTATAAATATTTAACTTATAAAAATTTAAGAAATTATAACTTATGTATATTTGTAAAAATTTATGTGATTTTATGAAATAACTTATGTATATTTATAAAAATTTACACAAATACATATAATATGTACCTTACATATCCAAACACCCTAAACCCTTCCCTTATTATAAATGAAAAATTAAGATTAAAACGAAATAAGCTTGTTTGGTAATTATTTCATTTTCAGTTTTCAGTTTATATTTATAAAATTTTTAAAAATTATCATAAAAACTTTTTTGATAATTTTTTTGGTTTATAAATAGTTGTCTCAGTTTATAAATTTGAGAAAAAAACGTAAACTTAAAAAATGAGTTTACGTTAGTTTTTAAACAAAAATTTAAAATTTTGACTAAATTTTTTTTTTAAATAAATTTTTTTCAATTATAATATGTATGATCTTATTGTCATAAATAATAAAAAATAAATATAGATATTTTAGACTTGAATAAATATTTTTTTTTAAATATTCTGTTTAAATCAAATATATTTTTAATTTATATTTTTTAAAAAAATAAACAAAATTTAATTTATAAAATTTTTGTCAAACGTCAACCAAGTATTTTTTAAGGACTATTTGTGTAATTGGTCGAAAATATAAATCCAGACACGTGGCCAAAGACACGTAACCGCTATATCCACTCATTTCAGTCCACTCCATGCTGGCTCTGCAAAAAAACTCGGGACTTTGAGAATCAAAAAACAGTAGAGAGAATTCAACAATGGCTTCATCTCTATCTATATACATATCTCCACAAGCCCTAGCTCGCAATACTCCAAACCCTCGCAACCCCCTCCCCAGAAAGCTCTCCAAATCAAACCCTAACCACCACCATCGCATTACTCGCACCACCTCCCGTGACTTCCATCCTCCGCCGCCGCCGCCTCTCTCCTCCGTCTCCGGCGGCGACGCCACCACCTACACCCGCCTCCCTCCCAAAGACGACTTCTTTCTCTCCTCTCTCCACTCCTCAACCGAGGTCAAGCTATCCGAATTGAATATTTCAACTCGAAAGATCGAAAACGACGAATCGAGTCAAGAAGAAGAGTTGTTTGATGAAAATCTAGGGCTTTCTTACGGAAAGTTCGAATTGTTCAAGGTGAATTCTGATTCTGAATGCGAAGACGATGATAATGAGGAGGAGGAGGAGGAGGAGGAGGAGGACTATGGTGGTGAAATGTTAGGGTTTGAGGGTGGAGAAGCTGGGGATGTGGTTGGTGGGGATGGAATTGAAGGAGAGGAAGTGAAGGAGAAGGAGAAAGGAGTGCCGGCGGTGATGAGATGCTTTGACAGAGCGAAGATTTTTGTTAAGGCCGGTGATGGCGGGAATGGGGTGGTGGCGTTCCGGCGAGAAAAGTACGTGCCATTTGGGGGACCATCCGGTGGCGACGGAGGGAGGGGTGGGAATGTGTATGTGGAAGTTGATGGGTCGATGAATTCGTTATTGCCATTTCGACAGAACATTCATTTCAGGGCAGGGAGGGGGAGCCATGGGCAGGGGAAGAAGCAGAATGGGGCGAAGGGAGAGGATGTTGTGGTGAAGGTGGCACCAGGGACGGTTATTAGGGAGGCTGCCATGGATGGAGAGCACGGGGAGGTGCTTTTGGAGTTGTTGTATCCGGGGCAGAGGGCGTTGTTGTTGCCGGGTGGAAGAGGAGGGAGAGGCAATGCTTCTTTTAAGTCGGGGACGAACAAGGTGCCAAAGATTGCGGAGATTGGAGAGGAGGGCCCAGAATTGTGAGTCTTTCAAGTTCTTAAATTGTTTGTTCAAATTTTTAAAAAATTTCAATAGGTAATTGCATATATTGATTTTAACACGTGGAAATGGTTTCATGGATTTTTTATTTGATTTGTACATCCTTGTTGAGAGATATAGGGTTTTGTTCTGTTTAGTTCGGTTGTTTCTTTTGCTGGCACATGCGTGTGTGTAGATGGTTGATGCCTTCGCTGTGCATTAAAATAGTTACTATGTTGCTTGTCAATAAATAAATAACTGTTGTACAAAGTGCAGAAAGTCTATTATGATAGCTCATATTCTTTGAGTTCACTAATTTATATTTTTACAATTCAGTATACAAGAGTCTGACCATTTTAGGGGGTCAGATGGGTCACAATTGCAATATCTCCTACGCCAAGTGGCACTGCATTTGGAGATACAAAGTTTTAGATCACCAAGATTTTGATAGTGAGACTCACTTGTGGAATTAATAAGTTGTTAATACATGCACGGGATACCAATTCATCCAGGTTTTAGAGGTAACATTCATGGTTGGTGTATTTATGAGTAAGGGGCCTCAAGAGTAGTCTCTTCATAAGAAATGGGGGGAAGGTTGTCTAGCTACTACCTCTCTAAGTCTTGGACTTTGTTATAAGCTGGAGCTTTGTGCATTGGGCTTGAGCTTTTTTTTCTTTTTAAGGTTATTCAGAGCTAATTTCCATGGTTAGTGGAAGTCTTTCAATTTTGTTATTAATTATTTTGTGAGCATTTTGATCAGGTGGTTGGAGTTAGAGCTAAAGTTGGTAGCTGATGTTGGAATAATAGGTGCTCCAAATGCAGGGAAAAGCACACTTCTTAGTGTTATTAGTGCTGCTCAGCCAGCTATTGCAAACTATCCCTTTACAACTTTACTTCCAAATCTCGGTGTTGTTTCATTTGACTATGATTCTACAATGGTCGTAGCAGATCTCCCAGGTTTACTTGAAGGAGCACACCGAGGTTTTGGTTTAGGCCATGAGTTTCTCCGGCACACGGAAAGATGTTCTGCTTTGGTATAAACCCTCTCATAAATTGTGCTTGCTCTGATACAATTCACTAAGATTTTGAAATAGCATTGCTTTATAGAGTAATTACTGAAGAAAGATGTCATGGCTGTACATTTTGTTTCTTGCTTTTGAAATTCGCCACACAATGTTATTTTGTGAGATTGTGAAACTAGAGCTTTTATTCTTACTTCAGATGTAGAGTTATTCTACTTCTATTTTATTTGTGGATTTGCTTGGGCCAATTCCGTTTCGGACTAATAGAACTATTATCATTATGGAACCTTAGGTACATGTTGTTGATGGTTCATCACAGCAACCAGAATATGAATTTGATGCAGTTCGTCTTGAGCTAGAACTGTTCAATCCTGAACTTGCTGAAAAGCCGTATTTAGTTGCCTACAACAAAATGGATCTTCTGGAGGCATCTGAAAGGTGGGTATCATTCAAGGAAAACTTGCAAGCTCGTGGCATTGAACCTTTTTGCATGAGTGCTGTGATGACAGAGGGTACTCATGAAGTGATCTGTGCTGCCTATGAGCTTGTACGAAAAAGAATGGAAGACAATAAGGAAGAAGGTTGGAAATTTATCTTATTTTCTTCATTAGAATGCATTGTGTAGATCTATTTATATGTGCATCTAATGTGCATGTGCTTATGTGCACATTTCTACCGATACCAATAAAGAGTATCAATATGCATTGGGTTTGGGGTTGTCCTTTGCTGTGATTGTGGGATTTATTTTATGATTTTATTATGTGTGTGTGTGAGTGTGTGTGTGTGTGTGTGTGTGAGAGAGAGAGAGAGAGAGAGAGAGAGAGAGAGAGAACAGATGAGACAATCAAAACATTACATATAGGGTTATATATGTATATATTTGTTTATATACATTTACAATCTTCTACTTCTTTTGTGTTGCCTTTGGGTGTCTGACAGGTTGGAATAATCCAGTAAACTTGAACCATGTGGCTGATATGGTGCAGAAGCAGCGAACTGCCCCTATTAATGAGTTTGAGATCTCTCATGAAAGCAGTACTAATATGTGGCATGTAGTTGGATCTGGGTTACAACGTTTTGTTCAAATGACAAACTGGCGGTATGTGTACGTTGCACATTACCTGCATCTATAGCTATTGCCTTTATACCCTTTCTCCTCGTTTCTTGCTGTCATTGTCTTGTGGTGAGTCTTCCTGTCATGTTCTATCAGATTTATACTTGCAAATTGCAAATTATCAGTGCATAGCTCATGATACTGAATGCATTTTTCATATTCCTCATATTGAGTGCATAGCTCATGTTCTATCAGATTTAGACATGCACAACCCAGCTTTGAACAAAAATATTTTGCCTGAAACTGGATCTTTGGATCATGTTGGATTATTCATTTTGATTGAGTAAAAATTCACTAATAATATTTGGTGTGATCTACACAAAACATCAATTTTGTGAACATTCCTGGTTTTGATATTACCTGAATTTGAATTTCAACAGGAATAGGAATATTTTATACAAACCTATTTTGCTTTGTTTTTCTCTGTTCAGTGTTTTTTCTCTAAGTTTTCTTTTTGTCTTTTTTCTTTTTTCTTTTTTTTTAATATTTTTATATTTTATTATTAATTATTTTCCTCATGATAATCCATAGACATAACCATGTATTCAAAGGCTGGGAAGCCATGTGTGGACAATATACATGTCACTATTAGGGGTGCATAGTATTATATTATGACATTGTTTTCTTGTTCCAAATTTTATGCGCTGCAGGAGACGATGGTCTGTCACATTTTTCTTTCTTTTTTTAATTATTCCATGTCTTCAGCCGAAAATTGGATGTATTGTTGATCTGTTCTTCCTTGTTAAGTTTGTATAATGTAATTGCTTCTAGTTCTGAAAACAAGGCCTCAGATAGGCAGCTGTTTTTTTGTCAGAAATTTCTCCTTTTTTCTTGGCATTTGAGTTGCAACTCTTCAGACTATTTACATGTTTTGCAACAGATACATAGATTCAGAGAGAAGGTTCCAACATGTTTTGGAGGCATGTGGTGTGTACAAGTCTCTAATTAAACTTGGTGTCAACGAGGGTGACACTGTCGTTGTTGGTGAGGTGCGTTTATATTGCTTTGACTTTCCAGTTCATTATTTTACCTAACCGAAGCATGAAAGAATAAAGACAAAATGTATGAGATTACAGAGGGCTTGCATAGTATAAAGCACTGACAGGATAAGTTGCCGATGATTCTGATAAGGTTTGTTTGACCTATGTGGAGCACAGGGTTGAATTTGATCAATCATGATGAACTGTTACCGCTTATCTCCCAAATAGAGAGGACTAATCTTCAAGGAAATATAGAATAGCATGAACATTTTAAGTTTGATTCTTTATCGGATCATAAAGATCTCAATAGTTCATACAATAGTGTTTATCAAGTTTCATTTTTTTGTCTTTTGCCAACTTCATTTTCAACTCAAAGCTTTATCTTGTATACATTTCCCACTTTTAGTTTCAGTAAGAAATTTGAAGGTCTTTTTGGTGCCTACCAGATGGAGATGGTATGGCACGACTCTGCAGACAGCTCCCGATTAAATTTGAGGAAGGGGTCAACCGGTTCAATTAAATGGCCTCAGTGGACATAATGTAACCGTGTCATTCAAGTGCCATTGTGCCAATCCATTACTGTCAATGGAAGCTTGCCTGAACCCCTTATTCCTCAGCAGTACCATTCTAGCAATGCCGGTATTGTAACTTTATCTACTTTCATTTTCAATGTCTTGAATTTTTTCCTAAATAACTGCATTGTTTAAGCCTCACTAATATACTATGCAGTTATGATGGTTGAGGGTTTTTAACTTATGAACTTGTCCGAGGCCGTCCAGATTTGGAGTTCAAACATATGTGCAGTGCTTCATGATTGGGAGAGTTTCATGAGGATTAGTGTTGCAGAGCAAATATTTTATTGTTTCTTGCTGAATAATACTTTACATGATGAATGTAAAACCAAACTGGCCTGTATTGATTATTTTAATTTAATTGATCAACTGTAGTAAGGAAGAACAAACGGTTGCCTTTTTTATATTGGCTTGCTCATAGTTTTGAGATGTGATTTCATGTATGCCCATGTTATATCTTTGTGATGATCACGTACGGAAAAAATTGTTGTTGGCCTTGGGAATTGAATTCTCTCTAATTAAGCATCCGATTGGAGAGGTGGTGTTAGAAGAGAGGTTTACTTCAATGATCTAAAGCATTTATTTGTAAGATCCAGATAAAACATTTATTTGTAAGATCCAGATCATCCATTTAAAAGATTGTGTTGATCGGATATCGATAATTACATTATTAGATCACATTTATTTTTAAAAAAATTAACCTTTTTATTTTTTGGTATGCTCTACTCAGCAAATCATTCAATATTATTTTTTAATTCTAAATTTAAAAAAATTGTTAGTTATACTATTTTTTTCAAAAAAAAAAATTAACAAATTTGATAGTTTGTTTGGCATAATTATACCATACTCTTTGAAATAAAAAAAAATATCGAACATATTTTATTTTTACCCATGTCTTTATTCAGGAAATGAACATGTCCATATTTTTAAAACTAAAATATTTATTTTAACTTTCATTATTTTTATATCTATAATACACATGGTTGGAAGAATGATAATAATTAAATAAATTTATTAGATAAAAATGAACAATAGACATAAACACAAAATTCATAAGGTCAACTTTAGTATAGACAGGAAGAGAGCAGAGAAGTCTAGAATTAGCATTAGCCTCTTATCATGTCAATTGAAATCTCATCAATTTGTCAATTCATCACTATCAAACATCTCATAACCTGTCTAATTCTTTCATATCTGTCAATTAAACTGTATATATATTTCACAGAAAAGCACAAAAACAAAATCAATCACACAAACATAAACAGAAACACAAAATCAATCGCTCAGAAATTAGAAAGAACGAGAGATACTGGATGAATCATCGTGCATGTCAATATATATAGAGAGAACCATATATCTATTTATGTATATGTAGATCTTGAAATCCTAGGGAAGAACTAAAAATGCAACATAAGAGAGATGAAAACCTTGATTCATTCATCGCAAACAAAAGTTGATGAAAATCTTCAAAGAAATGTGTGTAAATGTGGAGTAAGAGGGGCATTATTGAGCCGGCTTATGGTGACGAAGTAGGGAGAGCTCTTTTGAGTGCAAAAGTGATTCGTGTTTGTAGAGAGAAAAGTGAAGTACTGTTTGTGTATATATATAGAGGGAGGGAAACAACTTCAGGCTCTGTTTTCAGTTTCATCGCATCTGTAGGCTAGAAACAAAGAAGATTCCTCGCCTTTCACAATTCCATTTTCTTTTTTGTTTTTGTTTTTGTTTGGACTTGTAATAACCAAATTTAAGCGGCATTATGTTTGTATTAACTATTATTTAATTGGAACTTGATTAACAATAAATTTTGAATTTCAACATTTTGAACAATAAAGAAACACATTATCATAAGGTATTTTAATTTTTCACTTTCATGTCACCACATTAGCATTATAGAAATAGGAAAAAAAAAACGGCAAAAAACTTTTTGGTAACAAATAAGAGCAAGATAGACTTTTCAAAAAAATTATTAAATTAGTTGAATTTTGTACTTTTATTGCATCACACAACTAGGTAACTATATATTTTTAAATATCACAAAACTAATGATTGCATGGGGATAAAATCTTTAATTAAATCATTTATCTAATTTATATCAATAATGCAATTTATCTATCAAAATTATTTTATAATTTCATAAAATATAATTTTGTTTTCTCCAATATCTCATTTTATTATCCAAATTTTTTATAAAAATTAATATAATCTTAATTTAATTTGACAAAGTTGCATGTTCAATCACAACCATGGTGGATATGCAGTTTATAAAGCAAATTTTTCTTTTAGAATTCTTAGAGCCTCGTTTGGGAACCCTCCTTTTTAGCTAAAAAGTAAAAAAGTTACTAAATTAGCCAAAAAGCCAACAATCTATACTAAAAAGTCAAAGATTCTCTTTTCTCTCTACTTTTTGCACATCTTTTCGTAAAAAGTCAAAAAGTCATCCCAAACATACTAATGTTTTTTAGCTTATATTTTAGCCAAATAGCAAAAAAATTACTAAATTAGCCTGTTCCCAAACGAGGCATAAGAATTCATAGGAAAGACATGAAAGTTATCATGCAATGGTACCCAAGTCTATCCTCATGTGGAAAGAATGGTGGAAATCAGTCACACATAGTGTGAACAAATTTATTCTATCTCTTCACATGATTAGTTACTTTAGCTTTCACTATGTGATGGAAATTTCTTTTATTTTTCATTTCAAATTATCTTTGTTCCATACAATTGGTCTCTCTAACTTTTATTATGGGATTTAAAAAGAATTTGGAAGAGTTTGTAAAGTTAGTGAGGGAGGTATAATGAGAAATTATGTGATTTTGTTGTTTACATTGGTTTTTTAAAAATTAAGCTATCATTTGGTTTTGATTTTAAATTAACATGTGAATCAAAAACTTAAAAAAAAATGTTTGATTAATCAATTTTCAAAATTCTTTTTAAAATTCTTTTTCTCTCCCCTCTCCTTCTCTCTCTCTCTCTCTTTTCTAGGACACCCTATAGCTCATATGGACACGTGTGTGGGTAAATTAACTCGTGCTCTGATACCATTCTATCACGACCCAAACCCGCCCCTATAGGTTTAGCATCGTAACCGGCCAGTAATCCTTGGATTACCGAAGGCCTTCCTGTATAATCAAAATAATCGGGACTTGCGGAAGCAATAAACAAAACACCAATAGTCCAACGAGCGGTGCATCTACATGAACAAATAATCACATGCAAAAGCGTTAATTTACCCACTTACATTACATAACATATAACACAATATCTTATACAAAAAAACATATGTACGGGACAAAAATGTATAACATAACCCAAAGCTTGCTAACTGCTTCCAGGCCTAGCCCCAACTTGGAGGCACCCAAAACACTTGGTAGGTTTCAAAACAGTGGCTCGGTAAAAACCCTCCTACACTTGCCCTCCAGAACGCTCACCTATAAATATATGTATATATATAAAAACAGTGAGCTAGAGCCCAGTGAATAACATTAAAGTAAAGGGATTAGTGAATGAATTCCAAATATATCATATCCGTAAAACCAAGCATGACACAATCATTCATATCAGTCTCATATCAGAACATAACATAATGGTACATCTCATAGAACATATTACATATCGTCTTCCAACTAGAGTAATCGGTTCCGGATACCGATTAAACACATATCACCACGATGAAGTGGCTAACGAGATCTCATATTCACAATTATGTCATGGACCCACATTTACATGTTGTCCCCCATGACTTAGGACTATCTATGGATGCCATAATAGATTTCAAACATGGGACATTCGTTCACATAAACAATATCATTTCAGAAATCATAACATATCATAACTCGTTTGGAACATAATTCATATCAACATATCTTTACAGAAATGTTACTCACAGTGGGTTTCCAGAAATGATTGGTCAGTCTTTAAGTCTTGACCTACAAACATAAATTTACATATGTAGACACCCCATTTTTGACCGTCTTCAAGACTTGGACGTCACCGTTTGAACACCCCGTGATCATCCATGTTTGTGTTCGTTTGGAGTTCCCGGAGGTCTCAGCTACGCGCCTTGCCTCAGGATCTCCGAACTCGACTGTTTAGTGTCTGGTTTTGCACCAAACACTTGTGTTTTGCCTTGGAGGGGTAGGGAATGCCTTGTGAGGCATCCCCACACATCACCGGCCATGGCCAGAGGCCACCGGCTGGTGTTTTGCTGCCATCGGCAATATATATTGCCGGTCGGCATTTTTTGTTGCCGGTCGGCACCCCATTTTGCCAAAATGGCATTTTTGGGCAGCCGACTACTATTCATCTATTTTTGCAGATATTTTATTACAGCTGTCTTGTATTTGGCTCCCCTCCATACACGTGCATGGAGGGATCTCTCTCTTTAGAAGCTTGTCTTGTAAGCTTTACAAAACAAAAAGCTCTATAAGAGGAGCCCTTCTCTCCCTTGCTTGGGGTTGGAGACACTTTAGAGATTTTAGATAGCCATATTAGGGTTTTGAGTTCTAGGGTTAGGATTGATACACATTCTATCTCTATACCTCTCTCTGTTTTTACCTTTGTGTGTGTTTAAGTGTGTTTGTGTCCTACTATTGCACACAAACACATAGTGTTTCACCTTTTCTTAGTTCCTTGAAGAACCAGAGGTTGTTCTTGGTGTTCTTGGGTGGTTTTGAGCTTGAAAAACCAGCTGGTCCACCATTTGTGAAGGAAGTCACCAAGGGTAAGAAACTAGTCCATTTATTTCCCATTTTTGCATTGTATTTTTACCTATCTTAAAATTGTTTTTGAGCTTGGTGTATAATATGAAAAAGTTCTTTTTTTAGGCCCTCTAAATAGTTTGTTTAGAGTGTTTTGTGGTTTGGAGGTGTTTGACCCCTCTTAGGCCTTGAAAGGCCCCATTTTGTGCTATTTTGAGTGAGCTCCGAGACCTTGATGTTTGGGCCTCCTCACCACTAAAATCTTGAGGGATTTCAGAGGTGAGGATGGTGCCTTGAGGTCCTAAGAATGAGAGGGCCACCCCCTCTCCTTATTGTCCTTAAAATGGACCATTTTTGGCCTCTTGAGGGAGCATCTAGCTAAGCTTCATGTTGACCATGCCTTAGCTGTTTTTTGTGCCTATTATATCATAATATGCCTCTGTTTATTGTTGGTTTTGGTACACCATGCATGCTTAGCATACCTACATTGTAATGCCATGTTTAGGCCTTAACATGCCTTAGGTTGTAAACCTTTGTTCAAGCTTATTTTGGGTCTAGTTTTGTGAAGCTTCTATACTTATTTTACCATGCTAGAGGTCTGTCCATAGTTGTTTGGGTCGGCCATGGCATGCATTGTATAGCCCCTTTGCATTTTTGGCTTATTGGCCTTAAGTGTGTGAATGTATAGCATGCATCCTTGCCTTAATTTAGTGGGTTGGGACCATTTGTCATGCAATTTCAGTCCCTTTGACATGCTTGTATGCTTGCCTTGGACACCTCTTTAATGCTTTGAAAGCTTGTGTAGCATGTTCCATGTTTTGGCCATTGTACATGCCTTTGAATTTGAGCCACTTAGATGCCATCTAGGGGGTCCTCTTTGCATGGTCTAGGTCTGCCTTGAACCTATTTTAAGTCCTCTTAGCCTTGTGAGGCTTGGTTGACTTGGTCATGGTTCAAGCCCCTTTGACTTGCTTTAAGTACTTGGGCCATTTATTGCATGCTTAGTCTATTTTGTTTGCTTGGTTTGACACCATCTTAACATGATTTTCAATGCTTATCTTGCATGCCATATGTCCATGATTACCCTCTTTCAAATGTGTTTGAGAGTTGTCCCATTTGTGCCTAAGTGTTGGCCCCTTTAACATGTGCATGTGTGTATGTGTTTAGTCCTTTATTTTGGTCACTTTGGCCACTGTTTTGGGCCTTATTAGAGTTGCCCAAATCATGTTTAAGTCCATTATTTGTTTGCTCGCATGCTTACCTTGCATGTTTGTTTGCATGCTTGCATGTGCATCTCGCATTTCCATGTTGCATCCTTAGCTTGTACGCCTAGGTTGCATTACATTTAGCATGCATGTCTTGCTCCTTGATCTAGTGATAGGAATTGGACTTTGGTTTATTGGTTTGCATTGCATTTGACATCAAAATGTGCACACTTGGTCCTTTGGGCCATCACGCATGGAAATGCGCGATTGATTGTTCGAGAACCAAGGAGCATGTCCCTTTGAGTCATTAACATGATAAGGGACATGATTGGTGCATATATGCCTTGAATTGTATTGCCATGCTCTGCCTTGCCCTCTGTTGCTGCCAATTGCAGATTCTGCAGGAGCTTTCTGCCGACCGGCAGTTCTAAGTGCCGACCGGCAATCCTCCCTCTGCCGATAGCTTCACCAATGGCCGGTGATCACATGCCACTGCCAGTGGGCATTCTACCCAGCCGATGGCATTCCCCAGTATCCAGAGAAGCAATCCTAAGGTTTTGGCAGCCTCCAAAGGAGTACATCAAGGAAAACAGAGGCAGCCTATGCATGGCGGTGCACTTCCGAGCAAGATCCGAGCACGCATTGCTTTGAGCTCTCTTTCCGAGGTGGTTTATTGTTTTCCCTAGCTTAGTTAGTTTGTTAACTAATTAGGTAATTTGTAATAATTAGTTAGCTTGTAGGTTAATTATCTGTATTATTCTTTTGGTCCCTCCGAGCGAGGACAAATCTGTAATAAGTGTGCGTGAGTGGATGTATGTCTTCTAACCCCCACTTCTTTCTTCCTTTTTATTTACCTGCTTATGATGGTAGATTAGGGCATGTTTAAATTAGCATACCTTATGCTATGTATGCGTGCATCCATACATTTGTCTTGCACGCACCGGGCTCGGTACATCATGCTAACTGCATTTGTACTTCAATTCCAAATTGAATACGTGCATCAATTGATTACATTTCACATGCCATGCTTAAGTTAGCCAAGCCTACTCTAATTGCATTCTGTGTGTGTTGCATTAGACACTTAACATGGACTAGGATCACGCATGTTTGCTAACTAGTTTATTGTATTGGCACGAAGTACGATGTAAGTATTTATGCTTTAGCATCTCGCATGCGTATGAATGTTAACATGATAGCATGCTTACCATGTGGCTAGATGCTTATGTGATAAACTGTTTGAATGCCTGTGGGTGAAGGTTGGATTGTTTGAGTTGGAAAAACTCGTTGAAATCCATATTTTAGCCTACTTGCGAGTAGCAAATTCCAAAGTACTTTTTTTAAAGACAAACGGATATGCAATGCTTATTTCCAAATTAGGCAATCTAGTCTATACTTGCTTGCTGTGCGCATAATATAGTAACGCTAGGCTAATAATTGGTTTAAGAACACATAACGTTTTCAAAAACGGATATCATGGTTAGTAGAGGCCGATCTTCGGATCGAGCGAGAGGGGGTGATCATAGCTGACCTTCCCCAATCGTACCCTAGCTCCCGAGCCGAGACAACTCCGGTGATGACGGACATGTGGCCTTCGGCACCGAGTCAGGGTTTCCTAAATTCCCCCATAAAAAATATTTAAGTGGCGACTCTGTATCTGGCAAAGCAGTCCATGTTTGGCACTTCTTTTCAAAAAATCTGTTTCTCAAAACGATTTGCCGGATTTGGACTCTTTGGTTCAGATTAAGAACCGTGACAATTTAAGAGTCCGAGCTGTAGTGACTCCAAAATGAACAGAACGGGACTCACCCTCCCGGGGCGTTCGGGGACGTCTACAACATAGCACAAAACATGTCTCATTATTACTCATTCATATGGCCATACATGGCTTAGCTTTCTCACTTTAATTTCTCATTCATTCCATGCTACATAACTTGTTCATATTACTCATATACTCGGATTCAACACATATTTTCTAATTCACTTACTTATGTTGTTTCTTAGCTTATTAATCTTTAACGGCTCATAAATCATGCCTAAGAATGCCCATAAAGAGATGGGAGTGAAGATATGTACTTAAAACATCTTTTGAAAACATGCTAAAAATAAGTTGGTGTCTACAGCCAGCTTTTCTTGGCTAGAGCCAACAGAAGGCAAAAACAGAGCTCGCTCGAGCCAGCTTCTGTAGAGTTCAAAATTCTGAGAGCTCGTAATGTTGGCTCGAGCCACCACTTCTTCGCTCGAGCCAACTGTAAATTTCTGGGCACCAAGCTTAACAAAAATGGCTTCCAAACCACCTTCAAACCTTGGGGTCTTGCATGGTTTGATCAAACACATAAAATAGCTTTAGAAAACTTCAATACAAGACCCTTGAAACATCTTTTATTCAAAAGCTCATCAATTCTTGAAAGATTTGAATCAAAATTCCTTCATGCAATATTTCAACTCTTTTCATGGTTTTCATAACATGCAATTGGTGATTAAGAAACTTATGAATTTCTGAAACATGGACATGATTAAAGCTCACATGCAGGCAAGGACTTTAAAACTCAAACTCAAAATGATAAAATTCAAAGATGATTTACCATGAATACTCATGAAAGCCATCTACATGTTCAAAGACCCATTTTCTTGCATTCTCATGAAAGTAGCTCAAAACTTGATGAAATCATGATGCATGGAGGAATAGCTACAGAAATTAGACATAAAATCCTTACCCAAGGCTTTAATTTTAGAAATGTGAGATGAACCCTCCTAGTTTCTTCAATCTCTAGCACAAAAACAAGTTTCTCTCTCTAGAATGAGCTATCTCTCTCTTTAGCTCAAGACATGGATGAACTCAATGAAGCCAAATGAATGATACAACATTCCCAACTCATCAGAATATACACAACACACACCTCACTTTGAGCACAATACACGTGCACACACATGCAAAATTCCAACACACACACAAGGGTTTTAATCCCCTACACTCAACACCACAAAATGTCTTAGCACATCATACACTTAATCACATCTTGGATCATTAATAGGATTAGATTAGGTACCAATCATGCATCATTTAAATCAAACACAAGTAACCTTAATTAGTCAAGGTTAGCACAAAATTCAATTATTCAAAAATAGTTCCAATTAAAGCTTAATTTAATCACATGCGATTTTACTAAACTGAATCAGTTTTTAACAAAACTTCTCAGATGGTTCCAAAAATTCTAATTAGCCAATCCATGTGCTCAATTTCAGTTTCTGAGACCGTTTAGGCTATCAAATTTATATCAAAGCATAAATCATTTCATATCAAAGCATAAATCATAATAGATATTCCTACGAGTAGCAGATTAAAGGCCCTAATAACATACAAAATACAAAATAAACACATAACTCTTTTTAACCACTTAATTAACATCCTTAATTACGGATTAGTAGTTAATTACGGACCGGGTTATTACAATTACCCCTGGGCGAGGGCCACGTACATATTGGTTACGATATTGTTGCCCTCGAACAAATCGTATCATTTAGTCAGAAATATTTATAATCAAATATAACTTTACAGAATTACTACTCACAGATGGCTCCAAAAGCAGACAGACAAAACAAACAAATCAGATAGCTTACGATGCGTGATCTACACAAACATAACAAATATACAGATTGAAACACACACTCAGAATATACTTAACTCATTATGTTTCGTTCTTAATGTATTGATAAGTCTTATCCTCATTATTATGTCTTAATCTTGGCTTGAGAATGCCTAGGATACAATAAGGATGCTAAAATGTACTTGAAAACATTTAGTCAAATATGCTAGATACAGGGGTCTCGCTTGAGCGCAACTTTGATCACTCAAGCGGTCTATAAACTCTGCAAAAGTACTGGTTGCTTGATTTTTCCGTTTGACGCTCGCTCCCCATTCACTCGAGCGTGAGACTGAGGTCCTCGCTCGAGCGTAACTCTTGTCGCTCGAGCGGTCTACAAAATGTGTAAACTTCTAGGAGCATGTATTTTACGCTTGAGCCAACTTCTAGTTGCTCGAGAAAAAGTGCAAAAATATAGAGTGGTCGCTCGAACATAGGTTCTATCACTCGAGCGGAGGTGCAGAACTCTGGAATTTTCAGATTTGCTTCAAAGCTTCAAAACTCAAATTCAAAATCATTAAAATCAACCTTTGGGCCCCAAAACTTGAGAAAACAAGTCTAAACTTTGAAAACATTAAGGATTCAAGATCATTTCATGAAATCAAGCCCCAAAAGCATGTCATTTGCTCAAAATCAAACTTGAATTGTGTGTATGTAGAACATGCATGAGTTGTTATGGATTCAACCTTCCAAAACATGATCAAGCAAGATAAAATGGCATGAAACTTGATGAATTTTCAAAACAAAGGTAAGATGGACACATGCATGAGAGACTTCTTGAAATTAAACTCAAATTGTGATAAAACTGGACATGCATGCATGGTATGATCTATACTCCTTCATTCTAGCTCAATTTCAACTTAATTCTCTTGAATTCATGAACTCACCAACTCAAGAGCAAGATCAAAGGTTTGAATTCTTACCTTATACCTTGGATTCACAAGTGTAGAGGCTTGAACTTTTAAACTCTCTTCAATTCTCCAATAATTCTTAGCAATTCTCCCCTTCTCCCTTGTTGAATTCACTTTCACTCTTGGTCTCTCTCTCTCTCTCTCTCTCTCTCTCTCTCTCTCTCCCTCTCTCTCACGTTTGTAGCTTAAGAATGATGAAATGAGAGTGAAAAATGTATACAAGGGTCCACTAGTGCCTTATGTAGGCTTGGATTAAGGAATTCATTAATTAGGCTTAATTGATCATTAATTATTCTAATTATTTCGTTCCAAATCGAATTCTAATTTTACCTACCATAATTTTCTAAAAATCGCCAATAACTCATAAACCAAATCAATTTGATGATCGGATGCCGATAAGGTCTTCAATTCGCAAAACAAAACAAAAATACAGACAGATATTCCTACCATAAACAGATATAAAGACAAAGAATGCAACACACATGCAATTAATTCATAATTTCACCTTAATTACTCATTAAGCATTCTTAATCACGGTTTGACGGTTGATCATAGGTCAAGGTTGTTACAGTAACTTGGATAAACAATGTTTTCCTTATATTTTATGTGTAACTTAGATGACTTACGCCCATTTGATGCACAATGTGTTGGGTGATATTGAATTATGTCCACTGGAACCAATAAAAGCCAATTGAATTGCCACGTTGTTTTTGCATTGCCTACTAGAACTAATAAAAACCAATGGAACCACTGGATGCACATACATGTGAATATTGCATTGCCCAAGTTTTTTTCTAGGAAGTGCACAACTGAATTATGTTGAAAATTGAATTATGCTTAGGTTGCTTTTTTTTAGGAAGTGCACAATTGAATTATGTTGAAAATTTGTAAAATTTTAAACCGTCAAACCGATTCGTATCCATCCTCTAATCTGCTCAATCCGCATCCACCGAATTGGCGATGCAAATTGATTTTCTCAAATCCGCCAATCTGACAAACGAATGGCGGATTGGAGGTTTCGTGACCGCAATCAATCCGCGCCCACCCCTAATACGCATTACATCTTTTAATTTATTATTCTTATATCATTCATCATAGTATATTATTGAGATTAGACCTAACAAAATATTTGACAAATTAAAATTTGATATTTGTCAAATATATCATTAAGTAATTTTTAAAAATGATAAATTTGGTGGAGTGGTGCTACACCTAATTGAATAAAGCTACACGCATCAAGTGATATACTAATTAATATTACAATCAATACTATGATATTGTCACTTTAAAATTGTAAATCTTACTCATTATACAAATTATAAAAATCAAAACCTCTTTGTCAAATCATTGTTTTTTAGAAGTAGGTTAAAAGCCAAATTTTTATTTTTTTAAAAAGTATGCGAAAAAATAAAGAGATCATGTGATTCAAAAAAATTAAAAAATTATTTTTTAACCAACTTGTCAAAATAAGCCTTACTTTTTTTCATATTTTTCAAAAAAAAATTAAAAAAATTAACTTTTAATCCACTTCCCAGAACAAGCATTAAAATATATACCAATTAGTGTGTCAAGTATTTTTTTCATGAATAATGCTATATGTACAGATTGATACAACAATTAGTATATTAACAGATAATGTGACATAATTTTAGAAGTTTTGGGTTTATTAGTGCGTTTGGTTTCAATTTTCTGAATTCAATTTTTTAAAAATTCAGTTTTTTATTTTTCATTTTTTTTTGTTTTTAGTGAATATTTTTAAAATTTTAAGCAAATTTTTTTTAAAAAAAAAAAATTTAGATGCACCTTACTTACATATATATATATATATATATATCTAAAAAGTAAAATATTTGTAAAAAAAAATAAAAAAATCAATAAATACACAAGAATATGTAAAACGTATTGAATTTATATATATATATATATATATATTTGATATTTTTGATATTTAGTGAATTTCTAAAAAAAAATTTGCAAATATTATACTTTTTAAAATGTTTATGTTAGGTGTATCTAAAAATTACTTAGAATATTAAAAAAAATCAGTAAAAACAAAAAAATACCAAAAATTAAAAAAATTAAAAATAAAAACCAAACAAACTGATAATTTGTATAATAAATAGGTCAATAATAATATTATAACATATATTTGCATATTAGTTAGCCCTGGTTTGACTATCATTTTGGGGCTAAAAAAATGCAAAATGACAAAATCGGCTAAATAAGTTAATAAGATAAAATATCACATCCAACTCATAATCATTACACTTTGTCTCTCATAAAAATAAAAAAAGTCAAAAAATCCAAACCAAACGAGACTTAAGCCTTCATTTGACATGCTAGGCTTTTTGACTTTTTGACTATTTTAGTCACAAAAAGACAAAATAGACTTTTTAACTTAATAAGACAAAACATCACATCCAACCCATAATCATTTAATTTTTTCTTTCTCAAAAATCACAAAAAATCAAAAAACCTATCCTAAACGAGACTTTTTAACCCTAAACAAAATAGTCAAAAAGCCAATCTACATCCCAAACGAACCAGGCTAAAAAAGTCTCAACACAAAAAAGTTGGCTATATTAGCCATTGCCAAACGAAGCTTAGTATATCAATTGGGTAATTATTCAGTAATAATATTTTATGGGTTGGTTTAGCATAAACTATAAAAGCCAAAAAGTTATTAAAAAAATCAAAAAAATCCATACTATTTGGAGGAAGCTTATGCGGGAAGCCTAGAGGGCAAAATTATTATTTTGCCCTTTGAATTCAACAACTAAAAAGTTAAGTGAAAAAGTCAAAAGGGTAGAATAGTCATTTTTCTTTTATTACAATATTTTATTACGGGAGCCTCTATTTATACACCACATTTCATCTTAAGGCACACCACTACTCAAGGCACACCTTTAGTAATTTGATAAATACAAAATTTGCTCAATATACACCACAATCTTCTATTTTTATTCTTACTCACACACTCCACTCGTATCTTCCATCTTTACCCTTACACTGGTCTGTCAAACATTAACGTTTTGTCTAAAGTGTTTCTGTCGAACAAATTCAATATGTTTGACATTTTAGTGTTGAACTTAAGTTATCTATTCGGACTTGGTCTGTTGAACAATTTCAATATGTTCGAAATGTAAGTGTCGAACAAAATTGAATCACGACTATTGGATCTCACAGTTCGAAATTTAAATTAGTTTAAGAGAAGATGACCTTAGTAACTTCAAAACCTACAATATGCTAACAGGCTTATAAAGGCCCATTCACACTATCAGCTCCTGATGGTACAAGAGTTGTAAGCCAAGCAAAATTCGATACTATAAAATCAAACATATATAATTTGTTCGGTTGTAGATAGCCGAACATGGATATATTGTTTGACTCTAGATAACCAAATAAATATAAACGGCCTACTGCTCAGCAGGTAAACAAAAATGAAATAAAAAATAAAAAACTAACATTTTCTTTGCTCCATTGTTCCAAACCAATATTGTCAGATGCATCCATCTTTCGGTCCAATCAAAATTTTCAATAGTACATATATTTTTGGTTATTTCTTTAAGGGTTTTTGATTTTCTTGGTTGTTTCTTTAAGGGTTTTTTATTTTTGTCTCAGGGTTTTTAGATTTTTCAGAGAGAAGATACGTAAATAATGTTTGAGATACTTGGTGTGTATTGTATTCATTATAGTTCTTTATGGTAATTTTACAAAAGGTGTGTATCATAGTCTTTTGTCCTTTGTGGTTATTTTACATAAAGTTAATATTGTTATAAAAATTAAACCAATCAATGGTGTACTTTGAGATGAAATGTGGTGTGTAAATAGAGGCTCCTTTTTATTACACATCTTTTCGTAAAAAGTCAAAAAAGTAAAATGATTATTTTGCTTTTACTACAATATGTTATTATACATCTTTTCGTAAAAAGTTAAAAAGTTATTTCAAACATACATATTTTTTTTCTTATACTTTTTAACCAAAGAGTCAAAAAGTATACTTATACATCCCAAACAATCATGGTATTGTGATTAGTAAAGAAGGTAAGTAGATGAAATATATGTTAAGGGATTAGAAAACATAGAAGGCATATTAGGCATCGTTTGGGATTAAGTTTTTTAAATAACTTTTTGACTAAAATATGATATAAAAAAAATTAGTGTGTTTAGAATGATTTTTTTAATTTTTTACGAAATTTGTGCAAAAATAGAGAGAAAAAGAATTTTTTGACTTTTTAGTATAGGTTGTTGACTTTTTTATTTTCTTAATAACTTTTGAACTTTTAGACTAAAAAATGATATTGTCAAATGAGACTTAAATAATAATTGGTTAAACAGTACAGACACGTACGTTGCGTTTGGCAATATTTACGTTTTTGGTTTATGTTTACAAAAAATTTATAAATTTTTTATTTATTTATTTTTAGAATCAACTACAAACGTGTTTGAAAATTTTTAAAAACATAAACTAAAAAATATGTTTATTCATGTCTAAAATATTTATATTTATTCTTTTATTATTTATGACAATGGGATCATACACATTATAATTAAAAAAAATTATTGAAAAAAATTAGTTGAAAAAGCAATTAATTGAAAAAAATTAATTAAAAAAATAATAATTGAAAAAAAAATTGTTAGTCAAATTTTTAAATTTCTGGTTAAAAACAAACGTAAACTCAAAATGAGTTTACCTTTTTTCCTCAAATTTACAAAGTAAGACAACCATTTATAAACCATTTTTCATCAAATAATAATTGGTTTGAATAAAATGTTTAAAAAAATTTAAAAACATAAACTAAAAAATATGTTTATTCATGTCTAAAATATTTATATTTATTTTTTATTATTTATGACAATGAGATCATACACATTATAATTGGAAAAAAAATTAATTGAAAAAAAATTAATTAAAAAATTAATTGAAAAAATTAATTAAAAAATAATTGAAAAAAATTATTTAAAAAAAAAATTATTAGTCAAATTTTTAAATTTCTGTTTAAAAATCAAAGTTTATATATTTTTTTTCAAATTTATAAATTAAGAAAACTATTTATAAACTTAAAAAAAAATTATCAAACAAATTTTTATAATAATTTTTTAAATTTTTATAAATATGAAATTCTATAATTTCCCCAATTGGTGATCACTGTTTTTCCATGTATACAACCTCTCATTTTGCTCTTGCATTCGCAAAGCGTGAATCGTAACCTTTCACCGACACACGCCCTAGAAGAGGAAGAAGAAGAAGAGCACCACCTACAAAAATGGAAAACTGTGGTTAGTATCAGTTTCTCCATCTTTCTTTTTGCCATTTTGTTTCCATTTCTCGGTGTTTCATTCCAATCACACTGTTCGTTGAACGATTAGTCGGCAAAACAAACACCGAAGAGTTTTCGTTTCTTGTTTTGTTGAGAATTGACGATCACTTGTTGTAATGTTCTAGGGTTTCGTCTTTCGTTGTTCGTGATCATGTGGTGCGGTTTTCTGTTTTATTGAGTTCGAGTGGGTTTGTCGGTGCAGTGGTTTATTTATAGATTTCACTGATTGCTTTCAAGTGATACTGTATGATTATTGCTTTTTATGTGATCTTCATGACTACAAAGCATCCCTGTCTTTGTTATGTGAACAAAGTCGAAAAAATTAACACAACTTCTATCAATTTAAGCTGAACTTTTGTGACCGAGGTTGAATTGGAGGATTTGATCAACAACATCGATTCATTGAAAATAAGGTTCGCGCAAAAGTAGATAAATTATTGTGTTGGTGTGCATGTGTAGAGTCCATGGAATTATGTTTTTGTTGGTTGTGGTCAGGGTAGGGGTAGTCCTTGTGAGATTCCAAGTTATGTTTTCTCAGAATTCGCAGCAATTAAACAAAGCATTTGGTACCTTGACCGTTTTCAAATTGGATTGGTGAGATGAATGTGCTTGTAGATTCATTTGGAGTTTATCCGTCATGGTGGATTGTTCCTTTAATATGCATATCTTTATTAGTTTAAATCTACTGTTGTGTTGAGTGTGCATGTAATGTTGCTTAAAACATATTTTGGATGGCCAAGCTCTCTGTGTCATAGTTGGCTACTAGATGCTTAGAGTCTTTAACAAAACCTCCTCACTGGTCCAATTATTTTATTGTCATTCTGAGTTATCGAGTTCCAGGGGTTAAAATATGACTGTTAACAGTTGTTTAGATGTTTACTTTTTTTTTCTTTTTTTTTTTTTTTTTTTCTGTTTATTTCACTGTGCAGGTAATCCTCAGGACATGATGGTGCCACCAGTTGAAGGTGTTGCCGGAGGAGGGACTGCATACGGATGGGATGACACTGGCTTACATAATTCTAGTCCACTAAGGGGAACAATTGATCCGGCAAAAGTTCCATCTGCAGATTTAGTGCACGTTTGGTGCATGCCAAACACAGCAAATGTTGGGCCGCAAGACATGCCTAGAACGTTAGAACCTGTAAGTGTGTCTAGATTATCATTTATAGTTGTTCATGCATGTAGCTGATTTTCTTATTGTCAGAGTACTTCTTGTAGCTACTTCTTATTCATGTGAGTAGGATACATGTCTTCATATACTAGAGATGTCATTTAAATCACACATTTGCTTGCCGACAAATGCTGGAATCAACATATATGCTATGGTACATTTGCCAGAATGCATGAGTTCTGCCCCTGATCCTGTTATGCACTTCAATGGCAAACCAACTACGAAGTCCCTATGGACCATATATATGTTAGTAAAGCTTAATATGACATTGCACTTTATAGTTTCCTGTGCTAGAATGTTACTTCACTTCACCATCGACACAAACTAAATACTTGAAGTGATGCATATGTTTATCAATGACTTTATCTGCGTTGTTTCTAGCTAATCTATTTGACCTTATGTGATTTTCAATTGGACCACGTGACATGCAAGTCCATACGCACACACACCCACACCCACACCTCATTGTTGTCAATTCATTATTTTTGCAAATATTGGGGAATGGCGTGAGTGTTTACTCCCATAATGCAGTTTCTTATTGTGAGAAATCTTATTGAAGGTTACTAATGGAACTATTTTGAATAACATTGCCCGAAGGATGAGATTTATGGCTATTTTCTAATGCATGAAGACTTGATTAATACGAGAACAATAATGAGTTTTAGCTTCATTGTCCACATGGATTATATTTTTGAAGTCCCTCCATGTATTCTAAAGCTGTATTTACAGTCTCTACTTGAATTTTGCATAGGATTCCCCATTTGGAACTAGTCAATTCTTCTTTGATCATGCATTTCAGTGTATACTTGTGGTTCTATTGATATTAAATCTTGGTCTAATATGGTTTAGTTATAGTGCTTTTTTGTCAATTCTATTTGATGCTTCTTGTAAATAACTTTTATTAAGAGAGTTGAAGTAACTATGAGCTTTGTATGTTCAAAGTATATTTTTCATATATTTTTGTTTCTGATGACAGTTCTGCCTTCACATTTTCATTAGCTTGTGAATATGTTGAAAGAGAGTTTTGCCCTATGTCCACCTACTCTTTGGTGAGCAAGCTGAGCTCAGACCCTTCATTTCTCATTGTTGTTCATTGATCAATTTATTCAACAAGAGGATTAGTTATAGTCCTTGTGCTCTCTCTCTCTCTCTCTCTCTCACCTTCTGAATTTGGAAAATAACAAATAAAATATCTTCTTCTTTTTTGTGTGTGTGTGTGTGTGTGTGGGTTAAGTAAACTTGACCTCTTCATCTATTGGTTAGAAACTTCTAGCTTGGCAGCTGATTTATCTAGAGGATCAGTTGTTTTCCTCGCATGCAATTAGCAGCACCATATGTAGAATGTGATGAATAACTGAATAAACAATTTCCATCTGAGACTACTACCTTTTCTCTATCTCCATTTGCTTGTTCGAGCTGTTGGTTTGGATACATTGGCTATGGACATTAGGGGATCATTGCGTTGACTACTATTTGGTTTACTATAGGACCATTTACCTTCTTAAATTTTGTGTAATACACCTGTTGGTTATAGCCATCAGAGTAAAATTTTGAACAGATGATCCATTACTTGATGTCTTTGAGTTGTGATATCTTGGTATCTAAAAATGGTTTATCTTCACTTGAAGATATCACTTCTGGCGGCGCGAAACGAGAGGGAAAGTATTCAAATTGCTATACGTCCAAAAGTTTCTTGGGGTGGTTCAGCTATTGCCGGGGTTGTACAGGTTCAGTGCACTGACCTATGCTCCACTACTGGTGATAGGTTAGCTTCTTGGAGACATGTTAATTTGGTGCTAAATTCTGCGCATTCTTGAAGTTAATAATACTTGATACTGGCTGTGGCAGACTGGTTGTTGGTCAGTCACTGACATTGCGGCGTGTGGTCCCCATCTTAGGTGTTCCAGATGCGCTTGTTCCCCTTGATATGCCAGTCTCGCATTTAAGTCTATATCCAGGGTACTGATGTACATAAGTGATTTATTTGGTGTTAAGATGGTGGAAATATTGCTTGATGACTTGTTATCTGAGATTGAGATGATTCTTTTGCAGAGAAACAACTTCTATTTGGGTTTCCATAGATGTCCCTAGTGCACAGCCCCCGGGTCAATATGAAGGAGAGTTCATCATTGCTGCTACAAAGGCAGATGCAGAGTGAGTTTTCCTTTTAACCTCAGTTAAATACTGGTTGTGTTATATGGGATTTCAATCTTGTAGTTGTTCAGAATGTACAATCATTAGGATGTTCATATTTCTGGATGAAAAGTTTGACTTTATTATCTGGGTATATAGTTTTCTACATTTATTTTATTCCGACCAATCACAGATCTACAGCTCAATGCCTGGGCAAAGTTGAGAAGCTTCAGCTGTATAGAGAACTAAGAAATTGTCTGGAGATTGTGGAGCCTATTGATGGAAAGCCGATGGATGAAGTGGTGGGTTTCTAGAACGATGTTTGCCTATTCCGTATTTTAACTTAGGGTTTGTTAAAGCTGTTCATCTGAGTTTTTGTGTTTTTAGGTAGAAAGAGTGAAAACTGCAACTACATCTTTAAGAAGAGTTCTTCTATCGCCATCATTTTCTGATTTCTTTTCAGATAATGGACCGGTCGATATGATGGATGAGGATGCTATTTCGAACCTTTCAATACGCTTGAAGCTAAGTTTGACAGTTTGGGATTTTGTTCTCCCAGTAACACCTTCACTTCCTGCTGTTATCGGTGTATCCTGCTTGCTTTTTATTTAAAATTGATATGATTTTTCTTATGAAAATTTACTGTAATTATGCTTGTGAAGTTTTGGAAGATATACAATGCTTGTATCTGAAGATACTGAAATTGCCGTACCTCTATGCCATCAATGACTCCATGGCATGGATGGGGGTCATTTGACCATAAATTTTAGTGACATTTTTAATTCAAGGTTGAATAAATCATTAGAAGTAGAATAAAACCAAATATTGCAATACATTTTAGACAATGGAACTTCCATAAAGGAGAGGTAAACGAAAGGTATCCATAAAGTTTCATAGAATTGAGATGAAAGTGTCTTAGTTGGTGGCTATTTTTATTTGTTATGTTTGTTGTGAAGTGTGGAATGAAGTATATCAATTCCTAAACGTTATTGTGTATAACTAATACTCTCTCTGTCCCATTTGATGTGTCTTTGTTGACCATGTGTACAATTTAAGAAATAAATTTACAACTCTGCCCTGCCCTTTGTCTTATTCGAATAAATATCTTGGGAATTGGAATTCCATTTAAACATAAATTTAAAGAAACATGGTATGGAAAAGTTCAGACTATAATTTTTGGCTTTTCAAACTAAGGCACGTAAAATGGGATGGAATGAGTACTTGTTAAAGACTGGCTAGAAGGAAAGGAAGTCGTTACACTCTTATACCTGATGATTCTTATTCTAAATTCTGGATTGTTCTAATGCTTATCTGATGTTATGATCTTCATTTTTCCCACTGAATGATTATACTGATGCTACAAATGTTGCTGTTAAAAGATAATAATTTTATTGATTCCATATGATAATTTTTGCATAAAAACATCATGCAGCATAGTGTTGAATAAAAAGGGGTAACAAGTTATCTGAAAAGTGAGTTTATGGTGCCATTATGATGTTGCACTTAGGTATCGCTTGTTTGGCATCTGCCTTTGCACTATTTTACTTGGTTTGTCCATTTTCTTCATGGATCAAGAATCCATACTTCTATTCTGAAAACACGGGCTTTGATAATTCAAATTTTAATCTCTTTTGTAAACATTCTGTTCCTGAGCTCATGCTGATGCGGCATTGATTATAATATTAAAGATTGAGGGTCCATTCTGTCAGTATATGTAGATGAGTGCAAACTTCCTTAATTGTATTTAGATATCTGATACCGTAATTGAAGATCGTTTTGGGGTTGAACATGGGAGTAAGGAGTGGTATGAAGCATTAGATCAACATTTTAAGTGGCTGCTTCAATATAAGATCAGCCCATATTTTTGCAGATGGGGTGACAGCATGCGTGTTTTGACATATACCTCTCCATGGCCAGGTGAGTGAAGCAAGTCAAATTTTATTATGGATTAGTGGTTGTCCACATTTTGTTTGATATTCAGTGATAGCTCATGTGGCAAACTTTATGTTGTGGGTTAACATTATACATTTATATGGCTTGAATGTATAGTTGCCTGGTGTGAAGTTACTTCCATTAGTATATATTACTTTATCTGACCACTCTTTCTCTTCGCCATTGCTGGTCTAGCTGATCATCCAAAATCAGATGAATATCTTTCAGACCCACGACTTGCGGCATATGCTGTACCATATTGTCGAGTAGTCTCTTGGTATGCAGTCAATTGCGTGCACTTCATTGTATCAAGTCCTTATTATGATGTACACTGATGAGCTTATACTGACTTTTATGTGCAACAGTGGTGATACGGCAAAAGACTACTTGCAAAGGGAAGTTGAGATCTTAAGAACAAAGAGTCATTGGAAAAAAGCTTATTTCTATCTTTGGGATGAGGTATGAACAGGCTGTTGCAAATTGGTGGCAGAAATGACTTGTATTCTGTAAGAATGAGAGCTGAGGACCTAGGATGATATCTTAGTTCTATGCTGGCCTTATTTGTACAGAGTAGTTCAAAATAGTGTTGTTGGAGATGGATTTTCATTTTCTGTTTAAAAAGCAATCTTACTTTCATTTTATACAAAGCAATATATATATATATAATTTATAGTTCATTACAGATGCTGATGTGCATGTATTACAAAGCAACATATATATATAATTTATACCTCATTAATGATGCTGATGTGCATGTATTACTTTCTGCCAGCCACTGAATGTGGAACAGTATGATTCCATTCGTAACATGGCCAGTGAAATCCATGCCTATGCTCCTGATGCTCGTGTTCTTACCACCTACTACTGTGGTGCGAATTTCCCCTCCCTTATTTTATATGCATTTGTATTTAATTTTCCTGGTTATTTTTCTTGTATGCTTGTACTGAACAGATTGAAATTTGATGATTTGGAGATCTTCAATTAGAGGTTTCAGAGTCTAGACATTGACATTGCAGTTCATCCTTCAGGTGTTGGGTCCACAATATGTAAAATCTCATATTGATTATTAGATCAGCAAGTGGTTTCAGTTAATGACCCTGAATCTCAGACTCTCAAACCACTTTGGCTCACTTGTTTTTCATCCCGTAAGATAATGTACAATTTTTGTATATAATCTCATACACGGATGATGTTTTTCTAGACTACAAATTATACATTTTACATGAACCTGTTATGTTATGGTGAGTATGATATACAAGCTTAAATTTTATTGAATGACGCCTGATATTAAGAAGAAAGCCAACTAGTATATTAATCAGGACAAGAGTTATCACTTGGCCTGTGCATCAACCTGGCAAGTGGACTGGGTCAATGGAGCTAGTTCAGTAATTAGATCAACTGCCTTAACCGATCATTCACCAAAAAGAACAAAAAGGAAAGGAGACTAATATCTTGAAAAATTCAATCCCCCTTCCCCTTACCCACCCACCCACCCACCCGACAAAGAAATACTAGTCAGGACAAGTTTTCAGTCATTAGATTACAACGAGAAAGAAATAGTAATGCATAAAATTCTTTTCAAGTGTTAACATCCAAAACACCGTTTCTTAATTAATAAATTTATTGTAGCATATTGATACTAGTATATTACAATCTCTGCTTGAGCATTCAATGTCAAGGAATAACACATGATTGCTCAGATTTGACCAAAATATTAAGCAAAGTTAAGGGAAAAGAATAGTGATAGGGAAGCAGAACAGTCCCCAATTATGCAACCCTAGACCTCTTGTTTATGTTTATCCTATTCTAATTATTAGAAAGTGAACCAAAAATTTGTTATAATTTGAGCATAAGTATTATGCTACCATTGGATGAGAGAACATTTTCCCCAAGGTTGAAGGCATATATCAGAGTAAGATAGCATTCAAAAGAAGCATAGATTTTATCTTCCAATAAAGAGTAAAAAATATTTAAAATAAAAGGTTAAAGAGAAAAGGATGATAAGATGTGAAGAAAGGGAAACACTATTGAAAACTTTGAGAGTGAGGAACAACTATAGTCTTAATAATCATTGCATTTAAATATCTTCTTGATCCCCAAAATTATGTCTGTAGTATGATGGACCAAGTAAATTACAGAATTGGGCAGGACCTTGAAACATTTTCTAATTTCATTACTTGAAGCTTCCAAACTAGGGTCTATTGCTTGATGCAATGGTGAGGTAAAAGTTCATACTGTCTACTGTCAAGTTTGAGAATGCAAGTTCAAGTATAAGAATAAGACTAAACAAAGTGTTGTCTGAATCCCATCCACTCTCTCTCGTTAGCGGGACCAATTCTTGTTAATAGCCTTGAAACTTCAAGATTAAGCTGTTTGATTTAGCTCTGTAGTGGCTTTGAGTGATTGTTAATTTGATGGTTCTTGTACTTTCATGACTATTTAAGGAAATCATTTTTTTAATTTGTTCTCGTAATTATCATAACTTTTCTTAGTTGTTGTCTGATTCTGGCATTGTTCTTAGATGGCTTTCTAATTTTATACAGGTCCAAGTGATGCACCCCTTGCATCTAATAATTTTGAGGCATTTTTGAAAGTTCCGGAGTTCCTAAGGCCTCATACTCAAATATATTGCACAAGGTATTGATATCAATGGCTTTCTTAGGTACACATAAAAGGTGCATTGGCACCAGAACACCCCTTTGCACAGTGGCAAAGGGAAAATAGTAAAAGTAAAAAACCTGAAGACATTTGCTTATAAAGGAGCTAGGAAATGACTCTTTGGTGCAAGACTAGAGTTTTTGTATCCTCACTGAACTGCATGTTTTCTGACTGAACTGAACTTTCTGAACTTGCTATTCTTTGTAAATTGTTAATTGCACATATCTCCCTATCATTTCTGGTTGTAAATTGTTAAATTTGAGTAATTGAGAATTATGGAGGAGGGGGATTCATGTAAATTCTCAGAATTAAGCTTCTGAACTGGCAATTTATCCTGTAGTTAGAATGAGCAATGTCAATCTTAAAAGAAACAGTGCTCTCATTCTGGAGCATATCAGAATGACTGTGCCGTTTGATTTCTGATTCTAGACAAATGGGGTCAAAAGTGAGAGTTAGCAGCCACTCAATTATCATTTGAAATAGAAGTGAGAATTGGTGTACTTTATATTTGTACAAGTTGATCTAAAATAATATTCAGTGTGTTTGGTTTGAGTTTTCTGAATTAAGTTTTTTGAAAACTAAATTTTTTGTTTTTCGTGCTTTTTTTGTTTTTAGTGAATATTTTTAAAATTTTAAACATTTTTTTTAGTTTTTTAGATGCACCTTACTTAAATGTATCTAAAAAGTAAAAAAATTGTGAAAAAATATTTTAAAAAATTAATAAATACATGAAAATTCAAAAAAATGTACTGAATTCTGGTATTTTTTTTATATTTTTGGTATTTAGTGAATTTTTAAAAGGTTTTTTTCACAAATTTTTTACTTTTTAGGTATATTTATGTTAGGTATATCTAAAAATTAAAAAAAATTGTTTAAAATATTAAAAATATTCATTAAAAATAAAAAAAATACGAAAAATAAGAAAGTAGAATTTTCTGAAAACTGTTTTTAGAAAAACGAAACCAAACAAGCTGATTGGCTTGTTTACGTGGATAAGCTGAAAATATATCAGAAATGTTCTGCCATGTCAAAGCCACTTTTTTTTTAAAAAAAAAATTCCCCCCTCATCTTTGCAGTGAATGGGTGCTTGGTAACCGAGAGGATCTGGCAAAGGATATTATTGCTGAACTTCAACCAGAAAATCGCGAGGTAAATTATTATTATGGTATCTGCCCTTGGCTCTGAAGTTATAATGTTGCTGAAGGAATTTCTTGATTGTTAGGTATTATAATTTATATTTACTTGAATTCATTATTCTTCTTCAAATACAAGAATAAATTTTATGGCACAAATATTAATTAGTCATTTATCGATGCTCTAGGAAGTAGGAACTGTGGGTAGTAAACAAATTTGATCATTTGAATCCAAAGTCTATATCTGGGGGAAATTATTAAGAACTGGACCAATTTGTAACAATTCTCTACAACTCGTTTTGTATGAAACTTTGTGATTGCATGATGTTAATGTTATTGCATGATCAAACATGACAACAAATTTTGTTTACAGACTTGTTTAAATGAATTTACTCAAATAGATTTATCTGCATCATGGCTCTTTGTTCATAAGTATCTCAACCTTAAGTGGTGTTATGACCACCTTGGAATTTGGTAACTACAAGCTTTTTTGGAATATAATGTGCCTATTACCAAAACATAAATAGAACATGTACTAGAAAATGTCTCTAGCTCTGTCAGCAAAGCTTGTTAGGGATGGAATAGAGACTTGGGTTCTAGTCAAGTCCCCCTTTGAGCTTGAACATCGTCTTCACCCATTTTTGCCTTCCATCCTTACAAGGAAATGGCAGTTTTACTTGGCAAGTGGAAGAAGCATTACTTTACATAAGAAATTGCCACTAGCAACTAGACAAGCTAATATGAGATGGTTGATTTAGTTTTTTGAATAGTAGATCATTTAATTTAAGTTGGATCATCTAATTTTAGTTGTTGAGACCTTTAATTTGCTTAACATGTAATATTTGATTAGTTTCTAAGTATTTTACCTTTTCTGACCTGCCGTATGTGGTGCCAAATGCTCACACCCCTTTCTAACCTGGTTGTAACCTTGCAAGCAGCATTCTTCGTTTGAGGATCTTGCTACCTCTTTTATGTATTTGATCTTGCAGTTGCTTTCTTGGTGTCTTAAGAACAATTGGAAAGAGTGGTTTTAATGCTAGAGTGTTTTGCATTTATTGGTAAATTCATTAGTTGGCCATTGAAACCTCGTGTTCTAAATTGGGTCCAGATCATGCCATCTGAAAGGCATAGTATGTTTTCTGCATACTGGTGATAAATTAGAGCATTATATCATTGAAGTTTTCTTTTCTTGGATGGCCTTTTAGTTTTCTGAAGATTGAATGTGTGAGATGTTGCATATATTTTTGCTTGTGTACGGGTGAGATGTTGCATATATTTTTGTTTGTGTACGTGTGAGATGTTGCATGTCTCATATTTATTGTTATCCCCTCTCCATTTTGAGAATTTTTTTTTTTTTTTGAGAACAATTAAAAATTGCATACAATATTTTTCTACAGGAATGGTGGACGTATGTGTGCATGGGACCATCTGATCCTCATCCTAACTGGCACCTTGGAATGCGAGGTACACAACACCGTGCAGTGATGTGGCGTGTGTGGAAAGAAGGGGGAACAGGTTTTCTGTACTGGGGTGCCAACTGTTATGAGAAGGCAACAGTTGGTAGTGCAGAGGTATTTCTTTGTCTCATTTTGTGCATTACTCTGTTTATTTGAGCAATTTTTAAATTGACAATTGTTATTTATACAATGAATTATTTATCTGTGAGCAGATTAGATTCAGGCGTGGCCTTCCCCCAGGTGATGGTGTCTTGTTTTACCCTGGTGAGGTGTTCTCATCTTCACATAATCCAGTTGCCTCACTTAGACTAGAGCGACTTCTGAGTGGCCTGCAGGTATAGTTTCATACCAATTTGGAGGCTTTCTTTTCTTAGCTCATCCATCTCTAGCTAAGAAGCATGGACACGAGTACAAAACATAACGATTCTCCAAAAATTTGGACACAAACAATTTATATATATTTAGGATACATAGATATGAGAAGCACAATGTATATGTGGGTGTATTTTTATTTTTCTATTTATTTCCTCTATATTTTCATCAAATCAGCTTTCTAGAATTATAAACGATGTGTCCATCAAGTATCCCCAATGTGTCCTACAAAAAAATAATAATTAAAAAATTGACATGCCACGTGGTGTGTCAGGCATGTGGACACGTGTGTCCCGCGGTGCCTTGTCGGACACGGACACGGACACGACACCCATTCATCTTAGATGTCTAGTGTTCCCATATGGGAGAGTGCTTTTGCTGCCATTATTGTCACAAATTTCTTTGAACTTGACACTATGTCGTTACTATAGTTGCAAAATAATTCCAAGAACTACATACACAAATGTGATTTCCTTTCTTGGGATGCAATTTCCTGAGTTGTTCAAGTTAGTATTAATATCACTACAGCTGCTCTTTAAGTTTTCTGACCTGTGTTCCCCCAGTGGGTTACCCATTGATAT
This sequence comes from Camellia sinensis, assembly GCF_055761805.1. Taxonomy (NCBI): domain Eukaryota; kingdom Viridiplantae; phylum Streptophyta; class Magnoliopsida; order Ericales; family Theaceae; genus Camellia; species Camellia sinensis. The sequence continues at coordinate 212,286,256 of NC_138963.1, read as the reverse complement.
ATTAGTTCTTACTTTGTCAAATCTGTATTGAGAAACATTCATGTTGTGTTTGGATTATGGATTTTGGTAGGGATATGGAAAGTGGTAGGAAAAAAGTATGTGAAAGGTGTGTGAAATGTAGCTATACATCATTCACATTTCATCCACTTTTTTCCTTTCCCTTTTCCCTTTTCCCTTTTAAATCCATATCCAAATCCATGAACCAAACATACCCTGAATCACCAAAACTTAAACTTTTTTCCTGAATAAATTATTGCAAAATTCAATAACTGCATGAAATTTATAATCTCAGTCTTGTTGCCATGATTGCTACTGCTGCTTGTACAGGGTGTTAGATTTTTTTTTTTTTTTCTTTTTGTAATTCCGACCTATGTATGCATGTTCTGAATGCTGATGCATTTTTTTTTTGTTTTTGGTCTATTATTGCTTGATTAGGACATTGAGTACCTCAAACTCTATGCTTCAAAATTTGGTAGGGGTGAAAGTGTCTCTCTTTTGGAAAAGACAGGGATGTATCTTGGCCCCGAGCGTTACACTCATGAACACATGCCAATAGACGTAATGAGGAGTGAAATCTTCAGGACATGCCGATCCTAATAGGTCAGTCATTACCAATTTGACTATGAAGGTATGGGGGAGATAAAAATGGGGTCTGTTTGTCAAATAGAGTGCTCTCACTGGGATATAGTCCATATTTTAGAGTTCTTGTGAGTTTTGCCCGTGTTTTTGCAACTGTGTTTGCTTAGTATCCAAATCTGCTTTTGTATTCTTAATATGCATCGACACATGGTAATATCATACCCACTTAGTTGTGATGTACATGCAATTGTATGGGGGGTTTGGGGGGAAGTTAAAAAATAGAGAAGAAAAAGATACTTTTTGATCCCTTGAGCATGTACAGTTTTATAGCAAGAGTCTTTTTGGGCAAGTACTAGCGTTTTAATCCCAGAAGTATCTCATTCTTTGAAGAATGCCATTTTTAACACACACATTGAACCCTAAAAATGCTTTAACTACATGACAAAATTGTAGAAACAGTTTTTTTTGTTGAGTTTTATCAAATGTTGTCCAATTTTATAGTGCAATACAGTTTTTAGTTTGTATTATGTTTGTCTAGCTTTGCAACATGAGCCTCAAGGTTATATTCTTTCAATGCATCTTGTGTCTACAACAAGAACACTGTCCAAAAATTCAGGGAAGATGGATGGGTTCTATTGTTAGAAAATTTTAGATATTTTGTGAATTGAACAACAAATTTAAAGAGGATGTAATAGAATTGCTCATTCTTAGCTCAATTTTTGGCTCAAGTCCTAGTGATAGTTTTAGTCATTCAAAATTGAAGAAATTTATAAGCTTGTAAATATATTTAGTTCTATAGATTAAACCGAGTTGCGTTTGAAGTATCATTTGAAAAGTTTGATGTTTAGCTAAACTTAGCAACTTTTTTGTAGTGTCCAGGGTCGATAAAAATAAGAAAAACCAAACTGCATAATTTGGTAGAAGATGATTTGTAGCTACTTATCGAATCATATATATATATATATATAGGGAAAGACATTGCTTGATATTTTTAACATCAAATCTATCATAGGTACTTTTTGTATCATAAAACAGTATCAAGCATAACGTTTAAGAGTTGAAAAGGAGAGGTGAACAGGGAAGCTACATACTGTAATGGTCATTACAGATAATTGATCTTAGGTGAAAGAGCATGTCAGTCCTAGACCAACCCCTTAGTCTTATTGAACATAATTTTATATGCCTTACTCATATAGTAGTTTTTATTAATTTTAGTGAATTAATGCAATAAAAAATATACTCAATTTTATGATTACATTATTTTGTGTTGAAAAAAAAGTAATATTGTATATTAAATATTTTTGATAATTTTTTTCACTTGAGGCTTTCGATCTAAAATTAGAATAAAAATGATTTACAAACAAAAAATTTATACATAAAATTTAAATAGAATGATGTAACAATGATATTTTTTTTAATAAAAATTGTTCTGACTTAAAATAAAAGAATAATAGGTGAGTAGTGATTCTGTAAAAAGACTATATGTATATATATTTTTAAAAACATATTTTTATATAAAAGTCAAGTTGGTATGGTATTATTCAAAATAGAATCCTTTTGGGTGCTGCTGCTCTCCCCACCCGAAAAGCACACACCAACACGAATCGAGTTGCCGTTGACGATAGTTTTCCCATGGGCTATGATGGTCCCTCTTGGTCGTTTTCCATCACTTTTTTTCTCATTTCACATAATTTTGTCCATATTAATTATTGAATAAAAGTCAGTTATTTAGATATCAATAATTAAATAAAAATTAATGGATATGAAAAGAAGACAATTAGTTTTACGTTTTGATATAGCTATATTGATTTCTATTGAGATTTTAATTTAAAAATTTTTTGATTAGAAAATAAAAATGAACAAATAATATGTGAGCTAGCTACGCCTTTAAAAAGAACGTACCCTTTATCATAAAGTCTAAAAAGGGTCGGTGCGGAGATTCAAAAGGCATGGTACACCTTTGTTGGCTATGGGAATCAGAAAAAAAAAAGAAAAGAAAGTTAATCAAAGTGGTCATGATCACTTCTATGACTTTTCTTTTTTTGGACCCTGGATGTGGAGAAATTATTTTTTTGTTATTGGAATAATGTCATATAATGTTTTAATTTGATATTTATTGATTAAAATAATAAAATTCAGATTTTTTTTTTGTTGAAGTTTTGAGCAACAATAAGACCACTAAATAATGACTACTGGATCTCGCCCAGTTGCTTTTGCACATTTCGCTCATTGCTGTGGTGTGGGGCCTCTTTCACCATCGTTACAGCTGTCTCTTCTCCATTTTACATCTTAGGATATAAGTATTTTTTTGAATGTGTAATCAGCCACAAGCTCAAATTTTTATTTTAGAGTTAGTTACATTGCACATGCTCTCCCTCAACTCATTATTGAATATATTTTTTTATATTATTTGTACATTCGAGGCTTTCATGATGAAGTTGAAGTATAACACATACATGAGAAAATTTTGGGTTTTTGGTGTAAGTTGTTTTTGCCACAAATTCCTCTATTAATTCAACATATAAAATAGGGTCAATTACATTTTGTCCCTATTTTATACTTGTACATTTAGTGAGTGTTTAGGAAGTTTTTTTAGTAGACTATCTTAGTTTTTGGCTATTTTAATGAGTTAAATTTTTTGTGTTTAGAAAGATAGTTAGATTTTTTTTATAGTTAGATGTAATGTTTGTGAGAAAAAAAAATAAAATAATTATGGTTTGATGTGACATTTTGTCTTATTGACTATTTTAGTCTATTTTGTCATTTTGTGGATTTTATCCTACAAAACAAAAAAAAAAAAAAGTCTTTGCCAAACAGACTCCTCAATTTTAAAATTTTATCACTTTTTATACGATGCAAATGTAAAATTTTAAGATTGAGGGAGTTTTAAAATAAGAGAGGCACTATTTTTTCTTATAAAATAGTGAAGAGATATGGAGGAACTTGCGGCGAAAGAAAATGATCAAATTCTTAACATGTGAATATTTTACTTCACTTTCTTTCTCCTGTTTTTCTCCGTCTCCAAACACCAAAAATGGAGACGCACGAGAATACATTTTGCATTATTGTCTCACACACAAACACACAAATGGGAAGAAGCAAAACATTCATATAGAAGACCAGAGATTATTACATTAGATGCACCAAAACAAGAACACAAGTTGTCATGTCATCGTGGGAACAGAGTCCTTTTTAATAACAGAGTAAAAGTGGAAACTTTTATTTATTTATTTTATTCTCAGGGGGTGGTGTCATAGTCAGTACTCAAGAATGGAAATGATATCCGAATCTAATCCATTTTGGTTGGTCGGCAAAGCCATTAATTAAAGCTTGAATATTGAACTGTATGCCATTCATGCATTTTCAAATCATCCTTTGTTGGCATTATCTTTAATTACTAGGGCATCTACACCCAATTTTTATAAAATTATGGGTAGTGATAGAAAACTCTAACACTAGAGTTCTAACATGAGTTTTAGGGACAAAGGAGAAAAAAAAAATCAAAATATCATATCATCATGTGGGATTCACCATTAGAACTCTATTAGAGCTCTTAAATTAAAACCTTCAAATATTATTGTAAAATTATTTAGCGTAGGTTATTGATTATATATATATATATTTATAATTGATTCTCTATTTATGTGTATCTCGATTGATCTCAAGATCTTAAAATTAATAACCAAATAAACTTTCAGTGACTCAAATTTAAAACCTTATATTTTATTCTTTTATCATTACCAATCGACCAATCTTAAATTTAATAGTTTATTGAAGTTACATGCTATGCAACCACCTAATACCCAAAACATGAGACTCTATTTGTTCTAAATTTAAAAAATAAAAATTGAAAAATTAGTTCAGCAAAACAAACACCAAAATATTATTTTCAAATTTAAAAAAATTATTTTCACCTTCAAAATTTTAAAAAGTTATTTTCACCACCAAAAAAATATAAAATCATATGAAAATGATAACTTTTTTTATTTATTATTTTTTTCATACTTTTAGTTGTTAATTTAAAAAAAAGTTAAATTCTAAAAAACAAACTAAACAGAACTGAAGAGTGAGATAGAATTAAAGAAATACATTTTCAATTGATACCCCCAACTCAATTTTTTATTTTTTATAAAGCATGTCATGTGGTCGTGCAATCTTTTAAAGTTTGCCACAACCTTAGATTAAAGTTTATTTTTTTTTTTAAAAAGGAAAAGGAGAATCACAAAGTCAAATGTTTTGGCATTGATGATTAGTAGCTTTTGAAAGACATAAAAAAAGAAAAGGAAAAAAGGTAATAAATAAACAAAAACCCACATTACAAACAAATTCTTTTGTTTCAAAGCATAGTCTTTTTTAAAAAGTTTTTTTTATAGTACAATTATTACATTTTAAAAATATTGATTTTTTAAAATTATCTTTTAGTAGTATAATTGTTACACTTTAAAAAATTATTAACAAATTTAAAATAAGGATAAAATAAAAAATTTATATTACCTTAATTTTTAATTTTTAAAAAGAAATTAATATTTTAAGATAATAAAAAATAAAATAAATAACAAACATTTTAAAAGGGGAGGAATAATGGATTTACTTCATGGTACCCTGCATGAAAAATGTCAGAGCCAAATTATGTATATCAATCATATCGTAGAGTATCTACGTTGGGCTCAATAAGTTTTGAATTGAATTACAATTTAAAATTTTCGTTTCTATTTTATCTGAGGGGAATGTTTGGGACGCATACGAGGATGACTCTGGCATCTCTAAAGTGATTTTGACGCTCTATATATATATATATATATAGAATTTATTTATATATGTGTAAGATTCACATCATAAGTCGTTTAGATTTGTAGAAATTTTTTATGGGTCTTGTGAAGATGGGAGTCTCAACCATTACTTTTCATATGGTGAGTATTTGGAAAGTAGGTTTTTTTGATTTGTGTGTTTAGAAAGATGTGATTGATTTTTTAGGGATTGTTGTAGTGAAAAATGTATTTGAAATGATAGTGAAATGTGAATTGACCAAATTACCTCTATTGATAATTGTATATATTTGTTAATGTCCACGTGGCCACCATTTATATTACCGCTTACATATTAAAGCAGAATTCCCACGTGGCTATTCAACGCAATCTCTCCGACTTTTGGTACAAACAAGTGTTTGCAATAAATTAAAATGAATTAATTAATGAAATTTATGAAAGTGTGCTATATTAAAATTAATTAAAATTTTTATTTAATTGAAAATTGTATCTGTATCTCCAAAAAATTAAAAACATTTGTTTGGAAACATTTATTTTAATTTTCACATATAAAAATTAATTAAAATTTTGTTTGGTTTTATGAATTTGTGAAAAAAATAAAAATAGATGTTCCTTGTAGATTACATTCAAACAAATAATGTCGAAGCCAACAGAGAGATGCTCTAGACAACCAAACTGTTCCTTGTAGTTTTATTTACGTGGAAGCAAGAAAAAAAAAACTAACACAGAAATAATGTAATTAATTCATTGGTAATGTGTTTTGTCCATTACTTTTTGAAAATTTTTGTACACTAAAAAACAAGTTAAATGAAACAAGATTGACAGATGGTCTGTGCCAATTGAAACAAGATTTATTTATTTTTTTCCAAATTGAAATAATATTTTATTAATAATTCATCAAATGTAAATCTTTTATTTTTTCACCGTCAAATTTTTCTTATGCAAAATTGATTTAATCACGTAATTATCGTTGTCCGATCAAGACGATTTTTTATACACATATAGCAATTGATGAGTTTTACACATTAAACAATTTAGATTATCGAAATGAGACGGATAGTGAGCTTCCACAGACCCAACATCACTCTTCAATCCAATTATGGACCTGAAAAAAGTCAAACCCTTTGTATAACTCTATTTTTAAATACACCATCCGATTTTTTATTCTAATTTTATTATACTAAAGAATTATTTTATTATCCATTCTTCCAATGATACTTAAAGAAAGTTCCCAAATCTATCAAAAAAAATAATAAATTATTAAATAGCCAATAAATGGTGACTCAATAAATTTATTGAGTTACTGTAACAAATATAAATAATAACTAACCACTGAATTAGTTTGTTGAGACGGATGGAACAACATTTTCATAATTCACTAATTATATTAAAAATTAAGTTATTGGGACTAATGTGGATACTTTTGTATAGTCTTCGTTTGGTATTGACTTTTATCAATAATTTTTTTGTGTTGGGATTTTTTTAGTCTTGTTTGGTTTTATTTTTTTTGGTTTTTTTTTTTAATTTTTGTGAGAAAAAAGCGTAATGATTATGATTTGAATGTGACATTTTATCTTATTAACTTATGTAGTCTATTTATCTTTTTGTGTTTTTTTAACCAAAAATCTAAAATCAAATGAAACTTGTTCGTGCCCCCCCCCCCGGGGAAATAAACTTTTAAATATTTTAGGTAATTGAAACGAGTTCTAGATAATTATTTTTGTTTCATGTTTATTAATTTATAATTCTGTTGCCACAATTATGCTGTCCTTTTTTTTCTTTTTTTAAGAGCAAGGAAGATAATCATTTGCTTAAGTTAAAGTTTTCTAAAAACATTTTTTAGAAAATTTTACTTTCTTATTTTCGTATTATTTTTATTTTTACTGAATTTTATTAATGTTTTAAGTAATTTTTTTAATTTGTGTGGACATACCTACCATAAATATACCTAAAAAGTAAAAAAAAAATTGTGAAAAAAATCTTTTAAAAATTTACTAAATACCAAAAATATAAAAATATAAAAAAATGAGAATTCAATACATTTTTTTTTGTATTTTTATATATTTATTAATTTTTTTAAAATATTTTTTCACAAATTTTTTACTTTTTAGATACATCTAACTAAGGTGCATCTAAAGTTGTATTAGAATTATGGAATTATAAAAGGATTTCTTGACAAAATTTATAGGAAACAAAATTTTAAAAGAATTGTTAGAGCATCCTCATCAAGCTCTTTAAAACCATTTTTTAGCTAATAAACTTCAAAAAAATCAACTTCATCAAACTCGTTTGTAGATCACCAAAATTTATGTTTGCTACAATATCTCGCCACAATAAGCGAGGTATTGTTCATCGCTAAATTAGTATTATTGGATATCCGTTCGGAAGGCCGACCGGTCAACGACATTTTTTTTTTTTACATTTTTTAAGAATTGTTTGTGTGGGGACATAATTTTTGAATGACAACACGTGGCCGAAGTGACACCGAAGTGTCAGTCGATGTATCACATGTCCTGGTCATGATGCTGAGATGATCTCGGCTAAGCCGAGGTTATTTGCGAGAATACCGAAATCAGGGATAAGCGGATAAGGGACAAGAGTCCTAGAATAGGAGAAGACTTCAGTTTGAGTAAAGATAAAACTCTTAGAGAGTTTATCCTAATCCTACTAGGAGTCCAGGATTAGCAGTAATCTTAAGTACTAGGCTTCTATTGGGACTAGGATTGTGTTGGCTATAAAAGAAAGGTACCCGATGGGTTTAAGGTACGCAATTTATATTCTAAACAGTGAGTTTAGCACTATTAATTATCTTTGACAGATATACTGACTTGATCGTCAGAGTGTCCAGGGTGGACGAACCACCGCCGAAATCTTCTCTTTCTGTTACAGATCAGTCAGGTGTCATCTATTTTGCATATACTCTCTAACTAAATAACTGAGTTGGTAGTGTGGTAAGAAAAATCACCCACACAGTTTGGCTAGTAACTTATAAATTTAATAAAAAAAGAAAGACTAAAAAATACAATAAAAAATAATATTTTAATAAGAATAAATTAGAATAGAAAGTTTGATGTAGTAAGTGCTAAGAGGTGACTAGTTAAAATAGTAAAATAATTTTAATTTAACTAAAATTTTGAAGAAGTTGGTGTGAATGCTCTTAGAATTATGGAATTATAATTGTCTGAGTTTAAAGATAAGTAGATTTTTATAGAAGTAATATCAAAAAAATGGGAAGTAAAAAAAATAATTATAAATTCATAAAAATATAAGTGAGTGCATATATCAATTATGCTTTTGTAAGTTTGATATTATTTTTTTAATTTTTACTTTTTAATTTTTTTTTATTTTTATATGAAAAAAATTTTAAAATTGTATTTGGGGTTTTACAAATTCGTGGTCAAAGATAGTGGCTTACAAGACGTGTAAAAAAATGGTGTACAACCGTGTGGACCTCATGTTCAAGACGCAAGTTACCAATAACACCTCATAAGAAGGTTGGATTTTGCATTTTTTTAAGTATATACATATTAAAATTTTAAAAATTATTATTAAAAAAATTGATGTAATTAACAAATGCTAAAAAGTTCTAGTTTATTTTTATTTTTTATTGAACAAGCTTAAGCAAGTTGATGTGATTTATTATTATTAACAATATTTGTCTTTAGTAATTTTTTCATTTATTGTTAAAATACTTGTTATATCTTTCTAGTATAGATTTTTTTTTTTAAAGTATTGAAGACAACAAAATTTGAAGAAAAAAAAAAAAGAGTAACTTTTTTAACAATTGTTAAATAAAAATGAATCTTGTTAAAAATAGTTTTTGTTTTTTACTTGTATAGTAAAAAATTAACTAAAAAGTCATAATTAAACATGAAAACTTGATATTCATTTTATATTTCCAAATCGTTAGCTTTTAAATTAAAACTGACCAACTAATTACTCAGTCCGTTCACAATTTGAATTATTTATAGACTTTTAAAACTAGTAATTAATTAATAATTTTAGAGTATCATACAACATTATATATATGGTGTTTTCAATAAATATTTTTGTGTTTCACAAAATAGCGATTAATATATTAATAGTTAAATTATAATGAGGGTGTTTGTTTGAGCTTTTTTTAGCCAACTTATAACTTTTAGTTTTAGAAAAGCTATTTTAGACTGTTTGGTTAAACTTATTTCGAACAATTTATTTTAACTTGAAAAAACTGATTTTGAGAAACTACTCACCACTTACTTCTGATTATCAGTTTCTGATGTGGATATATTAATTTACGGTTATACTCTTAGATTTTTTTATTTTTATTTTTTTTAAATAGAAAAAGACCTAAATGAATTATAAATTATTATTATTATTTTTTTATGAGAAATATAGACAAGTAGTGAATAATAAAAAATAAAAATTAATTGAAAAAATTATTTCACGACTTATTTAACAAACACTACTCAGTAACTTAAATCTATAATTTAATAGTTACACCAAACAAATTAACAGCTTCTGATTAAAGTCATAATTTATAATCTGTTAAATTATAATCTATAATTTGTTCTAACAGCTACACAAACGGGACTAATATATACTAACATATCTTTTTAGATTCGAATCTAAAATCTCACTCAAAATATTGTTTTGAATAAATCATTGGCTCAATATTATTAAATAATTAAAAAACAAATAATGATTTGCTTCAAATATACATTACAATTTTTCGTTTGTCAAGAAAGACATAAATAGTATGCCATTATATTTTGAATTCATAACTCCATTAATGAAATTGTTATTTTTCAATTTTAATAATGAGATTGTCCAAGTTAAGAAGAATAATTACAAACTTCCAATAAATGATGCATACCAAAAAAAAAAAAAAAAAATTTGTCATTATTTGAAGTTACCAAAATTGGTATCCTTATAAGCGAAGGTATATTGTTTTGACTACGAATTTGTCATAAAAAGAGGGGAGAGGAGGGAGAGTTCGGTAAGTAAATAAAATAAAATAAAATAAAATAAAAACAGCTGGTTCCCAACAGCAAAACATTTTCTTAAATAATACTAATCACGTTCACGAGAAAGCCAGTCCACCGTTGTATGCCGACAAAAAACAATTTTGTCCACGCCTCCGTCCTTATGGTCTTCTACTATTGAAGTTTTTGTATGGGGGAGTGGATTGATTTTTAATATTTTATTATTTTAATTTTGGATTAAAAAAATTTGGATTTTTTTAATTTTTTTAAGAAAAAAATAAAATAATTATAATTTAAATATAAAAGTTTATCTTATTAATTTTTTAATTTATTTTATCTTTTTGTAACTATTTTAACTTGGTATTTCCATGTCAAAGGGGGGTATGAGTTGAGTTTATCCTCCATTTTCACTATAGTACTGTATTATATTATTCAACATGTGAATTTAATTGTATCAAAAACATATATCGGTGATAAAACTAATGATATTAATGGACACTTTCGAAAGTTGGTTAAAAATTAATTTTTGATTTTTAATTTATTTTGGATCAAATTATTTCTCATATTTTTTAGGGTTTTTTTTTTTAAGCTCCCTAATAATAACAATTTTCTGCATAAAGGACATTAAAAAATATAATACTGTCTCAGGTCCCTAACCAAAATACCCACGCATTTTATCAATTTCTTGGACCAAAATACCCTACGTCTGTTCATCTTCAAATGAGTTGAATGTTGACAAGATCAGCAGAGATGAGCTTTACGAGTATTGGTCTCAAGTCATTGATCAGAGCTTCGATTCTCGACTCCAGATCTTCTTCGACATGTATGCATTATTATTTTTTCTTTTCAAAAAAATTTAATAGATGTATATATATATGATACATACATATATATATATATATATATATACAATTTGTTGCTTACTGTCTTGACTAGTATATATATGATAATTAATCAATTAAGACCATTTGCAACCATAATCAAACAGTCACTCTTGGTTATCTTATCTATGGTTGCAAACATATATATATATATATGATACATACATATATATATATACAATGTCAGCACATATATATATATATATATATATCCAGTGTTGAATATAACATCTTCAGGTTCAAAATTTCTCTGAGTGTTGAATATAACGTCTTTTGATTTTTTGGGTTTAGTAGAATTGGAGTTTTTTCTGGAAAAGCAATATTTGGACCCCTACTTGAAGAATATTGGAAAAAGAAGCTTGAGGAAGAGGCAGCAGTAGAGGAAGGCTTAAAGTAATCCAGAGAAATTTGAATTTTCTCTGGATTCAACCCAGAGAAATTCATACCATTAAGTTTAAAGAAAATCTATCACAAACTCATAGAAGAACTATTAATTTGTTTGTGCAGGAAATTGTGATTGAATCAGCAGCAGCAAAACCAATGACAAATTGATAAAATCAGAGTTTTATCGTTCCAGAGAAATTCTGGACCAGAGAAATTTGAAATTTCTCTGGGTTGAATCCAGAGAAATTCCTGCGAAGTCCAGAATTTCTTTGCTTCCAACTGATGATGGGTTGCTTTCCTTCCAACTGTCAAAATTGAACTGCTTTCTGTACATTTGGGGCTTCTTATTGAAGCTTCTTGTGTTCTTGTTTTTGTAAATTTCTCTGGCTTGCTACTACTCTATTGGTGTGGCTAATTTTCTCTGGCATTTATAATTTTCTCTGGCCAAATTACTTTTCTTACTTGTGTGTCTAATTTTCTTTGGCAGCATTTATAATTTTCTCTGGCCACATTATGTTTATGTCTTGTGTCTAATTTTCTATGGCATATTTATTTTGTTCAATGCTACCTTGTAATTTTCTCTGGGATTACAAGGTAATTTTCTCTGTCAAGGTAATTTTCTCTGTAATTTTCTCTGTTGCTACCTTGAAGAACCAATAAGCATCAAGATCAAGACACCAACTTCAAGGGTGATTTTCACTCAACTACAAGCTTAACATTTTCTCTGTCATTTTCATTGGATTATAATAACAAACCTATGATTTTCTCTATACTACAAAGAAAAGTCCAGAAACATGAATAGTGCAAAAAAAAAAAATGAAAAGTGCAAAGAAAACATATCAGAAAACTTTGAAAAGTACAAACATATAAAAACACAACATATAAGTCCAGAGAAATTTGTAATACTTATCATTTGTAATACAATCATATGATTTTCTCTGGACTACAAAGAAAAGTCCAGAGAAATTTGTGAACTTATGTTTATGTCTTGTGTCTAATTTTCTATGGCATATTTATTTTGTTCAATGCACCATTTCCTCAAAATTTCTCTGTCGTGTAATTTTCTCTGTCATGTTTATGTTGCTACCTTGTAATTTTCTCTGTTGTGTAATCATTGCTACCTTGTAATTTTCTCTGGGATTACAAGGTAATTTTCTCTGTCAAGGTAATTTTCTCTGTAATTTTCTCTGTTGCTACCTTGAAGAACCAATAAGCATCAAGATCAAGACACCAACTTCAAGGGTGATTTTCACTCAACTACAAGCTTAACATTTTCTCTGTCATTTTCATTGGATTATAATAACAAACCTATGATTTTCTCTATACTACAAAGAAAAGTCCAGAACCATGAATAGTGCAAAAAAAAAAAAAATGAAAAGTGCAAAGAAAACATATCAGAAAACTTTGAAAAGTGCAAACATATAAAAACACAACATATAAGTCCAGAGAAATTTGTAATACTTATCATTTGTAATACAATCATATGATTTTCTCTGGACTACAAAGAAAAGTCCAGAGAAATTTGTGAACTTATATTCACTTTCAATATAACAAAAACAAAAACACATTAACATCAAGAGACAAAAATATATTAAACACAAGCACATAAAAAAATCACAGAGAAAATCTGTTATGTTCACAAAACACTTAATTCAAAAAAAATTTTAAAAAAAAACAAAACATTTACTGCTCTATTGCTACGTCTGTAAATTTCTCTGCCTACTTACAATTTTCTCTGTGATTTTCACTGCACTACAAGTTTACAATTTTCTCTGTGATTTGAGTTCAATTATAGTAACAAACCTGCAATTTTCTCTGCACTACACAAAAAATGCAAAGTGAACAAAAAACAGAGCACAAAACGCAGAAAAACAGAGCACCAAAAAGGAACTCATAACCATGTTGACAGAGAATGAAAAAGCAACTCCAAAAATCAAAATCAACTCCATCGAAAATTCATCAATAATAGATAATGAAAAATTAACTTCAAAAATCAAAAAGAACAACACTGAGTTCGTCTCTCTCACATTGATCAAAACTAAAAACAAAAACCTAATTCAACACCTACACGATCAAATCAAATCAAAAATTGAAAACTTATCTATTTCAACTCCACATGAAATCAAATCAAACACAATGAACCAGATTTCAACTCCTACACGATCAATCAACACCTACAAACAACGAACATGATTTCAACTCGTACAGGATTTCAACACCTACAAACAACGAACAGGATTTCAACACCTACAAAACCCTAGAAAATCTCCACAAAAATCTGAATCGTCAAATTCATCCTCACGTAATCTCCCACAAAATATCAATATGATCTTTAGCTGCCAAATTGAAAACAACGTATATTATAAACAAGGGTAAGACAGGTATTTTACACTCTAAAATAACATTGAGGGACCTTAGGCTACAAAAGAACACATTGTGGACCTAATCCATTACTAAAAGTTGGATAGGGACCTTAAACCGATTTTCCCTATTTTTTATTCACAAAATGATAAAAAATTTTAAAATTAACTTTTAACCAATTTTTCAAAACATCCTAAATAGATGAAGCTTGAAATTTGAAAGTTTGTTTCCTTTATAGTTTTAGGTAAAACTTTCTTCACAGCAAAAATTCAAACTCTTGATGTCACCTACTGTAAGGAATAAATCATGTTTTGACAAGCTTCTTCGGACTTGTAAGAACTTAATTTGATGCGTGCATTCTCCCCTAGAATATCTTACATAAAAGAGAAAGAGAGAGAGAGAGTATAATATAATATAAAAAAAATAACAAATTAGTATATATTTTTTAAAAAGTATAATATGATATAAATTGAGAAAATAACAAATCAATCAGTGTGTTTGAAAAAAAAGTCAGATTAATGATAAACTTTATAAATTTTAATTATTAAGTTCATAAACTTTTTTCATAAATATACAATTATTTTTAAAAAATGCAACTGATTTATAAATTTTCTTAAAAAATATAATAAGTGTAACATTATTGGGATAGGAATATCATATTATTACTTGGGGCAAGCTCCTCTGCAACATATTTTGAGGAGCAGATGTTCATTACATTGACACTTTTTTGTGAATTAATAATTTAAATTGTTTCACTTATTTATAAATCCAATTTTAGATCCAAGCAAAAGAATCTATTTCAATGTTTAATAAGTAATAAAATGTAAATATTTAATTTATATATAAAAAAAAAATTGCCAATGTAGAACAACTTGATAGACTACATTTTCATATCTAGATTAAAAAAAGTCATTTTTTATTATTTAACACACTTCACGTGGCTGGCTTCTTGCGCCCCGATAAAATATTGTCCGCTCTGGCGAGGTGGCGAAACGACGTCCGTTGGCCTCACGGCTTTAAAAGGCCTCTTACAAGGTGGAGGGGGACAGTACGCTTATAAGTTGGTTGCAAGTGTCCCTCCCAGGCGATGTAGGATTGCCCTAACATAACCCTCCAGCGGACTGGGCCACGAACAACGAGAGAGTTTGCTGGATGACCTGCATGGGCCACCAAACTGATGTGACTGGCTTCTCGCGTCCCGGTAAGATATTGTCTGCTCTGGCGATGTGGCGAAACGACACCCGTCAGCCTCACGGCTTTAAAAGGCCTCTTACAAGGTGGAGGGGGCCAGTACACTTATAAGTTGGTTGCAAGTGTCCCTCCCAAGCGATGTGGGGTTGCCCCGACAAAACCCCCCAGCGGACTGGGCCGCGAACAGCAGGAGAGTTTGCTGAACGACCTGCATGGGCCACCAAACTGACGTAACTGGCTTCTCGCGCCTCGGTAAGATATTGTCCGCTCTGGCGAGGTGGCGAAACGACGCCCGTCGGCCTCACGACTTTAAAAGGCCTCTTACAAGGTGGAGGGAGCCAGTATACTTATAAATTGGTTGCAAGTGTCCCTCCCAGGCAATGTGAGATTGCCCCAACATAACCCCCAGCGGACTGGGCTGTGAACAGCGGGAGAGTTTGCCAGATGACCTGCATGGGCCACCAAACTAACGTGACTGGCTTCTCGCGCCCCGGTAAGATATTGTCCGCTCTGGCGAGGTGGCGAAACGACGCTCGTCGGCCTCACGGCTTTAAAAGGCCTCTTATAAGGTGGAGGGGGCCAGTACGCTTATAAGTTGGTTGCAAGTGTCTCTCCCAGACGATGTGGGATTGCCCCAACATAACCCCCCAGCGGATTGGGCCGTGAACAGCAGGAGAGTTTGCCGGACGACCTGCATGGGCCATCAAACTGACGTGGCTGGCTTCTCGCGCTCCGGTACGATATTGGCCGCTCTGGCGAGGTGGTGAAACGACGTCCGTCGGCCTCACGGCTTTAAAAGGCCTCTTACAAGGTGGAGGGGGACAATATGCTTATAAGTTGGTTGCAAGTGTCCCTCCCAGGCGATGTGGGATTGCCCCAACATAACCCCCCAGCGGACTAGGCCACGAACAGCAGGAGAGTTTACCGGACAACCTGCATAGGCCACCAAACTGACGTGACTGGCTTCTCGCGCCCCGGTAAGATATTGTCCGCTCTGGCGAGGTGGCGAAACGACGCCTGTCGGCCTCACGACTTTAAAAGGCCTCTTACAAGGTGGAGGGGGCCAGTACGCTTATAAGTTGGTTGCAAGTGTTCCTCCCAGGCGATGTGGGATTGCCCCAACAACACTAAATACAAAAAAATTCCTGAAAAACCAAATATCAAATTTATTTACTATTATTTTTATAGATTATTGTGTGAGTGATTTTCTGACCACACTGCCCGCTTAGTAACCAGCTGGAGAGCACCGGCAGAATAGGTGGCACCTGGCTGACCTACAACAGAAAGAGAAGATTCCAGCAGTGGTTCGTCCACCCGAGGGCACTCCGACGATCAAGTCAGTATATCTCTCAAAGATAAATCAAGTGCTAAACTCATAAGCTTGAGTATCAAAAGCATAAAATTACGTACCTTAGACCCACGGGGGTACCTCTCTTTTATAGTTACCTCAATCCTAATCTCAATAGAAGCCTGACTTCTATGGATTCCTGTTCAGTACTTATTTTGGACTTCTTTAGAGATAAAGATAAACTCCCTAAGAGATTTATCCTTATCTTGGCTAAGTCTCCTCTTTATTCTAAGACTCTTGTCCTTTATCTTTTATCCGATTATCTCGGATTCCAATATCTTCGGAGATAACCTCGACTTACCCGAGATCACGTCGGCGTCACCTTGCCACGTGTTAGTACTCAAAAATATATCCCCACAACTGCCCCCTAGGTTTTATTACCTCGGTATTCTGAAGTGATGGAACCTATATCACTCTGTTTTTTCAGTACGTCAGTTTTCAGTATCTCAGCCAATATCATTATTTTGGCCGACATGTCTTTGTTGAAGAACAAGAACTTCAAGAACCCTTTCACGCGTATGAGCTGTCATACACCATAATTCAACCGTTTTTAACCACGCGTTTCCTTCTTACTGGTTCGTACTTGTGACGCGCCCGTAAGCCGTCTCTCTTTCACGTGCGCCGTCTGACGCATACATTCTTCTAGGCGTATTGATTACTTTTTGCCGCCATTTTCATTTTTAACAAAACATCTCTTCGATTTTTCCCTTTCACCTTATTCTCATTTCTAAAAAACCTTTTCTCTCTCTAGCTTTTCTCATTTCTTCCATTGTTCCAGACCTCAAGCTCTACAACGGCCCTCATTCTTCCTCCCGGTGAAGCTTCCACCGTCTTGTTACTTCTGTAACCATCATCTGACTTCGGCAATCCCTACACCGGCTTTATTTTTTCTGGTAAGCAACTGTTCCTTCTTATTTCAGTTCGTGATTGTTTTTCTAGAACTTGTTGTTATTAGTACTTTATTCGAATGTTCAATTTGTGAATCTGAATGCGTTTATTCCATGGTTTGGCCCTTGCCCATATCTTGAACACACGCACTGTTTCACCACTTCCCTGTATTTTTGCCACTAATCTTGGCCCTGTATTTCTTGTATTCTTTATGCTCTTGATAAACCATATCTGTCTTTGATTCTGAAACTCCGTTCTTGCTTTCTGTTTTTTGTGTCTTTTCCTAATCTGTGCCTTTGATCTTCATCTTCATAGTTTTAGGTTTGGGATTTGTTTGTAGAACCCACATTTTAGGGCAAAACTGAAACATCCCTTACAAATTTCTGCACCAGCTCAAACCTAGGTTTTTACCGAGGTCCTAATAACCCTTTTTTTGATACATCTTCTTTTTGAAATCCAATACCTTTAGTTATCCCGATATCATGGGTATGTGGAAACATCGGATAGACACCCCTTCTAAGCTAGACTTTTTTAGGCAAGAGTTTGAGATCTCAACTGATGTCAATCTGAGGTTGGCTAGGGATGATGACTCCATCATGCCTACAGACAACTCCATGTCCTTCCCTGTGGTTGCCTTTATTGAGTGTGGACTTTGGTTTCCACTTGACCATTTTTTCCGTCAAATCCTTCACTTCTATAAGTTGAACCCAATGCAACTCGCCATCAATTCTTACCGAGTTATTACTGGTACCATAGCTTTAGTCAAACAAGAGAATGCCAGGATTACACTTGCCGATTTTCAGTACTGTTATACCATGTGTTGCCTTAGAAAAGACACGGACTATGTCTATTACCTCAAGTCGAGATCCACCGAATATAAAATCGTAGCCGACCTCCCAGACTCCAACAAGGGAGCTGGAGACGATTACTTCATCGTCTCGGGCAATTGGGAGTTTCAGCCAAACGATGACCTCCATCTTTATTCCTTAAGCCGAACTGTTTTGGGGGAAAGAGCTAGTAAGGGTCACCCTTCATAAGTTTCTTTTTATCTTCTTGCACAAATTGCTCAATATTCTTGTTCTAATGTATGTACTGTTTTTATCTTTGCAGTTCTTCCTCAGCCACCAAAAAATTTTCGCCAATCCTTCTATCCCAGCAAGGATTTGAAAAACTTCTGAACTTGCTAATTCACAAACGAAAGGCGCCTCTGCTCCTCAACTTTATTCCAACATACAGGTCTGCTTTGCCCGACGTCCCTAGGAGGAAGAAAAAAAGCCTTTCTCCACCATCTGCTACAACTCCACAGACTGCGTCCACATCTCGGACAGATCAAGGGTCAACTTCCGATCCAGCTAATCAGCCATCAAACTCAGCTCCATACTTGATTCCAATATCACAACGCCGCCGCCGACGACGCCGAACAGTTTCTACTGCCGAGATGGGTCACCCAAAACCAGTTGCAAAAAATCTTCTGGCCAGCATTCCATCATCTGTTGACGATCAACCAGCACAAACCCAACCTCCATCGAAGCTGAAAAGAATAAAGAAGGCTCAACCAAAGGCTAAGGTAACTCAGGTTGAGTCTGAAGACACCTTGCCTATTTCAAAGTTGGCTAAGAGTGACAAACCTCAACCCTCTACTGGGAAGAGGCGCTCTGAAGCCCAACCATCAGAATCTCCAAAATCCAAAAAGCCGAAGTCATCCTCCGCTACAACTTCGGGATCTAAGAAGCCTGCTGCCCCCTGAGCCCCTGAAATTACTTTAGAGGATAAGCCAGTCATGGTAAATGATAGTGCTGAGGATATTAATGTCGGCGTTACACTCAGCACTGCTCTACTGTTACCAGGCGATCTGAAGCGAAACGCCGAGTTGAGCGAATACGAAAACTATGCGTTGATGCTTCAACGCTCTGTTCAAGTAAGTGTCTTTCATCTGGCATTTTTTTCTTTTCTTTTTCATACTTAGAAATTTTTGTAATAACTTTTACCCTGTGTTTTCTTCAGGCCATCCAGCATGCCCACTCTTTTTTTGTTTAGTCTTTCGAAAATCAGTAGAAGCTGGTCGATATGAAGAGGGAGTTCTCTTCTCTTCAAAAAACCAACAAAAGCTTACAATCAAAAATGAAGAAGTTGGAAGACCAAGCTGAGGCCGCCATCAAAGCCCAAACTGATGCCGAAGAAAAGGCTGAATCTGCCGAGGCCATCAGGAAGGTCTCTGAGGCCCAAAGAAAAGAGGCCGATGAAAAGATGGCCCAAGCAGAAAAAGAGCTTCAAAAAGCCTTAGCCACCAAAGAGGTTGAAATTAAGGATGCCGACGATAAGGCATACGCTCAAGGCATGGCCGATGTCACGGAGGCTTATAAACTTCAAGTGAAGCAGGCATGCAACAAGGGTTTCAGCCTTAGTTGGATGTCTCTTCTAAAGAAGCTCAATGTCCCCGAGGACTCGCCTTTCAAAAATGCCGACCTCATTCCTCTTCCATTCCCTCCATCTCCACCTCCAAGTCAAGACATCGGCGAATCTGAGTTTGAGGATGGTGATGAGGATGAGGATGATGATGAGGCCTTAGTGAGAAAATCCAAGGATGCTGATGGGGCCAAGTCCCCTCTTTAGAATGAGCAAGTCCTAGACTTGACTCAAGATAAGGAGAATGAGGAGGTCTGAAAAGATGCTAGTTCCGAGAAGACATCAGCCGATGTCACCATTGCCGAGAAGAGTGCTGAGGAAACTTTGCAAGAAATTGATGCAGAGCTTGTGGTAGAAAAGGCGGCCGAGGTGGCTTCTCAACAGCCTTCCGAGGTCCAAACCGAGCCTATTGCCGATGCTGAGGAGTCTTAATTTCCATGTCTTTTCTTTTGTACTTTGTTTTTGAAACAATGTAAGCCGTCCGTATGGCCGATGTTTCTTTCTCTTTGTTGAATGCTAATGCAACTTTTGCATGTACCACTATCTTCCTTTGACTGCTTTTGTGTGATTCTATACTTAGAATATTCTGTATGTCTTTAACATATTCTTCCTTCTCTGTGCAATATTCTCGGGGTGACATACCTCGGATAGACAATCTTTTCGGTTTAACTTAACTTGTAAACTTTTAACAAGTGTTGAACATCATACTGGTTTAATTCAACTTGTAAATTGTCCACAAATTTCAACCAGTGTTAAACAAATGATTCTGGTTTAACTTAACTTGTAAATTGTCCACAAATTTCAACAAGTGTTAAACAAATGATTTCGGTTTAACTTAACTTGTAAATTGTCCACAAATTTCAACAAGTGTTAAACAAATGATTTCGGTTTAACTCAACTTGTAAATTGTCCACAAATTTTAACAAGTATTAAACAAATGACTTCTACTTAACTTCAACTTGTAAATTGTCCAAAAATTTCAACAAGTGTTAAACAAATGATTTCGGTTTAACTTAACTTGTAAGTTGTCCACAAATTTCAACAAGTGTTAAACAAATGATTCTGGTTTAACTTAACTTGTAAATTGTCCACAAATTTCAACAAGTGTTACACAAATGATTTCGGTTTAACTTAACTTGTAAATTGTCCACAAATTTCAACAAGTGTTAAACAAATGATTTCGGTTTAACTCAACTTGTAAATTGTCCACAAATTTTAACAAGTATTAAACAAATGACTTCTGCTTAACTTCAACTTGTAAATTGTCCAAAAATTTCAACAAGTTTTAAACAAATGATTTTGGTTTAACTCAACTTGTAAATTGTCCACAAATTTCAACAAGTGTTAAACAAATGATTTCGGTTTAACTTAACTTGTAAATTGTCCACAAATTTCAACAAGTGTTAAACAAATAATTTCGGTTTAACTTAACTTGTAAATTGTCCACAAATTTCAACAAGTGTTAAACATATTCTTCTTCTCTCTGCCCTCTAATGTGAACCTGAGTTCCACTTGGGTTCTCATTATGCATGTATTCTAGAGACAATGTCAAGTATCTTGAAAAGAGAACTGAATCTTTATTTATTTACTTCGGCAGATGGCAAAGGAACAAATAAATTCTAATGATAGAAAAATTTCAAGTTACAAGTGTTCCAAGGTCTTGGCAACTCTTTGCCCTCATTATCTTCAAGCCGATATGCCCCATTACCCAGTACCGAGATGATTCCGTAGGGTTCTTTCCAATTTGGGCCAAGCTTGCCTTCTCTAGGATCCGTCTTATTGCCGACGAATTTCCTTAGGACTAGGTCACCGACTTGAAACTCTCTTGGATTGATCTTCTTGTTATAAGCTTTTGCAAGTTGCTGCTGGTATGCTGTAAGCTGGATTGCAGCTTTCTCTCTTCTTTCTTCTAAAAGATCCAGATCTGGGGCTAAGAGTACATCATTAGTCCCATTTTCTACTCCCTGGGTTCTGATTCCTGGGATACCAATCTCCAGCGGAATGACTGCTTCTGTGCCATAAGCCATGGCGAAGGGGGATTCTCCTGTTGATCTTTTCTGCGTAGTCCGATATGCCCAGAGTACATTGGGCAATTCGTCTACCCACTTGCCTTTGGCTGCCTGCAGCCTCTTCTTTATTCCATCCAAAATTACTTTGTTAGATGCTTCTGCTTGTCCATTGCTTTGTGGAAAGCTTGAAGTTGAAAAGTAGTTTTTGATCTTGAACTTTGCACAAAGTTTTTGATTAGCTTGCTGTCAAATTGAGTTCCATTGTCTGCAACAATTGCTCTCGGAATCCCAAATTTGGTGATGATGTTTCTCCATATGAAGTTCTTGATATCCACATCTCGGATCTTGGCAAAAGGTTCTGCTTCTATCCATTTTGTGAAGTAATCTGTTGCTACCAGCAAGTACTTTCTTTGTCCAGTTGCTTGGGGTAATTGGCCAACGAGATCCATGACCCATTGGGCAAATGGCCAAGGACTGGATACAGGGTTCAGGTCAACAGCTGGCTGGTGTATCAAAGGTGCAAACTTTTGGCATTATTCACACTTCTTCACATAGGCTTCTGCATCTTTTTGCACGTAAGGCCACCAATACCCTTAGGTAATGGCCCTGTGAGCTAGTGATCTGCCCCCAACGTGGCTTCTACAAATTCCTTCATGGATTTCGTATAAAAAATCTTCAACCTGCAAAGGGTGTACGCACCTTAAAAGGGGTCCAGTGAAGGATCTTCTGTAGAGGTGTCCCTCTACTGTTAGACTGAATCTTGCCGACTTCAATCTGATCTTGTGTGCCTCCTTGCGGTCGTCTGGCAATTTTCCTTCTTTCAGGAACGCAACAATTGCGTCCATCTAGCTTGGTCCCAAGTCTACGCACATTGCTTCATGCTCTGTGGTTGCTGGTTCAATGCTCGGGCCCGACAGGTAGTCAATCATTATTATCCTTGCTTTTCCAGGTTGTACTGCACTAGCTAAGTTGGCCAACGCATCGGCGTGGCTGTTATCATCTCGGCTTACCTGAAGTAGTCGGCAGTTCTAAAACAAGGCTGACAGTTTGATAACTTCCTTTGAGTAGGCCGACATTCGTTCATCTCGGGCTGCAAACTCGCCTGTTGTTTGGTTAACTATTAGTTGTGAATCACAAAAAACTATTACCTCATTTGCTTGCACTGTTGCTGCCAACTTCAGTCCTACAATGCGTGCTTCATACTCTGCTTCATTGTTTGAGGCCTTGAACCCCAAACGAATTGACTGTTCTAGTACCTGCCCATCTGGGGATATCAATACTACTCATGCCCCCGCTCCTTTTCGGTTTGAACTTCCATCAACGAACAGTTGAAAGGAGTCGCCGATGTAAATGTTGCAGGGTCTGAGTTTTTCTTCTTCCTTTTGTTCTTTTGCCTTTGCCTGGGCTTCTCCTTGCTTGATTGGATATTGCTCATCCTGGCTCAACGGAGCCCGATATTCGATGGATTCTGGTGTGAACTCAGCCACGAAGTCGGCCAGAACCTGGCCTTTGATTGCTGTCCTTGGCCTGTACTCCAAGTCATACTAGCCTAGGGTGACTACCCACCTGGCTATTCTTCCTGTCAGGTCTCCTTGTTGCAGTAAGGACTTCAAGGGGTGCTCTGTTAGCACCACAATTTTATGGGTCTGGAAGTAATGGTTCAACTTCTTTGAAGCCATTACTAAAGCTAGTGCCAATTTCTCTAAGGGTAGATACCTCGTTTCTACATCGGCTAGGGTTTTGCTTACATAGTAAACAGCGTTTTGCTCCCATTTTTTTTCTCGAATTAGTACTGTACTTATTGCATGTTCTGAAACGGCTTAGTACAGAAACAGCTCCTCCCCTGGTTCTGGATTTGAAAGAACTGGAGCTGTGGTCAAGTACTTCTTCAGGTCGGCCAAAGCGACTTCGCATTCTTCTGTCCACAAGAAGTTTGTGGCTTTCTTCACCAAGTTGAAGAAAGGTCTGCACTTATCTGAGCTTCTGCTGATGAATCTGTTTAGGGCTGCGGCCCCTCCAGTTAGCATCTGTACCTGTTTTGCCGACGTCGGACTCTTCAACTCTAGGATGGCTTTGATTTGATCTAGGTTGGCCTCGATGCCCTTTATAGTCACCAGGTATCCTAAAAACTTACCAGATCCAACTCCAAATGCACACTTCGATGCATTGAGTCGGAGCCGATATGTTTTAAGGATTTTAAAGACTGCTTTTAGATCGGAAAGATGACTCTTTAGCTCCTTGGTCTTAACGACCATGTCGTCGATGTAGACTTCTACTGTTTGGCCAATTAGGTGTATGAACATTTTGGTTACCAGCCTTTGGTAAGTTGCTCCTGCGTTTTTCAACCCGAAAGGCATTACTCTGTAACAGTACAGGCCTTTTGGGGTGATGAACGCGGTCTTCTCTTCATCTGGGGGGTACATGGCTATCTGATGGTACCCCCTATAGGCATCTAGGAAGTTCATTCTTCCATGCCCTGAAGTGGCATCTACTAGCTGGTTAATCTTGGGTAGAGGAAAGCTATTTTTGGGACAGGTTTTGTTGAGGCTGGTAAAGTCCACGCAGACCCTCCATTTACCGCTCTTCTTCTTTACCACCACTGTATTGGATAGCCATGTTGGGTAGTGTATTTCTCTAATGGCCCTGGCCTCTAGAAGTCTGTCTACTTCTTCCTCTACTGCTTCGACGTGCATCAACGTTGGTCTTCTGGCTCGTTGAATTACAGGTTTGGCCGATCTGTCAACATTCAGTTTGTGGCAAGTGACCTTGGGGTCAATGCCAGGCATTTCGTAAGGTGTCCAAGCGAACACCTCAATATTTGCTCTCAAAAAAGTTTCTAACTCTTTTTTCTCTTTTTCGGCCAAGCCCGAGCCGAGAAGAAAGAAGCGTTCTTCATCCCCATCCTGGACGAGGATTTTTTTCAGTGCCTCTTCGTTCTTCTCGGCGGGCTCCTTGCCGACGTCTTCTAAGACTTCCACGTCCTCATCTTCAATTTCTGTCTTTTCTGGCTCTCGTATGCTGCAGGTAGATTTTATTGCTGCCATGGAGCAATTCTTCGCCTGTAGTTGATCGTCTCTGACTTTCTCTATCCCATGCTCTGTTGGGAATCACAATAGTTGATGCAATGTTGAGGGAACTGCCCCCATTGCATGCAGCCAAGGCCTTTCCAAAATGATGTTGTAAGGGGAGGGTGTGTGGATGATGGTGAATTCTGTCTTGATCTTCCTGGTGCCAGCCTGCACCTCCAAGCTTACTATTCCCAGTGGCTATGTCAGCGTTCCATTGAACCCAACCATTGGGCCATTGGATTGTTCCATATCATCTGGGTGAAGGCCAAGCTCCTTGTAATATCGGACGTACATGATGTCACAGGAGCTACCTTGGTCAATCAGGATGCGTTTCACTTGGCACTCCCCAACCTGGAGGGATACTACCATGGCATCATTGTGCGGATGCTGGACCATCTCTAGGTCGGCTTCAGTAAAGGTTATCATTGGTCCCTGGTACTTTTCTGCCCGATGTCTTTTCTCCCCGACTTGGTAGACATGTTGCAGGTGCTTTACTTTCTGGGTCTCTCATCGGATTTCGTTTTCGTTGACCTTCGAGTGGATTACGTTGATTACCTGAGGTCTTCCTACCTGCGGCTGCTGTGCTGGGGGGGTGGGGCTGCTAGTGCCTGAGGCAACCTTGCCCGTTCTTCCTTTGTCCTGGTTTCATCGACAAGGTCTCTCAGATGTCATTGTCTCACCAGGTCTTCCAAATATATTTTCAGGGCTCTACAACCTTGGGTTGTATGCCCATCTTCATTGTGGTAGGCACAATGCCTACCAATGTTTCTTCCCATGAACTCTCCTGGAGTCATCTCTGGCATTCTGAAATAGGGTTGGTTCCGAATTTGATCTAGGACTTTGGGAATTGGGATTCAGAACACAGTTGTTACTGCTTGTGTGGCTCTCAGTTCTGCCTCTTGCCTGCTCGTTCCATTGTTACCTCGGCCTCGCTTCGGTGAGCCATTTCCTTTCTTCTATTTTATCTCCCTAGTTCCCGACGTGTCTTCTTCGGCTCTGGCATACTTCTCGATTCTTGCCATGAGCTCCTCCATACTTTTTGGCAATGTCTTTGCCAAAGACTTTCGTAGTGGGCAGTTGTCTTTCAAGCCGTTCTTGAAAGATACGACTGCCACCTTTTGATTACATTCGGGTATTCAATTGAACACCTTATAGTATCTTTTTGCATAGGCCCTAAGGCCTTCATCCTTGCTGACCTTCAAAGCCATCAATGCGTCCACCCTTAATGGCTGCAGCTTGTTTGTCACAAGCCTGGCCACAAACATCTCGGCCAAGCCTTCCCAAGTCTTCACGCTTCCCTTCGGTAGTTTGTGGAACCAATCTGATGTAATCTCCCCGAAGGATTAGAGGAACACTTTGCAGAGCAACGGCTCGTTTCCACTATACAATGCCATTGAGTTCAATTATAGTCCAACGTGGAAGTTGGGGTCTGACTTTTCATCGTATATTTAAAACCTCAGCATACTGAATCTCTTCGGCGCCGCAAACCTGTCTAATTCCACCGAGAATGGTGTCCTCAGCTTATTTGGGGAGGTTACCTCGGCATAGGCATTCTGTTGCTTCCTTTTGAGGTAATCTCTTAAGTCTTCTTTGCTCCGCCCAGAAGCTCGGCTATCCTTTGACTTTAGTCTTTTCGGTATACTACTCTCGGCCTCGTGGTGAGCCCTTTTCGACCCTTCTCCGTGAGTTGTGTCGAAGCACAATGCCTACCCCTGAACATGCCGATGTCCTTTGGGGTCTGCCTCCCTTGTGTGATGCGTCCTCCGTGATTCTTCTCTTCTTGATCATCTTCGTCCGACCTCCCTAGAAGGTCGGTGAGATTGTCTGTCATTTCCGTTGTGCTGAGGGGCTATGGGGATTGTTTTCTGCCCTCCCTTTTGTGTATTGGCCGCTGGAATCGGCGTGTCCTGCAGTGGGAATGGTGGCTGCATGACGTTATTTTGCATCATGAAATTGACGACCGACTGTAGGTCTGCCAATTTGTTTGCCATCTCTTTTACCTCTTCGTCCCTCCGTAGGCACCTATCCTTCCAAACCTGGAGGTCGTCTTCGTTGTAGTACCTGCTTTGATCAGGTTTCTTTGGTACGTTGCTAGTCTGGCCGACGTTTTTCGCTCCGTGATTCTGGTCACGAGTTTCTGCGTTCGACCTTTCTTCTTCACCATCAAGGTCAATAGGTCTCTTACTCCTAGTAGGAGTGTCGTCCCCAATCTTTTCCTTCTGTCCGTTACTGGCCATCTATTCTACTTTTGTTCCCACAGACGGCGCCAAATTGTGTGAGTGATTTTCTGACCACACTGCCCGCTTAGTAACCAGTTGGAGAGCACCGGTAGAATAGATGACACCTGGCTGACCTACAATAGAAAGAGAAGATTTCGGCGGTGGTTCGTCCACCCGGGGGCACTTCGACGATCAAGTCAGTATATCTCTCAAAGATAAATCAAGTGCTAACCTCATAAGCTTGAGTATCAAAAGCATAAAATTGCGTACCTTAGACCCACGGGGGTGCCTCTATTTTATAGTTACCTCAATCCCAATCTCAATAGAAGCCTGACTTCTATGGATTCTTGTTCAGTACTTACTTTGGACTCCTTCAGAGATAAAGATAAACTCCCTAAGAGCTTTATCCTTATCTCGGCTAAGTCTCCTCTTTATTCTAGGACTCTTGTCCCTTATCTTTTATCCGATTATCTCGGATTCCGATATTTTCAGAGATAACCTCGGCTTACCCGAGATCACCTCGGCGTCATGACCCTGACACGTGGGACCTCGGCTGACACGTCGGCGTCACTTTGCCACGTGTCGGTACTCAAAAATATATCCCCACAATTATTATTTTATTAATTTAACAAATCTCATCATCTATGTTGATTAAGTCGCAGGACTGATGGAGGTGAGAATTGGCGACAACCAGAAAGAATGGAGAAGGGGTGTGATTAGAAAGTAATTGCTCAATGAAATTATTTTTAGAATATATATTTTTTTAATTTTCTTCAATTTTCTCTTTTTCTTTTTCTTGAATATAATTTAATTTTTTTTAAATATTTTTTTTATTACTTCAATAGGTTTAAAAAAAATATTTTTTTTTTAAACTACAAATTGCCAAATAGGCAGCAGCATTGCTCAAATAAAAAAACAGGATTACATATAAGTGGAAACAAATAAATTATTGGAGCCTCTTTGATAAATTCTCTTTTTTAAGTGTAAAGTCCCGGTGTCCTACATTGGGAATGGAGGAAGAGTTTTTAGGTTATAAAAGTAAAAATTTAGATCCTTATATAGTATCGAAGCCTTTTCCCTAATTCTGAGATGGGTGATCCACTGGGAAGAATAAATCCGTGCGGGCATGGTCCAAATTGGACAATATCGACCACATGTGAAGGGTTGGAGCGTTACACTACGCCTCCGTTTGGGAAGTGGGTTGACTTTTTAGTTTTTTGATTTTTTGACTATTTTAGCCTGGGCTAAAAAGCTTGGTTTGGGAATGATTTTTTGACTTTTTTGACTTTTTTTTGTGAGAAAAGAGTGTAATCATTATAGGTTAGATGTGATATTTTATTTGTTGTGGCTAAAATAACTTATTTTGTCTTTTGTGGCTGAAATAGCCAAAAAAACCACAAACTCATCTTCCCAAACGATTTCTAAGAGTTTTATTCCATCAAATTCATATTTTTTTTGACTATTCTATTATGTCCTATTTGAGGTAAGAAGGCCAAAACACTTCCAATCTCTCATACCCTATTAATGTTGATATTTAGGGGTTGTTTGGGATGACTTAAATAAGTGTATTTTTTATTTTTTTACAAAAAAGATGTGCAGAAAAGTAGAGAGGTGATGTGATGAAAAAAAGATAAAAAGATGGATTATTTGCAATTTTCCAAACTTGGCCTTAATGTTGATTGTCATTATGTATTTGTAGTTCCTATGACCATTCATATTGCCTATATCTTCATTCTAAAAAAATAAATTAGCTACGCACCATTATTTATTGTTGATATATATTACACACCAAAAATTAAGAATAATGTTTTATGTACCAATTAATGTACAAACTAGTATAAGGGTATAAGAGTCTAAGAAAATAGTGTAAATCAAGAAAAATGACTTCATAGAATAAAAGTATACATATATGAGACTGAATGAGTTAAGAAATTTCTTATGGTTGGTTTGGCAAGGGCTCATTGGGCTTTTTTGGCTCAATGAGCCATAAAAGACAAAATAGGCTCATGAGCCACAACAGACAAAACATCACATCCAACCCCATAATCATTACATTCTTCTCTCACAAAAAAATCAAAAAAGCCAAAAAACCAAATGCCCTTCCCAAACCAAGCTTTTGAGCCCAGGCTCGTATAGTCAAAAAAGTTAAAAAGTCAAAAAGTCAACCCACTTTCCAAACGGAGACTATGAACTTCTTTGATTAGAACAATTGTAAATGAGATTTATCAATAAAAATTTTTAAATTATTTAAAAAAAATAAAAAAACAATTATAATTATAATTATTAATATTTATAATGTTTATGAATATTTTGCACGTAATTCACCCATTTAAAAAACCTAAAAAGAAACACAACAACCGCAATGTATAGCATTACTTAGGTTCACTAAACGACAAACCACCGCTTAGACCGACTGTAGACTTCTTCCGACAAGTGTCGCCAACCAGCCACTGATGACACGTGGACGGTCAGAGTTTGCAACGTAGTCTTGGGTTCATAACTTGGGATTCAAGATGCACCTTTAACTATGGTTAATTTTAGAGGTTCGAAATCAAACCATGGTTTACTGCCGCCACTATAACCTTTTTTTAATAGTACCATTTTCCATTACCAAAATCCTATCCTCTCTCTCTAGAAGTGATACTGACGCCGTACCCGACCTTAGTGCTCCGGTCACGAGTCTTGACCCTAGACTGAACCGTTCGGCCGTTCTCACTCATCTTCAGTCAACAGAAGCTGCCGCAGTGGACGATTTTCTGGCACTTTCCTTTCTTGATTTGGTCGTTTTCTAGGAAAATTCTGATTTTCCGGCAAAAGAATTTTGAGAATCGTAAGCAGAATACTACAGTACTCGCAGTTGATTAGCTTTTCTGTATTTTGGGAACAAAATTTCGGATTTCTGCTCGAGTAAGCAAAATCTAAGTTCTTGATTCTTGGTTGTGGAAAAGAGTTGATTCGAAAGCGAAGTGAGCTGAATTATTAATATATGAGCTTAGGGTTTTGAAGAAGTCATCATCGTCATGGTTGAGTTGGAAAATTCATCAACAGTGGCTGTTTCTGCAGCTTCTGGAGAAGCGAGTGTATCTTCGTCTGGCAATCAAATGGCTACTACACCACCAGTACTGAAGAAGAAGAGAAATCTCCCTGGAATGCCTGGTAAGTTTGTATCAATCCCAAACTCATCTCTCTAAATTGTGTAAACGTCTAATTAAATATAATGATACAGATCCAGATGCGGAGGTATTAGCTTTGTCGCCGAAAACTCTAATGGCAACGAACCGATTCGTGTGCGAGATCTGCAACAAAGGCTTTCAGCGAGACCAGAATCTGCAACTTCATCGCCGAGGACATAACTTGCCGTGGAAGCTGCGGCAGCGAACGGGGAAGGAGATACGGAAGAGAGTCTACGTCTGTCCTGAGCCGACTTGCATTCATCACGATCCGAGGAGAGCGCTCGGCGATCTCACCGGCATAAAGAAGCATTTTTGCAGAAAGCACGGCGAGAAAAAATGGAAGTGCGAGCGGTGCTCGAAGAAGTATGCTGTACAGTCGGATTGGAAGGCTCACTTGAAGACTTGTGGCACCAGGGAGTACAGATGCGATTGTGGAACTTTGTTTTCCAGGTCTGAAATATACTTACTTCCACTTTTTTGAGTGTTTGGTTACTGAGAAAGTGAAGGAAAAGTGTTTTTTATTTTATTTTATTTTATTTTTTATTTTTCTCAGGAGGGATAGTTTCTTCACGCACCGAGCGTTTTGCGATGCGTTGGCGCAAGAGAGTGCCAGAGCCCAACCCCTGGCTATCGCTAATTCAGAGGAAATGTTGAAGGTTGAGAGTGTTGCTTTGTCGTCTTCTAGTCCACCTCCACCTCCTCTCACTCCATCCACTGGTGTTCTCTCTCCTGTTCTGTCCATTCAAAGCTCAGGTAACGTAATCTAATACATTGTCGAAATTGTGTAGTCCAAAACAAGGAAGTCATGAGACACACTGTTTTTGGGATTGAATCAAATCACCTAAGTCTTCCTCTCTTTTTTTTTTTTCTTTTCTTAAATTATATATTTTTGGATTCTTTGGAACGCTGTTTTCATGTGATGCTTTGGCGTTATTGTTTGTTATAGCCTCCGATTTTGTCGATTACTGACCTTGTTTTCATCTAGAGATTAGCTATATAGGTTAGAGATAAGGGCGAGAAATAGTATAGGTTTTCATAGTATGTATGACCTTCGTCTCTTGTCCAAGTTTATTGGTTATTATTATTAATTAATTAATATATTTTGGTCGATGGATGAACAGTCGGAAATCGCAATTGATAAAGGAGCTCAAAAATCGAAAGTGGAAAAAGGAATTAAAAAGAGAGTTTGGAGTGAGATAGAAAGAAAGGACTCCATGATTGCATCTGCTTTTACTTCCTAAAGTTTTCTAACTTCAAGTAGTTTATGTATTCAAACTTTACAAGTAACAAAAAGTCCGTTATGAAAAGCTTGGTTAATAATCAATCTCTAAGCTTTTACTACTTAGTATTTCTTTTTTCTGTTCTTTTTTAATTTGATGTTTGTTTCCTGTGGCAGAAGCGCCGGAAAACCCCTCCGGAATACCACCGCAGCAACCGGTGGCGGCCAACTTAACCATCGCAACAGCCAGCGGTTCCTCCAGCTCAAGCGGTAATGGTGCAAATTGCAGTAACAGCAGTGTGTTTGCAAGTATATTTGCATCATCAACACCGTCAGGAGTTTCACAACCTTCGCAATCACCATCTTCATTCTCCGATATGCTCTGTGCTATGGCTGGTCCAGAGCACCACCAAACAGAACAACCCATGTCCCTCTCTCTCTCCTCTTCCCTCTATCTCTCCAACAACAATCCCTCCTCCCTATTTCCAACCACTAGTCAATCCCACCATCGCCAATACACTCCGACTCAACAACCCGCTGCTTTATCAGCCACTGCATTGCTTCAAAAAGCAGCACAAATGGGGGCAACAGGGTCGAGTTCCTCATTCCTTCGAGGGCTTGGTTTGGAATTACAATCTTCAGTAGACAATCAAGACACGGCAACAGCTAGGCAATGGAACAACAGCCATGTGGTGGTGAAGCCAGAGAGCAAGTCATCGGTAGCTGCTGGCCTAGGGCTAGGGCTCCACACCGATGGAGCCGCCTCCGGTTTGACTAATTTGATCATGGGCCCACCGTCCTTCTATGGGAACAAGCCGACCACGCTTGATCTTCTTGGCCTGGGGATTGGAGCTGGTGGAGCCTCCACTGCTGGCTTCTCGGCTTTGTTCACTTCCCTTGGAGGTGGGCTTGATGTTGCGGCAGCGGCTTCATTTGGAGGAGTGAATTCCTCGGCCGAAGAATCTTGGAAAGGTTCATCTGAAAGTAAGCCATCATCTCTTCTCTAGTGTAACTCTTTTATCTTAGTTTATCATCTCTCTCTGGGTTTTTTAGTTGGAGAGAACTATTTTGTTTTGATATGTCTATAATATATATATTCATGTATTTTATCTTTTGAGGCTTTAAATTTGTTGAGCCAATTTATTTCTTTTTTGAAGTTTTTAGTTATGGGAGAGATTGCTTTACGGAGGCGTTGCTTTTGTTCTGATTTCATGGGCAATTTCCTAGCTACCAAATACCAAGGCAGATAAACGATTTTTAATTTGAAACTGATGGACATGCGCAGTTTTTTTTTTTTTTTTATTATATATATATATAAAAAAATAATGTTAAAAAGGGTTTCAACTTTCACTACATGGATTCCTGCTACTCGATGAGGCAGTGATTACAAGAATTGATACACAACTTTCTAGGATGAGCATTTCTTATTCAAGTTTAAAAATTAGATTTATCCTCAAGTATAATGATGTAATAATTAATTAAGGGTGATTTGAAAAGTTGATTAAAAATTGATTTTTATTTTTTTTTATTTTTTATTTTTGAGAAGTGACGGATTTCAAAATGTATTAAAAGTTAACTTTTAACTAATTTTTTAAATTGTTCCTTAGAATATTTAAGATAATATTCTCTTTTATATATTTTTAATTATTAATTAATCATATTATTTATACATAAATATAGAAAACGAGTATAAAATGTGGATTTGTATATCAGTTATTTTTATATGATATATGTTGTCCATATTTAAGGGGAAATGTTACCGTGTGCTCTTTTGAAAAGTTAGTAAAAAGTCAGTTTCAAATTTTTTATCAATTTTAGATCACATTATCTCTCATATAATTTACTTATAAAAAGACAAAGTAAGTTAAAAAAAAATAAAAAGTCAATTTTTTACTAATTTTTCAAAACATCCTGTATGCGCATACCATTTTTTAGCTTTTAGGCAAAGATTTTTTTTAAAAAGGGCAAATTACATATATCTCTCGAGGTTTGGCTAAATTACAGATATTCTTGAGGTTTTGGAAATTACATCTCGTCCTTTGAGGTTTGTATTTTCATAACAATTTGCTCCTTGAGGTTTATATTTCATAACAAATTATCCCCTAATTTCTTATGCAAATATAACATTTAGGGAGGAATTCGTAATTTCTCAAATCTCAGAGATATTTGTAATTTAGCCAAACTTCGAGGGGTATAGGTAATTTGCCCTTTAAAAAAAGTTTGTATTTACATTGAAATTGGAGGTTTATTTATATTCATTATGGGTCTGGTGACAAATGGGCGTACGACACAAGAAAATGATAAGATATGTCAATCTTGAAACATTTATTATTAAATTTAATATATTGTTTTATGAATTTTAATGGATTTTATAAATTTTTTATATTTTTTCAATATATTTTTTATTACTTGTTATATATTATTATAATTAAAATTATTTTGTATTAAATGAGTGGCCTGAATTTTGGAGGTGTTTTGCAATATATTACTACTGTACATTAGATAAAAAATGCCAAATGATATTTATAAAAGGATAATTATTTAATGTAATTATTCTAATAAATTTTTACTAGTAATGAGAATTTATTTGGTATGTGTTAAAATAACAGTGTTATTTTAGTACATCATTTTATTTTGATTACAATAATTTTATTTGAGTGATATTAGGTGCGTTTGGTTTCTGTTTTAAAATATTTTTGGAAAATTTTTTTCAAAAGCATGTTTGGTTATAAATTTTCTTAAAAAAATTTTAAAATTATTTCTCTATTATAAATCAATCAATTATTTTTTTTCTTTCCTCTCTCTTTTTCAATCATTTTTTCTTATATATATCTACTTAATTATAATAAAATATTAAATCATCTCAAATTTTAAAATTTCAAAATTATTTTTAAAATATATAACCAAACAAATTTTTTTTAAAAAAATTAAACTCTCTTTCAATTTTTTTTTTTTAAAATTTATCTCAAAATACAAATTAAATTCACTCAAATTATATTTTTATCATATTATTTTAATCTCAATTTTTTCCCTAAAAAATCAAAATGAAACGAGCTTTGTAGCTCCGATGGCTAAAGACCTGAGTTAGGGAAGCAGCTTGGCTAGCTCAACGTGATTGGGAGACAGCTCAAATGTCAGTGGTCTTTTGGCAACAGCCAAAAAAGCTGCGTTTCGCAGCCAAAAACACACCCAGATAAGTCAAAGAAAAAAAAATAAAAATGATAGAAGTCACTGATTTTGAAATTTTAAAAAGATTATTAATGACATGATATTTAATAAAAAAAATATAATATCAAGGTCAAAATATTAAATCATTTATAGTGAATTTTACTGTCACATCATTAGTGGCAGTACTAATTAATGCTCTCACTATTTTTTTTTAAAAAAAAAGCTGGAACACATTTGAAAAGTTTGCAAAATGTGAAGTGTGAATTTACATAATTGCCTTTCCTATTCCAACAAGTAGATAAAGATAAACAAGTCACATGGATAAAAAGTAAATTTCTTAAGTTAGGTGGGTCAATAATAATAGAGACCACTAATTTTAGAGTTCTAAAAAATCATTAATGACGTGGCACTTAGGCCAAGTTTGGCTACAAAGAAAAAAGTGCACTTATTTCATTTTTTTATCTTTTTTGGGTCACATCATCAACATCCCCTCTCTACTTTTTCTACACATAATACAAAAAAAATCAAAAAGTGCACTTATTTAGTCTTCCCAAATTAGGCCTTAATAAAAAAAAAAAATGTAACACCAAGATCAAAACATCAAATCATTCTTAATGGGGTTCACTACTACATCATTAGTGGTAGCACTAATTAGTGCTCTCCCTCATTTTCCGTCTACGCTAAACAAGGACCACTAAGGGTGTTTGTTTGAGCGAATTTATAGCTTGTAGTTTTAAAAAAGTTATTTTTGTACTGTTTGATTAAATTTATTTTAAATAATTTTTAATTTTAATAGTTTATTTAATTTAAAAAACAAAAATGTTTCATGCCCCCTTTCTCTCCACCCCTTTGACCCCCTCTCTTTCTCATTGGTTACATTTTCTTTTTCTTTTTTCTTTTTTTCCTGCTCCTTCAATCACCACCCGCCACGTGTCTATGGGAGTTGTGGGGTGGTGATTGGAGGGGGTCTCTATCATTGCTAAAAAAAAATGATTTTAAGAAGTTGCTCACTATTATTTCTGATTATTAGTTTTTGTTATGGATATGTTAATTTATGATTATATTCTTAATTTTTTTAAATTTTTTTTTAATAAAAAAGATCCAAATGGACTATAAATAATAATAATAATTTTTTTATGAGAAATATAAACAAGTAGTAAATAACAAAAAATAAAAGTTAATTGAAAAGATTATTTTACAGCTTATTTAACAAACACTAGCCAGCAATTTAAATCTATAATCCAACAGCTACATCAAACAGATTAACAGTTTCTGATTAAAGTCATAATCTATAATCTGTTAAATTATAATGTATAATTTATTTTAACAGCTACACCAAATAAAACAAATAGTTTTATTTCAATGTTCAAGAAAATAATTATTTGATACAAATTCTTAGTCATGGTTTGGCTAACATTTTGGAACTAAATAATCACAAAAAGAAAAAATAGATTATATAAATTAATAAAATAAAATATTACTTTTTATCCAAAATCGTTATACTTTTTTCTCTTACAGAAGTAAAAAAAATTTCAAAACAAAAATCAAGCGAGACTAAAAAAAGTTAGGCTAAAAATGTCTCAACATAAAAAAAGTTGGCTAAAAAAGCCAATGCCAAACGAATCCTTAATTTATTGATTAAAATAGTATGATTTTATATATATATATATTTTTATTGCTATTCTAGTTTAGAAATTAGATTTATTAATGTGATAATCAATTAGAATATGGATAAATTACATTTTGCACGCCTGTGCTTTACACCAAATTTTACTTTAGTCCCTACACATGAAATCATGACAGTTTATATTCTGTACTTTTGATCAAATTTCACTTTAGTCTCTACACATGAAATTGTGACAGTCAACTCTCTCAACTTTTACTCAAATCCCACTTTAATCCCTACACAAGTGTCAATGTCTCTCTTATGTTATTTCATTTTTAAGTCTTTAACAAAATTCAGTTATGTAACAAAAATGTGATTACAAAATGACGGGTAAGATAGGAAAATTATCTATATTTCTAATTAAATACACTTTGTTCTATGTGATAAACACATGAAAGTTATATACAATAAATATATATATATATATATATTTGTATGGTAAAAATTGGAACGAAAAGACAAGAAAGCAAAGTTTTTGAAATACAAAAATATGCGAGAAAGAAATCAAAGAGAAAGAAAGATGAATAAATAGAAGACTATGATACCATGAAAAATAGAGTTTTGTGATTGTAATTTATGCAAAACCTTAGTTTATCTTCTTAATTGTTCACAATCTGTGTTTTGTTTTAACTTAATACAATCATATTTTGATGTAAATTTTGGGATAAAATTATATTGGTGAAAATGTTAATGATTTTCCTTTCTTATCCTGATATCATAGTCACATTCTTATCAATAATTAGAATTTGTTAAAGATTTTAATAATTGAGTTACAGAAATGGAACATTGACACTTGTATAGGGATCAAAGTGAGATTTTACCAAAAGTATAGGGGGTTGACTGTCACAATTTTTATATGTAAGGACTAAATTAGAATTTTACCAGAAGTGCAGGGGATTAACTGTCTTGATTTCATGTATAGGGGTCAAAGTGAGATTTAGTACAAAATGTAAGGGTGCAAAGTGTAATTTACCCTTAGAATATTTAAAGTAATTTTTTTTATATTTTCTTTAATTATTAGTTAATTATTTATTTCATTTACAATTTATTGGGTCTAAAATGTGAGTTTATATATTATTTTTATTTATTTATTTATTTATTTATTTTTTGAGTTTTCAATTTGACAAGTAACAAGTGAAACAATAACATTAATGTCACCAAATAACAACTCATGTACAGGTGACTCGTGGGTCTGCCTCCGAGATTTAATTGAAGTGTATTCTTATTTAAGTCAAAAAATTAAATTTATTTTTTAAATTTAATGATGTAGTAATCAATTAGTATATGTAAGAAAATACTCTGTCGTATGTCTTTTCTATTCATTAATCAATTGGCTAGTGCTAGGGATATCAATTTTTCTACCAAATAAATGACTAAATGTCTCGTGTGGAGTCTGTAATTTTGTGGATCATTCACCCACGTGAGATATTTGATTGTTTATTTGGTATAAAATTTGGACACTATAGTATTTTCTGAATAAATTATATCACTTGTATATTATTGGGCTTAAAAAATGAGTTTAAAAAATAAATTTATATATTATTTTTTTTAATTGAATGTTTGTTGCGGCCAACATAATAATAATAATAATGTAATTCAGTGGAATTTTTTTTATAAAAAATAATGATAAATTTTATCAGTTTTAATAATTAAAATTATAAATTATTTTAGGAATTTATAAATATTTTGGAAAGATCTCATTTGTAAAAAAATAAAAAAATAATAAAAAAATCACCAGGGTAAATTTAGCCTAGTGGAAGCCCATACTGCAAACCAAATTGTCATCTCCCATTTTAGGAAAAAAGGCGAGTTCTCTTTACTTGAAAAAGGCTATGGTACACAATTATTAATTATGAATCATAACATCACTAGTAATATTGGTTAAAATCTCGTTTGGTAACACAAAAATATATATATATATATATATATATGATTAAAAAATTAAAAAGATATTAAACTATTCAAAAATATTAGAAATTTTAAAATTTTTATCAAATGTCTCACATAGACATTGGCGGAGGGAATGAGGAACCAAGGAAGTCACGTGTCCTTCATGGATTTCGGGATTTTTTATATTTTTTTATTTTACAAACATAAAGAAAATATTTTAAATAAAAAAATTATAAAGATATTATTAGAGTGAAATGCCAATGACATTTGAAAAATTATGAGAATAATAATGGTTGT
Source organism: Camellia sinensis (assembly GCF_055761805.1). Taxonomy (NCBI): domain Eukaryota; kingdom Viridiplantae; phylum Streptophyta; class Magnoliopsida; order Ericales; family Theaceae; genus Camellia; species Camellia sinensis. Next base: position 212,247,779 of record NC_138963.1, on the reverse strand, counting down.
TTTGATTGAAAATGAAAAGATTACTATAAATCATATTATTTATGAAAATTTTATGAAATTTTGTGAATATAACGGTGATGTTATTATTAATGACATGCAAGTATAAGTAATCTCACTATAAAAATATGAAATTTATTGAATTGTTAGTTATATTTGACATGTGAGCTTTACTCTTTATATGTTTACTTATTATTAGTGGGTGATATCACATACCAATAATGACGTGGTACTATCATTATATTGAATTTTTCATCAAATTTTGTATAAAAAAATAATTTATCAATATATAATTTATTTTAAGACTTATATCCATATTTTTTTTGTATTGTCCATGATACACTAGTTACAAATAATATTATTTTTTTGATTCTTCTTAAAATCAATCGTAAAAACTTGCATGAAATATTTTTGTAAAAATTTTAGATATTGTAATTAATAAGTGCCCCTCTAATTTAATTTTCTGGCTCTACCACTGCACATGGGTGTGGGACCCACTTGGGATCCACATTGTGTGGGCCCTACACCATGTGAAACATTTGGTAAAAACTTTAATAGAATTTTTAGAGTTTCTAGCACTACTTTAAACATTTGTCATAAACTAAAAAGTCAAATATCACATTAATTTTTTTTGCAGAGAGAATTACAACTCTACCCATCTTTTCAAAAATATTTTTAAATTAATGGTAAAGTTTATAAACATTAATAATTGAATTTATAAAGTCTTTCGCTAATCTGTAAATTTTTCTAAATTTTTCACTGATGTGTAATTTTCCCATTTTTTTAATCATAAAATGTAATTTTTTTTTTGACTTCTTATATTTGTAGCTTATAAAATAGTTAAAAATTTATATAAAAAAAGTAAATTATACTGACACCTCCTGAGATTTCTATTTAATACACTCATATTTAAAAAATTACATTTATCACTGTCATATTAAAATGACATATTTGCCCTTAGCCTTTATATATATAAAATAATGCATATATTTTGTTCATTTCAGAGGAAATAACAATCATCTTCTTTGGTTTAATTCACACTAAAAATTAAAATTTTGTATTTTGTATTTTTTTTTTCATTGAATTTTTTTAATATTTTAAGCAATTTTTTTAATTTTTTTTTAGATATACCTAATCTAGATATATTTAAGAAGTATAATATTTTGTGAAAATATTTTTTTCAATTTTCCAAATACAAAAAATAAAAATATAAAAATTCAATACATTATCTTATTTTGTTGTATTCAATGATTTTTTTTTTATAAAATTTTTTGTACAAATTTTATACTTTTTAAATATATCTAGATTAAATTGATCTATAATCTAGATATAATTGTGGAAATAAAAAAAATTATATTCATATATAAATATTTATACAAAAAATATCACAAAAATGTTGTGAAAGTGATATTATTGTAAATATAAATCATATTTATAGGTGTTTTGTTTTAAAGTGAAATGTCGCCTTTAAGCTATATTATTGTATTTGTAAATTTTATATAAAATTTATGTTAGTATATCATATCACTCAACAAGAATATGTATAGGTAGAATTTAATGATGGAAAATTGTATAATGTAGTCATGATGATAGGGGAAAAAAAAAGGGCGAATTACATTAACAGTTTCTATAGTTTGGGGCTCGTGTCACTTTGATTCTTGGCTTTTCAATTCTGACACATTTGATCCTGAATTTTGAATCTTATTCCAAACAAAGACAATTAAAGATATTATTGATCAATTCCAAGGGCAAAGTAGTCAATTTGATAAAATATAAACTAATTTGATAAAAATAAATGTCAAAAAAATATTTTTGAAATTTTAAAATTATTTCTACCCGCCAAAGATAAAATTATGTAAAATTGATAAATCTTTTACGCATTTATGTATTTATTTATTTTACCAAATTAATTTTTTATTATGTGTTTAGATGATGATCATGTAATGTGTGGTTGTTAGGCTTTTAACGTGTAATTAATATATTTAATATATGAAATATTTTTAGTTTTGGAATTTTTGATTTAATGGATTGGTTTAATAATAATATCAAAATTATCGCCATATTTGAGTTTTAAAAAAATAGAAACTAATTTAATGAAAAGAAAAACAATCATCCATTACATGATCATTATCCAAACACATAGTAAAAATTAATTTGGTAAAAATAAATAAATAAATGTGTAAAAGATTTATCAATTTTACATAATTTTATCTTTGATGGGTAGAAATAATTTTTAAAAATTCAAAAATATTTTATTGACATTTACTTTGTTAAATTAGTTTATATTTTATCAAATTGACGACTTTGCCCTTGAAATTAAGTAATGGTATATTCAATTGTTCCTATTTAGAACAAAATTCAAAATTTAGGGTTAAATGCGTCACAATTGAAAAGTCAGGAATTAAAATGACACGAACCCCAAACTATAGGAACTGTTAGTGTAATTTGCTCGAAAAAGAAATAGTAGGAAATGATAAGAAAGAGATCACATGTAATGCATCATCTCAGGCATTAAACAAAGCAGGAGTATCATGAGCTATACACTGTAGTAGTATGCTAGTATATCAGATGTAACTAAGTTTGTTTACTGAGCTGTTGGTTAGTTCGAGAGTTAGGATTCTGTTAGACTTGTATAAAGACTGATTGTAATGTGTGGTGTGATTCTTTAATCAAGATGATAGAATTAGTTCAATATTTCTTCATGGTATCAGAGCTAGAATAAGCTCCAATGAGCTAGCTGCAATGATGTCCCTATCTTCATTCCCAGCATCATATGTTTCAATGATTCCTTCGAATCTGAGTATGCTGATTTCAAATCTAAGTTCACTCGTCCTAGTGAAATTAGATGGTACAAATTTTATAGTTTGGAAAAGGGCAATTGCAAAAAATTCTTCGAGGAATAGATCTTTTGGAAATTGTTGATGGATCTTTTCCTTGCCCTAGTGTAGACGTCCCCGAACGCCCCGGGAGGACGAGTCCCGTTCTGTTCATCTTGGGCTCACTACAATTCGGACTCTCGAATTGTCACGGTTCTTAATCTGAACCAAAGAGTCCAAATCCGGCAAATCGTTTTGAGAAACAGATTTTTTGAAAAAGAAGTGCCAAACATAGACTGCTTTGCCAGATACAGAGTCGCCACCTAAATATTTTATTTTGGAAAATTTAGGAATCCCTGACTCGGTGCCAAAGGCCACGTGTCTGTCATCACCAAAGTTGCCTCGGTTCGGGAGCTTGGGTACGATTGGGGAAGGTCAGCTATGAGCACCCCCTCTCGCCCGATCCGAAGATCGGCCTCTACTAACCATGATATCCAGTTTTAAAAACGTTATGTGTTCTTATTCCATTTATTAGCCTAGAATTACTATGTTATGCGTGTAGCAAACAAGTATAGACCAAATCGCCTAAATTGGAACAAAACATTGCATATTCGTTTGAAGATGGTTTGCTACTCGCAAGTAAGCTAAAATGCAGGTTTTGCCACCCTCGAGTGGGCTTTTAGAAAAGATGGTTTTCCACTATCTAGTGGGCTTACAACTCACAGTTTTAATACATTATTCCAATTTAGGTAATTCAACCTCCACCCACAGGCATTCAAACAGTTATATCACATAAGCAAGTAGCCTCATGGTAAGAATGCTGTCATGGCAACACTCACACGCATGCAAGGATGCTAAAACATAAATGCTCACTGAGTACTCCAAGCCAAAACAGAAACTAGTTAGTAATCATATGCATGATCCTAGTTCATGTTAAGATGGCTAATGCAACACATGCAAGATGCAGCTATAATAGGCTCGGCTGATCTATGGATGACATATGATGATGCTACAACTAACACGTATTCAACTTGGAATTGAAATACAATGCAGTTAGTATGATGCGCCGAGCCCGGTGCATGCAAGACAAATGTATGGATGCACGCATGCATAGCATAAGGTATGCTAAATCAAATATGACCTAATACTAACCATCAAAAGCAGATAAGTAAAAAAGAGAAAGAAGCGGGAGTTGGAAGACATGCACACACGCACCCACACTTATTACAAGTTAGCCCTCACCCGGAGGGACCAAAAGAATATACAAATTAATTATTACAGACCACTTAATTAATTAACAAATTAACTAAACTATGGAAAGCAGTAAAGGCTTCAGGAAGAGGATCCAATGCGCGCGTGCTCGGGTTTGCTCAGAAATCCAATGCCATGCACAAGTTTGCCTCTGTTTTTCCTGCTCTGCTCCTCTGAAAATTGCACAAGTCTCAGGGACCACTCTATGGACACTGTGGAACACCATCGGCTAAGACAGAACACCACCGGCCATGTCCGGATGGTCATCGACCATCTGTAAATCCATCGGCCAACAATGGATGGCCGGTCGGCAGTATAGATGGCCGGCCGGCCAAAGCTTCCTGCAGAACTTGTTTTGACAGCGGCAGAGGGCAAAACATGGCATGGCAATGCATTTCAAGCAAATGTGTGCACCAACACACCCCTTATCATGTTTATGAGTCAAAGGGGGATGGTACTCGATTCTCGGACCACCAATCGCGCGTTTCAATGCGTGATGGCCCAAAAAACCAAGTTGTGCATTTTGATTTCAAAGACATGCAAACCAAATAAACACATAAAGCCCTACCTCTATCATGGTGATTCAAGATGCAAGGCATGCATGCAAAATGCTATGCAACGTAGGCATGGAAGTTAAGAATGCAACATGAACATGTGAATATGTATAGCATGCAACAATCATGCAAAATGGAGCAAGGATGTTACAATATGCAAGACAAGCACGCAACATCATGCAAAAATGGACTTAAACCAATATAGGTAGCTCTCAAGCATGCCAAAATCAGCGGCCAAAATGATGCAACAAAGGCATGAAAACACACACACAAGCATGCATGCACAAAGGCCTAAACATGGAGCGTAAGCCATCAACTCTCCAAAGCATGAAAGGTATGGAAAATGCAAGTACGCAAGCATGGAACATGGACTGAAATATGGTCTCCAATGATGCCAAATCATGAGAACAAGCCAAGTAAAGCATGCTAGTGACCCACACACCCAAGGCTAACAAGCTAGAATGCAAAGAGGCTATACAAAGCATGGCAAGCATGACCAAAACGACACCAAAAAGAACTTAAACATGTTAAAACATGACTAAAAACTTCACAAAGCTAAGCCAAAACATGCAAGCATGGTGGTCCAAATGCAAGATGCCTTTCTAGGCAAAATAAAGGAATGCAAGGCAAGTATAAGGTGCATGCAAGGGACCATTAAACCAAGCAAAAACAGATCTAAGGCATGCCAAAATATGACCAAATACCCACTGAAATATGTCCAATACATGCAAGAATGAGGTGCTCCTTTGAAAAGCCATGCAAGGGGTTGTTCTTCACATGCAAGAGGGACACCCAAGGGGACCAAACCAGCCCTAGATAGGGTCTAGCCAAGTCCTAAAAGTCCCCAAAAATGGCCTGAACCAAGCTTTGAAGGCATGCAAATATGGGCTCCTTTGTAAGGCCAAAAATGCAAGTAAACAAGACAATAAGGAGAGGGGATGGCCCTCTCCTTCTTAGGACCTTAAACCACCATCCTCACCACTGAAATTCCTCAAGATTTCAGTGGTGAGGAGGCCCAAACAAAGTGGTCCTGAAGCTCACCAAAAAAAGCACAAAATGGGGCCAAACAAGGCCTAAGAGGGGGTAAACGACCCCAAACACAAAAGTGACCTTAATGAAGTATCTTAAAAAAAAAAAAAAACAGAACTTTTTTATGTTATACACAAAGCCCAAATCAGCAAGCAAGACAGGCTAAATGAGTGTGCAAAAACGGGGAATAAAAAGGGAAAAGGGGTTACCTTTGAAGACCAGCAAGAACCAGCAGCCTTTAGACCCAAAAATGCAACCCTCAACCTCTGAAAACAAGCTCCAAGAACCTCCAAGTGATGATGGAGGTGTGTGGCTATGAAGTGGTGTGCAATAGGCCAAGAACAAGACCCTTTTGGACCCTCTAACCCACCCAAATGTAGAGAGAGAGGGAGATATAGAGAGGGAGTGATATATATGTGATATATATCAGCTTTTTCTAACCCTCTAAAGGGGAGGAGAGGCCCTCTTTTTATAGAGAAACCAAAGGGGCAAAGCTTCTCTTAGAAGCTTCGAGCAAAAAAGCTATGCTTCTCTTAGAAGCTTGGAGCAAAAGGGCCAAGCTTCTTGGAGAAGCTAGACAAATGGGACAAGAGGTTTAAGCTTCTTGGAGAAGCTAAAAAAGGGTCAAGCTTCTTGGAGAAGCTAAAAAGGTTCAAGCTTCCTTAAGAAGCTAAAAAAAGGGTCAAGCTTGTTGGAGAAGCTAAAAAGGTTCAAGCTTCTTGGAGAAGCTAAAAAGGTTCAAGCTTCCTCAAGAAGCTAAAAAAAGGTTCAAAAGGGGCAAGCTCCCTCAAGAAAAGGTCTCGGCCAGGAAAAGTGGCCGATTGATCAAAAACAGTAGCCGACCGACCATCAATAGTGCCGACCGACCATCACTAATGGCCGGTGGCAAGGATACAAGGCCGGTGGCCTCAAGCCATGGCCGGTGAGGAGTGGGGATGGCCTACAAGCTACTTCTCACCCTCAGAAGCAAAACAACAAGTGTTTGGTGCAAAACCAGACACAAAACAGTCGAGTCGAGAGATCCTGAGGTAGGGCGCGTAGCCGAGACCTCCGGGAACTCAAGACGAAAACGAACAGGGATGATCACTGAGTGTTCAAATGATGACGTCCAAGTCTTAAGGACGGTCAAAAATGGGGTGTCTACACCTAGCGAGAAGATTCGCAACTCATCTAGAGTCGAAGTTCCAAATCCTGAGGCTTTTCAATGGCGGTCGTTAGATGCTCATCTATTGAGTTGTATTACAGCTACATTATCTCCTGTTATCTTCACATCTGTGATTCATCTTCAAACTAGTACTTAAGTTTGTCAGTTTCTTGATAAGAAATTCACATCATTATCACAACCGCATATCCATCATCTTAAAAACAGATTGAGTTCAATTTTGAAGAAAACAGAGCCTATGGAAATTTATTTGAGCCAGATAAAGAGTATTGCTGATTAATTAAGTCTAGCTTTTTCTTATGTTGATGATGAAAATGTTGTTCCTATAGCTTTGAATGGACTTCCTAGTGAATATGATGTTGTTAAAATAGCTATTCGCACTCGATTAGAGAGTATTTCAATGGAAGAACTCTCTTACTTATTGTGTTCTGAAGCCATTCACATTAAAGGGAAACTAAAGTACACATCTGATTTAACTGTTGCTTATGCTACATTGAATTAGTCTAGTTCTTTAAAAGGCTTTCATGCATATTGTAGACGCGCCCGCACATCTCGAGAAAATCCCGTTTTGTTCATTGGACTACTACAGTTCGGACTCAATGTCATGGTTCTGAATCTAACCTTGCAAAGTGCAATGCTAGACCGATAAATCACCAAAGAGTCCAAATCTGACAAATCGTTTTGGAAAACTGATTTTTATAAAGAAGTGCCAAATATGGACTGCTTTGCCAGATACAGAGTCGCCACCTAAATATTTTGTTTTGGGGGAAATTTAGGAAACCCTGACTTGTGCCTAAGGCCACGTGTCCGTCATCACCAAAGTTGCCTCAACTCGGGAACTTGGGTACGAGAGGGGAAGGTCACTCAATGAGCACCCCCGCTCGCCCGATTAATGGATCGGCCTGTACTAAGCATGATATCTTGTTTTTGAAAACACATGTGCTCTTATTTCGGTTATTAAGCCTAGAATTACTATGTGATGCGCACAACATACAAGTATAGACTAGATCGCCTAAGTTGGAACAAAATATTGCATATTTGTTTGTTTGAAAACAGTTTGAAGTTTGCTACTCGCAAATAGGCTAAATCAAGGATTTCAATGAATTGTTCCAATTTAAGTAATCCAACCTTCATTCACAGGCATTTAGGTAGTTATATCACATAAGCAGTTAGCCTCATGGTAAGCATGCTTTCATGGCGAACAATAACACACATGCGGTATGCTAAAGCGTAAACACTCACAGTGTACTTCGAGCCAAAACAAAGAACTAGTTAGTAATCAATGCATGATCCTAGTTCATGTTAAGATGGCTAATGCAACACATGCGAAAATGCATCTAAAATAGGCTCGGCTATTCTAAGATGGCATATGAAATGCAACAATTCGATACATGTATTCAACTTGAAATTGAAATACAATGCAATTAGTGTGATGCGCCGAGCCCGGTGTATGCAAGACAAATGAATGGATGCAAACATGCGAAGCATAAGTATGCTAATTGAAAAAATGCCCTAAACTAACCGTTGAAAGCGGGTAAGTAAAAGGGAGAAAGACGCGGGGTTGGAAGACATGCACACACGCACGCACACTTATTACAAAATTCGCCCTCTCGACGGAGGGTCCGAATAAATAATACAAACCAACTAATTGACTAACTAACAATCAAATTAATTATTACACAACCAAATTGAATAATAAGCAATCTACTTACTAATTATTACAACACTTAATTAATTAACAAATTAACTAATTAAATTACAAATTAAAGCTAACTAACAAGTAAAGCATTTAAAATAAAATGCCCCAGCTCTGCTCGAAGAAGTAGAAGATGCATGCTCGGTTCCCGTCTCAAAAGCTCTCCAAATGCTCTTTAGAGGCTCTGTCTTCAAGGTGTCCTTGAGAACTAGCTGCTGGATCTTACCAAAAACATGCTGGGGAGTGCACCAGTGGCTTACCGACCATGAGGAGCTTCTGCCGACCACCCAGCCGGCCAAGAGTGCACACTGCCGGCCAAGGATGAGGGGGTGCCAGCCAAGGATGAGAGGCTGCCGGCCACTGGTGTGCTGTGACACCAAGCTGCAACAGAGCACAAAACAAAGGAAATGGAGGGTCTCCCAAGGATATGTACGCACTATGCCACCCAATATCACCTCGAAACATCAAGAGAGAGACATAATCAGATCCAAGACCATCAATCACGCATCTCGATGCATGATGGCCAAATATTCAACTTGTGCAAATCAATGTAAAATGAATGCACAAGAAATACATAAATGCCTAGAACTCTATCATGCATGATCAAGAGCGTCAGCGACCGAAAATTGAGGCACGTTTCATCACTCGAAGTATGAAACGTCCCTCGTTTCTCGTACTCGGATTAATACTTAATCCAAACAACAATGCAACACAAGCATGGTAAACATGCAATATGACTTAAGCATGCAAACATGCAACTACATGGCATACTCAATGCAATGTAATATGATTAACTTAACAAAGCTAATGATATGCGAACAATGTTAATGCATGCATGCACAATGCAATGCTACAAGGATAATTTAGCAACGTTTGGGATATGCATACTCAATGCAAAGCAAAATAAGCATATAAGCAACATGCAAGTGAACATGCCAAATGGACTTAAACCAAAAGGGGTAAACCTCAGTCATGCCCCAAATCAGTGGCCATTAGTGCTGAAATGATGATATGAAAAGCATGAAAAGGCAAGGTAAACATGCATGTCAATTGGCTCAAGGATCAAAGCACAGAGATGCGACTCCTAAACACACTTAAAGAGTGACATGGCGGATATGTGAGAGCACCATAAGTTCTGAAAACCTGCATATAATGGTGCCAAACCACCCTGGCGAGACAGACATAGTAAGCAAGAGAGCTCAAAGCTCGAAACTAGCAAAGGAACTTAAGCCATGGCCATGCAAAGCAAGCCTCAAAGGGGCAAGGGCATCAAAAACAGTCCCAAAGGCAGGTCAAGGTGAGTCTAAAAACATGCTTGAACCTAGCCATTACACGCTAGAACAAAAGGCCGAAAACATGGAGCATGCAAGGCTACAAAGGGGTATTACTCTACACCTATTAAAACCAAACATGGCTTGACTTGGACAACATAAAATAGAGTTACATCATGTCAAAATAAGCCCAAAAACCTACTGAGATGGCATCCCAAAGACCTAAGTGTAGAGGTATACACAATGATCTATCCATGAGGCATAAACACTGACTCTTCAAGGCATTGAAAGCATGACAAAGGCGAGTGTATGACCATGAAATATGCACTGATATAACACTTCAAAAGATGCTAAAGCATGCAAACATCACAAGTTAAGCATGTAAGCTCCCTTAAAACTCAAGGCTAGTCAAAGCATTTGCTCTATAGCTATACTAAACATGAGTCATATGACCATGGCAGCCCAAAACATTCCTAGAACAGCCCAAAATATGAATAAAATCATGCTAGAGCATAGCCAAAATATGCTAGAATGATGAGCCAAAATAACATGCATACAAGGCTAGTAAGCAAGATTTGCACTACAAGTACATGAGCCACTCAAGAGACAACCAAACCAGCTTTAGACAGAGTTAAGGCAGGTCCTAAAAGTCACCAAAAAAGTGCCTGAACTAAGCCTCCAAAGTAAAGGGATACATGCTCCTTTGATAGGCCAATAACTCAAGCAAACAAAAACAAAAAGAGAGGGGATCACCCCCTCTGATTTGAGGCCTCAAAACCACATGCCTACCATTGAAAATCCATTGGATTTCAGTGGCTAAAAGGTCAAACAAAGACTAACTCAAAGGCCTTAAGGCATGGCACAAAACAAGGCCAAACAAGGCACACAAGAGGGTTAAACACCCTAAACACCAAAGAGGCCTTAAACAATCAACAAAAGCACTTAGATACAAAAAAATTTTTAGTTGAAAGAAAGGCCTAAAACAATATGCAAGGATGGCCAAAATGAGATACAAATAAATGCTAAAAAGGGGAATATACTCACCCTTGAAGCTCAACTTCGAAACCAGCAACTTCAGGGGTCAAAAACCAATTTTCAGAGCTCAAACAACACTCTTAAGAACCTCAGCCCAAAGGTGGTGGTGTATCACTATGTGTTGTAGTGCAAAAGTGAGAGGAAAATAGACTTTAAGGCACAAAACCAACAACAATATAGAGAGAGAATGAAAAATATATATATATATAGAGATATATCTCTTCAAAATATGCTGAATCTCTGTAAGGGAGGGAGAGGCTCTCCTTATATAGAGAAATGCAAAGCCAAGCTTGTTAAACAAGCTTGGAAAGGGCCTCATCCCTCCATACACGTACATGGAGAAGGGATGAGTGAGAACCAGCTGGCTCAAAAGATCTGGCGTGAAATCTACTGAAACAAAGGGCTCTGCAGGCCATCAGAGGTGGCCGACAGTGCCTCATTGATGGCCGGCAGGCTTCACCAATAACAGGCAGGGTAAAGTGCATGGCCAGCAGTGCCAAACAGTGGCCGGCAATGCCTCAAAAGAAGCATGAAGAAAGGGCTAACACATGGTCTAAAAATGGGGCAGAAAGGATATAGGGTTTGGATAGTTCAAACCTGTGACATTCCGTCGCGAAAGTCGAGTACTCGACGAACAATCGAACTTGTGGTTGGATGTACCTGCAAGCACAACCAAGTCTTGATGACGGTAAAAAATGGAGTGTCTACACTCTAGTAAAGGTTTCTCTCGCCAAGAATCAAAAGGATATTCTAGAGGCCATAGGCCTATTTTTGGTAGATCTGCTTACTTTCGTGGTAGATTTCAATCTTCTCAAGGTTGAGGAAAGTTTGGTTTTGCTATAATTTGTCAAATTTGTGGTAAACATAATCATTCAGCTCTTGAATGTTGGCATTGGTTGAATGCTTAATTTCAACCATCACAATCTTCTCTGCAATTATCTTCCTCTCAATCTTTTTTTGCTCCTCATATATCTCGAGCTTTTGTTGCCTCTACTTCTGATGAGGCTGTTTCTCATGGTTCTCCACCTTGGTTTATTAACTCTACAACATCAGATCATATTACTCATGATTTGCATCACCTAACTTCCTATCAGCCATACTTTGGTTCTGACTAGGTCACCATTGGTAATGGTTCTTCTCTTACCATTCATCATACTGGTCAAGGCATACTTCTACTCCTCACCATTCTTTTCGTTTGAATAAAGTGTTGCATGTGACTTCTATTTATTCTAATCTAGTTTATGTTCAACAACGAGCTAAAGATGATAATTGCTCCATTATTTTTGATAAATCTTCCTTTTCTATTCAGAACAATCTTTCCAAGCCTATTTTACATAAAGGATATCATACTAATGGCTTATATCATTTTCCTGTTCATTCATTGTCTACTTCACCACATGCTTCCCGTTATGTTTTGCATAATTCTACTGTCTCCTCTGTTGTTTCTGCTAATACATAGCACAAAAAATTAGGACATTCATCTATTTTTAAGTTTCAATTGCTGAAGAAGTGTTTGTCGTTATCTTCTAATAAAACTCCCATTTCTAGTGTTGATTATGCTACGTTTAAATCTCATCGATTACCATTTAAACTTTCTAGTTCTACTGTTGATTAACCACTAGCTTTAATACACACAGATTTTTGGGGCCCTCTTGTTTGTTCTTCCTCTAGTTACAAGTATTATGTTGTGCTTATTGATGATTTTAGTCGATTTACATGGCTTTATCCTTTGGTTTATAAAAGTGAAGTATATGCCAAATTTACTGAATTTAAAGTGTTTGTTGAAAAACAATTTGGTTACTCTCTCAAATTAGTGAGATCTGATGGAGGTAGAGAATTTCGTAATCATTCCATAACCAAGTTTATGACTACACATGACATTCAGTATCAGTCTTCTTATCCATTTGTCCCCATACACCATCTCAAAATGGTCTCGCAGAAAGGAAACATCTTCATATCACTGAGACTGCAATTGTACTTCTAAATCAGTCTGTTATGCCCCTTATATTCTGGTTTGATGTTGTGGCTGTTGCTACCTTTTTAATTAATCAATTGCCTAGTGTTGCCATTTCTAATTGTTCTCATTTTGAGAAACTTTTCCATCAACCACCTGACTATTCTCTCTTAAAAGTCTTTGGTTGTCTTTGTTTCCTATGGCTTAAACCATATTCTTTTTACAAATTAGCCCCTAAATCCATACCTCATGTCTTTCTTGGTTATCATCCTACTGTTAAGGGTTATAGGTGTTTAAATCCTCTTATAGGTCATATTCTTCTTTCTAGGCATTTCAGATTTGAAGAGTCCATTTTCCCCTTTGCATCTTCTGTTTCTGGCTCTCATATATCTTATTTGTCTGACTTACAAGCTTTCGTTTGGTAAGCTCCTTTGGCCCATACCTCTCTGTCCTAGTCTAGTCTTTTTCCTACTTTCTCTAGGCTTTTTTTTTCAGTATACTGAGTATATCAGAATAGTCTACTTCTACCCCAGTTCAGTCTTTTCCTTAACTACCTTTTGATCCATATCTGCTTTTTTTTCCCCAACCTTATTCTGCCATAGTTTAAATGTAACGCCCCAAAATAATTACAATAAACTATCTACAATATTAATAAATAATAACAATGTGTAAATATAGTTTTATGAAATAAGTGACCTTTTATTTCATATAATTCCGTGGTATAAAAGGTAGCACATGCAGTTATACATTCATAAGTCCTAACCCTGAATTTATAGCACGTGTTACATATTAAAGATATGAAATAAGATTTAAAACAAATAAGAAATACTCTAAAGGCTTACAACTTTCCAAGATAATACTTGGTTACAACAAAAGTGAGATTAAACTCAATACAAATAAAGCCTTAGGCTTGTACAAAACAAATATAACAAATAAACAAAATGAAGCTCTTGTTCCAAATCCTCCCAAGCTATTGCCTTAGCGGAGGCATATCATCAACACCTGAAAATGGTTTTTCCAAATAGGGTGAGCCAAAGCACAATAAAGATACTTTAACACAGTGTATGAATCTTAATAGAGTTATAAGGTGAATGCATTTGTAATGCTCGTGTCAAAATATTTTATATCTCTTTTCAAAACCATGCAATGCCAAGTTTATATCACAATTCATGCACTCAATTCATTTTCAAGAGAAAACAGGATAGTGGATACAACACTGGGAATCTCTAGGATGTGTCTGCAAATAGGCTATAAGCACTACTAAATTGTCATTTTTACCGATATTAATCAGAAAGTTTGACACCTAACTGCGTAGATTTTTAAACTTTCACCAAGTACACTTAGGCCAACATAATACCACAACTACACTCCTACCCATATTCACCAAGGTATTCACCATTTTTTCTCAAAACAATAACCATTTTCAGTGTGTTAAATATGTTACAATGCTCAATATAATGGATGAGAAAATTAGTTTTGATTTACTTAGTTCTCATGCAATTTCTATAATAATCATAACTATCCTCCACTAATAGTCCAAAATAGATATCTCTAAACATATAATAAATTTCAGCACATATATACTTTCCAACATTTCCAATTAGGAGTGATAACTCATATCCAACTCCATTCCCATCATCATCATTGTTCTAATTCCATAAAACCAGCATCAATTCCATTTCTCTTTACAAAAATTAATTTTTCAGAATTTAGGGCGAAAACCCCCATTTCTTTAAAAATTAATTTCCATGGATAAAATTCACCATTTATCACAACCCAACCATTTTTATAAGGCCATAACCATATACAAGAACCCATTTTGAAAAATCCCTCTTTTGATTTCAAAACCAAAACCCTAGATTTTTATCCAAAAATCCCCAAATCACAATCTTGTTTAGAGAGACAAATAACTAAGTTAAAAATCATAAAAATAGTCAAAGTAATCTTTACCTCAAGAAATGAAGAGAAAAACTCGGGAAAACTCAAAGTCAACGAAACCACGAAACTCTTGGATCAAAAGAAAGTCCTTGATGAGATCTACAACCTTTCTCAAAGGACTAAGGTGAAAAGATGTCTCTAACTACGTAGATCTGAAGATCTATGTGAGAAAAGTTAAGTTTCAAGAGAGAGACAGAGAGAGAGAGAAGAAATAAATGAGAAAAGTGTGTTTGAGGCCTATTTATAGTGGTAGAATAATAACCCTAAAGTCAATGAAAATAATAAGTCAAAAACCCCCAAAAGTAGGGCCCAAGCCTAACCCAAATTCTGGAAATAAGTCGCAGGGGTTGACACCCAAGGTAGTGGTGTTTGCAATAGATAAGATGATCGACCCCCAAACTCGTAATATCGACCCCAAAAATCAGTAGCCACACCCAACACACAACAACGAGGTGGTGTTGACCTTAGGAAGACTAATGTCGACTCCAAAAACCAGTAGAGACACTAAGAGTAAGACAGTAAGGTGGTGTTAACCCCAAGAGCCCATGGTGTCGACCCTAGAAGCAAAACCAAACATGAAAAGAAAGAAGAACGACCGCTATGGATATGGTTTCCCAGATTTAAAGGCAATAAATGGGTCGGGTCTAAATCAGGATCGCTATATTAGACTTGTTCTAGACCAACACAGTCTGATCCATTTCAGTCTCTTTCTCCTTCTATCCCATCTCAACCTCCGCCTTTTGTTCCTATTAATTTCATTTCGATAAATCTTCATCTTTCTCCTCCTCCTTCCAACACTTCACCATAACAAAAATAGCCTTTAGAGACGAAGACTAATGACGAAAATAAATTTTGTCACGAAATACGTACCTTTTAATGACGAAAATAATATTTCGTCTCCAAATATACCATTTTTAGAGACAAAAATAAAATTTTGTCACCAATCTAAATACATAATAAAAAAATTAGGTACGAAATTATTTTTGGTCATTATTTATATATATTTTTGTCACCGAAGATTTTCCTACTAATTTTTTCGGGGGGTGTCAAAATTTTAAGACTTTTGGTGAGGAGAAAATCGGTCACCAATTATAAAATTATTAATGACGAATATATTTTTGTCACCAATAATTTTTAATATTTTAATATCATTTAGTGACAAAACTATTTTTGTGGCCAATATTTTTATCTTTGGTGAAGAAATAATTTTCTCATCAATAAATGGTTTAGTTGCTAAATATTTTAGAGGGAAATAAAAATATATTGGCCCCTATAGAAGCAGATACAGCAATCGGTTCTTTTTCTCACACATATTTGACCACCAAACCTCACCCTACATCACATCACCTCAGTGTAGCTCAGACCACCAACGCCGCTCACCATCGTAATCATCGCTCGCCTCACTGGTACTCTCTCACTCTCGGTCTCTCTCTCTTTCACTCACGGTATGTATTTCTCTATGTTTCTCGCTCTATATACCTTAGCCACTTTCTCTCCCTCTCTGTCCCCCTTTCTCTATTTCCCCCTTTTTGAATCTTGCTCTAGGGTTGTTATGATTTGTTTAATTTAATTTGGTGTTGATTGCAAAAAATGGGTTTGGTTGAAGTGGTCTAGTTAGTTTTATTTTTGGATTTAATTGAGATTTGATTTGTAGGTAAATTTGATTTGAGGTGAATTCTTTTGCAGATATCTATTTGGATGTTGGACTTAATGTTTTCTTTTTAGTTAGTAATATTCAAAATTTATTTATTAAAGACCTGATTTTCATGTTTTCTTTGGGGTGTTTGGATTTAATTTGGGATTCTGTGCTTGTTTGTCTCTCAATTCTGTTTTGTATGTGAATTTTGTTATTACGGAATAATGTGAACCTTGTGGGTGAATTTGATCATATTATGTGTGACAACCCTCACCTCTAATTAGTGCTAATCTGTGATTAAGCATGATAAGTGATTGATCTGACTGAAATTCCGAATTGATTGCATGAGTATGCTGTTTTAAACGCATTTCTATATGTTTGATTACTTAATTGACCAGTTCATGTTTTAATTTTGAATAGCGAATTGGAGGCCTTATCGGCGGCCGATTCAGAAATTGATTGGTATTTTATGCTAGTTAGAATTTCTGTGATTTTATGGTAGGTTTAATTTAAAATTGATTTGGAATGATCAAATTAGATTAAATAATGTTGAATCGCATTAGTTCAAGTTATTTACCAAATTGCCACTTAGTGGGCCACTTTAGAAGCTTTGTTTGGAGTGTGATTCATATCAATTGTTGCACCACCATCTCATCCTTTTCTTAGGCCAAACTGTGGGAGAGAGAGAGGTAGGAGAAAATAGAGTTCATCAAGAGCTTTGCTTGGAAATTTTAGCAGAATTGAAGAGCATTTGCAAAATTGAGCTTTTATACCTTGAATTCAAGACCTAAGGTAGAGATTTCACCCTCTCATTTGTGAATTTGAGTTGTATCTTGCATGGTCCATGGTAATTTAGAGTTTAAAGTCAAGAATTGGTTTGAGGAGTTGAGGTTGAAGGTGAATTCATGCATGCATGTATATGTTCTTGTATTTTGAGGTTGTTTAGCATGAATTTCTTCCATGCATGTGTATATTTCAGTTGAGGCCCTTGAATTCACTTTGTTCTTGAGCTTAATCTTGCATTTGATCAAGTTTTAGAGCACTAGAGTTCATAAGAGTTCATGCATGTTATGTTTTTACATAATTCATGAAAACTTCTTCGAAATTGGTGTTTAATTGACTCACCTTTAGGCTTTGATTGTAAAATTGATTTATAAAACATGTTATATTATGGGTTTAAAGTGTTTTTCCAGAAAATTAGTCCAAAAGGATCGAGTTTGAGGCTTAAATGCTTGAGTTTTGTGCTTGGGGATGAGTCTGAAAATTCCAGATTTTGGACCCACGCTCGAGGGTAGGACTTCACGCTCGAGCATACCCTCTGAGTCGTGCACTTCCGCTCGAGTGTGAAAAGTTGCGCTCGAGCGTGAAATGCATGTATCCAAAAGTTCTTGTGTTTTACAGTCCGCTCGAGCGAGAGAGTTCACACTCGAGCGAGGACTTGAGTCTCACACTCGAGCGGAGGTCAAGCATCCGTCGAGCGTGAATTGCATGCATCCAATACTTTTCATGGAGTTTACAGTCCGCTCGAGTGAAGGAAGTCATGTTCGAGCAGAGCTCCTTTGTCTGCATGTCCGCTCGAGCGTAGAAATCCACGCTCGAGCGAGACCCCTATTCTCTGAAAATTTTGAAAAGTATTTTAAAGTACATCTTTGCATCCTCATTTCATCCTAGGCATTCCTAGGCCTAGTTTAAGGCATCTTAATGAGGTTATTGATGTAGAACCACACCGAGTCAAGATAGGGACTAAGTTGTTGATTCCTAAGTGTGTAACTTAGTGTGTGTTCATTCTGTAATTGTGTAGGGTTGGCATTCGAGGACGCTCATTAGCTACTTATAGCCCAGTATTCTGTGAATAACAATGTTGTAAAGATATGTCCAATTATGATTATTTTTCTGAATGATCAACTGTTCTGCATACTGAATCGTTATGGTTTAATGAATGAATGTTTGTCCTATTTGTAAACTGCAACCGTGGCATCCATAGCAATTTACTGTTACTGCACTGTTACTGCTACTGTCACAGAGATCTTTGTCGGTTCCCATGTTTGGAACCACTACTGTTTACTGTTATGATGGCCATCAACTGACTGTTCGATCTGTTAAGACCTACTGTACTGTTTTGCTATTGGATGTACCACATATGACTGCTATGGTTTCTAAATGACTAATATGACTGTTTATTACTGAAAGGACATTCATTCTTAACCACTTTACACAACTGTTATTCACTGGGCTTTAGCTCACTGTTTATATATATATGTAGGTATCCAGGCACTGGACCGGAGCTAGGAGTGTCGGGTTAGCTCTCGTTTTGTCAAGCCAACCGTTGTGCCTCGCTGCGAGGTTCCAAGTCGTTTCAAGCCATGGCTGCTTTGGGCCGTTTTAGATTTCCCCTCTTGCATTTGTTCTGTAATAAATGTTAAGACTTGCACTGTACTGTTGTGGTAGGGATTTGGTCCCTAACCTGAATGCTTGTACATATGGTGTATATATGTTTTGCTTATGAATGTGAATATGTTCAGGAAAGTCTTTTTGCATTCAGAATGTCACAACTCATTGGACACCTTTTATTTACTGTTTTGGCTTCCGCCAGCCCCTTACTCTGTATAACTGTCTTTACTGTTAAGCAGGCCTTTGGTAATCACCGATTACTGGCCGGTTATGGTGCTAAACCCATAGGGACGGATTTGGGTCGTGACAGAGTGGTATCAGAGCGATATCATACCACGAGTTATACCGCACACACGTGTCCAATGAGCTTTAGGATGTCCTAGAGAAGTGATTAAGGCATTGCATAAGCATTGAAAAAGTGTGTGTGGCCATGGCATGAATATATGTACTAATGTGCTAATGTGTTTAAGTAAGCAATTCCTATGTTTATTATTACTGTATTGCATATAGTGAAATGGACAATGCAAGGAATGCCGATGAAATAGAATCATGTGATGCCAGAATGGCAAGATTAGAAAGAACAGTTGAACTGTTGACTGAAGCTTTAAGACAGCAACAGAACCAACAGCCCCCACCTCCTCCTGTACAGTCGGAACCAAATGTTAATGATGACATAATTTCTTTGACACAGAAGTTCAGCAAAATGAAACCACCATTCTTCCAAGGAGGCCTGGAACCATTAAAGGCCGAAGCATGGGTGCTAGAAACGGAGAAGTTGTTTGAAGTGTTTCCGTGTTCTGAGGCACACAAGGTATTGCTGGCTACCTTTACTTTACAGGAAGAGGCCAGACGGTGGTGGATGCTTTTTCGTGACACCGACAATGTTATGACTTGGGCTCAGTTTAAGGGAGCCTTCTTTGAGAAATATTTTCCTCAGTGTGTCAGGGATCGTAAAGTAATTGAATTTGAACAGTTAAAGCAGGGTACCATGGCAGTACCAGAGTATGAATCAAAGTTTACTGAACTTGCCCGATATGCACCACACATGGTGGATACAGATCATAAAAAGGCCAGAAAGTTTGAGGGCGGGCTTAATGTCGAGATACTGGACCGAATCAACGTCCTAAAATTACTTAAGTATGTGGATGTTCTTGACCGAGCAATAATGGCCGAGTCGAATATTGAAGCATTGAAACAGACTGAAACACCAGCAACTGAGTGGCGCGGTAAGCGACGGGGCTTTAAGTTTAAGAAAGGCCGGAACAATTCATTGAACAAGAAGCAAAACACTGGGTCTTCAAACAGTTCTAGCCAGGGTAACAATTCCATACCGCCCTGTTCAGAGTGTGGCAAGAGACACAAAGGGGTATGCTATAAAATCTCTAGTGCTTGTTACAGGTGTGGCAAGGTGGGCCACATGGTCAAAGATTGCCCTTCCACTTCTCAAGGCAATAGTAAAGCTACAGCTAGCGCCGTAGCATCAACTGCTCCACCGAAACCCAACCCCAGAGCTACTGGAAAGGAGCCTGTAAGGCAAGGCCGGGTATTTGCACTCGTACCTGGAGATGTGCAGAATACCGAGACCGTTGTGTCAGGTATACTCTCAATCTGTGCTCAAAATGCTTATGTTCTGATTGATTCAGGGTCTATGCATTCATATGTTTCGCATGCTTTTTCACAGAAATTGAATAGACCATTGGAACCCATGAACTATTTGTTAGTTGTATCTTCACCCGTTGGGGAATCCATGACTTGTTCTTATATGTACCCTGCATGTGAGATTATTGTTGGAGATGTGCATTTGTATATTGATTTACTGCCTTTGAACATCGACCATTTTGATGTAATATTGGGAATTGACTGGTTAACAAAATATCATGCTACCATAGACTGTGTAACAAAACAAGTTGTTTTCCGTCCACCTAGATTGCCTGAATTTGTGTTTAGTGGAATGGGTGTAGTACCTCCCCCATACCTAATTTCATCCATGAAAACATTTAAACTGATTAAAAAGGGGTGTAAAGGGTATTTGTGTTGCATATTGACTGTACCTACTGATGCTAAAGCTAATGTGGACAGTATTCCTATAGTCAGAGGATTCCCAGATGTTTTTTCAGATGATTTGCCAAGGGATTTGATTGATAGGAACATTGAGTTCACCATTGATGTGATTCCGGGTACACAACTAGTTTCCAAAGCTCCGTACAGAATGGCACCTACCGAACTGAAAGAATTGAAAATTCAGCTGTAGGAACTGTTAGATAAGAAGTTCATCAGGCCTAGTACTTCGCCATGGGGCGCTCTAGTTTTGTTTGTAAAGAAGAAAGACAGCTCATTGAGACTCTACATTGACTACCGTGAACTGAACAAGGTAACAGTGAAAAACAAATATCCATTGCCTCGAATTGACGATTTGTTTGACCAGTTACAGGGTGCTCAAGTCTTTTCTAAAATTGACCTTAGATCCGGATACCACCAGTTGAAAGTCAAACCAAAGGACATTGAAAAGACTGCCTTTCGAACGCGGTATGGACATTACGAATTCCTTGTTATGTCTTTCGGAGTTACTAATGCACCTGCTGCATTTGTGGACCTTATGAATAGAATTTTCAAACCATTCCTCGATGAATTTGTAGTTGTATTCATAGATGACATTTTGATTTATTCCAAAAGCAAGGAAGAACATGAACGTCATTTGAACATTGCCTTATAGACCTTAAGAGAACAGAAACTATATGCAAAACTGACGAAGTGTGAATTTTGGCTTAATAATGTTATGTTTTTGGGATATGTGATTAGTAAGGATGGCATTACAGTTGACCCGCAGAAAATTGAAGCAGTGGTGAATTGGCCTAGACCGACTAATGTTACTGAAGTTCGAAGCTTCCTAGGCTTAGCCGGGTACTACTGAAGGTTTGTGAAAGACTTCTCCAAAATTGCCCTACCATTGACTCAGTTGACTCAAAAGGAGATATCATTTGACTGGGCCGATCAGAGAGAATCAGCCTTTCAAGAGTTAAAGACTCGACTTGTGACTGCACCGATTCTCACCTTACCCTCAGGTACGGATGGATTTACTGTTTTTAGTGATGCTTCTTATAAGGGTTTGGGATGTGTCTTAATGCAGAATGGTAAACTTATTGCATATGCTTCTCGACAACTGAGACCGCATGAGAAAAATTATCCGACCCACGACTTAGAACTTGCTGTAGTAATGTTTGCATTGAAAATCTGGCGTCACTACCTTTATGGGGCAACATGTGAAGTGTATACAGATCACAAGAGCTTGAAATATTTCTTCACAGAGAAAGAATTGAACATGAGGCAGCGGAGATGGTTAGAACTGATAAAAGATTACGACTTGCAAATTTTGTACCATCCGGGGAAAGCTAACACCGTTGCCGATGCACTGAGTTGGAAATCAGTTGGAAATTTAGCCTATTTACTTATCGGGCAGAAATAATTGCTATGTGACCTTGAAAAATTTGAGGTTGAACTTGTTTTGCGTGAACAAGGTGGAACCTTAGTCGTTATTTCTGCTCAACCGGCACTGATTGAGGAGATTAAAGAGAAACAGCAACATGATGACTTTTTGAAAAAGGTCATTAATGAACGGGAGTTCAAACCGAGGCCAGATTTAAATTTGAGAACAATGTGTTGAAATTCCAGGGAAGGTTGTGTGTACCGAATGATTCTGAGCTGAAAAGAAGAATTCTGCAAGAGGGCCACAATTCGAAATTGTCTATCCATCTAGGAAATACGAAAATGTACCAAGACTTGAAACTGAATTTCTGGTGGCCGGGAATGAAGAAAGAGATCGCTGATTTTGTATCGAAATGTCTTCATTACCAAAAAGTTAAAGCTGAACATCAACGACCCGCAGGCTTATTGCAACCCTTACCAATACCGGAGTGAAAATGGGAACATATCACTATAGATTTCACTGTTGGTTTACCTCGCTCCAGTAAAGATATGGACTCAATTTGGGTTATTGTTGATAGATTGTCACAACCCAAACCCACCCCTATAGGTTTAGCATCGTAACCGGCCAGTAATCCTTGGATTACCGAAGGCCTCTAAACAGAGTAACAAAATTAAGGGGCTAGCGGAAGCTAATACATAAATACAATTGTCCAATGAGCTGTGTTGACTTATATGAAACGGAATATTTAAAAACTTTATATACATAATCAAAAGTCATTCATACATTATACCCACACACATAGAGTATCTTAAGTACAGCCAACAGAACAAACCAGTCTAAGATATACAGAAACAACATAACTTAAACACTTGAGACACTCCAGGAACCTCCACGTGAGGCGCAAGGGTTGGCTGACAACAGAACACAGATCCAGACAAAAGCCTTCAGGCACGGGCTCCAGAATGTTCACCTATATATATATACACACAATGAGCTAAAGCCCAATGAATAACATTAAGGTAAAAGGGTTAGTAAACGAAATCCGAATATATCATAAGCAGAAAATAGACCAGAGCATAATCATTTTCATATCAGAACATAATAATGGTACATCCCATAGAACACATCACAGAACGTCTTCCGACTAGAGTAATCGATTCTGGATACCGATTAAACACATATCACCACAATGAAGTGGCTAACGAGATCTCATAATCACATGTATGTCATGGACCCATATTTTCATGCCGTCCCCCATGACTTGGGACTATCTATAGATGCCATAATAGATTTCAAACATGGAATGTTCGTTCACGAAAACAGATATCATTTCAGAAATCAGAACCTATCATATTTCATTTGGAACGTAATTCATATGAACGTATCTTTACAATAACGTTACTCACAGTGGTTTCCTGCAATGGTCAATCAACCCTCGAGTCTTGACCTACAATCACAAAATACATAACACAAGCATGTCTTATCATTACACATGTACACGGCCAACACGGTTTAGCTTACATTACACTAGTTCTTATTCTTTCTTATCAAATTGCCTAAAACACACACACTTGCTGTAGACACCCCATTTTTGACCGTCCTCAAGATTTGGACGTCATCGTTTTAACACTCGATGATCATCCATGTTCGTGTTCGTCTTGAATTCTCGAAGGTCTCGGTCGTGCGCCTTGCCTCAAGATCTCTTGACTTATTTGTTTTGTGCTTGGTTGGACTAAGGACTTGTGGTCTTTGCACTTGAGAGCGGGAAATGGCTTGTTGGCTATCCCCACACATCACCGGCCATAGCCTGAGGCCACCGGCCCTGTTTTATTGCTACCAGCCAAGAGTGATGGCCGGTCGGCAATGTATTTAGTCGGCCGGCCCTTTGTGTTGGTCGATCGGCCTTTTCTGCTGGTCGAACCCTATTCATCTGCTTTATGCAGATATTTAGTGCCAGGTGGCACAGACCCTGCCCTCCATACACGTGTATGAAGGATTTGCACCATTTGTTTTAGCTTCTTGAGGGAGCTTGAACCTTTTGAACCCTTGTTTTAAGCTTTTTGAGGAAGCTTGAACCTTTTGAACCTTTGTTTTAGCTTCTTGAGGAAGCTTGAACCGTTTGAACCTTTTTAGCTTCTCCAAGAAGCTTGAACCTTTTTAGCTTCTTGAAGAAGCTTGAACCTCTTTAGCTTCTCCAAGAAGCTTGAACCCTCTTGTTTCTCTATAAGAGAGGGCCTCCCTCTCCTTTAGAGAGGTTCCAAAAATTTGTTTAACGCTCCAAGATATATCTCTCTTTATATCTCTATATTTTAGGTTCAAAGGGTCTAGTTCTTGGCCTATTACACCACACCTCATAGCCACACACCTCCACCATTCATCTAAGGTTCTTGGAGGTCATTTTCAGAGGTTAAAGAGTTGGTTCTTGGCCCAAGAACCTGCTGGTTTTGCAGCTGTGCATCAAGGGTGAGAACTACCCTCTTTATACCCCATTTTTGCACACACTTTTAGCCTATCTTGCATGCTGTTTTGAGCTTAACTTATAACTGATAAAAGTTCTGTTTTTGCATGCTTTTGAAGTTTGTTTAAGATCACTTTTGTGTTTGGGATTGTTTACCCCCTCTTCGGCCTTATTTGGCCTCATTTTTGTGCCTTTTTGTGAGCTTCGGGACCACCTTGTATTGGCCTTCTCACCACTAAAATCCAGAGGGATTTCAGTGGCGGGGGTGGTGTTTTGAGGTCCATCCCCTCTCCTTGTTGTCTTCAATACTTGTCATATTTGCCTCATATGTGAGCACCTTTGTTAAGTTCATGTTGGCCATGTCTTAGCTGATATTTGTGGTTATTTTTCTATCATATGCCACTATTTTTGCCCATCTTGGTCATTCCATGCATGGTTTATACACTTGTAGTGTAAATTTTGCAAACTAGTCTTGTATGTCTCATGTTTGAGCATGTGTTTCTAGCTTGTTTTTGGGCCATCTTAGTAGATTTTTGGTGTAGTTTTAACAGGCCTTAGATCTGTTTTTGCTTGGTTTGGTTGGCCCTTGCATGCCTCATACACTTGTAGTATAAATCACACACACTAGCTTTGTATGCTCCTTGAAGTAGCATCTCATTTTAGCCTATGTTGTGTCCATTTCAGCATGTTCTTAGGCTTATTTTATCATGTCATACCTTTGTTTAGGTTTGGTTTGGTTAGCCCTTGCATGCTCCATACACTTGCCATGCAATCCCATGAAATAGCCTAACATGCGTCATGTTGTGACATGTCTTTTTAGCATGCTTTTGGCTTGACTTCAAGAAGATTTTATCTATGTTTTGGTATGCTTGAGGTCTGATTTTGGTTGTCTTGGTCACCCATGACTTGTTTTGCATAGCTTTGGTTCAATCTTGCTTGTAAGCTTTGTGTATTGAGTCATTTAGTATGCATTACTTGGCCTATTTCAATGATTTGGCATCATTTGTAGTGTAATTTTAGTCCATGTTTCATGGTCATGCACATGCATTTATCACTCTTTAAATGCGTTTGAGAGTTGTACTTGTATGCCTCATTTATGGACCATTGCATGAGCTTCATCTTTGTGCATTCCGAGCCACTATCCCAATACATTTGGCCACTGATTTTGGCATGCTTGAGAGCTACCCATGTTAGTGTAAGTCCATCTCACCATGTTGTTGCATGCTTGTTTCATTTTGCATGTTGTTGCATGCTATACATGCCCACATGTTTAGGTTGTACGCCTATTGCATATTGCATGTTAACATGCTCATGTTGCATTAGATTTGTTGCACACTTGAGCTATTTGCATGCTTGCTTGCTTGCTTGCCTAGGTTGCATTGCATTGTGTGTGCATCTCTTGCCTCTTGATCAATCATGATAGAGGTTGGGGCCCTTTATGTGTTTTGTGCATTTCATTCCATATTGAGTTGCACACTTGGCTTTTTTGGCCATCATGCATTAAAATGCGTGATTGATGGTCCGAGGGTCAAAAACCATACTCCTTTGAGTCTTAAACATGATAAGGAGGGTGGTTGTGCAAACATTGCTTTGAAAATGCATTACCATGCTCTGTTTGCCTTCTGCTGTAGCAAAACAGGATTCTGCAGGAAGAGATGGCTGGTCGGCTATCTTCAGTGCCGGCCGGCTATGAATTGTTGGCTGAGAGCCTCACACATGGTCGATGACCAGTTTCCCATGGCTGGTGGCCTTGCCTTTTGGCCGGTGACCTTCCACAGTGCTCAGAAGGTGGTTCAGAAACATTCTGGAGACTTGTGCAATTTTCAGAAGTGCAGAGCAGTGTAAACAGAGGCGGCATGAGTATGGCAATGGATTTCCGAGTGAAACCGAACATGCATGCATTCATCCCTCTTCCCGAGGCCTCTTTACTGCTTTCTTAGCTTAATTAATTCATTTAATTAGTTAAGTGTTGTGTAATAATTAATTAGCTTGTTAGTTAGTTAATTTGTATTATTCTTTCGGTCCCTTCGAGAGAAGGCAAATTATGTAATAAGCGTGTGTGTGTGTGATACATGTCTTCTAACCCCACGTCTTTCTCCCTTTTATTTAACCGCTTACAATGGTTAGTTTTAGGGCACGTTTCAATTAGCATACTTATGATAACATGTTTGCACACATTCATTCGTATTGCATGCACTGGGCTTGGCGCATCATGCTAACTACATTGTATTTCAATTCCAATTTGAATACATGTATCAAGTTGCATTTCACATGACATCTTAGAATAGCCGAGCCTATTTCTAGTTGCATTTTGCATGTGTTGCATTAGCCATCTTAACATGAACTAGGATCATGCATTTGATTACTAACTAGTTTCTGTTTTGGCTTGGAGTACTAGGTAAACATTTACGCTTTAGCATCCTTGCATGTGTGTGAGTGTTGCCATGACAGTATGCTTTCCATGAGGCTATTTGCGTATGTGATGTAACTGCCTGAATACCTGTGGGTGAAGATTGGATTGCTTGAATTGGGACGATTCATTGAAATCCGTATTTTAGCCTACTTGCGAGTAGCAAAACTCAAACCATTTTTCCGAACAAACGGATATGCAATGCGTTGTTCCAAATTAGGCGATCTAGTCTATACTTGTTTTGCTGTGCGCATCACATAGTAATTCTAGCTAATTAACAGGAATAAGAACACATGTGTTTTCAAAAACAAGATATCATGTTTAGTAGTAGCCGATCTTTGATCGGGCGAGCGGGGGTGCTCATAGCTGACCTTCTCCAATCGTACCCAAGTTCCCGAGCCGAGGCAACTTTGGTGATGACGGACACGTGGCCTTAGGCACGAGTCAGGGTTTCCTAAATTCCCCCAAAATAAAATATTTAGGTGGCGATTCTGTATCTGGCAAAGCAGTCCATGTTTGGCACTTCTTTCTAAAAATCAGTTTTTCAAAACGATTTGCCGGATTTGGACTCTTTGATGATTCATCGGTCTTGTATTGCACTCTGTGAGATTAGATACAGGACCGTGACATTAAGTCCTGAACTGTAGTGAGCCCAAATAAACAAAATGGGATTCCCTTCCGGCACGTTCGAGGACGTCTACACTTGCAGTCTTGGAACTTAGTACATTCTTTCCTTAGTGTGTTTCTAATCCATAACCTCATTACTATGGTTTAATTAAGGCTTAGGAATGCCTAAGATGCAATGAGGATGCCAAAACATGCCTTGGAACACTTAGGCAAAATTTCTGAAAATAAGGTGTACACTCGAGCGTAGCTTTCCTCGCTCGAGCGGACATGCAAAATGTGAATGGTCGCTCGAGCGCACATTCCTTCGCTCGAGCGATCTATAAAAGACATGAAACTTTTAGGAGCTTTCAATTCACGCTCGAGCAGACTTTTGGTCGCTCGAGCGGAGTGCACGCACTCAGATTGGTCGCTCGAGCGTGAACTCCCACGCTTGAGCGTAGATGCAAATTCTGGAATTTCCAGATTGCACCTTCAAGCTCAAAACTCAAATTCTAACCTTCAAAACACATCTCTTGGGCCCCAAAACTTGAAATAACATAGTAAACTTGTAAAACATGAAGAATTTAGGATCATTTCATAAAATCATGGCCCAAGGGTTTGCCAAAAGTTCCTAATTTCAACTTAAACTTCAAGAATGTTTATGAACACAACATGCATGAATTTTTCTTGTATCAAACTTCTCAAAACATGATCAAACACCACAAAACAACTTGAAACTTGATGATTTCCCCAAATGAAGATGAATGAAGATGAATTTCAAACATGCAAGAGAGGATTCATGGAAATCATGCTCAATTTGTAAGAAAATGTACATGCATGCAAAACTTTTCAGTCTCTTTGCTCCAAAACTCATGAAACTTGTAAATTGAGCTCAAAAGCTCCATGCATGTAAGAAATCCCTTTTCAAACTATGAATTCAAGGTTCAAAACATGATAATTCAAACATGGATGATGTGAATCATGTTCAAAATGATGAAATTAAACTAAACTAAGCATGCATGTATGAATTAACTCTAAATTCATCATCTATGGTCCAACTCTTGTACATAATCACAAATTCTTCTTGAAATGATCTACTCGATGGTTAAAAGTCATAATTAAGTCTTAAATCCTTACCTAGAGTCTTCAATTAGCTAGGTACTTGCACATTCTTTGATCAATTCAAGCTATAGCCTTCAATCTCTCCTTAATCTCTTCTTATCTCTCTCTAAAATGAATTCTCAGATTTTGGCACTAAGAGGTAAAAGAATTGAGCTCAAGAATGAGCGTAAGGGTTGCATATGTAGCTATGGTGCTAAAATACATTAATTAGAACATAAGGCTTGCCAAACGCAACTTAATGAATCAGACTGAATCAATTTTTAATAAAATTTTCCATATGGTTCTAAAAATTCCAAATAACACATCAGTGTAGTCAATTTCAGTTTCGGGTGCCGATAAGGCTTTCGATTTACATATTAAAGTGGAATTCTAAACAGATGTTTCTATAAGTAATAGATAGAAAGCCAAAATCATACAAAATGCAGAATAAACACATAATTTATTTTAATTCTCTCATTAACATCATTAAATACGGATTAGTGGCTAATTACGAATAGGGGTTGGTACATAGATTGACTAAATCTGTTCACTTCTTACATGTCAAAACAATCAATAATGCGGACAAATTGGCTATAATTTATATTGATGAGATTGTTAGATTGCATGGAGTGCCAGTATCTATTGTTTCTGACAGGAACCCGAAGTTCACATCGAGATTTTGGCAAAGTCTGCAAACTGCCTTGGGTACTGAACTGAGACTGAGTAGTGCATACCATCCTCAGACAGATGGCCAGTCAGAAAGAACAATCTAGACTCTGGAAGATTTACTGCAGATATGTGTTCTTGATTTCCAGGGAAATTGGGAAAGTCATCTACCTTTAGCTGAATTTGCCTACAATAATAACTTTCACTCGAGTATTGGTATGGCGCCTTTCGAGGCTTTGTATAGCAGAAAATCTCAATCTCCTATTTGCTGTGCAGAAATTGGAGATGGGCCTTTGCTTGGGCCCGAAATTGTACATGAGACTACCGAAAAAGTGAAACTAATTTAACAGAGATTGAAAACCGCACAAATTCAACAGAAAAGTTATGCGGATGTCCGAAGGCGAGACAGGGAATATGAAGTGGGTGATCATGTTTTCGTTAAAGTGACACCGATGAAAGGCCAGACTCGCTTTGGAGTTAAGGGTAAGCTAGCGCTGAGATATGTCAGACCGTATGAAGTCATTGAGAAAATTAATTCGGTGGCGTATCAAGTAGGGCTTCCTCCTGAAATGGAGCATATGCATAATGTCTTCCATATTTCAATGTTGAGGGATTATCTTCGGGATCCCTTCCATGTGATTGAGCCTACCCGTGTAGTGCTAAGTGATGACTACACTTATGAAGAACGGCCTATTCAGATTGTAAATCGACGGATCAAGAAGTTGAGAAATAAAGAAATCCCGTTAGTAAAAGTTGATTGGCAAAACCATGGTGGCGTTTATGCCACTTGGGAAAGAGAAGATGATATGTTAAAAAGATATCCTGAACTGTTCCCCCTGAATCCAGTATTTTACCAGAATGAAGGTAATTCGAGTTTGGGGACCAAACTCTTTTAAGGGGGGAAGACTGTGACAACTCTCACCTCTAATTAGTGCTAATCTATGATTAAGCATGATACGTGATTGATCTGACTGAAATTCTGAATTGATTGCATGAGTATACTGTTTTAAACACATTTCTATCTATTTGATTACTTAATTGACCTGTTCATGTTTTAATTTCGAATAACGAATTGGAGGCCTTATCGGCGGCCAATTCAGAAATTGATTGGTATTTTATGCAAGTTAGAATTTATGTGATTTTATGGTAGGTTTAATTTAAAATTGATTTGGAACGATCAAATTAGATTAAATAATGTTGAATCGCATTAGTTTAAGTTATTTACCAAATTGCCACTTAGTGGGCCACTTTAGAATGTGATTTTATGGTAGGTTTAATTTAAAATTGATTTGGAACGATCAAATTAGATTAAATAATGTTGAATCGCATTAGTTCAAGTTATTTACCAAATTGCCACTTAGTGGGCCACTTTAGAAGCTTTGTTTGGAGTGTGATTCATATCAATTGTTGCACCACCATCTCATCATTTTCTTAGGCCAAAACGCGGGAGAGAGAGAGGTAGGAGAAAATAGAGTTCATCAAGAGCGTTGCTTGGAAATTTTAATAGAATTGAAGAGCATTTGCAAAATTGAGCTTTTATACGTTGAATTCAAGACCTAAGGTAGAGATTTCACCCTCTCATTTGTGAATTTGAGTTGTATCTTGCATGGTCCATGGTAATTTAGAGTTTAAAGTCAAGAATTGGTTTGAGGAGTTGAGGTTGAGGGTGAATTCATGTATGCATGTATATATTCTTGCATTTTGAGGTTGTTTAGCATGAATTTCTTCCATGCATGTGTATATTTCAGTTGAGGCCCTTGAATTCACTTTGTTCTTGAGCTTAATCTTCCATTTGATCAAGTTTTAGAGCACTAGAGTTCATAAGAGTTCATGCATGTTATGTTTTTACATAATTCATGAAAACTTCTTTGAAATTGGTGTTTAATTGACTCACCTTTGGCCTTTGATTGTACAAATTGATTTATAAAACATGTTATATTATGGGTTTAAAGTGTTTTTTCAGAAAATTAGTCCAAAAGGATCGAGTTTGAAGCTTAAATGCTTGAGTTTTGTGCTTGGGGATGAATCTGGAGATTCCAGATTTTGGACCCACGCTCGAGCGTAGGACTTCACGCTCGAGCGTACCCTCTGAGTCGTGCACTTACGCTCGAGCGTGGAAAGTTACGCTCGAGCGTGAAGTGTATGTACCCAGAAGTTCTTGTGTTTTACAGTCACGCTCGAGCGAGAAAGTTCACGCTCGAGCGAGGACTTGAGTCTCAAGCTCGAGCGGAGGTCGAGCGTTCGTCAAGCATGAATTGCATGCATCCAGTACTTTTCATGAAGTTTACAGTCCACTCGAGCGAAGGAAGTCACGCTCGAGTGGAGCTCCTTTGTCTGAATGTCCGCTCAAGCGTAGAAAGCCACGCTCGAGCGAGACCCCTGTTCTCTGAAAATTTTGAAAAGTGTTTTAAAGTACATCTTTGCATCCTCATTTCATCCTAGGCATTCCTAGGCCTAGTTTAAGGCATCTTAATGAGGTTATTGATGTAGAACCACACCGAGTCAAGATAAGGACTAAGTTGTTGATTCCCAAGTGTGTAACTTAGTGTGTATTCGTTCTGTAACTGTGTAGGGTTGGCATCCGAAGACGCTCATTAGCTGCTTATAGCCCAGTACTCTGTGAGTAACAATGTTGTAAAGATATGTCCAATTATGATTATTTTTCTGAATGATCAACTGTTCTGCTTATTGAATCGTTATTGTTTAATGAATGAATGTTTGTCCTATTTGTAAACTGTAACCGTGGCATCCATAGCAATTTACTGTTACTGCTACTGTCATAGAGATCTCTGTCGATTCCTATGTTTGGAACCACTACTGTTTACTGTTATGATGGCCATCAACTGACTGTTCGGTCTGTTAAGACCTACTGTACTGTTTTGCTATTGGATGTACCACATATGACTGCTATGGTTTCTAAATGACTGATATGACTGTTTAATTACTGAAAGGACATTCATTCTTAACCTCTTTACACAACTGTTATTCACTGGGCTTTAGCTCACTGTTTATATATATATATATATAGGCGTCCAGGCGCCGGACTAGAGCTAGGAGCGTCGGGTTAGCTCTCGTTTTGTCAAGCCAACTATTGTGCCTCACTGCGAGGTTCCAAGTCGTTTCAAGCCATGGCTGCTTTGGGGCGTTTTAGATTTCCCCTCTTGCCTTTGTTCTATAATAAATGTTAAGACTTGCACTGTACTGTTGTGGTAGGGATTTAGTCCCTAACCTGAATGTTTGTATATATGGTGTATATATGTTTTGCTTATGAATATGAATATGTTCAGGAAAGTCTTTTTGCATTCAGAATGTCACAGCTCATTGGACACCTTTTATTTACTGTTTTGGCTTCCGCCAGCCCCTTACTCTGTATTACTGTCTTTACTATTAAGCAGGCCTTTGGCAATCACGGATTACTAACCGGTTACGGTGCTAAACCCATAGGAGCGGGTTTGGGTCGTGACATTATGTATATTAACTTATGTCATCATATGTTCAAAGCATACAAGTAGACACTGGAGTTATGTTGTGTAAGAAAATATTGATTTTCCTTAAATGTTCTATTATTTTGTTTAGATGAGAATAACCTTACGATGAACTAATGTAGTGTAGTTGAAAATTGTCTTGGCCAATAATGTAATGTAGTGAATTTGATGGACTTTCCAGGAATATCAAAAAAACTGATAAGCTACATGAATTTGTGGAGAATACTAGGAATTTTTTTGATGAAGCTTAAGGTCAACTAAGTATGTAAGTGTAGCACTGAGGTATTGATAATTAAAAAAGGAGGAGAATAAACTGTTTCAGTAGATACCATTGTGAAGATCAGTGTTTACAACAACCAGTGTAATGTTTCATGAGGTAATTGGAGGGACATCAAATTTTCATAAACAAAGTAGTAGACCTTTGTGCCCAACATAATTGTTTTTGTGTGGGAAACATACTTTTGTTAGTATTCGGTTTGATTAGTTGCTTAATTTAATTTGAAGATTATAGAACACTGTACACTTGGTGATTTTTGTTGATTTTTTAATGATCTTTTTTGGTAAAGATGTGTTAAAATTAATAATGACCATTTTTGTTAGTTTTTATTCCTTACTTGCATGTAACCTTAGAACTTGTATAAGAATCTTCCTTAAAGATCCGGACATATATTTGGTGAAGCTCTTATTGAATTTTTCAATTTAATTAGTTCATAAATACACAAGTCTACATTATACTATATTGTTTCTAATCTTTCATTTCTGATCAGACATGGATAAAAGTTGGATTGCCCTAGGTAGGACAGGTGAAGGAAGGATAAGTAAACCATATAATGATAGGGTCAAGTTATTTCTTCAATTTGCAATGGGAATTTTAGACCAGAATGCGAATATTTTGTGCCCGTGTATAAAGTGTGTGAATGTTTATATACAAAATCTTCACATTTAAGCTTGAAGATAGGCCATCGGAGACCAAAATCGTGTAACAACCACGAGACGGCCTGAGAAACACCACAAACACCTCGGGAGGGACCAATGTAAGTTGTGAAAACTTACGGAACTAGCACGGGACTCTTGGTTTGAAAACTAAGTTCAAAAATGTACTTTTTCACACTTAAGCTTGAAAATTGGCCATCAGAGGCCAAAATAGTGTAACAATCACGAGATGGCCCAGGCAACACCTCAAACACCTCAGGAGGGACCAACGTAAGTTGTGAAAACTTACGGAACTAACACGGGACTTCCAGTTTGAAAACTAAATCGAAAAAGGCACATTTTTCACACTTAAGCTTGAAAATAGGCCATTGAGGGCCAAAATCGTGCAATAGCCATGAGATGGCCCGGGGAACACCTCAAATACCTCGGGAGGGACCAATGTAAGTTGTGGAAACTTATAGAACTAGCACGAGACACCTAGTTTGAAAACTAAGTCAAAAAATGTATTTTTTCACACTTAAGCTTGAAAATAGGCCATTGGAGGTCAAAATCATGTAACAGCCACGAGACAGCCCGAGGAACACCTCAAACACCTTAGGAGGGACCAATGTAAGTTGTGAAAACTTACGGAACTAGAACGGGACTCCCGGTTTGAAAAATAAGTACAAAAATGCATTTTTTCACACTTAAGCTTGAAAATAGGTCATCGGAGGCCAAAATCGTGTAACAGTCACCAGACGGCCCGGGAAACACCTCAAACACCTTGGGAGGGACCAACATAAGTTGTGAAAACTTACGGAACTAACACGGGATTTTCGGTTTGAAAAACTAAGTCGAAAAGGCACTTTTTTCACAATTAAGCGTGAAAATAGGCCATCGAGGGCCAAAATCGTGCAATAGCCATGAGATGGCCTGGGAAACACCTCAAACACCTCAGGATAGACAATTGTAAGTTTTTAAAACTTACGGAACTAGCACAGGACTTCCAGTTTGAAAACTAAGTCGAAAAAGGCACTTTTTCACATTTAAGTTTGAAAATAGGCCAGCGGGGGCCAAAATCGTGCAACGGCCACGATATGGCCTGAGGAACACCTCAAACACCTCAGGAGGGACCAATTCAAGTTGTGAAAACTTACGGAACTAGCACGGGACTCCCGGTTTGAAAATTAAGTCCAAAAATGTACTTTTTCATACTTAAGCTTGAAAATAGGCCATCGGGCGCCAAAATTGTGCAACAACCACGAGACGGCCCGGGAAACACCTTAAAAACCTTGGGAAGGACGAACGTAAGTTGTGAAAACTTACGAAACTAGTACGGGACTTCAGGTTTGAAAACTAAATCGAAAAATGCACTTTTTTCACATTTATGCTTGAAAATAGGCCATCGAGGCCAAAATCGTGCAACAGCCACGAGACGGCCCAGGCAACACCTCAAACACCTCAAGAGGGACCAACGTAAGTTGTGAAAACTTACGGAGCTAGCATGGGACTTTCGGTTTGAAAACTAAGTCAAAAAAGACATTTTTTTTCACACTTAAGCTTGAAAATAGGCCATCGGGGGCCAAAATCGTGCAACAGCCACGAGACGGCCTGGGGAACGCCTTAAACACCTTGGGAGGGATCAACGTAAGTTGTGAAAACTTATGAAACTAACACGGGACTTCCGGTTTGAAAACTAAGTTGAAAAAAGACACTTTTTTCACACTTAGGCTTGAAAATAGGCTATCGGGGGGCAAAATCGTGCAATGGCCATAAGACGGCCCAGGGAACATCTTAAACACCTCGGGAGGGACCAATTTCAGTTGTGGAAACTTACGAAACTAGCACAGGACTCCCGGTTTGAAAACTAAGTCCAAAAATACATTTTTTCACATTTAAGCTTGAAAATAGGCCATCAGGGGCAAAAATCATGCAACAGCCACGAGATCGCCCGGGAAACACCTCAAAAATCTCGAGAGAGACCAACGTAAGTTCTGAAAACTTACAGAACTAGCATGGGACTTTTGGTTTGAAAACTAAGTCGAAAAGACACTTTTTTTACACTTAAACTTAAAAATTGGTCATTGGGGGCCAAAATCGTGCAACAGCCACGAGACGGCTGGGAAACACCTCAAACATCTCGGGAGAGACCAACGTAAGTTGTGAAAATTACAGAACTAGCATGGGACTTCCGGTTTGAAAACTAAGTGGAAAAAGACATTTTTTCACATTTAAGCTTAAAAATAGGCCATCGGGGGCCAAAATCGTGCAACACCACGAGACGGCCCGGGAAACACCTCAAACACCTCGAGCGGGACCAATGTAAGTTGTGAAAAGTTACGAAACTAGCACGGGACTCCCAATTTGAAAACTAAGTCTAAAAATACATTTTTTCACACTTCAGCTTGAAAATAAGCCATCGGAGGCCAAAATCGTGTAACAGCCACGAGACGGCCCGGGGAACACCTCAAATACCTCGGGAAGGACCAATGTAAGTTTTGGAAACTTACGGAACTAGAACGGGACTCCCGGTTTGAAAACTAAGTCCAAAAATGTATTTTTTCACACTTAAGCTTAAAAATAGGCCATTAAAGGCTAAAATCGTGTAACAGCCACGAGACGGCCCAGGGAATATCTCAAACACCTCGGGAGGGACCAATGTACGTTGTGGAAACTTACGAAACTAGCATGAGACTCCTGGCTTGAAAACTAAGTCAAAAAAGGCACTTTTTCCAACTCTTAAGCTTGAAAATAGGTCATCGGGGGCCAAAATCGTTAAACAACCACGAGAAAGCCGGGGAACACCTCAATCACCTCGGAAGCAACCATTGTATCTTGTGTAAACTTACAGAACTAGCATGGGACTTCCAGTTTGAAAACTAAGTTCAAAAATGAATTTTTCCAACACTTAAGCTTGTAAATAGGCTATCGGGGGCCAAAATCGTGTAACAGGTACGGAAAGGCCCGGGGAACACCTCAAACACCTTGGGAAAGACCAATGTAAGTTGTGAAAACTTACGGAACTGGGACGGGACTCCCGATTTGAAAACTAAGTCGAAAAATGCATGTTAAATTGCATATTTAATTGATAAGATAATAATTGTCTAACTTGTATTCTTTTTTTTCTTTTTCTTTTTTGTGTTTCATTTTTTTGCAAATTCAAGATTAGATATGGACATGTTTGGTAATTTGGAGAGCAGAAGCTAGCTTATTTTGTGTTTTTGTTCATATTACCTTACATGTATCTTGGTTGCCTTGTAAATTTTATATTTCTGTTGGTATTACAGGACATGTTTGGTAATCCACACTTGATATTATATTTTTGTTGATATTAGTAGATATGTTTTTGTGGTTATTAGGAGACGTTTTTGGTAATCCGCATGCGGTTGATATTGTATTTTTGTGGATATTAGTAGACATTTTTTTGTGGATATTAGGAGACATGTTTGATAATCCGCATGTAGTTGATATTGTATTTTTGTGGATAGTGCTGAAATTCGATTGTGATGTTTATGAAAATAAACAGATTTTTGTATTGACTTGTAATAGATATTTTATTGAATAAGTTATTGAAATGCGTAGGGAATTTTTAGGGAAAAGAAAAATTTTAATTTGAAAATAGTACCCCCATGGAAAAAAAAAATAATTATTATTAGCGACAAAATAAAAAATGTCACGAAATGAAAATTTTTAATTTGAAAATAGTACCTTCATTTTAAATTTTTTTAATTATTATTAGCGACGAAATAAAAAATGTCGCTATTAGTTTTCAAAAAACATGACGAATAATTTTGTCACTAAATGGTATAATACCAAACAAATAATTTCGTCACATTTGCTGAATATTTTATCGCTAAATTGAAATATTTGGTGGCAAAATTTTTTTGTCATTGAAGAAATTTCTTTTCTACTCATTTTAGTGACGAATTTTTTTGTCACCTTAATCTATATCATTGGTGAGGAAAACTTTCGTCACTAAAATCTATTTGGTGACGAAATATTTCATCGCCAAAAACAATTAAAATAAAATATTATCTAATTTTAGTAACGAAATTGATGTTATAGAGGATGAAAAATGCAACATTTGGAGACAAAAAATTTCGTTGCCAAAAATGAAAAATAGGCGACGAAACTGTTTTTTGTCACCAGGTACTTTCAGCGACAACGTATAAACGACAAACGTGGTGACAAATTTTTTTCATCATAGATCACTTTAGTGACGAAAATTTGATGTTTGGAGACAAAATTAGTCTGTCACTAAAGGCCTTTTTTTTGTTGTAGTGCTTACTCTATGCAAACCAGGTCTAAAGCCAGATCTCATGCCCTGGCTGCTCAGTCTATTGAGTTCCTTCCTCCAGATGGTTTTACAAAACCTCTCTCCACTCAGTTTGCTCTTACTTCTCCTATTTGGTTTCATGCTATGATGGATGAATATTCAACTCTTCAAAAGCAAGGCACTTGGTTTTTGGTTTCTCTGATGGGTCGTTTCGTACACCAAATATAAACACTAAACTATACCAAATTCCTTAGAATAGTGGTAAGTCCAGGTATCGATCCACGGGAACAAATAGGAAATTAAACTAATTTAATTATTAAATTTCTAAATTAATTTTGATAAAAAGATTGAGAGATATCATGACTAAACAAGAATTAAACAAAATTGAGGAATTGAATTGACAATTAAAAATAGGGTTTGAGATATTGATTTTTGGGCAAATCCTGGGACAAAGAATTCACCACTAACCAGATAAATAAGACTTAACATCGGCCATCAATTGCAATCCGATTTGAACTACCCAATATTTCGCAACTATAAGTTTGAAACATTGATAAAGAGGATTGTTGCATTCCACGTACATGCACAAATCATCCCAAGTAGCATGAGTCGTTTGCTCTAAACTATAGTAGCAACATGACTCGTTTCTTGTAGCATGACTCGTCTCATACTTTGAACACAAACACAAAGAAAACTAATGTACGGAAAGTATTAAACAATCACAGAGAATAAAATACTTGAAGAGATGAAAAAGAAAATTATTATAAACTTCTAAAACATCCATACATTTATTCAAACTGTTTCACAATCAAAGCCTAAGAAAAATCTCTTTGCATGGCTAGAGTTTCATCAAAACCTTAGAAATAGTAGCCTAGCCACTCATGGAGGAGTGGGAAGAGGTAGAGGAAGAAGAAGCCACCATGGGAGACATTCTTAAAACTTCAAGTTCTTTTCTTCCAAACCTTAGCCTCTCTATCCTTTTTTTTTGAAATATTTTCGAACCTTGTTACAACCTCTTTTTCTTCTTTTTATTCCTAGCAGAAGAACCTTAAATTTTTACGCACACAACCCTAGGTGGGCCGCTCGAGCGCCCATGTAGACCACTCGAGCGGTGGCGGGCTGCACGTGTGGTGGAGCTTGGCCGTACGTGAGGTGAGGTGGTAGGCCGGGATTTTCACTCCTCGCATGGAGAATCTGCTTTCGCGCCCTTTTTGCTTGAATTTACATGTTGCCTACCAAATCTGTACAAGTGCACTAAACACAATCTCCACCAAATAAACAACATTGAATACTAAAAATGTAACTTAAGTGGCCTCATTGTGATACCTTTCGGTCTACATCACTCTTCCTTATTCTAAGCAAGCAATTGGTTGCAAATGGGTATTGAAGGTTAAGAGGAATTCAGATGGCACTATTGTTAGACACAAAGCCAGGCTTGTAGCCAAGGGCTTTCTTCAACAACATGGGATGAATTTTCAAGACACCTTTTCTCCTATGGCTAAGTAACCTACTATCAAAATTTTACTTTGCCTAGCTTTACATCATCATTGGCCAATTAAACAACTCGATATCTCTAATGTTTTTCTATATGGTAAGCTTGAAAATGAAGTGTATATGGAACAACCCCCTGGGTTTATTGATCCCTCAAATCCCTCCATTGTTTGCAAACTTCACAAGGCCTTATATGGACTAAAACAAGCCCCAAGAGCTTGGTATTCTACATTTTCTTCATTTCTTCTCTCTTAAGGGTTTACCAACAGCAAATGTGATACTTCTTTGTTTATCCACAAGACCTCTTTCTCTCTTATCTATATTTTGATATCTGTGGATGATATTCTTCTGACTGACACCAATGCTTCTTATATTCATACTCTCTTGTCTTATATGCATCATGCTTTTTCCATGAAGGAACTGGGTGATATTTCCTATTTTCTAGCA
The DNA here is from genome assembly GCF_055761805.1 of Camellia sinensis. NCBI lineage: Eukaryota > Viridiplantae > Streptophyta > Magnoliopsida > Ericales > Theaceae > Camellia > Camellia sinensis. Next base: position 212,207,773 of record NC_138963.1, on the reverse strand, counting down.
TTTCTGTTCAACCTCATTCCCATGGTTTCTTTCTTAATCAATACAAGTATGCTTCTAATTTACTTGTTAAAGCAGGAATGGTTGGTTATAAGCCTTATGTTACTCCAGTTTCATCCAAATCCCCAATAACTACCTCTGATTCTTTGCCTTGTCCTTAGTGTTTTCTATATAAAAGCATTGTGGGTGCTTTATAGTACCTCATTTTCACTCAATCAGAGTTATTTTTTGCTGTTAATCAGGCTTGCCAATTCATGCACTCTCCTACCATTGGTCATTTTGCTACAATTAAACGGATTTTACAATATGTTAAAGGCACTCTTGCTCTTTTTCAGCCAAGTTCATTTCAACTTCATGCTTATACTGACTCCAATTGGGCTGGAGATCCTTATGACAAAAGATCCACCTTTGGCTATTATATCTTTTTAGGTGCCAATCTTATATCTTGGTCCTCCAAGAAGCAACCTACTGTGTTTAGGTCTTCCACCAAAGCCGAATATAGGTTTCTTGCTCACACCACTGCCGAACTCACTTGGCTTCAAATGTTTGTTGGTGAATTTTCTATTCCTCAGCCTTATTTTCCTGTTATCTGGTGTGATAACCAATCAGCCCTTTCTTTAGCAGCTAATCCTGTCTTTTATAGTCGGTCCAAGCACATTGAAGTGGATTACCATTTCGTTGGAGAGAAGGTCGTTGCTCATAAATTACTTCTCCATCATGTTTCGTCCTCAGTAGTTAGCAGACATCTTTACCAAACCTTTATCCACTGCTCGGTTCTGTTTTCTCACATCCAAACTCTAGGTTGTTCCCTCACCCTTGCATTTGAGGGGGGTGATAAGGAAAAGATCACATTTGATGCATCATCTCAGGCATTAAACAAAGTAGAAGCATCATGAGCTATACAAAGCAGTAGTATGCTAGCATATCAGATGTAACTAAGTTTTTTTATTGAGCTGTTGGTAGTTAAAGAGTTGGGATTCTATTAGACTTGTATAAAGACTGATTGTAATGTGCGGTGTAATTCTTTAATCAAGATGATAGAATTAGTTCAATACAAATTAGATATTCCAAAAGTTTTATGCATTCCAAAAGTTTTATGCTTCCCAAATATGTTGGCAATCTGTAGGGACCCTATATGTGTGTCAATTTTACTCTTTTTATATCAATTTTGTGTTTAATTTTTTTTTTATTTTTTGTTACCTACAATGACACAACATATCATATTTTAACTTTTAATTTTTGGCAAACTCAGACTTAACTCTCTTACAATGGGTTGGATTGGGCAAGAGATATTAAGGGGCTATTAGAAGTTTTCTCGGTAGTTAACTTCAGATCTTTAGGAATTAGTTTTTGGCTATATCTAAATACAAGATAACTTGGACCCAATTGAACTAGGTTGGGCGGGAGATACATAGATTACAAATCAAATAAAAGAAACTCCCTTTCAATGTCATTGTGAGTGAATTATGAGATTTAAATTAGGAGTTTTTAGCATTTCTAGTTATAATTGATAATGCCATTTTACAAATTGGATTAAAATTAATTAATAAAATTGTTCATTCACTATTCTCGAAACAAATATGGGATTAACATTTAATTTAAAATGATTCATTCCTTTTTGAATGAACTATTTTATCACTGATTTTTGTCCCATATTTTTAACTAATTTCACAATCAAAACACTCCAAATAAACTCCTAATCTCACTACTTCTTTTTGGGAGCACATAAATAAGTTGTGTATTGGTTTATTGATTTATTTCAATCATATTATCTCTTTATTTTTTCTATACATTTTTTTGTAATAAGTAAAAAAATCAACTTGTCATACTCAAAATAACCCAAGTAATGCTAGACATATTGTATTTTTATAGCACAAACATAAAAAAAATAAAAAATAAATAAATAATAAAAAAAATTAGAAGCACGCTCGATGCATTGACAACTTCTAATCAAGTAGAATATCATGAGTCCATAGCTTTGCTACTTTATTAAATGATTCAGTGTAGTTTGGGAAGTGATTTTTTTAGGAAAAATGTTTGAGAGTCCAATATACAGTTCCGATTCGTAGCTCGAAAGAGCATGGCTTGAGAGTGGCTCGACACCAAAACGACGTCGTTTTGATGTTTTTTTTTTTTTTCTTCTTCTTCTTCGCATTTTTCTGAAGAAGAAGAAGAAGAAGAAGAAGAAGGAGCTGGGTTCATCAACATCAACGCCGATCATCAACATAAGGAGTTGGATTCATCAACATAACCTCTTAGTACCTACCAAATCATTTGGGGTGTGTTTGGTGACGTTTATGTTTTTAGTTTATATTTACAAAAATTTTATAAACTGATTTTTGTTTATTTTTAGAAAAACATAAACTACAAACGCGTTTGGTAATTGACAAAATGTTTAAAAAAATTTAAAAATGTAAAAAAGAGTGAGAAATGGCAAGTGGTGGCAAGTGGTGGCAAGTGGCGGCGGAAGACGGTGGTGAAAAGTGGTGACAGTGGGTGGTGGGTAGCTGGTGGTGGTGGGTGGTGGCGGGTGGGTGGTGGTGGTGGTGGGTGGGTGGATAGGTGACGGTGGCGGGTGGGGGGTGGTAACGAGTGGGTGGTGGTGGTGGTAGTGGTGGGTGGTGGTGGCAGGTGGGTGGCAGATGGCGGGTGGTGGTGGGTGGTGACGGGTGGTGATGGTGGGTGGGTGACGCTGGCAAGTGGTGGGTGATGGGTGGTAGCGAGTGGGTAGTGGTGCTAGTGGTGGTGGCGGGTGGTGGGTGTTGGTGGCAGGTGGGTGGTGGATGGCAGGTGATGGTAGGTGGTGGCAGATGGGTGGTGGGTGGGTGGGTGACGGTGGCAGGTGGTGGGTGGTGGTGGTTGTAGTGGTAGCGGGTGGTGATAGCAAGCGGGTGGCAGATAATGGGTGGTGGTGGTGGTGGGTGGGTGGGTGGGTGACGGTGGCGGGTGGTAGGTGGTAGCGAGTGGGTGGTGGTGGTGGTGGTGGGTGGCGGGTAGGTGGTGGGTGATAATGGTGGTTGTGGGTGGTGGGTGGTGGTGGCGGGTGGGTGGCAGGTGGCTGGTGGTTATGGGTGGCTAGTGGTGGCAGGTGGTGGATGGTGGTGGCAGGTGGGTGGTGAGTGGTGGTGGCAAGTAAGTAGCGGGTGGATGGCAGATAGGTGATGGGTGGTGGTGGTGGTGGCGAGGGGTGGGTGGTGGTGGCAGGTGGATGGTGAGTAGTGGTGGCAAGTGGTGGTGATGGTGAGGGGTGGGTGGTGGTGGCGGAAGACGGTGGTGGAAAATGGTGGGGGGTGGTGACTAGTGTTGGGTGGTAAAAAAAAAAAAAACTCAAAACTCAAAACGGAAACACATTTTTTGTATTTTCATTTTTTGGCGAAATTTATAAACTGAGACCACTGATTTATAAATCAAAAATTTTACCAAATAAGTTTTTATTTGAATTTTTAAAATTTTTGTAAATATAAATAGAAAATTGAAAACGTACGTATTACCAAACGGCACCTTGGTAAACCTCTTCGCCACTAACCCATACCATTGGGTGTGTTCATCAACATCAGCATCAACAAAAAAAAAATTAAAAATTGTTGATCAACATCAACCAATTTTTTTCTGAACAATTTTTTTCAGAAATTTTTTTTTTTCTTCTGCACTGCTGGGTTCATCAACATCAAAAAATAAAAAAAAAAATAATTTGTTGATAAACATCAACAAATTTTTTTCTGAACAATTTTTTTTTGTTCATCAACATCAACAAGATTTGGGTCAACATCAAAAAAAAAAAAAAAATTTATTAATCAACATCAACAAAAAATTTCCTTTCATCCTCAAATCCAGATCTACTAGAAAGGGGACCGCCATCACTGACCGATCACCAACATCACCGACCGCCATCACCGAGAGAGAGACCGCCATCAACGCCGATCTTCCTTCTCCTCTTCTCTCTTCTCTCTTCTCTCTTTCTCTCTCTCTCTCCCCTTGTCTCTTACTCTGTATTTGAACGCACAGAGAAAGAAAGAAAAAGAAAAAAAAAATACCCAAAACGACGTCGTTTTGGGTATACGAGCCAATTTCGAGCCAACAAATTCGAGCAACGGATCATTTTTCCCCAATATAATATTAATAATTTTATTTATAATGATGTGAAATGATTGGTATCAAATTTTTAAAATTTAAGTGAAAAAATGCGTTTGTGAATATATTTTTTAATTATATAAAAATTTGAATGACTGGTTTGTATAATTTATTTGCTTAAAGATTTTTTAATTTTTTTTATTAAAAAATCATACTACCCAATGTTTTAAAAATCGGACTGGTGAGTGAATCAGAAAAATGATCGAGTGGACGGGTCATCGGTTCAACCTTACAGTTGAACCGGAATCGAACCGTGACGTCATAAAAATATATTTAAATAAAAATATAAGTAATAAAATTATAAATTAAAAAAATTAAATAATCTTAAATATTTCTCCTAATACTTTTTTTTACTAAAAAATATAAAAATATATTTTAAAATATTATTAATTTTAATTTTGAAAAAAAGAAATCAAATATTCAATATTCCCTCCTCCATATGATTTTAATTCAAACAATTTAATTGAAAAAAGAGCAAAAATTTTGGAGGGATACCAAAATTTTATGTTTCCCTCCAATAAATTTGATTGAATACCACATAAATTTTTTGAGTTTTTTTGGAAGAATTTTTTTCTTATAAATAGGTAGAGACTTTCACAATAATTTCAAGCTCTCAATGAGATTTCTCACAAGAGGAGATCCTTATTTTCAATTAAAATTTTCTTATATATGTATAAAATAAGAAAGAAAGAGAGAAGGAAGGAATAAAAAAAAGAAAAAAAAAGAAAAATTCAATTTTATTGACCCGGTGAACCGGTTCTCACAAAATAGGCCTTTTTTTTTTTTTTAATCTCGAATGGTTTAGTGAGTGTATTCGGACCGAAACTCCGACCGATCGACGGTTCAACCGATCGAATTGGCCGATTTAGTCTGATTCGATTTTTAAAACCTTGATAATACCAAATGACCCATGAAACACAATATAAAATAAAAAATACACGTATTTGGGGATGAGGATTGTGATAAAAATAAATTATCCTGCTACCACTATCCCCCACCAACTTTAATATTAATATAATAAAATATTATTAATCAAATCTTAACATTACAAAGCAAATCAAGTACAAAAATCCAACTTTTAAAATATAAAATTATAAAAATGACTTATAAAATTGAGAGGGAGATTTATAAGTTGGAAATGGGCCATGGAAAGTGCCAGGCAAATTGAGGGCCGAGCGTGTGTGAGCCATGATAACTTTTGCTTGCCCGGAGATGATGTTGCTCGGTTAAGGCGCAAGACCGTGTTGGGCAGGAAACCGGGCTACTTGAGTTGCTCGGCCGAGATGATTGCCTGCCATTCCGGATCTCACGGTTCGTGCGTTTAGCTTGGCAAGAAGGCCTTCGGTTAACTGGCTTGACCTGTCTCGAACTCGGCTTTGCCGGGATGCAACCGAACTTGGACGTTATGGAGCCCGGCGAATGGAGCACCCGGGCACACTACACAGCATGGTTACGAAAGGCCGAGGTGGTACCACCGGTCTGCTGAGCTCCGCTAATATAGCCTGACAACTTGGTTAGGTAGTGATTGCTGAATTTGTGCTGACGGATGGGAAAGCAGCACCACGTCTCAAGAAACTAATAGGAGTAGATTTGGAGTGCAGAGAGTATATAAGCTTGACTGTGCCCCCCATGCTGGGGATGGATCATTTGGTAAGAAACACTTGAACGCTCAACTCTCTTCTCTCTCTATATATATCCTTGAGTGTGTGTTAACTTGACCGTCGGAGGGGTTTTTTGGCCACACACCGCCGTTATGTTCGCAGGTCGATCGGACAGACGAGGAGCTTGGTAGAAATGAGTACGGGCACGCCGGAATATTTGCTCCCTGTACAATTGGCGCCGTCTGTGGGAAGTTTGATAGACAAAACCTTGTCTTCCAAGCTCATCTGATCGCCTCCCATAGCAAACAACGACGAGATACCGTTGTCGGCCATCGACGGAGCTACCCCGGAGTCAGCTAGACGGAGAGACGGACTCCCTGCCATTCCTCCCATGGCGGACCTGGAGAGTTCCCCAGGAGGACATTAAAGAAACGCGCGGGATAAGCGCAGAAGAAGTTTCGGTCATTCTCGGAGCCCGACGGACACCGGCGGCGGAGAGAATCACACGCCAGACGTCTGGAGCACAAGTTGAGGGACCAAGACGCCGTCATCCGAAGAATGGAGGCAGAGATGGAAGATCTTAAGCGGCATGTCAAAGGGAAGGGTGTTGCTGGAGTGGGAGACCACAGTAAGCGCACCCAACTACGCCGTTCAGCCAGTCAGAGCTAGAGGCACACTCTCTCCCTTTCGATCACCAGAAGTTACAGGGTTGGAGATTTTGACGCGCCTGTAAAGAAGTCAAGCGCACAAGATAGTACCTATATTCCCTCATGTCCGGCGACGACATCGAGGTATTCCTACGCCGCTCGTTCAGAGGACTTGCGGGTAGTCTTAAAAGAGTGGGCTCGCCGGCGAGAGAACCAAAGGGTGTCAGCGTTCCAGCGACTATCTTATGGGGGTCACGCCAGTGAAGAAGTCCTAATGCCACCACCTCGCCCAGCTGAGCCCCTCATTCTAGACACAGATTTGGCGAGGCTGAGCGCGCACTCCCTTCTCCCTAGAGATAGAGATCGCACCGCTCCCAGCGGGCTTTCACCAACCCAAATTTACGCTCTACGACGGAAAGACCGATCCATACATACATATACGTCACTTCCGACAGGTCATGGCCGGACATAGGCGGAATGACGCTCTTATGTGCCTTATTTTCCCGTTGAGCTTAGGTGAGCTGGGCTTGAAATGGTTTGAGAGGCTGCTGGAGGGAAGCATCAAAAGGTGGCAGCAGTTGGCGGAAGCCTTTGTGACGCGTTTCAATACCAACACCAAAATGCCAAAAGAAGTTGACCACCTTCTTAGTGTGAAGATGGAGCCGAGCGACACACTCAAGGCTTACAACTCTAGATACTAGGAAACCTTCAACGAGATCTTAGACTGCCCGATCAACTTGGCAATCACCCAATATAAGCGCGGTCTCCCGGTCGGACATAGGCTGAGGGACTCGCTTACCATGAATCAGTCGACATGCATAGGCCAGCTAATGCAGTGTATCAACGAGCACATCCGAATAGAGGATGACACATCAGCTTCCACCTCGAAGACAACTCCGGTGGCAGCAGACAAGAGATCGTCTGGCAAGGTACATGCGGTTGGACAGGAGACTAACTGTTCAAATGATCGCGCCGAGGAATCTGGTCGAGGATCAAATCACCGAAACCAGGGAAGGGGTCGGCGGAATGACCAAGATTAATACCCCCGCGATGACGTAGCAGATGCACACAGAAGATTAAAAGCCCAAACGGGCATTACCCCGGTCTTTAAGATTCCAATCTACCGCATACTTAGTAAAATCCGTGACGAGGATTACGTCCGGTTTCCTGCTAAGTTAGGCGATGCGCAAAAGGGTTTTAATCCGCGGTACCGCTGCACATTTCACTGGGAGCGCGGGTACCGGACAGAGGACTGTTTGCCTTTGAAGCAGCATTTGGAGGAGCTAGTCGCAGCCAGACACTTGGACCTTTACATTGATGGGGGCGTTAAGGCCACACACCCTGCCCCAGTTGATCCGCGTGGACCGGATGACTTGGAAGCTGTAATAACCCCGATCCACAATTAGCCACTAATCGGTAATTAAGGATGTTAATGAGAGGATTAAAATAAATTATGTGCTCATTATGTATTTTGCTTGATATTTGGCTTTCTATCTGTTACTTGTACAAATATCTGTTTGGAATTCCGCTTTAATATGTAAATTGAAAGCCTTATCGGCATCTGAATTCAGAATTAGTTACGTTAATGTGTCATTTACAATTTTTAGAACCTTTTGGCAAGTTTTATTAAAAATTGATTCAGAACGATTCATTAAGTTGTGTTTGGCAAGCCTTATATTTTAATTAATGTATTTTAGCCTCATAACTATATATGGATCACATTTAGCTCATTTGAGCTAATTTCTTTCATTTCCCCTTAGTGCAAAAATCTGAGAGTTTGTTTTAGAGAGAGAGAGTGCAATTCTAGAGAGAGAAAGGTAGAGATTAAAGAGAAATTGAAGGCTATAGCTCGAATTGATCAAAGATTGTGCAAATATCTAGCTATTGAAGACTCTAGGTAAGATTACAACCTCTAGATTGTGTAACTAAGTCATTTAACATGAAATTTCTTCAAGATTAAGAGTTTAAATGTGTACATTGAGCCTAGAATAAAGATTTGAGTTGCAATTCATGCATGCATGTGCATTTTCTCACAAATTGAGCATGAACTCCAAGAATTCGCTCATGCATGTTTGAAATTCATCTTAATTATAGGAAATATTCAAGTTTCAAGTTGTTTTATGGTGTTTGATCATGTTTTGATAAGTTTGATACAAGAAAAATCCATGCATGTTGTGTTCATAAACATTCTTGAAGTTTAAGTTGAAATTGGGAACTTTTGGCAAACCCTTGGGCCATGATTTTATGAAGTGATCCTAAATTCTTCATGTTTTACAAGTTTACTTTGTTATCTCAAGTTTTGGGGCCCAAGAGATGTGTTTTGGATGGTGGAATTCGAGTTTTGAACTTGGGAGGTCAATCTGGATTTTCCCGAAATTTAACCCACGCTCGAGCGGGGACTTTCACGCTCGAGCGTGAACCCTGAATTCATGCACCACGATCGAGCGTGGGTTGAGCGCCCGTCGAGCATGAAAACCTTGCATCCAATACTTTTTGAGTTTACAGTCCGCTCGAGCGGGGAAAGCCACGCTCGAGCGGAGCCTTCATTGTCTGCATGTCCGCTCGAGCGGGGAAACCCACACTCGAGTGTAGACCTTATTTTCAGAAAATTTACTAAGTGTTCCAATTCATGTTTTGGCATCCTCATTGCATCTTAGGCATTCCTAAGACCTAATTAAGCTATGATAATGAGGTTATAGATTAGAAACACACTAAGTGAAGAATGTACTAAGTTATGAGATTCGAGAGTATGTTTTGAGCAATGTGTTAAGTAAGAAACCTATGTAATAAGAAAGTTAAGTTGTGTTGGCCATGTGAATGTGTAATAATGAGATATGTTGTGTTATGTACCTTTGTGTTTGTAGGTCAACATCTGAAGATTGATTAACCGTTTGCGAGAACCACTGTGAGTAACGTTATCATAAAGATACATTTATATGAATTATGTTCCAAATGAAATGTGATAAGCTATGTTTTCTGAAATGATATCTGTTTTTGTGAACAAATATTCCGTTTTTGAAATCTATTATGGCATCCATAGATAGTCCCAAGTCATGGGGGACGGCATGAATATGCGGGTCCATGACATTCATGTGTTTACGAGATCTCGTTAGCCACTTCATTGTAGTGATATGTGTTTAATCGGTATCTGGAACCGATTACTCTAGTCGGAAGATGTTTTGTGATGTGTTCTATGGGATGTACCATTATTATGTTCTGATATGAGAATGATTATGCTATGATCTGTTTTCTGCTTATAATATGTTCGGATTTCATTCACTAACCCCTTTACCTTAATGTTATTCACTGGGCTTTAGCTCACTGTTTGTATTTATATATACATAGGTGAGCATTCTGGAGTTCGAGTCTGAAGGTTTTTGTCTGGATCTGTGTTCCGTTGTCATCCAACCATTGTGCCTCACGTGGAGGTTCCCGAACCGTCTTGTGTTTAAGTTTTGTGGTTTTTGTTTATATAAGACTTGATTTGATGTCGTTGGCTGTACTTAAAATACTGTAATGTGTGTGGATATAATGTATGGTTGACTACCGGTTATGTATATAAAGTTTTAAATATTCTGTTTCATATAAGTCAGCACAACTCATTGGATAACTATATTTATGTATTTGTTTCCGCTAGCCCCTTAATCTTGTTAATCTGTTCAGAGGCCTTCGGTAATCCAATGATTACTGGCCGGTTACGATGCTAAACCTATAGGGGCAGGTTTGGATTGTGACAGAAGCACCCTCTCAAGGAGTTGTTAATGTGATCCATGGCATAGTGGAACCGGTGCGTGTCTGCGAGCTCCGAGGTATGATCAAGAAGGCAGAACACATGAGGGAGGTTTTATCGGTCCAGACCGCGATCAAAAGGGGCAAGACCGTGGAGAAAGACGTGATCAATTTCTCTACAAGGGACCTGGAGTGCATTCAGACGTCGCACAATGATGCCCTAGTAGTTACGCTACGCGTCAAGGAGTTCGATGTCAAGAGCATCTTAATTGACCAAGGAAGCTCGGTTGAGATTATGTACTACGACGCGTTCAAACAACTCAAACTCCGAGATACAGACTTGGCTTCGGTAACTTTGCCATTGGTTGGTTTCAATTCGCAACCGGAGTGGCCTTTGGAAAAAATTATTTTGCCGATCAAAGCAGGATCTGTGGTCAAGCAAGTTGAGATCTGGGTATTGCAGGTGCTGTCTACGTACAACTTGATCTTCTGTAGAGGATGGCTTCACGCTATGCAGGCAGTAGCGTCGACCTACCACTAGGTCATGAGATTCCCTTCGGCTATGGGGGAAATTGAGGAAGTTTGGGGCGATCAAGTCATGTCGAAGCAATGCTTCGTGGCAGTGAACGGGAGCCAAGCTGCCAAAAGCTTCGTCCAAATGATTAAAGGACCGGAAGACCGGGGAGTCTTTGAAGGTATGGACGCCAAGGCTGAGGACAAAGCCATTGAGGAGTTGGTAGAAGTGTGGATTGACACTGACAGCCCGAACAAGTTCTTTCTGCTCGGCTCAAGCCTTACCGCCCAAGAAAGGGCAGAGATGGTAGAATTCTTGATGGCAAATATCGAAGTCTTCGCGTGGTCGCCCTACGACATGCCCTGCATCGACTCGAGCTTTATTTGTCATCACCTCAATGTTTTCCCCGGTGCAAGGCCGGTCATTCAGAGAACCAGGAGATCGGCGCTCCACCACGCCGAGGTAGTTGTGGAGGAGGTGAAGAACTTCCTTGAAGCTCAGGCTATTCAAGAAGTGCATTACCCTTGGTGGATTTCAAACACGGTCGTAGTACCCAAGAAGAATGGGAAGTGGCGAGTTTACGTCGACTACAAGACCGTCAATCGAGCATGCCCTAAAGATAGCTTTCTCTGCCCAGAATAGACCAGTTGGTGGATCTAACGGCCGGACATAGCAGGCTCAGTTTCTTGGATGCCTACCGTGGCTATCATCAGATTACCATGCATGGCCCCGACCGCGAGATCACCTCTTTCACTACTCCAAGGGGACTTTTCTGCTACCGAGTCATGCCTTTTGGTTTGAAGAATGCCGGGGCAACTTTCCAAAGGATGGTGACCAAAATGTTTGCTCCTCTGCTAGACCGGACGATGGAGGCTTATATCGATGACATGGTGGTTAAAAGTCGGCATCAAACAGACCACTTGTCCGACCAAGCCGAGATGCTTTCCATCCTCAAACAGCACAAGCTACGTCTGAATGCGTCTAAATGTGCCTTTGGCATGGGATCCAAAAAATTCTTGGGTTTTCTAGTCACAAACCGAGGCATCGAAGCAGACCCCACACAAATCCGAGCCGTACAAGAATTGAAGCAGCTGAGCTCGGCTAAGGGCGTGCAGTATCTGGCCGGAATGGCCGCTGCGCTTAACCGATTCATAAGTCGGTCATCAGATCGCTGCCGCCCTTTCTTTCGAACTTTGAAATCCAAGTTTTCATGGGACGAGGAATGCGATTGGGCTTTGGCCGAGCTTAAAGAGTATTTGTCTTCGGCACCACTATTGGTAACACCAAAGCTCGGCGAAGAACTATACCTTTATCTGGTCGTTTCTCAACACACGGTTAGTGCAGTGCTTGTCCGGACAGAAGGAATCAAGCATCTCCCCATCTTCTACGTAAGCAAAACTTTGCTACCGGCAGAGTCGAGATACTTGCCGCTGGAAAAACTCGCATTGGCATTGATGATGGCCTCTAGGAAATTGGCGCACTATTTTCATGCTCACACCATCATCATTTTGACTGAGTTCCCCCTCAAGGCCTTGTTCGAGCGGACGGATTTCTCTGGTCGAATCCTCAAGTGGGCGGTCGAATTGGGACAATTTGACGTGAAGTTCCAGCCACGAACTGCTATAAAGCAAAAACATTGGCCGACTTTGTTGCTGAATTCTCACCTGGAATTCATCCAGTATGCCCGGTGGATCTTACCACGGCAGCCGAAGAGGCGAATGCCTGCTCAACCGAAATAACACTGCAGGGCGATGTTGGCAACGCGGAACTTGCGCGCCCCGCCGACAAACTTCCGGCTGGCATGACACTGCAGCCCGGCGATGCGACGACGGACTTGGGCATAGTAGACCAACCTATTGGGTCCGGTGCCGCATCGCCGAGGGGGGAAGAATTGGAACCGATCAGCATTGAACTTGAAGCCGAACAGCCGAGCGATCATGATCCTCTCAACCTTCAGGCCTCCCAGGACCCTCAGAATGTTGGAAGCTCTTTGTTGGCGAAATATGAAAACTTTTCGTAGATGGGGCCTCGAACCGCTACGGTGTCGGGCTGGGCATAGTTTTGATCTTGCCAGATGGACTGACCACCGAACACTCTATCACCCTCGGATTCCCTGCATCAAACAATGAGGCTGAGTACGAGGCGCTTTTAGCTGGGCTCAAGAGCGCGCTTCAGATGCACGCATCCGAGCTAATGGCCTACAGCGATTCCCAACTCATTGTTAACCAAGTTTCTGGGGTTTACAAAGCTAAAGATGACAGAATGACAAAGTACCAAGCTCTGGTAAGAGACTACATCAAGCGATTTCAGGCAATAAGGATCCAACAGATTGGTTGCAAAGAAAACGGTCGAGCAGATGAATTAGCCGACCTCGCTCCCATGGTCGACAGCACATTTTCTAGCCCTCTCCTGATTGAATTCCTTCTTAGGCCTAGCATCGAGGAAACCGAGCAGACAGAAGTACTCTGCACCGAGCTAGGTCCTTCTTGGATGGATCCTATTATCCTGTTCCTCAAAGACCGGACCCTTGCAGCTGACAAGAAAGAAGCGCATAAAGTCCGGGTGAAGTCAGAGTGGTTTTGGCTCTCTTCTTCCGATGCTTTATACAAAAAGTCTTTCACCGGTCCCTATCTGAAGTGTGTGCATCCAAACAACATGAAAGCTTTCTTGTACGAAATTCACGAAGGCATTTGCGGCAGTTACATTGGGGGTAGATCTTTAGCCTACTGGGCTATCTCGCAAGGATATTGGTGACCGTGCATGCAAGCAGATGCGCAGAAGTATGTTGGCAAATGTGAAAAGTGCCAGAAGTTTGCATACCAAATCAACCAGCCGGCCAGGGAACTTCTCCCCCTCACCAGCCCTTGGCCCTTTGCGATGTGGGGGCTGGATATAGTGGGACCACTCCCAACGGCACCAGGCAACCGGAAGTTCTTCATTGCGGCTACGGACTACTTCACCAAATGGGTTGAAGCGGAGCCCCTGGCAACTATCAAGGAGAAAGACGTCAAACGGTTCGTCTGGCAGAATGTTGTAACACGGTTTGGCGTCCCCAAGATTTTGATTTCTGACAATGGCACTCAATTTGACGGGCGCCTATTCAGAGGATTTTGTGAAGAATTGCAGATTGAATTCTACAACTCTACCCCGGCATACCCACTGTCTAACGGCCAAGCCGAAGTGTCAAACAAGACCATTCTTGATGGTTTGAAGAAAAGACTTGAGAAAGCCAAAGGTAAATGGGCCGAGGAACTCCCAAGTGTCCTTTGGGCATACCGAACTACCCCTAGGCGGTCTACCGGGGAAACTCCTTTTGCCCTGGCGGACGGCATGGAGGTGGTCATCCCATTGGAAATTGGAATGCCCACCATCCGCAGTGAAAATTTTGAGCTTGAGCTGAACTCTGAAGCAGTTGCCCTGGAATTGGACCTTGCTGAAGAGCGCCGAGAAAGAGCTTTGATTCATGTGGCTGCATACCAGCAAGAACTGTCCAGGAAATACAATAAAATCGTGTACCCCAGACCGTTTAAAGTAGGTGACTGGGTTTTAAGGAAGGTCATGGGCAACACCCTGGTGCCTGGTAAATGCAAACTAAGGGCAAACTGGGAAGGACCCTACAAGATAACTGGTCCGGCGGGCAAGGGGGCATATCACTTTGAGGATTTGGAAGGAAAAGGAATACCCCGACCATGGAATGCAACCAACCTCAAACTGTACTATTTTTAGTTTTCTTAGTTTATGTTCTTTTTGTGCAAAGGAATTGTTTGCCTCACACTTCAGAATGTAATATTCTTTTTGTCAATATAATAAAAGTGTCCTATTTTTTGCTTTGGCATTCTGATTGTTTTCAGTCCTTACTTTGTGATCTCAACCGAGATGTTTTACTCCGGTTGAAAGAGTTGATGATTTGCTCAACTTTGTGATCTCAACCGAGATGTTTTACTCCGGTTGAAAGAGTTGATGATTTGCTCCACTTTGTCATCTCAACCAAGATATTTTACTCCGGTTGAAAGAGTTGATGATTTACTCAACTTTGTAATTTCAACCGAGATGTTTTACTCTGGTTGAATGAGTTGATGATTTGCTCAACTTTGTGATATTAAAAACTGAGATGTTTTATGCCGGTTGGTTGAGTTGGTGATTTGCTCAACTTTGACATTAAAACCGAAATGTTTTACTCTGGTCAAAAGAGTTGATGATTTACTCGACTTTGTGATTTCAACCGGGATGTCTTATTCCGGTTAAAGAAGTTGATGATTTACCCAACTTTGGGGCTTAAAACCGAGATGTTTTACTTCGGTTCACTAAGTTGATGACTTGCACAACTTTGACATTTCAACCGAGATGTATTATTTCGGTTAATAGGTTGATGTTTTATTCCGATTGAATAAGTTGATAGTTTGTTCAAGGGCGAGTTGATGATTTTCTTAACCGAGGTGGTTTGCCCGACTGAAGTTGTTTAACTAAACGCAGTGCAAACAGTTGAAGAAAATAGAACTTTTCATTCGTGTATTGCATTACAAAAGGCGGGGCCATAGCCCGGTTACATTTTCAAACGAAAAAGAAAACTAAACTAAGGGGGAAAGGTCTGTGAATTCATCCCCGGTTGCGGTCGCCTCCAGGTCGACCGTGGTTATGGTCTCCTGAACACCGGTCTGTTTCTGGCCGGCCTGCTTTGGACTGTTGTCACCTTCGGCATTTTTCTCAACGTCCTCCGCTTCATCTTCCTTGGCCTTAGCCTGCAACGCGCTGAAGACATCGTTGGCATATGACACTAAGTACGTCGACAGGAAAACAGTTGGGGGAGAGGCAAACATGTCGGTCCCAGATCCTTGGCTGAGCTGTTCACAAGCAGCCTTCCAACCCGCCTTGAAGTATATGTCTTGGGTGGCATGGACTTGCTTTGTGTAGCTCTCCTCGGCCTCCTTGAAACCGGTGTTGTTGGCAACCTCCAGCTCCTCCTTCCTTGATTGCTTCAACGTTTCCAGCTCGGTTTGGAGAGCGTCCCTTTCTTGCTCGACGACACCTAGCTGGCCGAGCAACCTTGAGTTGTCAGAATTTGCCATCTCGAGTGAAGCCTTTGATCGCCCCAGCTCGGCTTGAAGGCGTTCGACCTGGCTGGTAGAGTCGGTTGCCTTCTGCCAGAGTTGGTGGATCCTTTCCATCACCAAGTGTTGTTTCTGGATGGCCTGCAAGAAGAAAGTTTGATTAGAAAGGAAACCGAGCAAACACTTAGAGGAAACCGAGCAAACACTTGGAAAAATTTGAACAAAGTATGCAAAGTTCTTACTCGGGTCATGGGCTTGACCGAGGACTTCACCAGCCGGGTGTCCGGTACGTGGTCGCTGCCGACCACGTCGCTCGGCAGCAGCAAGGCTTTGGTCAGATCAAAGGTGAGAAGATGCTCCTTGTCACCTTTGACGGATGTAGTTGTCGGGATCTCCTTACCCCGGTGCTTAAGCTGCGGCTTCTAAGGCGGTGTTAGGTCAGTTTTCACCGCTGGTTGCTCAGTGTTCAGCTCCGCAACTAGCTCGGCAGAGGGGTCGGTACGTGGCCTTTTGTCTGCCCGTTGTTTGTCTTTGCTTGCCTGCCCGACGGAAGGAGACGCCAGTGCAACCACGGTCCCGCTTGATTGACCGGTAGCGGCTGTGCGGGTTGGGATGCTTGGTATCTCGGTGGAGGTAGTTGTGATGAGGTTCTTGATACGGCTTCTTTTGGCCATCTCCTCTGCCTCAGTCAACCGGATAAATGGCACGTCTGGTAATATGGGATCGGGAGGTGGAGATGGTGCACGGAGAAAGTCTGTAACCTTACTCCGGCGCAGAGCTGAGTATCTGTATGTCGGTACGTAACTGAGGAGCTCGTGGCAATCCTGGTTGCGGTAGCGAAGCACGGTTCTGATGGCTGCTTCGTTGGGGGTAATGATAGTTGGCTTGCAATGCTTCGATTGCTGCAAAGGAAAGAAGAAAAAATGCTAAGTACAGAATAGTAAAATATGGCAAATTGACCGAGCAGTTAGCACAGCTTACATGTCTCGCCGAAATTCTTGTTGATAAACCAGCCCAATACGTCGGTTGTTTCGTAGTTACCAGACACCCAAAAAAAGTCATCGTCGTGCAAGTCCTTGTTTGGGGTAACGGTCACTATCTTCTCCTTGCCCGGTCTGATTTTTAAATAATAGGCAAGGCCATCACCTGTATGCCCGAGGGTATACCGGTACAGTATCTCGGCTAGTCCTAGGTTGGTTCCTAGCCAGTTGTTCAGTTTGTGGATCCCGTTGATTATTCTGTAAGTGTTGATTGAGACCTGGGTTGGAGCTAGCCCGGTACGCCACAAGAATTCGCAGATCAGTGGGTTAACTGGGAAGCGGAGGTCCCCTTCTATAATGGACAGCACGGTGAAGGGACACTGGTCTAATTTGCCCCATGGGGTTGTGTCCTCAACACCGAGCTCTAAATGAACGTCGTCCGGGATATCGTATTCTTCCCGAAACGCGGTTAGGGCAGCCGGGGTGTCGACCAGGAAGCAGTAGCGCCCCATGTGTGGCCGGCTGGTTTTAGCTCGGCTGAGGTAGTTTGGCACAAACTCTTGTTTGATTGCTGCTCGGTCTTTGAGAACCTCGAAGTTGGTGTGGTCCCCTTGGACTCTGCAGGAAAAGGAGGGCAAGTGTAAGTGGAAGCGCAGTAGCGCAAAACGAGCTTGACTTTAGCTCGGTCAGATGGAGTGCCAGACCACCTTGGTTACGAGGGTAAATTCAGAAGCTCGGCCGGTCAAACGAACCAGATATTAGCCTGGTCGACCGGTCAAGTACTTCGCCTACCTCGGTTTCTACAGAAGTTTTCTTTAAACTCGCAATTCGCTCGGTCTTGATTTTTTTTTGGGATAAAAAAAAGACCTGGAGCCCGGTCCGCTCCAAATCTTCAGGTGTTCATCACTAGAGCTGAAGAACAGCAAGGAGAACAAGGGGAATGGGAGGGTTTTGGGGAGCTATACCCTAAAATCTATGGTTTTTGTGCCCTAGAATGTGGAATATCAAATGAAAAAGCGATAAAGATGATTCGAAGGACTTACCAGTTTCGGGGCAGAAGTTGCTTCTTCGAACACGAATGCTGGAGAGGGCAAGAACGGAGCTTGATGAGAGCACTGGAGCTCTGGGACATTTGTAATGTAGGAGAGTCAGTAAGAGGAAAATGTGAATGGGAAATGACGTATATATGGGAGAGGAAGACCGCCAAAAGTTTTGAATATGAAGGGACGTGAGGGTTGGCTGCTCGAGGCCAATGGATGAGCGACGCGTGTCCCAATTAACAGCGGCATCAGAATTGAAGAGACAATAAGGCAAGATGAGGCTTCGACCGAGCAAATTGAGGAACCGAACACAGAAATTAGCGCGGTTGACGCCTTGCGAACTAAGGACTGAGGAAGAGTCTACCCCGGTTGGATCATGTAATCCCAGTCACGCTTTTGCGGACGGAATTAATGGGTAATTGAGAGGGAGATTTATGAGCTGGAAATGGGCCATGGAAAGGGCCGGGCAAATTGAGAGCCGAGCGTGTGTGAGCCATGATAACTTTTGCTTGCCCGGAGATGATGTTGCTCGATTAAGGCGCAAGACCGTGTTGGACAGGAAATTGGGCTACTTGAGTTGCTCGGGCGAGATGATTGTTTGCCATTCCGGCTCCCACGGTTCGTGCGTTTAGCTCGGCAAGAAGGCCTTCGGTTAACCGGCTTGACCTGTCTCGAACTCGGCTTTGCCGGGATGCAACCGAACTTGGACGTTATGGAGCTCGGCGAGTGGAGCACCTGGGCACGCTACGCAGCACAGTTACGAAAGGTCGAGGTGGTACCGCCGGTCTGCCGAGCTCCACTAATATAGCCTGGCAACTTGGTTAGATGGTGATTGTTGAATTTGTGATGACGGATGGAAAAGCAGCACCACGTGTCAAGAGACTAATGAGAGTAGATTTGGAGTGCATAGAGTATATAAGCTTGACTGCGCCCCCCATGCTGGGGATGGATCATTTGGTAAGAAACACTTGAACGTTCAACTCCCTCATCTTTCTCTCTATATCCCTGAGTGTATGCTAACTTGACCGTCGAAGGGGTTTTCCGGCCACACACCGCCGGGTAGCTCACCGCCGTTATGTTCGTAGGTCGATCGGACAGACGAGAAGCTTGGTAGAAAGGAGTACGGGCACGGCAGAATATTTGCTCCCCGTACAAAAATATATATTTTTACTAGAGGTGAGAATGGTCCGGATTGGATCAGATTGAGGTAAAATCAGGACTAATCCGTTATCTGCGGTTCTTGAAAAATTGGAACCAATCCAATCTGTTTAAATTGTGGAACCAATCTAAACCAATCCATTTAAACATGGATTAGATCGATTTAGGACCACGATTTTACATAATTAAATAACAAAAAAATATATATAACACTTTAATTTCATAAAAATATAAATATAACACCATATTAGTTTCACAATAACAACATGTCTTTTCATAATAGCGACATATTGTTTTAGAATTTAAACAATCATAAGAAAACTAGTTCTACCATAAGTATTTAGACCATTACAAATTAACGCTAAAAACTAGCAAACAAAAATAATAAAAGAAGATACTATGCAAGTTTAGGTTTGGATTTAAGTTTTAAATAAAATAAGAGAAGATACTATGGAGGAGGGTGTATAATAAAAATATAGACTATTTGTATACGGTCCGGATCGGTTCCAATCCGGAACCATGAGGTTCAATCCGGAACCAATCCGTAAACTACGGATTTTTAATTTTTTAATCTGAAACTGAACCACAGATTCAAAAAACCAATTCAAACCTACTGAATTAGACTGACTGGATCGAATTACGAATTTCACGAATTTCTTGCTCAGTCCTAATTTTTACTATATCAAATTCAAAATCACTTGATAAACATACATCAAATTACAAAACTCATGTTTTAGGACAACAGATGTAATGAACCTCTCATATTCAATACACGATGAACATTATTGTTATGTTAATACGCACGATTTTTATTTTTATTTTTATTTTTATTTTTTTATATTCATGAATAAGATGTTTATGGTGGACTTTGAATAAGATGTTTATGGTGGACTTTTTATAAATGGTTTTATCATATACTATTTTTGTGTACGTAATTCGCGCATGGGGCATATCCCTATCAAACCGTCGTTGAGGGCAAATTACAAACACCGCTTGAGGTTTCGTAAAAATATAGATTGCTATGTGGTTTGAGTAATTATAAATTATTTTTAAGGGTTAAATTTTTATAATAAATTAAAAAAAAATTAAAAAAGAATCTGTATGAAAATAAAAATTTTAAGGGATAATTTATTATGAAAATATAAATCTCAGGAGACAGGATGTAATTTCTCAAACCTCAGGAGAGAATCTATATTTTCTCCAAATCTCGAGGGGTGTTTGTAATTTATCCTTTGATTTATGAACTAAAATGACCAAATTGCCCAGAATTGCCAAAATCCAAAATAATTATAACTGCGAATTATAATCAAAAGGCAGGGGCAATATAGTCAAATTAAAAGATTGGCATTAAACAAAACTATTCCAAAAATACAGTTGTCACTCTCCCGTAAGTTACAACTGCGAATTATAATCAAAAGGCAGGGGCAATATAGTCAAATTAAAAGATTGGCATTAAACAAAACTATTCCAAAAATACAGTTGTCACTCTCCTGTAAGTTCTTCTTAGGTTTTCATTTCAATATTTTTTTTAGTTAATAGAAGTTTCCAGACTTACCTCCTAGGGTTAGGGAGAGAGAAAGACAGGGAGGCTCGTGGATGCTACCTACCTCCTCATCCTCCAAAATTTCATCGTCATCTTCGATCTGTGGATTGGCTTATATAATAGCATCGACTCGAATTCTAGGGTTCGTCAGAGCTTTGGGTTCTGAGTAACAAACAGGTGCGATTTTGAACGGTTTTTGATTTTTCAGTTGATTTTGGTTTGCAATTTTGTTGACTTCGATTTCCTGCTTTGTATTTAATTGCAGAGTTTTTTTTTTTTGAATGAATATATATAGTCAGCAGTGTAGTTTGCTTGAGGATATGTTTCAATCAATGATTAAACTGAAGTTTTTTGAGTAATTTGTTTCTCCTATTTTGTAATCGATTAAAAGGAGTTTTTTTAGTAATTTTGTTTCATTCAGAAGGAAAGAAGATACAGTGGCCTCGTTTGGGAAGATGGCTATTTTAGCTGGATATTTTAGTTTTTGGTTATTTTCCTAGGCTAAAATATTTGTGCTTGGGAAGAGGGTTGGAATTTTTTTTTTAATGTTGGATAGGATGATTGTGAGAAAAAAAGTGAAATGATTATGAGTTTGACGTGAAATTTTGTTATTTTGACTATTTTAGCCTATTTTGTCTTTTTTGGGATTTTTGCCCAGAAAAAAAAGCCTAAAATTTGCTTCCCACACATCTCTAATGATCCATGACAAAAGTTGCCACCACTGAAATAGTTACTTAACAATCACATATGTTAAATTTACCTAATTTTCAACAATTGAAGAGAACTAAAGAAAAGAAGAGAATTTCATTAATGTGTTTGTGATACATAAGCCTTGTACATTTATATACAGATCTCTTGTACAGGGAAGAAAAACAGAATTGTCAACTCAGCAGCCTAATTAACTCTTAACAGATAGAATAATCAATATAACTAACTTTGCTTAATAACTAAATTAATTCTTTACTCAGATACAGTCTGATTAACAACATTAGAGTCTCAACAAAATTACGAGTAAGCAAGTTGACATCCCATATGGGCTCCCTATCTCAGAGCAACAAGAATCACTTGAGAGTTTGTGACAAAGTGATGTGCATAAATATTCTGTAGAATAACTATTTCTGCAAAACAGCTTGGGATATGTTCCAGCTAAGTTAAATTAGTCAGTTGGAGTTGTTATTTATTTCCTCCCTGCGCCCATGAACACACTCTTGTTCTCACATCCTCTTCAATTATTTGAATGACTTTTGATGATTCTCTCATTTTTTGATTGAAGACCCTGTTATTCATTTCTGTCATATATGATGAACGGAGACTGCCAAGGTTAGCTTGAAAATGGTAATTTTGAAGGTCTTCTTCCTTCAATTTTGCAAAGCCCCCTGGATTTCTAAATCCCAATGCTGCTGCCTGTGGGACTCTGTTTATTTCATTTCTCCTCAAAATTCCTATCCAAACAGTAGTAGTTTAAGGTCGTGAAGAATGGATGGTGGCGAGATTTTGTAGTTTAATTGTACAAAGGGTAGCTAGGATCTACATTCATTTCCCAATCACTAAGTTCGTTTTTGGTTGCCAATATACCATGACATAGTAGCTACAAAATAAAAGCACATTTAGGGATATTTTGTTTGAACCTGCCTAGATTGTGTCAAGGAACTGGATTAATGTACACGTAGCATTCCAAGCAAATTTGGTTGTGCGGATACCATTTGTGGAAGGTAACCAAATCACTTATATCAAGTTTTGTTATCAGGGGTTGTAAGGAACTATGGGTATGGACTATGATTTCCCGAGTTTTCTATTCCTTAATCTTGGCCATTTCCTAGATCATTGCTGAATAATGTGTGAGACTTTGGCCTACAGAGATTTGTCCATAATTTAAACTATATGTTCTCCAGACCTTTTGCATGAAGGGCCAATTGGGTGCCAATTTTCAAACCACAAAAAAGATAGTTTAACCATTCCTAACAATACATTGGGTAAGAGGCTCCCCTAATTTTCTGAACTTGAAGATTTTTCTCACTGTCAATTAGTAGGGATTAGGGTTGTAAGTATCATCCGTTATGTATGTGTGTGTATATATAGTTATATATTATGCTAAATAAAGTGAATCTTTGTAAAGCGATTGATTTGATTAGCGATTTGACAACAATGATATTAACCAATATGTATTATCCTACTCCGATTCTGGATGGAAGTTTCTGCAGATAATTTGTTTTTATATTTTCAGTCTGTAAATTTTGATTTTCTTTTTGGTTGTGTCCTCTTATTTCATATCAAACTTGTTGTCTTATGTTTCCTTATTGACTTAATTGTTATTTTTAACGCAAAAAAAAAAAAACTGAAAATAGAGGGTGTAAGTGTTGGTGACGGCATACATATTGGCATGTCTCAAATATTATGCATTTGGCATTGTTTTCTATTCTTAACTTCTTTAAGTTTTTCTAAATTTCTAAATTTGTTTTTACCCAAAAATAAGAACGATATGTGTTCTCGAACTTTTCATATGAAAAATAAAAATAAAAATATTGAAAATGAAAATGATACCAAACTGAAGGATGCCTACTTTTCGACATCATATGATTGTTTTTTCTTTTATATTAGCTTTTTTTGTTTCTACATTTCAGGTTACTGATTTTCTGTTACATAGTGTGGGGTGGAAGGGTTTGCTGCTTAGCAGATGTATTGAAAGTTATGAGATCAATCTTTGTTCATTTTGCTAGTGGTTTTGGTATCTGTAATAAACGGGTGCAAGCAAAGTTGCTTTGTTTGAGAGGGTAAGATGCCATCAAATTATTTCTCCAGTCTAAGCACTTCAGTCAAGCGGGAAATCCAGAGAGCGACAATATCAGGGCCAGAAGGTGGGCTCCAAGACTTGGTGGGAGTTTTTGTTGGCCAGGGGAAGTTGTTGGTTGGCAGCACTAGGTTCTTCCATTCCACACCATTTTCAACACTTAGTGATCTACATGTTCTTGTACAACCTGGAACTGTTGTTGCTGCACAATCAAATTTGCATTTAGTAAATCGAAGAAGGAACCTTTCATTTGTGGGAGCACTTTCTCGCACATTTTCTATTCCATCTGTATCAGGGCCTTCATTTCAGGTTTGTGGGTATCACGTTGATCGCTTACTATCTGAATCCAGCCATTTTCCTTTGGGCGTAGAGTCTCAGAAGACACCAATGGCTCTTTATGGTTCTAAGGCTGTATTCGGTGACTGTTCCTTAAATAATCTAACTTCAAAGCTTGGGCACCTCACAGTGTCAACAAATAATGCTACTACTTTTTACAGCAATAGAAGTTTTGACAGTTGCAGAAAAGCCAGCATGAGTTTGAGAAATAAGGAACAACCCCACAATTTATTTCTCTATGGGTATTTCATTTATAATGTTACAAAAAGGAAGGGAAACTCTATTCCAGACTTGGGGTTCGGATTAAAGGTCTTCCACAGCTCATCATCTTCATGTTCATCTGCTGGGACTGCTCCTGATGTGTCCTTCGACAACTCTGGACGGGAGGAACAACTTCCAAGTGCTGCAGTTTCTTCAGAACAGTAAGTTCTCTTCATGAATTTTTTTATTGTTATTTTACAGATTGAAGTGAGGATTTTATTGATTGTTGTTCTGAAACGTTTCTCATGTTTTAGAATAAATCATAAAATATCATGCAAATTGTCAAAGGCTGTTGGAACAACTAGTAATGTTGTAATTCAAATATATGTTATAGGAATACTAGTGAAATGTAAAACAATTTTTTTTTTGGGGGATAATAATAACGAAACATCTAATACTGTAGATAAGGTTCCTATTTGAGTGCTAATTTTGCATTAGGGAACTCTGAGCAATTTATCCTCTTACCATAGAATTGTGAAACATTTCAGTAGGCTTCAAAGCTCAACCGACAATATGAATATATTTCACTTATGTAGTTTTCTTCCTTTAACATGAGGTGCATGAATTAAACCTCCTTATGGTACCCAACCAGGTTTGACTGTGCTGCCTTTTCTCCGTTGTCTCAAATGTAAAATTAGATAACTGATTTTAATATCTGTGTTGGAGTTCCTTTTATGTTTCTGTAAAGAAATCCAGTGCCTTTCGGTTACTCATGCTCTTTAGTTTTCATCTTAATTGCCATTTTTGTACCACATGGGGTATTCCGACACCTTAAGTTTAAAACCACGTGGGGGTTCACTGGCTATTTTTGAACTGTAGGGGCAGTCAAATGCTCCAGCCAAAAACCATAAGTGGGTAAAATGAATTTTGCCCTAATTTATTTGTGTACTGGTAATTAAAGCATTTTATGACCAGCAGTAATCTGCATATGATGGCCACATTTGGATATATCAAATCAGAGTAATAATTTGTCAGGAGCCAATTTTCTAGAAAAATATGATTCAATGAAAAGCTATTGACCTCTGCAAATAAGATTTGCTATCTTTTTATTAAGTTGCTTGCTGTTGACTGCAGGAAAGACCTAGTGGATAGAACACTGAAGCTGATTTCAGGTTCATGCTACTTGCCTCATCCTGACAAAGAAGAAACTGGTGGGGAAGATGCTCACTTTATTTGTGTGGATGAACAAGCAGTTGGTGTAGCAGATGGTGTCGGTGGTTGGGCTGATCTGGGTGTTGATTCAGGGAAATTTTCTCGGGAACTTATGTCTAATTCAGTAGCTGCAATTCAAGAGGAGCCTAAGGGTTCTATTGACCCAGCTAGGGTCTTGGAGAAGGCTCATTCGAGCATAAAAGCCAAAGGGTCCTCAACTGCTTGTATCATAGCACTCACAAACCAGGTATGTTATTTCCAGTTTTGGCGCCTGCCTCTATTATTGTAATGCTTGTATTAGTTGTTTCTGAGCCATAAAAAAATTATTTTTGGGGTTTTTGCCTTTTTGGTGGTTAGTTATTTTTGGTGCCTGCTTGTGTGACCTTTTTATGAGAAGTTTCATGCGACCTTCTTACAGTAATGTTTATTAGGTGGGTGGTTGGTGCCTTGGTGGACATTTGTGTCCCAGTCTTTGTTTCGTTCTGAAGACCAGTTTAACACCTCTAGTGATTCATCCTGCTCTTCATAGTTGTAAATCAGAATCAATTCATCTTTAAATTTCATAGTTTCTAAGCTAAAAATGATATTGCTCTCTCTTTTTAATCTTTTGGGCCCTTTGAGATCCTAATATAGCTTTTTCAGTATTGTACTTGGGTTGCATCCCTTTGATGCCTCTTCTAATACAATTATTTACTTATTAGAGAAAGTTGTTCTCTTTGTTTATAGTTTACTAATGTCCCCACTCAAAAAAAAAAAAAAAATGACGAATAAGCCTGAAAATTTACCATACTACACAAGCACTCCTTACTAAACCTAAAATTTGGGAGTGAGCATTAATCAAGGCTTGAAAAAATGATTTTGGTCCACTTCAAATGCCCCCTTTCTTTCAGATATTAAGAATTTGGTTGCCTCACTTTTCCTGGATGAAGGAAACCGAAAGTCATATCTGGTTTTGTGATCAAGTTTCCACCATGCTACATTGTAAAATCTGCTTAAGATTGTCATGTAGAGTTTTGATGGTTTAATTAAATATCTATTTTTTAGAGCTGGACCTACAATTCTGCTTTGCTTTGCAGGGTCTACATGCGATTAATTTGGGAGACAGTGGGTTTATAGTGGTCAGAGATGGAAGTACCATTTTCCGATCCCCTGTACAGCAGCATGATTTCAATTTCACATATCAATTGGAAAGTGGAAATGGTGGTGATATGCCTAGTTCTGGTCAGGTTAGTTATTGCACGCAACTCTTGTGCTGTTCATGCTGGAAGTTTCTTGTGTCAGATTTGCGGATTCTAAATTTGTGATGATGGCATAAATTTGGTAGTTTAATTTAGGTTGTTTACAAGTGATGTAATGGAAACAATTCTCCATTCGCAAAGTATAGATGAACTCTATGCATCCAGTTTACCCAGATCTGCCCACACAGGTAGGCTACCCAAGAAGAGGGGTAGTGCCTCACCTTTTATTCACGGAATAAGTAAAATAAAGTTGAAAGTAGTGATATTTTACTTTCACCAAATGCATTGTTGAATTTTCTTCCCACTTACTACTCATTTATTCTGGAGCGATCCTTAAACTGACTCTGTGTGTGGCTTTGTCCTGAACCTGACTAGTTCTGCTTCTTACATTTCACACAAGAGCCATGGGATCATCTTCAATCAGCAATTTTGGTTTTAGAAATAATTTCGGTGATGATGTCAACCAAACAAAGTCATATGAAAAGCACAGCATAACCTGCTGTGTGATGTCCCAGCAATTATTCAATTTACCTGATTGAATTTGGAATTGATAAACCACCAATGTGACCTGTGTTTGTTACAGGTGTTTACAATTCCTGTTGCTCCGGGAGATGTAATAATTGCTGGCACTGATGGACTCTTTGATAATTTGTACAACAATGAGGTCACGGCAGTGGTGGTTCATGCCATGAGAGCTGGCTTGGGGCCTCAGGTTACAGCTCAGAAAATTGCAGCACTGGCACGCCAACGAGCACAGGATAAGAACCGACAGACACCATTCTCCACTGCTGCACAAGATGCTGGATTCCGTTATTATGGTGGCAAGCTTGATGACATTACTGTTATTGTTTCCTATATTACAAGCGCCAACAATGTATGTCTTTCTGTCTCTCTTTGCACAGACACAATTTGCATAATATGGGTCATATGTATTGTTCTCAGTATACCTGAAAGCACTCTAGCATAAAATAAAGCACGATATTACATTGCGCCATGTTTTGAAGCAAGTATATTTTTGTTTTTCTTATATTTGTTTGTCTTCAATTATAAACTTTCATACATACGTAGTGGTACACAGATTAGTATTCCAACTTTAGAATCATTATCGTAGTCATACTCATGAATTGTTGATATGAGATATCATATTGCTTGAAACACAGACCAGAGATATAATGTGTTCAGTGCTGTGTACATTTGTGAAACACAATATGGTAGCCAGTGCAAAGTGGCGTAATATCATCTGTGCAGCAGACCTAAATTATCAATATAAAAACCATTGAAGTAAGTTGGTTTTAACAAATATTGACTTCATATAAGAATGGGATGCTATGGTGGATCGCCTCAATATGCTACTCTGTTTGTGTTGTGTGCATTATACATGCTTCAGGTGTGTTTTGTTTAGTGAAACCCTTCCATTAAAGGGCCATTTTCTCCCTCTCGTGTTATAATGAACTAGTGAAAAGGCATTCCTCTCTATCACAAGGCCTTATATGATTATATCCCGTGACTGTTGTATCTTCCCTGTGACTGCTAGCACAATCAAATGTCAGAATTTGTCCCAAATTCTTGTCAAAACTCACCGTCAAATTATAAAATGTGCTTTCTCGACATTTTCCTTGAGCAGTACTATGCTTCCTAGAAATCCAGGGAAGCAGGAAATGAATCTGGACCCTTCTGTACAAATTGGTTCTAACGCCCATTTGTATTTGTTATGCAGGAATCTTCTTCTCCTTCACCTAGCGACTCTGGTTAGAGGCTCTCTTAGTGACGGGTTTCATTTGGGTTGCTTGGCATGTTTTGGCACATTTGATGCCGATTTTGATGGAGAGTTTAACTGGTCTACATGTTTGTTTTCCTTTGGCTAATGAGCCTGATGTGCTCTGCACTCTTGAACCACTACTGTAGATAAATACTTTCTGTAGTTTTAACATATTCTCTGCAAATTTTTTGCTAGGATTGAGGTTAAGATTTTTGGGATAGGGGGTGGATTCTTGTTACCACCAGCATATTGGACAGGTACTGTAAGAAACTCCGACAGAGAAGACAGAGCTCAAAGCTTAGTGTTGTCAAAGATCATTTATGAAACTTGTAAGGGGACATCTTTGTGTCTAAATCTCATGAAAGGTAATTTTTTCTTGCCAAATTCTTGCAAAGTTAATCAGTAATGATCATGCTTCTTTTTAGACTCAATATGGGTAGAGGAATCAGAATTGCAAAGATTTGTGGTTGCACAGGATTGTTCTACTGGCTTTAGGAAATCTCTTATGCCTTGTTTGGATGGTAATAATGAACAAAATCGTGCCAATCTGAGTTGGTATGCCATGTTACGAAGTGGGTCATCTAGAATTTTGTACCTGCAAATTAATGGTTAAATTTTTTGTATGGAGGTGTTTTTTTTCGCTCTCTCCAGTATTTTTTTCATCAAGCAGTTGATGGTCATAGGTATAATGACTAGTTGAATTGTTATTCATTAGCTGTGGCTTTTGGATTAACAACTATATGATGAGGATACAGAAATTGTTGAAAATGATCTCTCATTAAATGAGCATGAATTATGTCAAATTTGGTTAAAGCTTGGGCATGCATATAATTTTGTGTGTTTATGGACTACTAACCAAATGGATCATAAAGTCAAATTTGGTTAAAGATTGGGTATGCATATATATATATATATATATATATGATGTTTATGGGCTACTAATCAAATGGAAAAATCATGGGTAAATGAATCGTAAAGTCAATCTTATGATTTTTAATTGTTTTTTTTGTTAATTTAATTTTTGTTTTTGAGAGGAAAATAAGGGAAAAATTATAGTCAACGGCTGCAAGTGTGCAATTTGATATTCAATTAAATGGTCGCTTGAATCTATGTTCAATCTGAGTTATAAAATAAATCAAAGGAAAATGTTATGGATTTTAAATAAATTATTAAATTTTTTATATGGGGTGAAATTTACACAAATTACACGTATATGGGTTTCATTTCCATGTGAGAGATTGGATAAAAATTTTGATGATTTATTTGGGATCTCTAACATAACTCTAAATCAAATTATATAAATTTAATTCATCAAACGCATGTTCCAGATCGATGAAATTTATCATTTAAATTTGGTGGCTTATTATTAATGATCTAATAATCTTGCCTGTCAATACTTTGATCCAACGGTTGATCAGGATAGAAAGGGTTGCTTTGTTTTGGGGTATGGCTTACAAGTCTTTGCTTGTGTCTCATTTAAGAACATGTTATTTTAATAATATTTTAATTTTTTATAAAAAAATATGTAGAAAAGTAGATAGAGTGATGTAATAACTTATAGTGATTTTTTGACTTTTTAACTAAAATATATAGTTGACAAATGAGGTCATATTAAAATATAAAAAAAAGAAGATAATGTGAAATAAATAAATCAATAAGTAGCTTATTTATGATGTTGCCAAATATGTTGTTTGTCTACCAATTTGTAAGTATTTGAGTATCGCAGCAATATATAACAGTATTATTAATTCATAAAGAAATTATAATTTAATAATAAAATTACAAAATTAAGTTTGTGTATAAATATTTTATTGTATAACTAGAAATGATTATATATATATATAAATAAATACAACTTCATTGAGATTAAAAAGTTAATAAATTGGCTAAAAAAATATTTAGTTCATTTTGCAAATTCAATTAGGGCACTTAGGATAGTCCGACTCATTGTGTGTCCACTTTAAGTGTTTTGATAATTCGAATAATTTATTTGTAAAATTCTGTAAGGATAACATTTGGATATTAGATCATATTTATTTGAAAAATGATTAACAAACAATATAATTTTAAAAGCTATATGTTATTAAATTTTTTAAAAAATATGATTCGATCAAGTATTTTTTGTGTCCAATCAATCTAATTTTTAATTAATAAGGTCTTTTTCAAAAATATTAGAAAATAAATAATTTAAATTATTAAGAACGACACATAGCAAGCCATATCATACTATTCTAATTGAATATATCAACTGAAGAGGATCACCAAATAAGGTGATAATGGGCGGCACAATTTTAGAAGTTTTAAGTTTTTATAATTCATATAATAAATAGAATTATAATTTTAAAATGATAACATTATAATTATATTAATATATTAATTTATTTATGTAGTACACCGTTATCTATTTGTTGGAAGATTTTCATTTTTTAGCAGTAACTTTTATTTATTGAGAATTTTTAATCAATAAAAGTATCTAATTTCGCTGACTTCCAAGGGGAGCGGACAAGAAACTAGTGATTATGGTAAAAAAATGGTAGTATGATGACGAGAAGTTATTTAGTGATCATGAGGCACGTCTACATGGCGTTTGAGAAGGATTGTGATTGGTAGGAAAAAAATTTGGCAAATGCTATTTTCTTGTTTTTTAACTAAAATTTATAAAAAGGTAAAATAAATTAAAATAGTTAATAAGATAAAATAACACATTAAATCCATAATTATTTCATTTTTTCTTTCACAAACATCACATCTAACTATAAAAAAATTCAATCATCTTTTCAAATATAAAAATTTTAATTTATTAAAATAGTCAAAAATTAAATAACCTATTAAAATAATAGAGTAGTGCTAGAGATCCCAAATATTCTTCCAAAAGTTTTACCAAATGTCTCACATGGGTGTGGGACGCACACAGGGTCCCATGTGGGTCCCACACCCATGTGAGACATTTGGTAAAATTTTTGGTAGAATTTTTGGGGCCTCTAGCATTTTTGAAAATAATAACTTCTCAAACACTCATATGTTTAGTGATTAAAGAACACCAAGGATCCTCTAGAGTGAAATTTTCCTAAAGTTTCCTAGAGTGTTATATTGTGTGGTTGAGATTTACTGGCAAGTCACATCAGAAAAATTGATGTGACTTACCAGTAAATCTCAACCACACAATGTAACACTGTAGGAAACTTTAGGGAAAAACCACTCTAGAGGATCCTTGCTCATTAAAGAATGGTATGACAATTAATAACGAGGATGGACGTGAAGCACCAAATAATTTTTCTATTAACACATCATGCATTCGGATATAACCCATATCATCAATCAATGGTTGTTCATTCATGTCTGGTTGCTACATTAGATTTACTCCACTTTACCTACTTTCGAAGGAAAGAATCTCTCTCTCTCTCTCTCTCAGAGTTGCATATGAAAAGACATTTAAAGACTTTTTAATTCAATTGATGCCGTGATTGAGAAGTCTCTCTCTCTCTCTCTCTCTCTCCCTCCGAGAGAGAATCATCGTCGTGTGGTGTATGATGGCAGGTCGTAGAGATGGATCTCTGATGAGAGAGAAGAGCAGTAGTAGATCTCCAATCGTCGTCGCAATTGCCATTGGAATTCTCCTCGGCTGCGTCTGCGCCTTCTTCTTCCCTCATGGATTCTTCTCTCCCGATCCCTCTTTCCCCAATCGCCGACTCTCCAATTCTCAGGTTCTAATCCCTCTCTCTCTCTCTGTCTCTATGAATGCAATATATATATATATATTGAATTATTGTTTAGTTACTTCTGAATTTAATGCCTGTTTGTTTCCGAAGAAAATTTAGTATAACTGAATAGAAAGTCAAATGTAAAATTTGTGATTAATTAAAAATAAAATAAAAAATTGTTTTTTGGGACTAAAATCACCACTAGCACATTAGTTTTAGAATTGCAACAAACGAAGGAAAAAAAAAAAAAAAAAATTCTATAGAAAAAGATTTTCACTACCTTTTTTTTGTTGAAAAATGTTTTTACGCGGAGCGGAAGACCTCTAATCTAATGTTAGTTTGAAGGGGATGCTATATTGTACTTGTACACATAGAGCATGTTTGATTGGAAGGATTAAAGCATGGGATTAGGATTATTAATCCGTGGGCCCAATCATCCTATGTTTGTTTTGACATTTTGGTTTAGGACTATTAATCCAATGATAATTAATCCAATAAATTTGTAGGATTATTAGTAATGGGGTAGGGGTGGGATAGTTAATACCACACTAATTTGATAGGATTATTAATACCTCACTATTAGTATTGTAAATCAAACATGACCATTGTGTGTTATGAGACTTTTTTTTTTTTTTTTTTAATGAAGTTGTGTATGTAAACAGAAGTGGAGTTTATGAGGTTTTATGGTTGGTTATGAACTATTTTTGTTAACGTTTATGGTGTGATGTTGTTACAAGGCTTATCGGCATTTTTCTTAGAATAATTCACCTATACTAACAATCGTACGAAATATTTTACTAAAAATATAAGAGGCCAAATGTGATTGGTTATCAAAACTATCCAATAATGTTTGGACATATCCGTTTTTAATAAAATCGTTAGGAAGAATTTAAGTAGATGTAGTATTACTCTTTTTATTATGAGTCTTTATGATGTCTTTGCTATGACCCTGTGTGGTGTTTGTTACAAATCATTATGCCTAGGTACGAAAGCAAAAATGAGTATTTTGCTAATTTGAATCAGGGAAAATTGTGATGTTTGTTTGTATGATTGTTACAGTTGAGTTTCTTCTGGGAGAGAAACTCTTGGAATTTAGGGATTGTTCACTTTGAGTTTCGGAGTTTTCTGTTTATGCAAAAAGAGTGTTAGTTCACATGGGTGATTATTGTTGATTTTCATGTGTTTAACGCAAGGTCCAATTCTCAATTTTAAGATTAGATCCTTTGATTACATGCTTTAGTCTGGAGATGTCTGCAACTTTGAAATTGAAGTCGTGTAAATGTCAATTGCAAGCCTTAATTGTGTGTGTGCGTGCGTGCAAATTTGTGTTAGATTGGTTCATCCTCATGTGAATCGGAGGAAAAGATTAACATGCTGAAGTCAAATATCATGGGGTTCACAGAAAAGAATGCGGAGTTGAAGAAGCAGGTTACAGAGCTAGCTGAGAAGTTACGCCTGGCTGAACAGGAAAAAGATCAAGCCCAGAAGCAGTTCATGGCGCTGGGTAAACAGCACAAAGCCGGGCCTTTTGGTACAGTTAAGGGTTTGAGAACTAATCCAACTGTCCTTCCTGATGAATCCGTGAACCCAAGATTGGCAAAAATTTTGGAGGAAGTTGCTGTGCGTAAAGAGCTTATAGTTGCACTTGCCAATTCGAACGTGCAATTGATGTTGGAGGTCTGGTTCACTAGTATCAAGAAAGTAGGCATACCAAATTATCTAGTTGTGGCATTGGATGACAGGATTGCAGATTTCTGCAAATCAAATGATGTTCCAGTCTACAAGAGAGATCCAGATGAGGGTATTGATACAGTCGCAAGGACAGGAACTAACCATGCCGTGTCAGGTTTAAAGTTTCGCATCTTGAGAGAGTTTTTACAGCTGGGTTATAGTGTTCTTCTCTCTGATGTTGACATAGTGTACTTGCAGAATCCATTTGACTATCTATATCGGGATTCAGATGTGGAGTCCATGACCGATGGCCACAATAATATGACAGCTTATGGATATAATGATGTATTTGATGAACCTTCCATGGGTTGGGCTCGATATGCTCACACAATGAGGATATGGGTTTATAATTCGGGTTTCTTCTATATAAGGCCTACAATCCCTGCAATTGAGCTTTTGGATCGTGTGGCTGATCGCCTTTCTCGACAGCCAAACTCTTGGGACCAGGCAGTTTTCAATGAAGAGCTCTATTTCCCTTCACATCCTGGGTATATTGGGCTTCATGCTGCCAAGAGAACTATGGATTTCCATCTATTTATGAATAGTAAGGTTCTCTTCAAGACTATAAGGAAAGACGATAATCTTAAAAAGCTCAAGCCAGTAATTATTCATATAAATTATCACCCGGATAAACTTCCAAGAATGAAAGCTGTTGTTGAGTACTATGTCAATGGCAAGAACGATGCATTGGAACGCTTCCCTGATGGTTCTGATTGGTAGAAATAGAACTGTAGGAGATATTTGATCCACAGGATGCACTTGGTGGTTTTCTTCTTGCTTACACATTTCACTGGATACAGGTGATCAAAAACTGATTACACCACATGAGAGCAATTGTGTAATATCTATCATTGTTTCCTTTTCGTTGTTTTTGTCTTTCAAATTTTGTGTTCTTTTCGTTTTTAACTTCCTCTTGAATACATTCATACTGGTAAACAAACGTGCTATGTTTTGTATACAATTGCAACCAACAATTTGGTCTTTGTTTGGCAGTCAAATATTTGCTTTACACTGTACTGTTCTAAATGTTTATGATTTTATATGATTAGTCACAAAAATGTATGATTAGCTTTGCACCCTATAAAAACAACTTTCCCGGCACCATTTTTGTATGACCCGTTTAATTAGGGTGTCTAAATGTCTTTATGCAAATGAAATTTTTTCATGTTGTTATCATGGGAATAGACTTTTTTCTCGTTTGGGAACGGACTTTTTTAGTAATTTTTTAGTTTTTTGGCTAAAATATGATATAAAAAAAAAACTAGTATGTGTGGAATGATTTTTTTGTTTTTTACGAAAAGATGTGTAAAACGTATAGAGAAAAGGAAAATTTTGACTTTTTTGTATGAGTTGTTAGTTTTTTATTTTTATTTTTTTAATAATTTTTTGACTTTTAGGCTAAAAAGTGATGCTGCCAAACGAGCCTTAATATCAATTTTGAGGATTACTTTCGAATGGGTTTACTCTTAAGAGTATTTTGCCTTGCCTCTTTATGATTACTTGAATTAGCTACATTGGCTCCACTTCTGTTTTTGTAATCCACTCAGGGATGTCTGCATTCGGATTTTGCACAATATGAATGGTATTTGCTACAATGTTGGGGGGTTTATGACATTAATATCCGTTTACATAGAATAAACTCTCTTTTTTTAAAAAAAAAAAAAATCAAAATTAAAATAGATCTGTTTCCATTTGGCAAGTACCTAACCTCTGTTACTTAACCCGTGTTTCTTGGTGTGTGTCTTACTTTTCCAATAAGATAATTGAGAAACAAGTGATGAAAAATTCCATTCTCTATATTTTTTGTCTTTCACTTGGATAAAAAACTACCACTATTTTCTTTGTTTTCCCACCTCACGATAATCCGAACCCTATCCAAACGAAGTTGGAGCATTATTATAGCCTCGACTCTTGAGACCTTGTTCACGACTTAGCCAAGGGAAAGCATTGGACTGCTAGTGATAGGGGCCCTGGATTGATTCATCGAAGTAGAGCCCACCCGAAAAAGCAGTCCTTTCAAAAGAAAGAAGATACATCGGATTCTCTTCACGACCGAACCCATGGGAAGATCCATCTACCACCCGCCTTCACTAGTTGCCATAAACTTCTTCCCTTCTGATCGAGCTAAAAGCCTTTCTTTCTTGGTCGGCTACACTATTGGAAGGGAGGGGCTCAGAGACTCAGATTCGTCTTAATCTTACTACTTGTTTGATATGTGTTTCTATTTAAAATTAATAATAAAATTGATTTTAAAATTTTGAAAATGGACACCAAACATATTCCTTTATTTTTATAATGTTACCAGGAAAAAAAAAATACAATGCAATGTGAAGAAAAAAAAAAAAATTTGAATGGGTTTTCAATGCGATTTCTAAACTTCTAAAAAAAATACTAAACTGAAAGGCCAAAAAGACCAAAAAAAAAAAAAAATGATTCGAAGTATAGGTTTGAATATACCTCAAACTAAAACTAAATGGAAAGGGCAAGTCAACAAATATCCCTTTTAAATCAAGTTTTATGTTCAAGTACAAATTTGACGATGTTTTCGTTTTTTTCTTTTTGAAAACGGGAAAACAGATACAAAGACGAAAGGCACTCGAACAAAGTAAAGAAGTTTCTAAAGACAATCAGTTTACAATGGAATTTATCCTGTAAGCCACAACAATATGCTGGAAAAAAAAACAACAATAAAAACCACCACCACCATCTCAAGACTATACAAATATCAAAATATTTAAACAGTAGCTAGTAGCTATAGGCTTTTTTTTTTTTTTTTTTTTTTTTTTTTGGAAATGGCTAATAGCTATAGGCTGTCAAAACGGTTTTTGGTTAGAGGTTCTTTAGTTACAGGATCTACATTAGAACTGATAAAGGTAAATAACAACTCCGGTGATCAACAGGTTTAAGAATCATGGTTTGTAGCAGAATTTAATACCCGTCCATGCTGACCAGACGCAGAGTTGGAGTTGTTTTCTACTGAAGTTTCTTGTCCATGGTTGCTATGCTCACCGTTGACAACAGATCGGACGGCTGGAACTGGATAGCGAGCTTCGAGGTTCAATGTTGCATCCGGTCCGTACAATTGAGTCACCTCTTCCTGTTTCATCAACAATTAGGTTGCATTTGAATTTATGAATTTGAAATGAACAGATTTAGCACCACTCATTCAAGGATTATAGGCCTGATTCAATGTAGCTTTTCAGATATAGACTTCAAGAATGAAATCAAGAGCTTTAGATTGATGGAATTGAAATAACTAGGTAAATAAGTACAGTTTTTTGAAATCTTAATGAATATTTTAAACAAAATCTAAATAAAATGCATATTTTCTTTCTATATTCAATCTTCTGATTTATAATTATCTATATACCTTTCTATAATTTTACAAAATTTAAATCTCAAAGCCCAAAGCTCAAAATTTCAAATACACTAGTCCATATGAAACCGTAATGTTAGAACTTTCAAACTGAAAAAGTATTTTTACTTTGGTAAAAAACTTTTAATTGCCAAGATATATTCTCAGGCATAGATTTCATCCAACCCTGTTAAATTTTTTAACTAAACAGCCAACTAGTTCCCAGTGGAGAATCATAACGGAGGTTTTCGTAAAGTTTCTAATTCTAAAGTTTCACCAGACAAAAACTAGAAAGCAAGCATAAAACAGACCAAAAAAGGACGTGTGCAGAAGAAAAGGGTTAATCACATACCATTATGGAATTATTTTCAGACGAGAGATTCTCGCATTCCTCAGCCAGGTTCTTCAGCTCTTCCTCAAGTGTTCGGTTGTCATTTCTCAACTTTTGCACCCTGGTTTGCAGTTCCTCGCACTCTGCCTGCTCAAAGCAACAAACAATTAAACGAGAGAATACAAAAGGAAAATTAGCAGAAAATTGGAAGTTATGGTTTAAACAAGCTGTAGAAATTAAACAGCTGTGCGAATATCAATAAATAAAAAAAAATTAAAAAGAGATAACAACTAAAGCAAATTTTTGTATACATCCAAATACCTGCTTACGCAACCTTGACCTCCTAGCTGACTCCCTATTCGACTGCTTCCTCTTTTCTCGTTTTATTTCACGTTCATCCTGTGAAGTCCAAACAGTAAGCATTAAATTAAATTTGTAAATAACATACCACTTATGAAATTCCAAATGTAACTTGGTCCTCCAATATATATGGACATTCACACAAAGAATTAAACAGATGCAAATTAAAAATATTGAGCTCTTTAGATATTTTACTCCCTTTTTTCCAAGTATGTACAGAAGTTATATTACATGTGAGATGATCCAAAATTGGAATAGAAGAAATGTCCGCAAGTAACATAAAGCCATTCTGTTCTGCAGCCACATTCCATTTACATTGAAGATCATTAGCCCTTTAGTCTCCTCTTCAATTAAATATGCCACTTTCACAACAATCAGGTGTACTCTTCCATCTAATGGAAAAGGATTTGACATGTGATGAAATTGACCTTCCAGAAATGAACCACAATGAAGTTCACTGCATGCTAGGTATTTCTATTGTTCTTTAAATCATATATCCAAATCAGTTAAACTTGTGTGCTTAAATGACTTTGAGTAATATCAGTTCACTACCATGTAACCACATAGCCCATGAAATATGGCAACCTCATAAATAGCCTAGTTTAGTAATTGTGAATCCAGAGTATATAAGAAAATAAAATATATATATATATATATTATAAAACATGACATGACTAATCGATTTAAACTAAAAAAGAGTTAGATATGACTGGAATTTTTTTTAAAAATGACTGCAAGAACCATCCATGACATTGTCTGGCAAATTTAGGAAAATAACTGTAGAATTCATACTTGAGTCCACGGGTTATTGTGTGATATGCTCTCGTGCCCAACCACTGCAGCAGGAGCCACCTGTGGTGAGTCCCCAGATGCATTCATTCTCATTTTTATGTTTGTAGGTCCAGAAGGAGATGCATTGCCAATATTTAAATTGGTTACAGGCATGGCAGGCTTCCCTAGAACTGAGACTGGCAGATTTTCACCATCATATTTGCCTACTAAGAAAGATATACAAGTTACAAAACTGATGTAATTAACCATAATAAAAATGTCATAACACAAGGATGAATGTTCTTCATAAAAAAGAAAGAAAACAAAACTACCATCACCAAGCATCCGGTTGAAGCTTCTCTTCTTAGATGCAGAAGAAACCTGAAGGAAGTGATTGAATAGAATGAGAAAACCCAAAAGTTACCATATGTCATAACTAGAATGCTAAAGGTACACCAACAGCCCAATTGATAAGGTTTATGCAGTTTGAGCCACCAATACCAATCACCAATTACACTAGACTTTTAACCAGTTTTTTAGATCCAACACAGTTTTATCAGATAAAAGATGAAAAAAGTGACATAGCATAAACTCATACTTGTTGATCAAGTTCTTCGTCACTTGCTTCTGATGAGCCCTCGCTAGCACTTTCAGTACTGTTTAGAGACAATTGGGTGGAATAAAAGAAAACATAGTAATTTGGTATTTTAAAAAAACAAGAGTTTCAAAATCTATGAATATTATATGGAGCACTAACACACCTTTGTGAAGCATCATCATTTTCAGATCCTGAAATGGCTTTCCCCTTTTCTGCCAAAACTATGTTCCTTGAATTTCCTTTGGCCTTTCCTTCTGTCTCTGTATTTATATTCATGACAGCTGCACCCTGATCCCACAACAAAAATGAATACAAAGAACACATTAGTTGACTAACTTGGATGTTAAAACCTTTTCCAACAGGGGTACAGAGAGGTTCAGAATTGTTCTTCGAATGAATACTAGTTTGAAAAGAGTTAACAATCATTAATCATCTCACAGAAATATCACAGAAAAAATCAGGAATCTAGGCAAAATTAAAACAAAAATTATACAAAACAAATTCATCAAAATTAAAACCAAAATTTACTGTGAGACTGCAGTTACCACAGCCATGTTAGGAGGACCATAAAGGCCTCCATGAGGATAGGGAGCTTGGAATGAAAGTGGAGTTCCATATGATACCAGATGCTGAAAGATCACCAACAAAACTCAAATCAGAACTTTTGTTATGTGAAACAGTCAAGGAGCCATTTGATTGTTACAGCATGGAAACTCTATAAGATCTCCGATGTTGGAAGTAATCACCTGATTCCCCCAAACATACGAAGGCTGGGCTGAGGATGCCACAGGTGAGGTGAAATAAGGAGGTAGAGTAACTCCAGCC
This sequence comes from Camellia sinensis, assembly GCF_055761805.1. Taxonomy (NCBI): domain Eukaryota; kingdom Viridiplantae; phylum Streptophyta; class Magnoliopsida; order Ericales; family Theaceae; genus Camellia; species Camellia sinensis. The sequence continues at coordinate 212,168,179 of NC_138963.1, read as the reverse complement.
CCATAATATGCCTATACAAGGATATACACTATTAAATTAAAGACATTTAAATGAACATACAGATCAACAAAATAATAAACCAAACGAACAGGAACCTGAATAGAAGTTGACCAGTCAGGATAGGAAGAGGTGGTTGGTGTTTCCTGTAGACAGAAAAGTAAAAGAACATAAATTTTACATGGATGGAATAGAAACAGAAGGTACTTTGACTGTATGCCTACAGCCATACACTATGAGAGAGAGATATACCTGAGTAGAAACAGCAGGTTTAGAAGACATAGCGGGTGAGCTCTCTTCAACACCCCCCATTACTCAGCAGAGAACATATACTCTGGAAGCCAAGATAATTTCAACTGTTTAGAGTAAGCTCCTGGATATCGTCAAAAACTCCAACAAAATAATCAGATCATACAATGTTCACCAATCAATTACAACTCATGACTTCACATTAGTATTCAATCCATACAAAAAACTTGCACAAATGCTTGAAAGCACTACAGTAGCATGTCAGAGAAAAGATTTGAAACTTGTTGCAGCTAATGTCACAAAAAATTGTTAAGAAAGGATTTCAATGATACAGAATAACACGGTTATGCCTGTGAATACTAGGAAATTAACATTATCCCATTCCATGTTTGGATTTGGACATGGATGGGAATACCTCTGGCAAATGGAGATTTAATTCCCTCAGTGTTTTTTACAAAAGTAACTTTCACATTCCCACACCTTCACAGGTCTCATGACATATCCTACATCTAATGATAAGGTTAATGATATGAATTTTCTCAGCATATGCTTGTTAGAAAAATCTCCAGGTAGTAACTGCTCCAACAGAAGACCAAAAAATGGTTACCGTCGCGTACCACTTGTGCAAATATCATCTAAATTGTAAGCCTTACCAAACATTAGATGATCATCTAAATTGTGGACCAGTACAATTTAGATGATCTACCTTGAACCACATGTCAAGGGGATGTGTGTGTGTGTGTGTGTGTGTGTGAGTGAGAGAGAGAGAGAGAGAGACAGAGACAGAGAGAGGAGAGGAGAGAGGAGAGAGGAGAGAGGAGAGAGGAGTTGAGTTCATGCTTCTATGTCAAGAGATTGTTATACGCAGATGTCTCATAAATACTAAGATTACTGACAACCAATAGAAATGTGCCGTATTATCCAAATTGTAAGCCTTACCAAAATTTCATCTTCGATAAACATACACTATTTTGTTCCCATCTGACCATCTCCCTCTTCTTGTCTCTCCCCTCCCTAGCAACCACCACCGATCAAAGCCCCTTCTCTCCCTTCCCTTCCTCTCTCCCCTAGACACCACTCCCTCCCTTCCCATTCCCTCTCTGCCATAGCAACCATCACCAACCAACCACCTTCCCTCGTTCCGCTTTCTTCCCTAACCACCACCACAACGACCACCAGCCCCTCCACGTCACTGAGAATGGTAGTTGTGAGACTTCAAAATTGTGTCACGCAACCATTTTTCCTAGAGTGGATAGCTATTGATGTCAAATTTAATTATCACGCAACTACCAAATGAAGTGCAGATTCATTTTTGCATTTGAACAGGATGAAATTTGTAACATAAATAGGGATTGAGCAATTCTCATTTGGTTTGTGTGCAAATTGTTAGTTAAATAGTATAAGGCATAAATCATACAAGATTGTCGGTTTGTAAGTGTAAGTATTCTTTTCTTTTCTTGAAGAATTTTTTTGAGATGGCCACGAGACTCCAATTAGCAAGTTTTGGTTGCCCAACTCTAAATCAAACTCTACAAAAAAAGGAACCAAATTTACACAATTATCAATTCAAATATTTCAAATTAGATTGTATTTTTAAAATTTTCTTTTACTGGCTGTTTCTTGGGGAGAGAGGACGGGGAAGGAGGGAAAGGGTGGTGGTCAGTGATGGTGGTTGGGGAGAGAACAAGGGTAGGGGGAACATGGCGATGGATGGTGGTGGTGGCTATGGGACAAATGAAAGTAGAAGGGAGGGGGCGTGGTGGTGGCTTGGGGAGAGAGGAAGGGGGAGAAAAAATGGTAGTTGGTAGTGGTAGCTAGGGAGAAGGGGGAAGGAAAAGTGACGGTGGTTGCTGTGAAGAGCCTAGAGAGATAAGGGGAGGTAATCAGACGGGGTATAGTGTGTACATTTGTGGAAGATAAAATTTTGAGTAGTCCCAAAATTTCAATGACGTGGAACAATTTTATTGGCTGTCTGTAAATCCTAAGATTTACGGGGCAAGTTCATATAACTTATTTTCTATGCCAAGACGCCTTTCCAATTTGTTCAATTTTTAGGACAATGAAGGTGATGGATCAAATCACCTAAACTGCTTAATGTTTCTATTAAAAAATTCCTTATTGCTTTTTCTTGGCTTTCCAAAATTAATGGAAATATATTTTCTCTCTATAGATTAATGTAACCCAATTAAGTAGTTATAATTTTTTGAGCATTGACTACATAATTCATCTTAAATGCACAATTTATTCCCACAAACAAAGCTTGAAAGTCTTAGAAGTTAGAAGCACCTTTTTCACATGAGATTAAAATTCGCAAAAACACAAAAAACAAACAAAAATGCAAATCAAGCTCTTGTAGGGGTTTCTACTTTCTATGGGTACCTTAATTAGGTCTTGTTCTAAATATACGTATAAAGAGGGCTCTGATTACTTAATTTGGATCATGGATTTGTGGATAGAAGGGGAAAGTGAATGAAATAAAAAATAAATTTTATTTATTTATTTATCACAATCGCGTTCCTTTTTCCCTTTCTCTCCACAAATCAAGATCCAAACACAGTCTTAATTGGCAAAACCCCTTGCGATTCGGAGATATCAACAGCTAATTTAAACATGCATGCATGTCTCGAGAAATATTCTCCAATTTGTGTGTATGTAAATTAATTAGAAACTTCAAACCACAAATTCATAGTAAGTAATAACAACACACGAAAAGAACATCACGATCATACAAAATTGAAAGCCTGGTTGCAAATTTGACAACAAAATCGAAGCCACAATCTCGAATGCTTACCAAAAATACAATCACATATATATACATGCATGGCAGAGAGATATATATATATACACACATTCATAGTAGAGAGAGAGAGAGAGAGAGAGAGAGAGAGAGAGGGGTGTTCTTACGGCGTTGCGAATGAGGTAGGAGGGCAGGTCGAATCGGCGAGGAACGATGGAGAGTGTGAGTCTTCATAGCAGAAGAGAGGAGTATATATAGGTATACCACAGGAGTGACGGCACAGCACATACAAGAAAAGCACAGCGAAAACGATTTTGTCGCACGAGTGTGATTTGCAAATCAACGGCTGATGAACATAAAGTTACGGTGCGTACATACATACCATAACACAACTCCCTTGAAATATCTATGGCTTTTGCGTCAATATCAAATCCGCATGTGTTTTAGCCATGGTTATTTAAAGAGAAGTGGGATTACAATAGAGTCCGTGTTTCAGACATGGTTAGTCATTTAAAAGGTAGAATCGGATAAGATTGTAAAAATTATCATCTTTGTTAGTGTAGAATCTTAAATAGTAAGATTGTAAGTGAAATTGTTACGTTTGTAATTATTTATTTTATTTTTAATATATATCTTCTTTTATTTTTTTATAAAATATAAAATTTTATGACTCTTGATGCAATTTACATAAGATTTTCATTTTAACAACTTTGATTTTGAATTGTCTTCTAGCAACTTTAAGTAAACTTTGGGATGTGGCTATGTCAAATTTTATTTTATTTTATTTTAATTTATATTTTTAGAAAATAACGTGTCATCTCATAAAATTTATAATTTATTTATTTTTTAGTTACAAGACATATTAAATATGTTTATACATATATACTTTTATATATATATATATATATATACATTTTTTATAAGAATAGAAAATATGTTATGTACATGTGTTTTCTAAAAATAAGTGAGAGGTAAATGTACGCTATCAAAAATGAAGACTAAAGATGGTCATCGACCATGGAGGTGGTCATCAATTGTGATTTCAAACAATGAGTGATAACCATAAATAGTTGCCAACAATTAAGTATGGTGATCGAAGATGATTATCATCCACCAAAATGGATGACTAATAGTACAAAAGTGGTTTGGAAGAAGTTGCTTAAAAGTAGTTGTTGTCGACCAAAGGTAGTTATTGGTTAAGAAGGTGGTTGTCGGAGAGGCAGAGGTAACGATTGTTAGATGTGGGCATGAGGGGAAGTAGGAGGGAAAAATTATTTATTTATTTATTTATAAATAAGTCAAACTACATTTTTTTGTGCATATTATATACAAATATAAATTCTTGTCATATTTGGATATAATTAGGAGAGAAAATAAAATAAATGATTTATGAAAGTTAGAAGAGAAAAGGAAAAAAGGTTAAAAAAAAAATTGGTATTTCTTTCCATCTTGTTTGGATAAATAAGAGAGAAAATAAAAGAAATGATATCATGTTATATCACTAAATTAACATTTTATAAATGTTAGTTTTTTTCATTCTCGTATATCTAAAAAAATAAGAAAAAATTACTCATAAATCTCATTTGAAAAAAAAGTTATTTCATTTAGTTATAGAAGTTTTTTTTCAAATCAAATAGTCCTTTTTATTTTTAGTATGTTGTGTTTCTTTGATTTGGAGGTTTGAGAGTTTACTTATTTGCCCTTGTATATGATTTTGTTTGAATTTTTTTCTTAATGTTGAGTGTGTGTGAATAAGGTAAGTTTTTACGTTTATATTTTTTTATGGAGATTTAGTGGAGTGATTTATTGATGGATGACGTTACCCCGTTTGTGGTGTTACAAGACACTACATTTTCAAATACTAAACAAACATAAAGATTTAACATTTACATAACAATTTGACTTACAATACCACCACAAACCCACTACAAACAATCACATTTATCCTACCATATTATAACATTGACATTAGTTAACAGCCAAATGACCCAAATCACTAACTAATACTACCATATCCCCAATATCCATAACAATGTCAAAAAACGGGGCCATTTAACATGTACATTACACCTGTTAATACAAACATCATAACGACAAATGCGGCCAATAAAAATCACAAAGTTACACAACATAATCATTGTTCAACAACACAAAGTTACACTAACTTACCAAATGACATCTACACATACAAAACCTACAAACAGAACAATGACCACACCATCAAAACCCCAATATACTCCAAACCCACATTACCATTTACATATAACAACAATATGATACAAACCTATAACATTACCAACATGAATGAGGGATTGCGCTGAGTGATTTGGGGGTTTATTGATGTTACCTAGTTGATGTGGGTGTATTGATATTGGAACATGGGGTTTGCTGAAGGAGGTGTAGGTGATTTTTTTTTCTTTTCCCGGTGTTACTTCAGTGCCTGTGTTGCTGGCGGATTGTGCAACAATTTACAAGTCAATTTTATATTTTGTTTGTGGTTGGTTTAATGTGTTGGGCTGTGGTTTCGTTATTGATGGGTGTGTCAGGAAGTGTGGACTTTAATGTGTTAATGTTACGATGCCATTCTGGAGGTGTTGTTTGACTGTCATTGCGGGTTGTGTTGTTTAATTTTCGGTCGATGTGGTGTTGGTAATGGTAGCATTATGCCGTTCCTGGATACAACAAGTTCAAGGTTGATTGTGATGAAGATTTGCAAAACATGTTGTTCCTTGCAAAGTCGTTCAGGCTTGATCATATTGTCCTCGAGTTTCAATTGTTGCCCATTCTTTAATCAAACCATACCGTAACAACATTTCACAAAAAGATCACCATCACTCATATAAAATTTTACAAACAAAAACTAAAAAGACCATCACGAGCTATCACGCTACCCACCCCTTGCAACCAATCGCACACTGTTACATAATGAAAACACAAATTCCAACATATTTCTAAATGTCATTTGCCCAATCGACGTACCACTACGTCGAACATTTTACCAACATGAATGTGGTTACGGGTTGCGTTGTTTAATTTTTGGTCGATGCAATGTTAATAATGATAGCTTTATGTCATGGTGTGCCATTTTATTCCAGTATATATCTAAATGTCATTCGCCCAATCGACATACCACTACGTCGAACATTTTACCAACATGGATATGGTTGTCATCACACATTACCTAACAGGGACGTAATTTATTTTACAAAGCCATACATTCATAAACGAACCAAACCAAAAGGGGATCCAACCATTTAACAACATAAGGACAAAACCCACTAAACAAGTGCGACTAACATTGCAATTCAAACTATCTAACACTAATTCAATTTAAACCACAAACTAACACATCCGTAAACAAACCCAACCAAAAGGGGACCCAACCATTCAGTAAAAGAACAACAAAACCCAATGAACAAATGCGACTAACATAGCATTTCATTAATATGTAAATCATCAACATTACACTTAACTAACATTGATGTCATTATCACTCCACATCACCTCCACCATATATACCACTGACAAACAGGGGAAATAATGTCACGACCCAAACCCGCCCCTTTAGGTTTAGCGTCGTAACCGGCTAGTAATCCTTGGATTACTGAAGGCCTCTTAACGGATAGACTTATAATTAGGGGCTGAAGAGGCAATATATAGAAATATACATAGTCCATCGAGTTGTGCAAATATACATGGGATAGATAATCTTAAACTTTTTAAACATACGCGTGACATCAAAAGATACAGTACTTATACGTCATCCCATGTACATATAAGCGAAAATTTTGTTCGTAAATCAAAAGAAACAAAGTTTTAAACATTCACAAAACATGGCCACGAGACTCGATTTAGTCCGGAACCTCCTCGGGAGGCACAAAAGGTGGCTGACAAACACAAAATCCTCCAGGCAACATCTTAAGCTTGGTCACGAGCCTGCTCACCTACATACATAAATAAATAGTGAGCGGGAGCCCAGTGAATAATAACAGAGTAAAGGGGTTAAATGAATGATGTCCCATAACTAATTCAGAAACCAGAGTTCATATCAAAACAGATTCATATTCGTACTCTTGTTTTGAGCATATACAGAAATCAGAGTTCATGCTTAATCTTACATAGCTTATCCATTAGCGCTAATAGATCTCATAGAGAGCATCAAAGGTCATACTTGTCAGTTCCATAAGGAACCTCCAGCCGGGTACGGATAACTTGTCAGTTCCATAAGGAACCTCCAGACTGGGAACGGTTAACTTGTCAGTTCCATAAGGAACCTCCAGACTGGGAACGGTTAACTTGTCAGCTCCATAAAGAAACCTCCAGCCGGGTACAGATAACTTGTCAATTCCATGAAGAACCTCCGGTTCGGGTACAGATAGCATACTTGAATCACAGATTTAATGTCACAAATATTTGTCAAAATTGGACAATCATTTATAGTACAAAACATAACATTTCGTAAAACAACTCTTGTTCCACATACAAAAAATAATTTAACTTCTACATAGCTTTACTAAGTTATTACTCACAGATGACAGATGGCTCCACGTAAACAGACAGAGTAGGCAATTCAAATATCTTGTGATGCGTGACCTACACAGATACAGAACGAATATGTACTGAATTATATACCCGAAGTCTTTAACTTAGTTCTTTTTTGTCTTGGTATGTTTCTACTTCTTATCCCCATTATGGTGTCTTAATCTTGGCCTAGGAATGCCTAGGATGCAATGAGGATACTAAAATGTACTTGGAACCAGTACCAAAATTTGATGAAATTAGGGGTCTCGCTCGAGTGGACATACAAAATGTGAGTGGTCGCTCAAGCGCAACTTCTGTCGCTCGAGCAGTCTGTAAACTTTGAAAAAGTACTGGTTGCATGATTTTTCCGCTCGACGCTCGCTCGAGCGTGAGAATCATATCCTCGCTCGAGCGCAACTTTTGTCGCTCAAGCGGTCTATAAAACATGCAAACTTCTAGGAGCATGCATTCTACGCTCGAGCCAGCTTTTTGTCGCTCGAGCGGAAATGTGAAAATGAAGGTGGTTGATCGAGCGCAAGATCTGTCGCTCGAGCGTGGAAGCAGAATTTTGAAATTTCCAGATTTGCTTCCAAACTTCAAATTCAACCCCAAAGCTACAAATTATGGTTTCTTGGGCCAAAAACTTGAGGAAACTCTTGTAAACTTGGAAAACATGGTGAATTCAAAATCAATTCCACAAAATCAAGGTTCAAGAGCATGTGATGTATGCAAAACCAAACGCAATTCTTTGAAAACATAACTATATACATCATGCATGTAAAGGTGTAAGTTCCAAAGCTTCCAAAACATGATCCAATGAGGTGCTAACTTAAAAATATGTTGAATTCACAAACTAAGGTCAAAATGAGGACATGCAAGAGGGAATTATTTGAAAACAACTTCAAATTATGATGAAATGAGCATGCATGCATGATATGGTTCATTTCGCTTTAATTCTAACTCAATTTCAACTTAATTCTTTCGTATTCATGAACTCACCAATTCAAAGGCAAGACTAAAGGCTTGAACTCTTAGCTTAAACTTTGATTTCACAAGTGTAGAGGATTAAACTTCAAAATTCTCTTTAATTCCTAATAATTCTAGCAATTCTCCTCATTCCCTTGTTGATCTCACTTGTTCTCTTGGTCTCTCTCTCTCTCTCTCTCTCTCTCTCTCACACACACACACACACACACACACGTACGTTTGGAGTCTCAAAATGAGGAAAATGAGAGTGTGTAGTTGAGTGGCTTGACTTATATAAGCCTTATTTAAGCTTGTTTAATGAAGGTTAATTAACCTTGGTTTATTCTAACCAAATAAGCATTAATTAGACTAATTTAATTCGTTCTGAATCGACTTTTAATTGAACCCATCGTAAATTTCTAAAAATTTCAAATAACACATAAATTAAGTTAATTTCGTGGTCAGATACCGATAAGGCCTTTAATTCGTAGAACGAGACAGAAACAGAAACAGATATTTCTACGATAGACATATATAAGCACGTTAAGGCATCACACACATGCAATAAATTCATAATTTCACCTTAATTACCGATTAGGCTTATTTAACCATGAATTAACGTAAATCAGAGGTTGGGGTTGTTACAAAAAAGAACCAATGGCGTTACAATTAAACTGATGCCAAAATGTACCACAATAATCTAATATCAAACATAAATTTACACTACCAGAACACTAACCACAAAAGAGATTAGCCATTACACGACCATATCCTTAATGCAATTTGAAACCCACCCAACCATTAACATTTACTAAATCACTATTTAGTAACTAACACTACTACATATCATCAAAAACATATAAATACTCTAACATTGAACACACAAATTGAATCAACTACAATAAGAAGGAAATCGGCATTGGGGGCCACATAACTAATGCCATCGTTCACTAACACAGCCGCGAAAGCCGACGATGAGTGAATGAAATCTCGAATCTCACTAGAGTGACGTCTTTAAAGTCAACCACGGCCACAAAATTATTCACTTTCACTATATATCGACGACGCAATTTCATTCACAAAAGAGAATTTTTTTATTTCTAGGGTTTGGGAGGAAAAACGAATGTTAATTTGTGCAGGTTGTAATGATGAGTTAACGTTACCTAAAACATTTTCTGCAAAAATGTAGGGTTTTCACCGCACTAACATTGCAAACGCAGGATTTGCCATCTTGGTCTCTACTGTTTTGATCAGGTGGGAGAGAAACCAAAAAACTCTTTAATAAGCTTTTGGACAGATTTGTAATTTTCACATCAACGAAACCCCCTTTTACCCCTCACATCTAGGAGAAACAAGCGGTGCAATAATGTCCAAAATTGTCATTAACATTGAAATGGAACTTATTAGTCTACCCAAAAAAGAAAAAGAAAAAAAGGCAAGACTAAATAGTGCATAAGATCTAAATGTGGGATTTATTGGTGCTTTATTTAACAAAATAGTATTTAGTTGGATTTTTTTTTCTCCTAATCTGTCTCCATTTTTGGAGAGATTCAAAATAGAGATTGAGAAATAAATGAGTTTCTTTTCATTTCTTCCTATTTCATTCCATTTGTCTCTTTTATTTTTTTCCCATATCACCAAATTCAAATGGGCGGTTCATACGTTGCTTTATCTAATTTAATATATTATACCTTTTATTTAAAAAAAAGAAAAAAGAAGAAGTGTAACAACCCCGACTCATGATTAACATTAATCCATGATTAATTATGCCTAACAGTAATTAAGGAGGAATTCTGAAATAAATTGCATGTGTGTGTTGCATTATCTGTGTCTTAGTTTCGATTTGCAAATTGAAGGCCTTATTGGCATCCGATACGGAAATTGATATGAATTATGTGTTGATTAGAATTTATAGGATTTTATGGTAGGTTTATTTGAAATTTGTTTCAGAACGATTAAATAAGATTAATTTAATCTCACGTAGTTGCCGATGACTTACACTAATTAGGCACCATTTCTTTTATGAACCCACTCATCCCTTTTCATCTATTTTGATTACACCTTTGAGCCCACAATACACACACGTGAGAGAGAGAGAGAGAGAGAGAGAGAGAGAGAGGGGAAAGGAGAATTGAAATCAAAAGCAAGAGGAAAGGAGGATTGCTAGAATTGTTGGCAAATTAAAGAGAATTTGGGAGCTAAAATTTTCATACTTGTAAATTCAAGCCTTTAGGTAAGAATTTTGTCTTATAGCCTTGAAGTCTAGACTCTAATGCATAAAAACAAGAGAGTTAAGTTGATTAATGCAAGAATTGAGCTAAAGATTGGAATTGAGAATAAATTTGCGTTTGCATGTGCATTTCATGAAGTTTTAAATGTGTTTTCAAAGAATTCCCTCATGCATGTCTTGTATTCACTTTAATTTTGGGAAAACAATGAGTTTTATGTTGTTTGGTAACACTTGATCATGTTTTGAGAAGCTTTGGTTCAAAGAATTACACGCACGTCATGTTCTTGTGTTATTCTTGAGTTTCAAGTTGAATTTTGTACAATTGGCATGTCATTGGGCCATGATTTCTTGAAATGATCCTTTAAACATGTTGATTTATGAGTTTCTAAGTGTTTCCTCAAGTTTTGGCCCAGAAAAATGAAGTTTGATGCTTTAATGTTTGAGTTTGAACTTGAAAATCAAATCTGGAAATTCTAGAAATTTGATCCACGCTCGAGTAGGGGACTCCGCGCTCGAGCGAGCACTCTGAGTACGTGCACTTCCGCTCGAGTGATGTGAGACGCGCTCGAGCGTGAAATGCATGTACCCAAAAGTTCATATGCTTTACAGTCCGCTCGAGCGAGGGACTTTACGCTCGAGCGAAGGTTTGAGTCTCATGCTCGAGTGGAGGTCGAGCGTCCGTCGAGCGTGAAATTCATGCATCCAGTACTTTTGTTGAAATTTACAGTCCGCTCGAGCGAGGGAATTCACGCTCGAGCGACCCTTCACTTATTGTATGTCCGCTCGAACGAGGAAAGCCATGCTCGAGCGTGGACCCTGTTTCAGCAAGTTTTGAAAAATGTTTTCGAGTGCATTTTTGCATCCCCATTCCATCCTAGGCATTCCTAGGCCATGATTAAGACTCCATAATAAGGTTAAAGGCTAAAAACACGCTAAGAGCAAAGAAAGTAAGTTATGTGTAATTCGAATCGGTGTTTCAAGCGTGTTTTTGTTATGTGTTTGTGTAGGTCACGTGCCATAAACCATTTGGTTAGTCTGCTCTGTCTGTCTGTCTGCACCCGAAGCCAACTGTGAGTAATAACATAGTAAATTTATGTTCAACTTTATTTATTTTCTATATGATGAAATAAGATTTGTTTTCTGAAATGCTATGTTCTGTACAATGAATGATTGTCCAATTTGTGACATGTATTCGTGGCATCCTTAGCATCATGTGATATATGTTAGCTGTTACCCGGTATTAGAGGTTCCATTATGGAACTTAATATGTCTGCACTCTGTTACCCGTACTGGAGGCTCCATCATGGGACTCAGCATGTTTATTCTCTGTTACCCGTATTCGGAGGTTTCTTTATGGAACTGGTTATTCATAACCACCACATGTTTTGCATCTATTCTGTATCTGCTCTGTTAGCGCTAATGGATGTACCACGTATGATTAAGCATGAACTCTGACTGCCGTATTTATTTTGGACAAGAATATGAATATGAATCTGTATATGAATCTGAATTATGATTCCTGAATCCGTATGGACTTCATTTATTAAAACCCTTTACTCCATTATTATTCACTGGGCTTACGCTCATTGTTTATATTATGTATGTAGGTGAGCCGGCACGTGATCAGGGCCAGAGTTGATGACCTACGCTTCAGTTTTGTCAGCCAACCTTTGCACCTCCCGAGGAGGTCCCTGATGAAGTCTGGTTTTGTGGCTGTTTTTATAATCTGTATTAGACTATGTTTGTTTGTTAAGTTGTGGGCGAGATTTTTTGTTATGTACGCCTATGTGTGTTGTGTAAATATTATGTCTGATAACTTCACTCGTATTTTATAAAAGTTTCAAGCTATTATGTCCCGTGTAAGTTATCACAGCTCATTGGACCTTGTCTATTTTGTATATTTGCTTCCACAGCCCTTATCTATATGTTAATCTGTCATGAGGCCTTTGGTAATTCAAAGATTACTGGCCGATTGCGATGCTAAACCAATAGGAGCGGGTTTGGGTCGTGACAAGAAGTTATTCTATGCATATAGAATAGGATGAAACACCAATAAATCTCAAAATGTTATCTTGTGAACTGTTTAGTCCTCCATTTTTTTCTTATGAACCCAAAGGTCTTATTAAAGTAGAAATTACATAAAATGGTAGTCACTTACATGTTTGAATTTAATTTTTTAGGGATAAAAGTGGATTTCTCAAAATGTAAAATTACACATTTAGGCAATTTGCAATATAGAAGTTTTGGATTTTTCCTCATTTTAGAACGAACAAAAACCTTACAGTATAATGTATACTCCAATAATGTTACACTTCAATGTAATATACTAAAAAACTTATTAGTGTACTTTTCCCAAACGTAACGCTCCAATGTAACATAAAAATAAAAAAATAAAAAATAAAAAATAAAAAAAATTCTTTAGTGTACTTTTTTCAAACGTAACACTCCAATCAATGTAATCCCAAACGTAACACTCTAATCAGTATAATCCCAAACGTAACACTCCAATGTAACTTATTTCAATGTAACACACAAAAAAAGTAAAAAAAACTCCTCAGTGCATTTTATCCAAACGTAACACTCATAATTTGAAATTATACATTTACCCAAAACTTACTAAGGAATATTTATATTTCTTTTGGAATGGTTTGAAGAATCTCACATTCTTCCTTTTTTAATGTTACATTGGAGTGTTACATTTAGGAAAAATCCACTAAGATTTTTTTTTTTTTTTTTACATTGGTGCGTTATGTTTGGAAAAATTACACCAAAGAGTTTTTTTTTTTGTGTGTTACATTAGAATGTTACACTAAGGAATTTTTTTTTGAGTGTTATATTGAAGTATTACGTTTGAAAAAAAGTGCACTAATGAGTTTTTTTTGTGTTACATTAGAATTTTACACTAAGAAGCTTTTGTGTGTTCTATTAGAGTGTTACATTAAGGAATTTTTTTAGAGTATTGTATCAGAGTGTTATATTTAGAAAAAGTACACGAAGAAGTTTTTTTTTTTTTTTTTTTGTTACATTCGAGTGCTACACTAAGGAGTTTTTGTATGTGTTACATTAGAGTGTTAAACTAAGGAGTTTTTTTTTAAGGGTTATATTAGAATGTTACGTTTGAAAAAAATACATTAATGAGTTTTTTTGTGTGTTACATTAGAGTGTTATAATAAAAAAAAAAAAATTGTGTGTTACATTAGAGTGTTACACTAAGGAGTTTTTTTGGAGTGTTATATTAGAGTGTTACATTTTTTTGGAGTGGTATTGATGATGTAGATGCTTAGGATGTTTAATGAAAGCCTTCGAAAATGTGTTCTGTTTTAGTGGGGGTTTGTTGTATTGGTGGTGAAAGATTTTGTCGACTTTTGTGTAGGATTTGATTGCGATTGTCTATGTAAATGTTAGGACGTGTGACTTCCATGTTAGTAAAAATTAACCAATTTCAATGGAAGCAATGAATCCATTACGTTAGTGTGTGCAATTGTAGGTATGTTGGAGTTTTTATGGAATGTTGATGACTTGCAATGATTTGTTGGAGTGTACATGTTACTGAAAGTGTATGGCAATGAAGGTGCATTTGTCAGAATCATACATGTAGTGGGTCTTGTGTGGGTGGTAGTGTTAAAATCAAACAATAATAATAATAATAATAATAACAACCAACAACAACACTACGATTCCATATCAACCCCTCCACATCAAATGGCTAAACATTATTAACCCCACAAATCACTCCACACTATCCTCTACAAAAAATTTAAAAATTAACACCATACCATAACCAATCCATCCAAACATTAGGAAAAAATCACAACCAAAATCACCCTCAAAGATAAACAAGTAAACTCCAAAATATACCATAAATAAAACGACTAATTGGTTTAAAAGAAAACTTCCAAGACTAAATGGAGGAACATTTTCTCAAATGGAATTTTTAGGTAATTTTCCCCATAGATGGAATATAGACGATGGTATCACAAAGTAAATGTAATTGGTGTATATGTAAAGTTTGTAATTTTCTATTGGTGTTTGAAGCGAGAACATAGAAAACAACAATTATTACAAAATATTTTTTTTCCAACATTAATATTATATGGGACTCTATTAGAATATGTGGTTAATATAATATAAAGTGTCACATGATATCGCATGTAAGTATGACTATTCTAATATTACTCTTCTTTTTTTTTTTTTAATCTTGTGGGATTGATTCATTAGAGATTTGTCTAATTGTTAATTTTAAAGTCATGAAATTAATTGAAATGTGTGTACACTAACATGGACACTTAAATTATAAAAAATATTACTTAATTTTTTTAATAAACTCTAAATCTTAACGAAATGAATTTGAAGATTTCTTAATAGGATTAGCTCGAGTTTGAAGAGAAAATATAGAATCTAATTGGGGTTTGACTCGGGCGAAGGTTAACCCCTTTGTAATATTATAAAATTTTGATTTAAAAAAATATTTTCATTGATTTTCATTCTTTGGATTTTTTATATTTTTTTCTTCTAAATTGGTTGGTTCATGGATAAAAGGGTGGGCGTTGTGTTCGTGTCAGAATTATCTCAATACTAACCCGACCTGTTTATTATTTCGTATTATCATGTCGTGTCGTATCATTTTCAATCTGTGTCTAGTTCATGTCGTGTTAACGTGTCATGTCAAAAAAATTCATTATTAACTAAAAGTGTCAAATGTATGAAAAAAAAATTTGAAAATTTCTTCACAAGTTAAATTTGATGAAACCAATCTCTATTAAATGAAATTATTTATAAAAATATTTGATTTCAACTTAATTTTATTTTCGTAGTTTATAACATTATATTTTATTATTATATTTTTTACTAATAGACAAAAAATACATTAAGTTCAATTAAAAGAAAAAAACAAAAGGCCTATTGTAGACGCGCCCGCGTGGGCCTCGTGCTACTACAGTTCGGACTCGATTTGTGTCACGGTTCTTAATCTGAACCAAAGAGTCCAAATCTGGCAAATCGTTTTGAGAAACAGATTTTTGAAAAAGTAGTGCCAAACATGGACTGCTTTGCCAGATATAGAGTCGCCACCTAAATATTTTTTATGGGAAAATTTAGGAAACCCTGACTCGGTGCCGAAGGCCACATGTCCGTCATCACCGGAGTTGTCTCGGCTCGGGAGCTTGGGTACGATCGGGGAAGGTCAGCTATGAGCACCCCCTTTCGCCCGGTCCGAAGACCGGCCTCTACTAACCTTGATATCCGTTTTTGAAAACTTTATGTGTTCTTAAACCAATTGTTAGCCTAGAATTACTATGTTATGCGCGCAACAAACAAGTATAGACCAAATCGCCCAAATTGGAACAAAACATTTCATGTTTGTTTTGAAAATGGTTTGCTACTCGCAAGTAGGCTAAAATGCAGATTTTGCCACCCTCAAGTGGGCTTTTAGAGAAGGTGATTTTGCCACTATCTAGTGGGCTTAAAATTCACAGTTTTAATGCATTATTCCAATTTAGGTAATTCAACCTCCATCCACAGGCATTCAAGCAGTTATATCACATAAGCAGCTAGCCTCATGGTAATCATACTGTCATGGCAACACTCACACGCATGCGATATGCTAAAGCATAAAAGCTTACCTAGTACTCCGAGCCAAAACAGAAACTAGTCAGTAATCATATGCATGATCCTAGTTCATGTTAAAAATGGCTAATGCAACACATGCAAAGATGCAATCTAAACAGGCTCGGCTAACCCTAAAATGGCATATGAAATGCTACAAGTAACATGTATTCAATTTGGAATTGAAAAGTACAATGTAGTTTGTATGATGTACCGAGCCCGGTGCATGTCAACAAATGCATGAATGCACGCATGCATAGCATAAGGTATGCTAAAATAAATGTGCCCTAATCTACCATCATAAGCAGGTAAATAAAAGGGAAGAAAGAAGTGGAGGTTGGAAGACATGCACACCACGCACACACACTTATTACAGACACGCCCTCACTCGGAGGGACCAAAATAATAATACAAATTAATTAACTACGCAAGCTAATTAAATATTACAAATTGCTTAATTAATTAACAAAATAAATGCAGCAAGAAGGTGGCCGCAGCCCTGCCTTGGGATGCGTGAGTGATGCATGCTCGGATCTGTCTCGCCCGGAAAGCCCGTACCATAACACTGCCACCTCTGTTTATACTGCCCTGTCTCTCTGAAAATTGCCAAAACTCCAGGACAGGTTCCTTGCATGCTGCAGAGCACCACCGGCTAGGGGAAATTCCCACCGGCAGTTCAAAACTTCCATCGGCTGTTTATTGGGTCACCGGTATTTCAAAAAGTGCCGGTCGGCACTAAATTCTGCCGGTCGGCAGAAGCTCCCTGCAGAAGACAGTTTTGATAGCAACAGAGAATAGACAGCATATGGCATAGGATTTCAGGCACATGTATGCATGGACACACTCCCTATCATGTAATGGACTCAAGGGAACATGGCTCTCGACCCTCGGGCCACCAATCACGCATTTCGATGCACGATGGCCAAAGAGTCAAGTATGCATTTCAATGTCAAATGCAATGCACACAAAACATACAAGGGACCCAACCTCAATCATGGTTGGTCAAGAGGCGAGGCAATGCACAACAATGCACATGCGACCTAAGCATGCAAGCAAACATACAAACATGCAATATAACTACATGGCACACACAATGCTAACAACATAACATGCACAACGTATTGAAACATGGCATACACAATGCAAGATGGACTTACACCAATGTGAGTGAACCTCAGCCGCACCCACATCAGTGGCCATAAGATGAAAATGAAGTGCCTCGAAATGCGTGCACGCGGGCACGCAAACCGAGGCAATGGCATATGCAATGCAATGCAATGGCTAAAATGGCATATAGAATGCAACATGGACTTATACTAACATGAGAGAGCCTCAGCCACACTCACATGAGAGGCCGATGGATGAAAATGAAGTGCCTCGAAATGCGTGCACACGGGCACGCAAACCGAGGCAATGGCATATGCAATGCAATGGCATGGAAAATGATATGAAAACATGCCAATGGGATTTCAGCACTGAAATGTGGGGGAAAACAGCCCCGAAATGAGGCGAAAACACACCCGATGCATGGAATAGTCCCGAAACATGGACTTTTGGCACCCGAAATGGCCTATAGCTATACCAAATATGCACAATATGGACATGCAATGAATAGACAGTAACAAGGCAGTCCCAAAATCAGCATTTTTCCAGTTTATGACATGGCCAAACAGCAAGCAAAGATAGGGCTAAAATGGCATACAAAAACGGCCCTAAACATGAGATTATGAAGCAACTCATAGATGCTGACCCCGAATAGGTTAGGGCCCTTCAACAACATTGAAGAGGGGCCAAAAATAAGCCACTTTACAGAACTGTAAAAACCCTAAAAACAAACACAGGTATGGCTAAGCTTTTGTGCAAGAAAAAGGGCCAAAAGGTGGCCAAAGAGGCAAGTGGTAGATACAAAGCCCAAACTGAAAAATTCCCTTCTACAACATTGAAGAGGGATAAAAAATAAGCATATTTACAGAACTGTAAAAAGGCCAAAAACAGAAGCATGATAGGCTGCCAAAGCATGCAAAAATGGGGACCAAAGAGAGGATATAAAGGCAAGTATAACATGGAGGTCCCAAACAGTGTTGAGCCCTTCTTCAATGTTGAAGAGGGGCTCAAAATAAGCCTATTTTCAGTTTACATCAGGCTCTAAAACAGATCACACAAGCCAAAAATTCTATGCAAGATTATGGCATTCAATGAGGATATTGAAGCAAGTGCAAGCTACTGTCCTCAAACAGCAAGAGGTCCTCAATCAAACATGAAGAGTTACAGTTTGGGTCGGAGCCCAAAGATGCAAGCAACTATGGCTTAGATATGATGCAAGAATAGGCTAGAAAAGGGAAGAAGAGGACTCACCTTTGTAGACCAATGAACCAGCACCTCTTGGACCAAGTTTAGGTGCTCCTAAGCTCTGGAGAACAGCCTCAAGCTGCTGGAATGGGCGTTGGATTCCTTGTGCTATGAGTTGATGAAGAAATGGCCCAAGAACAAGGGTGTTTGATGGTTGAATGGGAGAGATATAGTGAGAGATGAAGGGATATATGTATGTATATATCAGATATATCTATATATCTCTGGTTTTTTTGTTCCAAAAATCCAACCCAAACAATGGAGGAGGAGAGGCCCCTTATATAGGCAAGACTAAGCTTCTAAGACAAGCTACAAAGGGTCAAAGGGGTTTAAGGGGAGGTCAGGGCTTATTGGAGAAGCTAGGACAGCTGGTAAGCTTCTTGGGGAAGCCAAGACAAGGGGTCAAGGCTTCCTCAAGAAGCCTTGAGCAAAGGGTGCAAGAAAAGGGGCCAAAGGGTGTGCAAAGGGTGCAAAATAGCCACATATATGCACGTGGAGTAGGGTCTGTGCATCCCAGCTGGCACAGCTGGCATGCACCATGCTTGAGGGATGAAAAAGGGGCATATCAGCCAGAAAATTTGGTCGTCGGCCAAAATAAAGTGCCGGTCGGCATAATATTTTTCCGGTCGGAAAAATAGATTGCCCATAGATGATTCCAATGTCAAAAAACGGCCGGTGGATATGCAAATTGAAGCCCCGGAAGTTAGCTTTCCAATGGCGCAAACCTTGCATCAAAATTCCTCCTGTGAAAAAAGTTATGCCCTTTTTCGTGAAGCCGCGCAGATTCGATCCAACCGGGATGATGCCCGACTTCAACTGATCATATCTCCCCCACCCGGACTTGGCTCTAGGAGATTCTTGAGTGCAAAATGAAGCCCCAGAAGTAAGCTTTCCGATGGTGGTGGCCCCATAGCTAAAATCCAAGTGTACAGACAGATAAGCCCGATTCAGCGAGGGCTGCTCGACTCGCTTCTACCTGGATTCATGCCGAACTTCTCCCAAACTAGTTTTCTCCTCTCCTTTCCTCTTTTCTTTAACTCCAAAACCCTAAACAAAGTGTTTTGAAAGATTTGCCTCTCTTCTAGCTGAAGAAACTGATTCTTTGCCCTGCACATCTCTCAACACCGAGCAAACCATCAGTAGTGCCCAAGTCTTAAGGGCGGTCAAAAATGGGGTGTCTACAGTTGCCCCTCTTTGACAGAACTCGAAAGTCATAACAATGACGGGAGTGGATGTCAAAGCCTAGAGACGACTCATTTTTGACAAGGCTGAAGACTTGGACAAACAAACAAAATACCGATAAATAAATGGTTGTGCCCACAGGCTGCCTACGTATCCCTTTGCAAGGAATCAAACCAGTGTAGTTCAGGGGCAGGATGCAAATGATATGCAGGAAGACTTTGATAATTGGACTTATATGCCACGCGAAGCCAGTTTGCATTCAAAACAATGCAATGTACTAACAAGTACAAGTGAGGTGCGCAAAATAGCGCGAATATAGCTGTGATGAAGCAATTATGCAAAAATAAATGCAACATTTTAAGCGAATGCTATGCCAGAAGTAGACATGAACCAAACTACATCTCATGCAGAAAGGATGTAAGAGAATTATGCAATTCTCACGAACATGTGCGTTAGATACACAAAAGTGAACGAAGTGTGATAGATACACTAAGTGGACAAACATACGTGATAGATACACAAAAGTGAAAAGAGTGTGATGGATACACTAGGTAAGCGTAGTGTGATGGATACACTAAAGGTGAACACAAAGTGTGATAGATGCACAGTGTGAACAAAGTATGATTGATATACTGAAAATGAACACAAAGTGTGATAGATGCACTATGTGAACAGAGTGTGATTGATACACTAAAAGTGAGCACGAAGTGTGATAGATGCACTTAGTGAACAGAGTGTGATTGATACACTAAAGGTGAACACAAAGTGTGATAGATGCACAGTGTGAACAAAGTATGATTGATATACTGAAAATGAACACAAAGTGTGATAGATGCACTATGTGAACAGAGTGTGATTGATACACTAAAAGTGAACACAAAGTGTGATAGATGCACAGTGTGAACAAAGTATGATTGATATACTGAAAATGAACACAAAGTGTGATAGATGCACTATGTGAACAGAGTGTGATTGATACACTAAAAGTGAACACAAAGTGTGATAGATGCACTATGTGAAGAGAGTGTGATTGATACACTAAAAGTGAACACGAAGTGTGATAGATGCACTTAGTGAACAGAGTGTGATTGATACACTAAATCAATGAAGTGTGATTGATACACTGAAAGTGTGATACAGAAAACGAGAGTGTGTGTGATAGATACACAAAATGAAAGAAGTGTGATTGATACACTGAGTGAGAGTGCAATAGATACACAAAAGCGAATATGTGCGTGATAGATACACAAAATGAGAATGTGTGTGATAGATACACAAAACGAGTAAAGTGTGATTGATACGCTATATGAATGAGAGCGTAACTAAAGCGTGATTGATACACTAAGTAGATTAGAGTATAATTGAAATTAGAGTGTGATTGATACACTAAGTGAATGAAGTGTGATTGATACACTAAAGTGAGTGTGTGTGATTGATACACGAAAGTGAATGACCTTAAAACGGAACTTCTTTGAATGAACCGTGCATACAATATCGTGCACGACTGAGGAAGAAACTTGATAGGTATAATGCATTACAATGCAAGTGAAGTGGGTGCATAACAATGTAAGTGGAAAAGTGTATAACCTTGAAGCAGGATTGATCTTGCGCCTGAGGTAAAGGTACACTCATATTTCGGAGCATTGACAAGGCCCTGAAGAGGTACGTCCGGAGTACAATCACGGAATTTTCTGAAGTTGACACAAACTCAGATACTTCGATTTTCGCTCTTTTGTCTTTGCTTTGCAGTCTGGAACCATCATAGCTTCAGATAGGTCCTGGTTTCACCGTTCACACTTATCGGGGGTGGACCCTGCAGTTTTATGGAAAAAAGAATCTTGTTTTGCACAGACGTGAAGGATGGCACAGCACTCTGAGCACAAAACGATTTATTTTTGAAATTGAGAGATGAGTTTTCGACCAGGTATTGAGCCTACGACTGAACACAGCGAGAAAGACTCAACAACGGAAAACAAAAGGTAAACAACCTAAACACGTCGAGACACGCTCGGAACGACTCAAAGCAAGAATCGAGACAAACAAAACAAAAGACACGACACACAGACGTGCACAGGAAGCCTGTTTCACTGGGTATTATTCCCACCCTTTCTCATTTGTGATTCTCACATCACTTGGCCCTCAAGCTCGATTTTTCTCTCAAAACCTTTTTCTCGCTTTTTCTCTCAGCGCACATCTCTCTATTCTTTAATCTCTCATTTTTCATCCCTCCCCTGGGTGGTTAATGGATAAGCTGGAAATTGTGGGCGCTTGCCCCTGGTATTTTACCAGACTCTTGTTCACAACAGTAAGTTTCTCCCACAGAGGGGTTGTGCTACAACTGGGTGTGTAGCAAATCTGCAGCTAACATCGGTTGATGATGCCCTGCTGGGGAGTTTGGACGTGGTTAGATCTGTCCAGATGAGAGAGTGGAATATCTCGCCCCATCCCAGTTCGTGCTTCGTACTTGTCTTGATACCTCGTTGCTTGGAGGATGAGAGAGCTTTCAGCCCTTTGTTGTTGACTTCAGTTGTGCCCTTTCTGGCAAGTAGAGTGCCCTTTCTGGCAAATGCATTGACAACAGGGAAAAGACAGGAAGCCTGACTCAACTGTGCCCCTAGTTCATTATTTTGACCATTTTTTGTTTTGGTTTTCTACTAAAACAATTTTGACCAACATGAGAGTTAGATTAACACACTTGTTCGATTTTTGATTTGAAATCATGCAAGTCAGGCTATGAGCACTGAAAATTTTCCTTTTTTGGGTCCAAGAAATGGTCCAGTTTTTGGAAAAGATGGAACAATTTTCGAGAAAAGTAGTCAGCTTTAGTAAAAATTCTCAAAAACCATTTTTGCAAACGGCCAATGCTTAACAAGCACGGAACCCACTCTTGAGACGCACAACCTCGGATTTGGAGGAAAATTGCCCCCTTGCTCGAAGAGAGCTACATGGCAACGGAAAGTTGCCCCTTGTTTGCACGGCACCGCAGCGCATTGAATGGCAACGGAAAGTTGCCCCTTGTCTGAATGGCACCGTAGTGTATTGTAATCAGTCCTCAGAGCGATGATTGCAACCGAACTCCCGGATACAGAAAAGACAAAGATGACTAGAACCATCACATGGACATGATCGAATTTGAAGTGTTTTAGGGCTGGACTTCAGAATGAAGTTGCCTACGTATCCCAAGGATGGGAATCAAGCCTTACGTAGTTTGGGGTTAAGGTACACTCGGGTATTTAACCTCTCCTTTTTAGGCTCTAACTTTTGCCAAGGCGCCCGATGCGGGTTTTCGACCTTGCGAGCTTTGTTTTTCTTTTCTTTTCAATTGTTTTCATTTCTTTTCTTTTCATTTCTTTTCATTTCATTTCTTTTTTTTGATTTTCTTTTTTGTTCTTTTCTTTGCATTTTTTTTTTCTTTTTTGTATTTTTCTCTTGCTCTAACTTTTGCCTGGGTCGCCCTTCCGGGTTTTCGGCCCAGCGAGCCTCTCAAAGGGTAAAAGCGTAGTTTGGTCCATGCCAAATGGTTGTAGGATTTTGAAGCCATCCGTATCCAGGAGAGTGGCTGTTGATTTGCAAGAGGATTCATCTTCGGCTCTTCGAGCACGTCTGACATCTTTGCCCCTAGTTTGAAGGGTACTTCTGTTCTAGCTTTGCAAGCTTCTTCTGATGAGGTCTAATCTTCTTGATCTGACTTTCTTGCCTCTTGTCCGAGGGCTGCTTCGAATCTGGCCACACAGGCCTCATATTTGGTTTTTTGTGAGCTACTTCCGGATGCACCGGTGAATGGGGTAGCTGTTGTTGATGCAGTGGTGGTAACCATGCCCACTTCAGAAGATCTTGCAGCTGCATCACCACTGGTGGTTGCATTCGAACTGCGGGTAAACGCCCTCCTGGGCTGCTCCTTCTCCTGGTCAAAAAGGCCGTGCTTCATAGCATCCTCGATCTGTACTCCCATCTCATGCAAATCTGAAAAGGTAGGGAAGGGGATCACGATCATTTTCTGCATTAGCTTGGGCTGGAGATTGCGCACAATCATCTGAATCTGGTCCTTGTCCGTGGGCCTTAAGGTCATCGTCGAGGCCTTAGCCCGCCATCTGGCTACAAATTCTGAAAAGCTCTCCTTGGGTTCTTGCCTCGTTGTATCGAGATCCCGGGTCGTGATCTCGATTTGCGTATTATATGAGTACTGCAGGATGAAGGCCTCAGCCATCTCGTCCCAACTTCTCTTGACGTCATCCTCCAATTTTGCATACCATGCGGCCGCTACACCTGACAGGGTCCGGCCAAATAAAGACAGCTTCTGCAATCTAGTGAGGCCCATTAGTCTTAGGACGTCTGAAAATAGTCGCAGGTGTACCATGGGATCCTCAGATCCGTCAAAACGATCGATTTGCAGCATCTTAAACCGATCTGGCAGCGTCACGGCTGCGTTAGTGTATCCGTCTCCAATGTCCGGAATGGACTTCACACCTTGAGATTTCTTGAACAGCTTTTCAAGCTTGTGCATTTTTAATGCCACGGGCTCCACCTCGAGCTCGAAGGGAGAATCTGATTGGTTGATAGGAGTGGGTGCCTTGGATAGTTGAGGCAGAATCGGGGGTGGAGCTGGCCTGACTGGAATGTCCGTATCATCCTGGACATGGGTTGCCTCCCCGAGTATGGGAACTCTTGGTGGGGGAGGAGCCTGGTGTGAAGTAGATACTCCAGTTTGCTGCTCCAATCTGGCAATTGTCTTTGCCTGTTGGGCTATGACCACAGCCTGTTGCTTGGCGAATTCTGCTTGACGGATAGTGTCTTGCTGCATGGCTTTCATACTATCCTGGAGTTGGCGCACCATCTCTTCCAGACTTGACATACTGTTCTAATCTAACTGAGCAACCGGTATATCTGTATCGGCAATAGGTTCGGAAATCTCAGCCTGACTGCTCAAAGATCACTGATCTGGTAGCTGTTGTACTGGTGGTCTGTGCCTGACTAGCCTTCTCTAGCCCTGATTATCCTTGAACTGAGTCTCTGACCTGACAAAGTCTATCAGTACAAGTCCGATGAACCTCGGGGGATATCGGAGCCTTCTGAAGCTATGGTTCCAGGACTACCCCCTGCAAAAGGGAAAACAGAGAGCATCTCAGCCTAATTTCACTGGAACAGATTTGAGCATACTAGGATGAATGTACCCAATACTGATCACTGTTTCCCAAATATCTGCCTGTAAACTGATACCCTCAGGTAAAACTGATTCCCCAAATACTGATGCTGATGCCCACAGGCTTGATGCCCAGACTTGTAAACTGGTATATGCATTCATGTAGAGATACACTCTAAAAGCACATAGCAAGTAAGAGAGAGCCAAAACACCCCTATGTTGGGGTTGGGTTTCCCTGTCCTATTTTGTCAGGAGCTAGGGTTTCACTATGCACACAACAGTTTCAAACAACCTATCGGGTAAGCAACCTGTCCTAGTTTGGAATGGTCACTATGGATTCCGAATATGCACTAGGTCGAATGGCCGAAAAGGGTGCCCCGGAAAACCGGGGTTTGTGTTCCCATGCTGTCAGAGCCCATAGCCGGTCAGCCTTATGGACATGCCTTGACAAGGCAAGCCTCCGGCAAACCGTTCAGGAATGGCAGATGGCAAACACTGTGTTCCTAGGCGCACCAATGCACATGCAATGCAAAGAAACACATAAGCGAAATCAAAACAGGATATCATGAGTTCGAGTCAAGCTCTCTAAAATCCCCAGCAGAGTCGCCAGAAACTGTAGACGCGCCCGCGTGGGCCTCGTGCTACTACAGTTCGGACTCGATTTGTGTCACGGTTCTTAACCTGAACCAAAGAGTCCAAATCTGGCAAATCGTTTTGAGAAACAGATTTTTGAAAAAGTAGTGCCAAACATGGACTGCTTTTCCAGATACAGAGTCGCCACCTAAATATGTTTTATGGGAGAATTTAGGAAACCCTGACTCGGTGCCGAAGGCCACATGTCCGTCATCACCGGAGTTGTCTCGGCTCGGGAGCTTGGGTACGATCGAGGAAGGTCAGCTATGAGCACCCCCTTTCGCCCGGTCCGAAGACCGGCCTCTACTAACCGTGATATCCGTTTTTGAAAACTTTATGTGTTCTTAAACCAATTGTTAGCCTAAAATTACTATGTTATGCGCGCAACAAACAAGTATAGACCAAATCGCCCAAATTGGAACAAAACATTTCATGTTTGTTTTGAAAATGGTTTGCTACTCGCAAGTAGGCTAAAATGCAGATTTTGCCACCCTCAAGTGGGCTTTTAGAGAAGGTGATTTTGCCACTATCTAGTGGGCTTAAAATTCACAGTTTTAATGCATTATTCCAATTTAGGTAATTCAACCTCCATCCACAGGCATTCAAGCAGTTATATCACATAAGCAGCTAGCCTCATGGTAATCATACTGTCATGGCAACACTCACACGCATGCGATATGCTAAAGCATAAAAGCTTACCTAGTACTCCGAGCCAAAACAGAAACTAGTCAGTAATCATATGCATGATCCTAGTTCATGTTAAAAATGGCTAATGCAACACATGCAAAGATGCAATCTAAACAGGCTCGGCTAACCCTAAAATGGCATATGAAATGCTACAAGTAACATGTATTCAATTTGGAATTGAAAAGTACAATGTAGTTTGTATGATGTACCGAGCCCGGTGCATGTCAACAAATGCATGAATGCACGCATGCATAGCATAAGGTATGCTAAAATAAATGTGCCCTAATCTACCATCATAAGCAGGTAAATAAAAGGGAAGAAAGAAGTGGAGGTTGGAAGACATGCACACCACGCACACACACTTATTACAGACACGCCCTCACTCGGAGGGACCAAAATAATAATACAAATTAATTAACTACGCAAGCTAATTAAATATTACAAATTGCTTAATTAATTAACAAAATAAATGCAGCAAGAAGGTGGCCGCAGCCCTGCCTTGGGATGCGTGAGTGATGCATGCTCGGATCTGTCTCGCCCGGAAAGCCCGTACCATAACACTGCCACCTCTGTTTATACTGCCCTGTCTCTCTGAAAATTGCCAAAACTCCAGGACAGGTTCCTTGCATGCTGCAGAGCACCACCGGCTAGGGGAAATTCCCACCGGCAGTTCAAAACTTCCATCGGCTGTTTATTGGGTCACCGGTATTTCAAAAAGTGCCGGTCGGCTCTAAATTCTGCCGGTCGGCAGAAGCTCCCTGCAGAAGACAGTTTTGATAGCAACAGAGAATAGACAGCATATGGCATAGGATTTCAGGCACATGTATGCATGGACACACTCCCTATCATGTAATGGACTCAAGGGAACATGGCTCTCGACCCTCGGGCCACCAATCACGCATTTCGATGCACGATGGCCAAAGAGTCAAGTATGCATTTCAATGTCAAATGCAATGCACACAAAACATACAAGGGACCCAACCTCAATCATGGTTGGTCAAGAGGCGAGGCAATGCACAACAATGCACATGCGACCTAAGCATGCAAGCAAACATACAAACATGCAATATAACTACATGGCACACACAATGCTAACAACATAACATGCACAACGTATTGAAACATGGCATACACAATGCAAGATGGACTTACACCAATGTGAGTGAACCTCAGCCGCACCCACATCAGTGGCCATAAGATGAAAATGAAGTGCCTCGAAATGCGTGCACGCGGGCACGCAAACCGAGGCAATGGCATATGCAATGCAATGCAATGGCTAAAATGGCATATAGAATGCAACATGGACTTATACTAACATGAGAGAGCCTCAGCCACACTCACATGAGAGGCCGATGGATGAAAATGAAGTGCCTCGAAATGCGTGCACACGGGCACGCAAACCGAGGCAATGGCATATGCAATGCAATGGCATGGAAAATGATATGAAAACATGCCAATGGGATTTCAGCACTGAAATGTGGGGGAAAACAGCCCCGAAATGAGGCGAAAACACACCCGATGCATGGAATAGTCCCGAAACATGGACTTTTGGCACCCGAAATGGCCTATAGCTATACCAAATATGCACAATATGGACATGCAATGAATAGACAGTAACAAGGCAGTCCCAAAATCAGCATTTTTCCAGTTTATGACATGGCCAAACAGCAAGCAAAGATAGGGCTAAAATGGCATACAAAAACGGCCCTAAACATGAGATTATGAAGCAACTCATAGCTGCTGACCCCGAATAGGTTAGGGCCCATCAACAACATTGAAGAGGGGCCAAAAATAAGCCACTTTACAGAACTGTAAAAACCCTAAAAACAAACACAGGTATGGCTAAGCTTTTGTGCAAGAAAAAGGGCCAAAAGGTGGCCAAAGAGGCAAGTGGTAGATACAAAGCCCAAACTGAAAAATTCCCTTCTACAACATTGAAGAGGGATAAAAAATAAGCATATTTACAGAACTGTAAAAAGGCCAAAAACAGAAGCATGATAGGCTGCCAAAGCATGCAAAAATGGGGACCAAAGAGAGGATATAAAGGCAAGTATAACATGGAGGTCCCAAACAGTGTTGAGCCCTTCTTCAATGTTGAAGAGTGGCTCAAAATAAGCCTATTTTCAGTTTACATCAGGCTCTAAAACAGATCACACACAAGCCAAAAATTCTATGCAAGATTATGGCATTCAAGGAGGATATTGAAGCAAGTGTAAGCTACTGTCCTCAAACAGCAAGAGGTCCTCAATCAAACATGAAGAGTTACAGTTTGGGTCGGAGCCCAAAGATGCAAGCAACTATGGCTTAGATATGATGCAAGAATAGGCTAGAAAAGGGAAGAAGAGGACTCACCTTTGTAGACCAATGAACCAGCACCTCTTGGACCAAGTTTAGGTGCTCCTAAGCTCTGGAGAATAGCCTCAAGCTGCTGGAATGGGCGTTGGATGCCTTGTGCTATGAGTTGATGAAGAAATGGCCCAAGAACAAGGGTGTTTGATGGTTGAATGGGAGAGATATAGTGAGAGATGAAGGGATATATGTATGTATATATCAGATATATCTATATATCTCTGGTTTTTTTGTTCCAAAAATCCAACCCAAACAATGGAGGAGGAGAGGCCCCTTATATAGGCAAGACTAAGCTTCTAAGACAAGCTACAAAGGGTCAAAGGGGTTTAAGGGGAGGTCAGGGCTTATTGGAGAAGCTAGGACAGCTGGTAAGCTTCTTGGGGAAGCCAAGACAAGGGGTCAAGGCTTCCTCAAGAAGCCTTGAGCAAAGGGTGCAAGAAAAGGGGCCAAAGGGTGTGCAAAGGGTGCAAAATAGCCACATATATGCACGTGGAGTAGGGTCTGTGCATCCCAGCTGGCACAGCTAGCATGCACCATGCTTGAGGGATGAAAAAGGGGCATATCGGCCAGAAAATTTGGTCGTCAGCCAAAATAAAGTGCCGGTCGGCATAATATTTTTCCGGTCGGCAAAATAGATTGCCCATAGATGATTCCAATGTCAAAAAACGGCCGGTGGATATGCAAATTGAAGCCTCGGAAGTTAGCTTTCCAATGGCGCAAACCTTGCATCAAAATTCCTCCTATGCAAAAAGTTATGCCCTTTTTCGTGAAGCCGCGCAGATTCGATCCAACCAGGATGATGCCCGACTTCAACTGATCATATCTCCCCCACCCGGACTTGGCTCTAGGAGATTCTTGAGTGCAAAATGAAGCCCCGGAAGTAAGCTTTCCGATGGTGGTGGCCCCATAGCTAAACTCCAAGTGTACAGACAGATAAGCCCGATTCAGCGAGGGCTGCTCGACTCGCTTCTACCCGGATTCATGCCGAACTTCTCCCAAACTAGTTTTCTCCTCTCCTTTCCTCTTTTCTTCAACTCCAAAACCCTAAACAAAGTGTTTTAAAAGATTTTCCTCTCTTCTAGCCGAAGAAACTGATTCTTTTCCCTGCACATCTCTCAACACCGAGCAAACCATCAGTAGTGCCCAAGTCTTAAGGGCGGTCAAAAATGGGGTGTCTACACCTATATTAAAGTTAAAATCATATTTTACATACTTTTTAATAATTTATATGTAATTAAAAAGATTAAAAAATATCATGATACTCTTTAGTGAAAATAATATTAAAATATGTAACTAAGTCTTCATTATATAGGTTATTCGTATCAATTTCTTGTTATGCAGATTTGACAGTAACCTGACCTGTTTAATATTCGTTATCGGGTCATGTTATATACGTGTTCGTGTCAGTAAATGGTCAACCCTAACATTCTAACGTTAGGAAATAATGATTTTTCAGTAACTTTAATTCGAAATTAAAGTGGAATCTAACAACCAGTTGAGGTCAGTCTGAGTAAGGTATTGTATTCTCTTAAGTGAGACGATTATAATATAAAAATAATGAGCTAAAACCATTGAGTTGTAAATGAGAATTGTCTCATAAAGTGAGTATCAATTAAAGTTGAATTTAGATTTGGACTTAGACTTAGTCTTGGTCTAGGCTAGGCCTAGGCTTGTGCATGACATGTATAGCGATCCCGGTTCTTCCTCCTTTGATTGTTGTATGCAGACTTGGTTCTGTGGATGTCAGTTGTGGTGTATATCTTGTTTCCGTCCCTCAATACTTTGTATTTGAGTTATAGTATGTTTTGGGCAGGATTGTTACAGGTTGGGTGTGATTGGGAGAAAATGGTTGCTGCCCAGAATTTTGGTCCTTCGCTCGAGCGAGCCTTTTGTCGCTCGAGCGAGCTCTGTGTTATAGATCCTTCCTTCGAGCCAGGGTTCCTTCTCTCGAGCGAGAGTTGAGTTTTGTATCTGGTGGCTCGAGCGAGAAGTCCTTCGCTCGAGCTTGCGTTTGCGTCTGGTTCTGGACCTGAAGGTTGCAATTTTTCGCTCGAGCGAGCGAGGTCTATGTTTTGGATTTCTTCGCTAGAGCGAGCATTCTGTCACTCGAGCATGCTTCTGGGTTGCAGACCTAAAGCTTCGTATTGTTGGCTCGAGCGAGGCTTCCTATGCTCGAGCGAGGGTTTTTTGTGTCTGGTCGCTCGAGCGACCAATCCTTCGCTCGATCGACCAATCCTTCGCTCGATCGACCAATCCTTCGCTCGATCGAGCCTGTGTTATATCAATAGACAGCAGCGGGATTTCACTTCACTTTTTCATCTCCTCTTTTGTATAAACCCTAGATCCGGCTGCTCCTCCCTCTACACCTACCTTCTCTCTAGGGTTTCATCTATTTTTAGTGTGTTTCTACCCTAAGTTCTTTGTAAGAAAGATAGAGGGTTGTGTGGGCTACATTTTAATCTGAAAATTTGTGGATTTGGAGCACTTTGGATTTTCACCATCTTCTCCTTTGGTCTCTTCATTTCGAGGTAGGGATTTCCTACTCTATTCTATGAGTTTTAACATAAATTTTGGTCATTTCGATTAGTTGGTGTTGTTGGGAAATTTTGGAAAAAGTTAGGGTTTGTTGTGTAAATTTGAAAGAGGGGTTTTGTGTTTCAAAAACTCCATTTGTATATGAAACCTTGGGAAATGGTACTATTGTTGTTAAATGGAAGAAATTGAGCTTTAGGGTCAATAGTTAAGAAAAATGGGAAAATGCCCTAATTGTATTGATTAATTAATTTGAATAATTAATTTGTCAGAACATGAAATTGAATTGAGGATAATGAAATTGAGAAATTATGAGATTAAATGGTGTAGTTGGATTAGTTAATCACTCACCTATGAGAATGTGGATATTATTTCTGTTTGTTGCATTTATTATCTATTTAGAAATAACTGCTTTGGGCTATCGGTGGAGGATAGTCTTGATTGTTGTAGACATTGTATGTTGATTAGGGAAAACTGAAACTAATTACATTGAATATATCATTGAATATGACGGTTGAGTTAATACAGCAAATATGTGTATTAATTGATTATTGTGTATGACAAGTGTTAAATACATTGTATATGCATATTGTTTGGGAGAAAATAGAGGATGTACTCCATGGTTTGAGAGTAGATAGGGGATGGACTCCATGGATACAGCAAATATGTGTATCACTTGAAGTGTTAATACAGCAAATGTGTGTATTAAATTGAAATATTGGAAGTGTTTTTAATGTGAGTTGTAGACTCATTTGAATTGTGAATAAAGGAAATGTTTTAATAGGGAACGTATTCCTATTAATTGTTAGCCAGGTTCTGAGCTATGTTTATGAAATGATTTGGATAAGTAGAGGAAAGTGGAATGTAACATGGACATGAAAGTCATGAAACTGTATTGTGATATAATTTGGTTTATAAGTGTTAACCATCTATCAAATGCTCTTGTTTTAGTTATCTCTCATACTTGGTTTAGTACATCTCTACTGGGCTTTGGCTCACCCTATATGGGCATCATTTTCAGGTTCAGGTGATATGTCACCTTCAAGGACGTAACTTGGGAGGTTTGAGGCTGATAGACCTTCTTGTTGTTCTTTTGATATTACATGTAAATTCAGGTCAAGGGCTTAATATGTATTAGAGTTAATACTCTCTTTTTGTAACTAAGTGTTAACTTGAAAAGTTGTAAGTCTAAAGGGTATTTACTTTTGTTGTCAACATATAATATCTTTTGTAAAAATACTCCGATAAATAGAATTATGCTTTATTCTCTTAAATTTATGGATGTCTTGAATGTGGGTTTATATGTATTATTTTGAGGGCGTTACAACATGTACTTTGTATGGACTTAGCTTTGGACCTAGTCTTGAGCTTAGGCTGAGATGTGCTATGTTGGACTTAACTTATGCACGTATTTGAGATTGGACCTAGATCGAATTGTAACTCAACACCCGTTCGTTTTATGACCCAAGTTTGAAAAGCATTATATACATATTTAATTTAATATATTATATAAGGAAAATGAGCTTTTTAGTGAGAAACTTTCTAAGAGCTCCAAATCCTCATTCTAATTTTCTTAATTTTAAATAATTACTTTTATTTAATAATCCCACATCGGGAAAAGAAGGAAAAAAATAAATTATTTTACTCATATAAAGATAATTTTATACTCACATCCCATTTAGTGAGGAGACTTGTGAAAGTTTCAATATCTCATACTAATTTTCTTAATTTTCTTTAATTTTAAACAATTAAGAAAATCTCCATTAGCTAACTTTTATTTGATGATCCTACATCGGGAAAAAAAGGAAAAAGTGAATTGTTTAAGTTGGGCTAGTTTAGGTTGGAAGCTTTTATCATAGTTTAGGTTGATGGTTTACCAAATTGTACGGTGAAAATATGCTTCTCTAATAGGAGGCCAACTTATATAATTTAAAGGTTTTTTTTTAAAAGGGTTTCGAAATATGCCTCTCTAATAAAAGGGTTTCGAAATTTAGAGGTTGTCACCTGTCTCTCCCAATTGGGTCCATCTTGCGTGCATGACTACAATTAATTATATTTTTAAAACAATATTTTGCTCCAAATGCAATGATGCAAGTTAATTCAATGATTATGACCACATGGATGACAATGTAACAAGGCACATGTTGGAGAGCAGAAGAGGTTAATTGATTGACTTTGATTTATTTTCAGTTTTTATTAGCAACATTCTGAACAAATTAAAGTTTGATTTATTTTGAACAAGACTATCATTTATAATCACGTAATTTTATTATATTTAATTTTTAAAAATAAACAATATATATAATTTTATAAATAGATCATATATTTTTATTAAAGATAAATACATTGAAATCACATGAATATGACTTTAGAATGAATTTGATTTTTCTTTAATATGCATATGAGTTTACAAAATGATCGAGTATGATAAATTCACCAACTTAAACTATGTCTCTCTAATTTCCATTAGCTACCTTTCATTTACCTTTTATTTTACAATTCCATATCGGAAAAAGAAAGAATTATATAAAGTGAATCTTATGTTCTCATTTATATAAGTAAAAGGAAATTTTTAATGAGAAGCTCTATGATCAATATCTCATACTCATTTTTTTGATTTTCTTAATTTTAAACAATTAAGAAAATTTTCATTGATTAGCTTCCATTTAACTTTTATTTTACAATCTCACATAGTTTTGATTTTAAAAATAATTTTGTATGAGATTTTGAAACTCTCATAATATTTAACTTTAAAATAGTTACAATCTCACATCGAAAGAAGAAAGAAAAAGTGAGTTATTTTACTTATATAAAGTGTTACAATCTCACATCGGGAAAAGAAAGAAAAAGTAAGTTGTTTCACTTATATAAAATGAATATTATAAAGGGAATTTTAAGGGAGAAGCTCCAAATCCTCATTCTAAAATTATTGAATTTTTTTAATTTTAAACAATTAAGAAAATTTCCATTAGTTAGCTTCCATTTACTTTTTATTTTACAATCTCAAATCGGAAAAAAATGGAAAAAATGAATTGTTTCATTTACATAAAGTGAATCTTATGCTCCAATTTACATAAATTATTGAAATTTCTTAATTTTAAACAATTAAGAAAATCTCCATTGGTTAGCTTCTATTTAACTTTTATTTTACAATCCCACATCAAGAAAAGAAGTAAAAAGTGAATTGTTTCACTTATATAAAGTGAATCTTATGCTCCTATATATAT
Source organism: Camellia sinensis (assembly GCF_055761805.1). Lineage (NCBI taxonomy): Eukaryota > Viridiplantae > Streptophyta > Magnoliopsida > Ericales > Theaceae > Camellia > Camellia sinensis. Next base: position 212,133,776 of record NC_138963.1, on the reverse strand, counting down.
AAGTAAAATAAGATTTTTAGTGAGAAATCTTATAATTAATACCATTTTTTTTTTTATTTGTGTGTTTAAGAACACATGTACAATACTCCTAACATATCACTCGTGCTATGTGAAGGTGTGAAGGTGCATTTGTGAACACAGTTTCAATCTGCAATCCAATGTGCATATTTATTTAATTTTTATTTTACAATCCCACATCGAAAAAATAAGAAAAAAGTGAATTGTTTCACTTATATAAAGTGAATCTTATGCTCCCATTTATATAAGCAAAAAGAAGATTTTTAGTAAGAAGCCCTATAATCAATACCAATTTTTTTTTTTTTATTTTCTTAATTTTGAACAATTAAGAAAATCTCCATTGGTTAGCTTCCATTTAACTTTTATTGCACAATACCACATAGACGTTTTGATTTTAAAAATAATTTTGTATGAGATTTTGAAACTCTCATAATATTTAATTTAAAAATAATAACAATCCCATATCGAGAAAATAAATAAAAAGTGAGTTATTTCATTTATATAAAGTGAATCTTGTACTCTCATTGAATATTATAGTGTTGTGCATATTTTAGTTCAAGATGGTTTAAATTTTAAAATAAAATTTAAAGGTTTTAATTAATTAATTTTGTTGTAAAGTGGTTGGTCTTTTGACTTAGCCGATTAGGTTGAATCGTTTTCGTTTTGACTAATTCATTGGTCTAATTACGGTTTTAGTTGTTTTATCAAAATATATTGCTTAGATTTGTTTGATTTGAAATAAACAAAGATTGATCTTATTAAAAATTAAATAATTGAGATTGCTTGATTAGAAATGAACTTACCGTCCAAACAACTGTTAAATTTTATTTTACAATCCTACATCAGGAAAAGAAGAAAAAAAAATGAGTTGTTTCACTATATAAACCTTATGCGCCCATTTAATATTGTAGTGTTGTGTATATTTCATTCAAGACAGTTTAAATTTTAAAATTAAAATAAAATTAAAAAGTTTTAATTAATTAATTTTTGTATAAGTTGGTTGGTTCTTTGATCTAGCTGATAGGGTGAACCGTTTTCAGTTTGACTTATTCGCTGATTTAACTGCGATTTTAGCAGTTTTATCAAAATATATTAGTTAAAGTTGTTTGATTTGAAATAAATTAAAGATTGATCTAATTAAAGATTAAACGGCTAAGATTGCTTGATTCAAAATAAACATCCCGCCCAAACAATTGTTAATTTTTAAACAATTAAGAAAATCCTCATTGGCTAGCTTTCATTTAACTTTTATTTTATAATCCTATATCGATAAAAGAAAGAAAAAGTGAATTGTTTTACTTACATAAAGTGAATCTTATACTCCCATTTACATAAGTAAAATGAGAATTTTAGTGAGAAACCTTATGATCAATATCTCATACTAAATTTTTTTTGATTTTCTTAATTTTAAACAATTAAGAAAATTCTGATTGGGTAGCTTCCATTTAACTTTTATTTTACATAATATAAAAAAATTAAATATAATTATCATATTTTTATTAAATAATATATTATTTTATTCCGTGCATATCACGGGTGATATGCTAGTTATATATTATGCACATGGGAGTTTTGCATCTTTATAACTCTAGGCATTAGGGCTAGAGTTGATGGGCATTGATGCTAGTTTTTATGATAGTTTTCATGACTAAGGCCTCTTCCCTACAAGTATAAAAAAGGCATTTTGCCTCCCACGTAAAAGTATGATATTGAGATGATTTTTGTGATGAAAAATTTGTAATTTTCTTTATAAAAGTTGAAGATGTGTTTACACCAAAGGAAAAATTAAAAGTTTTTTTTTTTGTATCTTCTTTTTGCAAGCCCCTTCTTTGGTTCTTGTCAGGGAGAGAATGTTGCCCTTTGTCCGTTCGCTGAAGCTATTTAGGAGGTGCTCTTGTAGTAACTAGCCTCAACTATCGTATCCTAGAAGATAGGCGTCAACGTTCCTTCAGCACCCTTCAGTGAGGCAAGGATTTTGTTTTAAGAAAATTATGTAAACCACAAGTTTTGGTTTGCTTCTCTTGTCATTTGTTCTTTAACCTTTTAGAATTAATTTTAGTTCAATGAGTTCTAATATTTATTTATCTATGTTACTAATTTATTTTATTAGTGATTTTGTTTATGCGAGTTCCATGATGTAATCTAATTCATTCTTGTATTTTAGTTTTGTAGTTTATTCTATATTTCATTCTTTAATAATAATAATAATAAAAACTAAGATTGTGTTGTCATTTCTATTTAATTTTATTTTATATATATTTTTTGGTATTATTATGAAAAAAAAATACCAACACTAATTTATATACAATTCGAGTTGTGTTATCGTGTCATATGCAAATTCTTACCCTTATAAAAGATTGTTGGAGATTATTAAATTCTCAGTAATTATAGCTACATTAGTCATAATTGTCATATTTGGAAACTAGCCATAAATTATGCATTGAGTAAAAAAGTATATCATTTTAATTTTTTTTTAAATATATAAATAATTTTAACAAATGCCCATCTGCGGAGTAACACACCTTAAACTTGTTCCGAGTGTATTAAAAATATTAAAAAAAGTATTCATATATTTTAAAAAAGTGAGTAACACAAATTTAATTTATGGGTTTATGATGTATGTATTCTTATATTATTTGTGTGTGTGTCAATTTCCGACCACACTGCTAACTTAATACTCAGCTGATGAACGCCGACAGAATAGATTGCGCCCGAACGACCTGTAACAGAAAGAAGAGACTCCGGGGGTGGTTCGTCCACCCGGAGGCACTCAGACGATCAAGTCAGTTATCTCTCAAAGATAGCAAAAGTACTTAACTCATTATTCAGAATATAAAAAGCGTACTTTAGACCCACGATGGTGCCTTTCTTTTATAGCCAACACTGACCTAATCCCAATAGAAGCCTAGCTCCAATGGATTCTGTCTCAATGTTAATCTTGGACTCCCAATTAGGTTGAGATAAACTATCTAAGAGTCTTATCTTTATCCAGACTGAAGTCCTCCCCAATTCTAGGGTTCTTGTCCCTTATCCGCTTATCTCAGATTTTGGTATTCTCGCAGATGACCTCAGCCTTGCCAAGATTACCTCGGCATCAGGACCAGCACACGTGGCACCTCGGCTGACACTTCGGTGCCACCTCGGCCACGTGTTATCATTCAAAAATTATGTCCCCACAACTGCCCCCTAGGTTCTATTACCTCGACATTCTGAGGTGATGGAACCTATATCATTCATTCCATTTAGCATATCAGCTAAACTCGTTTTTTCCTTCATTACCGAGGTCATCATTCGTTAGCTCCATATGGCCAAGACTTGTAGTCTGTTTTCATCAATGCCTTAGAACAAATAACCAGTTGGTTCAAATTATTTAGCCGAAATCGTCCTACTAGCCGAGGTCTTTGCTTCACTAAACCAAGAACTTCAAGAGTTTCAACACGCGTGTGAGCTGTCACGTACAACATTTCAACAGTTTCTACCATGCGTCTTTCCCCTACTAAGTCGTACCTGACACGCGCCATGAAGTCGCGTCGCTCGTGCGTGCGCCGTCTGACAAGCACGTCGTCCTAGGCGCACTAATTGCCATTTTGCCGCCATTCCGCGTTTTAACAAAATTACTTCCCTCTCTCCCCATCTTTTCACTTCACACCACCATTTTCTCTCTGTGTTTCAAGCCTTCTCTCTCTAAAAATCGCCATTTCCGTTCTCTTAAAGTTTTCCAAGCTCTGCACGTAGCTCCGTTCACCTCCTCCGGCAAGGTTTTCACTGTTCCGTCCCTTTTGCTATCGTCGTCTGACTTCGGCAAACCCCACATCGGCCTCACATTCTCTAGTAAGCCACTGTTCCTCCTGGTTTTAGTTCTTGGTTCACTTCGAACTCTGTTACATTTGTATTCTGTTACTATGACTTCGTTCATGTTTTTTATTACAAATCTGTGTATATGAACTCAATCATGTATTAGGGCATGTTTATCTTATGACTTTACTATTGCCTAATCCATTCTTGAGTATACACATGCTGCTCACACTCTTGTTCATTTTGCCACTGTTTTTGGCCTCGTACCCTTGTACACTTTGTCATAGTGTTCTTGGTAGTTCATTAATTTTCTTGATTCTGAATCTTTGTTCTTGTTTTTGTTTTCTGTGTCTGTTTTCCAGATTCTTGCCTTCAATCCTTGTTTACATAGACTTAGGTTTGGGATTTGTTGTAGAATTCACGAATTTTAGGAAAAACTTAAACGAATTCCCCTTAGATCTTTCAGAAAAATTTGCCCCAACGTACTTGCAGTTTTTAGCCAAGGTCCCCCAAACCCTTACAAAACACTTCCTTTTGAAATCCAACACCTTCCCCCAAGCCGACGTCATGGGTATGTAGAGGTATAGGGTAGACACCCCAACTAAGTTAAAATACTTCAGGTAAGAGTTTTTCATCCCAGCCGACGTCCATCTGAGGTTGGCAGAGGAGGAAGACTCCATCATACCTAACAAGAACTTCATGCCCTTCCCTATCGTAGCCTTCACAGAATGTGGACTCAGGTTTCCACTTGATATCCTTTTCCGAGAAGTCCTCCATTACTATAAATTGAACCCAATACAGCTTGCCATTAACTCTTACCGAGTTATCAATGGCATAATAGCCTTAGCCAAAAAAGAGAACGCTAGGGTTACTCTTGCCGACATCCAGTCCTGCTACACCATGTGTGGCCTTAAGTCAGAAAAAGGCTACATTTACTATCTTAAGCCGAGGTCGACCCAATACAAACTCATCGCCGACCTCCCTGATTCCAACAAGGGTGCTGGGGACGATTATTTCATCGTCTCGGGCAACTGGGAATTCTCACCAGATGAGGACCTCCATCTCTATCCCTTAAGCCGGTCAGTTTTTAAAGAGGGTGATGGTAAGAGCCAAGAGTCGCCTTACTTGCTCTCAAGTCCTTAACACTTTGTTCCTTCTATATATGTGCTAACGTCTGTTTTTTCTTGTAGCTCTCCCTCAACTACTAAAGGATTTTCGAAAGTCTTTCTTCCCCAGCAAGGACTTCAAGAAACTGTTGAACTTACCAATTGATCAGCGCAAGGCTCTTCTACTCTTGAATTTATCCCGACTTACAGATCTGTACTTCCCTACGTCCCTAAAAAAAGCAAGAGCAAGTCTTCTCTATCAGCTACAACTCCGCAAGCAGAATCGTCAAGGCCTGACCAAGGATCAACATCCGATCCAGTAGAGCAGCCTTCTACCTCGGCTCCGTAAACGCTGACGTCGAATTGCAATCGCCGCCGAGATAGGTCGTAAGAAAGCTGTTGCAGACGACCTTTTAGCCGACATCCTCGATACTGTCACCGCATAACCAGCATCATCCCAACCTTAGCCAAAGTCAAAAAAAAAGCTGAAGAAGGCCCAACCCAAGGCAACGGTGACTCAAATTGACTCTAAGGACACCTTGCCGATCTCAAAATTGGCTGAGGGTGAGAAGAGCACTTCTGCAGCCAAGAAGCATCCCGCTGAGGCCGCACCCTCCGAATCAACCAGGTCAAAGAAACTGAGGTCCGAGTCAGCATCAACCTCGGGTTCTCTGAAGTCCGATGCCCCCTGGGCTTCTCTAATTAGTATTGAGGACAAGCCCGTCAGAGCTGGTGACAGCGCCGACGACATTGAAGTCGGCATTGCCCTCTCTACCGCCTTGCTCCTTTCCAATGATCTCAATCGTAACGCCGGGATGAGCGAGTACGAAAATTTCGCTCTAATGTTGCAGCATTCCGTCCAAGTAAGACCCTAACGCTTGGTACTTTGCATTCTCTGTTTTTCTATACTTGGAGAATTTTTACTAACATTTGTTTTTTCCATTTCTTCTAAGCGATTCAACATGGTCACTCCTTTGCAATGCAAGCCTTCAACATTAAGAAGGAGTTGGCAAATAAGACCAAGGAGGCTGCTAGTTTGCAGAGGGCCATTAACAAGGCTGAGGCCAAGATGAAGACTTTAACAAACCAGGCCGAGGAAGCCAAAAAAGCTAAGGACGAGGCCAATGAGAGGGCAGGGGCTGCTGAGGCCATTGCCAAAGTCCTCGAAGCCAAAAAGAAAGAGGCCGATGAAAAGAAAGCCGAAGCCCAGGCTGAGCTTATTGCTGCCCTGGCCATAAAGGACGCCGAGATCAAAGCGGCTGATGAGAAGGCGTACGCCGAGGGGGCAGCTGGTGTCAAGGAAGATTACAATAAACAAGTGAAGCAGGCATGCAACAAGGGTTTCACCCTTGGTTGGATGGCTGCTCTGAAGAAGTTGGTTGTCCCTGAGGACTCTCCCCTTAAAAATGCTAGCAACCTCATCTTGCCATTCCCCCTTACTCCAAGCCAATCCGAGGACGAGGCTGAGTCAGAGGAGGAAGTTAAGGCCGAAAAGAAAAAAGAAGTTGTTGGGGCCAAGTCCCCTACTTTGAATGAGCAAGTCGTGGACTTGTCTCAGGATGAAGAGGATGAGGTCTCCAAAGATGCTACCCTTGAGAAGAAGACGTCTGACGCGCCTATCGCCGAGAAGAGCATCGACCAGACTCTTCAAGAGATCGATGCCGAGCTCGCGGTTGAGAAGGCTACCGAGAAGTCTTCCCAACTGTCTTTTGGGGTCGAGACACAACCCGCTGCCGACGCCGAGTAGTTTACTTTGACACTTTTCTCTATTTCTTGTACCTTGTATTTTTCCTCTTACTTTTGAAACATTGTAAGCTTTAATTTGGCTGACGTGCCACTTTTGTAATCTGAACAATTACTCTTCAATGTCAGGCCGAAGTGCCTTCTTTCCTTATCTGAGTGCACTCTCTGATTTCTTATTTCAGTGTGATTGAATGTTTGTCTTCCTTTTACTGTCTTGTATGATTCTATACTTAGAATAATTTGCATGTCTTCAATGTACACCTTAACTGTGTAATCTTCTTGGAGTGGAATACTTCAGCTATACCCACTAACAGTTTATCTCGGCTTTGACCTAACACTTGAAAAATATTTCTCATAATATTTTTACAAGTGTTGTTTACAACTTGCCACTTCACTATTTACTTATTAGGACCTCTGTCTTCTATTATTCCAACACAACCTTGGGTTAACTTCAACTTGTAAATTTTTCTTAAAATTTCAACAAGTGTTAAACCAACCTTAGCTTGTAAATTCCAACTCCCAAGCATCATTCTTCAGCCCTCTGCCCCCTAATGTGGACTTAAGTTCCACTTGGGTTCTCATTAAGCATGTGGCTTTGACCTTGTCGCCGAGGTCAGATTCAAACAGAGACTGGCCGAGGTCATCAACCTCGGTCTCCCTGTTAATCTTACTGAAATAAGTCATTTCAACTTAGTTCAACTCTATTATATGCAAGTATAATTCAACTCTGCCATAAAATAAGTCTAAGTTGTTCGTCATGTTTCAATCAGAAACATCGCCGACTTAGTTCAACTCTATTATATACAAGTAAAAACTCTGCCATATAATAAGTCTAAGTTATTTGTCATGTTTCAATCAGAAACATAGAAACATTACCAACTTAGTTCAACTCTATTATATGCAAGTAAAAACTCTGCCATATAATAAGTCTAAGTTATTCGTCATGTTTCAATCAGAAACATTGCCAACTTAGTTCAACTCTTTTATATGCAAGTAAAAACTCTACCATATAATAAGTCTAAGTTATTCGTCATGTTTCAATCAGAAACATCGCCAACTTACTGATCAATCATACTACACAAAAAATCAAGCTAAAACTTTATTATTACTTCGGCTGATAGCTAAAAACTTTAAAAAACAAGAAAATCTAATGATAGAAAAACTTCAGATTGCTAGTATTCCAGGGTCTTGGCAGCTCTTTGCCTTCACTGTCTTCAAGCCGATCTTCCCTATTACCCAAGACCGAGATGATTCTATAAGGTCCCTCCCAATTTGGGCCAAGCTTGCCTTTTCTAGGATCCTTCTTGTTGCCGACGACTTTTCTCAGGACGAGGTCCCCAACTTAAAACTCTCGTGGGTTGACCTTTTTATTATAAACCCTAGCAAGGTACTGCTGGTATGCCCCCAACTGAATTGTTGTTTTCTCCCTTCTTTCTTCTAACAGATCCAGATCTCGGGCCAAGATTGCCCCATTGGTCCTATTTTCTACTCCCTGGGTTCTGATCCTTGGGATACTGACCTCCAGTGGAATAATTGCTTCTGTGCCAAAAGCTATGGCAAATGGGGATTCCCTAGTTGATCTTTTTTGCATAGTTCGATATGCCCAGAGTACACTGGGTAACTCATCCAGCCACCTTCCCTTAGCTGCTTCCAGCCTTTTCTTGATCCCATCCAAGATGACCTTATCAGATGCTTCTGCTTGATCGTTGCTTTGAGGGAAGCTTGGAGTAGAGTAATAATTCTTGATCTTGTACTTTGCACAGAAGCTCTTGATTAACTTAATGTCAAACTGTGTACCATTGTCTATTATTATTGCCCTTGGGATCCCAAATCTGGTGATGATGTTCTTCCAAATGAAGCTCTTCACATCAACATCTCGAATCTTTGCGAGGGGTTCAGCTTCCACCCACTTGGTGAAGTAATCTGTTGCCATTAGCAGGTACTTCCTTTGTCCAGCTGCTTGCGGCAATTGTCCAACAAGATCCATGCCCCATTGGGAAAATGGCCAAGGGCTGGACACCGAGTTCAAGTCCGCTGCTGGTTGATGTATCAAAGGTGCAAACGTTTGACACTTCTCACACTTTTTGACATAGGCTTCAGTATCTTTCTGTATATAGGGCCACCAGTACCCTTGAGTAATGGCCCTATGAACAAGTGACCTGCCCTCTGCGTGGCTTCCACATACTTCTTCGTGTATCTCATACAAGAAGTCTTCGATTTGTGAAGGATGTACACACCTTAAAAGAGGTCCAGTAAAAGATTTTCTGTAGAGATGTCCTTCTACTGTCAGGCTGAATCTTGCCGACTTCAGTCTGATCTTGTGTGCTTTTTTACGATCATCTGGCAGTTTTTCTTTTTTAGGGAATACTATTATTGTATCCATCCATCTTGGTCCCATCTCCACACACATTGCTTCATGCTCTGTGTTCAGTGGTTCTATGCTTGGACCTGACAAGTAGTCCACCATTATCGTCCTGGCCTCTCCAGGTTTTATTACACTAGCCAAGTTCGCCAGAGCATCAGCATGACTGTTGTCATCTCGGCTAACCTGTTGTAGTCGGCAATTCTGGAATAAGGCTACCAGTCTGCTCACCTCCTTTACATAGGCCGACATCCTTTCATCTCAGGCTGCATACTCATCTGTTGCCTGGTTGCTTATAAGCTGAGAGTCACAGAAGACTATTACCTTGTCCGCTTCCATTGCTACTACCAGCTTTAATCCTGCGATCAGTGTTTCATACTCTGCTTCATTGTTTGAGGCTTTGAACCCCAAACGAATGGATTGTTCCAGTATCTGCCCATCTGGTGATACTAGCACTACTCTTGCCCCTGCTCCTTATCGGTTTGAACTCTCATCAACAAACAGCCGGAAGGAGTCATCGATGTAAATACTGCATAGCCTGAGTTTCTCTTTTTTCCTCTGTTTGGCTATCCACAACTGGGTTTCTCTTTTTTCACCTGGACCTCGGCTCAGAGGAGCCCAATGTGTGATGGCACCTGGTGTGAACTTGGCCACGAAGTCGGCCAAAACTTGCCCTTTGATTGCTGTTCTGGGTCTGAATTCCAAGTCATATTGGCCCAACACTACTGCCCATCTGGTTATCTTGCCTGTCAGATCTCCTTGCTGCAACAGGGATTTTAGAGGATGCTTAGTTAAAACCACAATTTTGTGGGCTTGAAAGTAATGATCAGCTTCTTGGAAGCCATTACTAAAGCCAGTGTTAACTTCTCCAAGGGTAGGTATCTGGTTTCAGCATCAACTAGGGTTTTACTCACGTAGTAAACTGCCTTTTATTCTCTTTTTTCTTCTCTGATTACTACTGCACTCACTGCATACTCTGAAACTGCCAAGCATAAGAACAACTCCTCTCTAGGTACTGGATTTGAGAGTACTGGAGCTGTGGTCAAATACTTCTTTAAGTCAGCCAAGGAGACTTTACACTCTTCTGTCCACAAGAAGTCTGTGGCTTTCTTCACTAAGCTGAAGAAAGGTTTACATTTGTTAGAACTTCTGCTGATGAATCTTTTTAGGGCTGCAGCCCTTCCAGTTAGCATCTGCACTTGTTTTGTCGACGTTGGGCTCTTCAATTCTAAGATGGCCTTGATCTGATCTGGGCTAGCCTCAATGCCCCTTTTGGTAACCAAGTATCTTAAGAACTTACCAGACCCAACTCCAAATGCGCACTTCAATGCATTAAGTCGGAGTCGATATGTTCTAAGGATGTCAAAAACTGCCTTTAAGTCTGCTAGATGATCCTCAGGTTCCTTGGTTTTCATGACCATGTCATCTAGGTATACCTCCACTGTTCTGCCTATTAGATGCCTGAACATATTGGTCACCAGTCTTTAGTAAGTTGCTCCTTCATTTTTTAACCCGAAAGGCATCACTCTATAGCAATACAACCCTTTTGGGGTGATAAATGCAGTATTCTCCTCATCTGGAGGGTACATTGCTATCTGATGGTACCCTCTGTATGCATCTAGGAAGCTCATCCTTCCATGCCCTGAAGTGGCATCCACCAATTGGTTGATCTTGGGTAGTGGGCAACTGTCTGTAGGACAAGCCTTGTTCAGGTTGGTGAAGTCTACACAGACCCTCCACTTCCCATTCTTTTTCTTCACAACCACAGTGTTTGATAACCATGTTGGGTAATTTACCTCTCGAATGGCCCTCACCTCCAGAAGTTTATCCACTTCCTCTTCTACTGCCTTAACATGCATCAACGTCGGCCTTCTTGCTCGCTGGATGACAGGTTTAGCCAACCTGTCCACATTCAGTCTATGGCAAGTGACCTCGAGGTCAATGCCAGGCATCTCGTATGGCATCCAGACAAACACCTCAATGTTTGCTCTGAAGAACGCCTCTAGCTCTTTTTCCTCTTCTTTGGCCAGGCCCGAGCCGAGAAGGAAGAAGCGTTCGCCATCCCCTTGCTGGACAAGGATTTTCTTTAGGGCTTCTTCACTCTTCTCGGCTGGCTCTTTGCCAACGTCATCTAGGACTTCCATGTCCTCATTTTCAATCTCTGCGGCCTCTGTTTCTCGTATGTTGCATGTGGATTTCATTACTGTCATGGAGCAATTCTTTGCCTGTACTTGGTCCCCTTTGACCTCCTCAATTCCATGCTCTGTTGAGAATCGCAACAGCTGTTGCAATCTTGAGGGAACAACCCCCATTGCATCTAGCCATGGCCTTCCCAAGATAGCATTATAAGGAGAGAGAGTGTCAATTATTGTGTACTCAGTTTTTATCTTCTTGGTGCCAGCCTGCACCTCCAATCTTACTACTCCCAGGGGCTACGTCGGCATTCCATTGAACCCGACCATTGGACCATTGAATTGTTCTAGATCATCTTGGTGAAGGCCAAGCTCCTTGTAACACCTGACATACATGATGTCACAAGAGCTGCCTTGGTCAATTAAGATGCACTTCACTTGGCATTCCCTAATCTGGAGGGATATTACCAAGGTATCATTGTGTGGATGCTACACCATCTCTAGGTCGTCTTCAGTAAAGGGCACCACTGGTCCATAGCACTCGTCTGCCCTAGGTCTTTTCTGCCTGACCTAGTACACATGTTGCAAGTGTTTTACCTTCTGAGTCTCCCCATGTATTTTGTTCTCATTGACCTTCGAGTGAATCACATTGATCAATCGAGGTCTGCCTGCCTGCGGTTGTGGTGTTGGAAGAGGTGGTGCTGCCGGTGCCTGAGACAGTCTTGCTTGCTCTTCCATTGTCCTGGCCTCGTCTACAAGGTCCTTTAAATGACCTTGTCTTACCAGGTCTTCCAGATGTGCCTTCAGGGCTCTGCACCTCTAAGTCAGATGCCCATCTTCATTGTGGTAAGCACAATGCTTGCCAAGGCTTCTCCCCATAAATTCCCCAGGAACCCTTGCTGGTGCTCTGTAATAAGGCTGATTCCTGATTTTTTCCAAGACTTTGTATATCGGGATCCTGAACACTGTGGTGACTGCCTGTGGAGCCCTCAGTCCTGTTTCTGGTTTATTGTATCCGCCATTACCTCGGTGTAGCGACCCTAATTTTCTTAAGTCATTTATTTATTATTATGATTATGATTATTATTATCTTATTTTATTTTTGGCTTTATTAATTGTGCGGTCACGTGATAATTTAATGTGATATTTAATGAATTTAATGTGGCGATTAATTAATTTAATGTGTTATTTAATTATATATAATTAATCCAAATATTTATATATTTATATTTGTTATATATAAAAAAAGTGGTGTTATATACATATATATATTTTATCTTATATCTATATTTATATATATTATAATTATGTTGTATTATATAATATAATATTATATAATAGTTTATTAGGTTATTATATATATATATAATATAATATAATAGTCAAATTAGATTAGAATAGGGATTAGGTTTAGAAGATAGAAGCTAAATACCACTATATCTCGGGAAACTACCCATTCGTCTCGATGCGGTTGAACTACTTGTCTTGTCCTGTAATAAGAATTAATTGTATTTTTGTTTGTGTCTGGTGGACACGTGGGAGTTAAATTTTGTACTCATACCAGTATACCTGTATACTGACTCGTTTTGTCTCTTGGCAACTGTAGACTTCACTGAACGCCCCGGGAGAATGAGTCTTGTTCTGTTTATATTGGGCTCACTACAGTTCAGACTCTCGAATTGTCACGGTTCTTAATCTGAACCAAAAAGTCCAAATCTGGCAAATCGTTTTGAGAAAAACAGATTTTTGGAAAAGAAGTGCCAAACATGGACTGCTTTACCAGATACAGAGTCGCCACATAAATATTTTATTTTGGGAAATTTAGGAAACCCTGACTCAGTGCCAAAGGCCACGTGTCCGTCATCACCAAAGTTGCCTCGGCTCGGGAACTTGGGTACGATTGGGGAATGTCAGTTATGAGCACCCCCTCTCGCCCGATCAAAGATCGGCCTCTACTAACCGTGATATCTTGTTTTGAAAGCATTATGTGTTCCTATTCCGGTTATTAGCCTAGAATTACTATGTTATGCGCACAGCAAACAAGTATAGACCAAATCGCCTAAATTGGAATAAAACATTGCATATCCGTTTGTTTGAAAAATAGTTTGAAATTTGCTACTCGCAAGTAGGCTAAAGCACGGATTTCAACGAGTTGTTCCAACTCAAACAATCCAACCTTTACCCACAGGCATTCAAGCAGTTATATCACATAAGCAAGTAGCCTCATGGTAAACATGCTGTCATGTTGACATTCACACTCATGCGAGATGCTAAAGCATAAAAATACTTACAATGTACTCCGAGCCAAGACAAGAACATGTTAGCCATCAATGCATGATCCAAGTCCATGTTAAGTGGCTAATGCAACGCATACAGAATGCAGTCTAGAATAGGCTCGGCTAATTTAAGGATGACATGTGAAAATGAACAGATAGCATGTATTCAAGTTAGATTTGAAATACTTTATGCAGTTAGCATGATGCTCCGAGCCTGGTGTATGCAAGACTAATGAATGATGCACGCATGCATAGCATAAGGTATGCTAAAGTAAACATGTCCTAATACTAACCATCAAAAGCAGGTAAGTAAAAGGGAGAAAGAAATGGGGATTGGAAGACATGCACACACGTATCCACACTTATTACAAATTTGCCCTCGCTCGGAGGGACCGAAAGAATAATACAAATTAATTAACCTACAAGCTAATTAAATATTACAGACCAATTAATTAATTAACAAATTGACTAATCTAATGAAAGCAGTAAACAGCCTCGGGAAGAGGGCCCAATGCAATGCGCACTTGGCTCCGCTCGAAAAGCCACTGCCATGCACAAATTGCCTATGCTTTGACTGTTATCCTTCTCTGAAGACTGCACAAATCTCAGGGTTGCTTCCCTGAATGCTGTGGAACACCACCGGCTGAGGGAATTGGTCACCAGCCATGGAGAATGGTCACCGGCCACAAATTAATCCATCGGCCACTTATGGATGGCCGGTCGGCACTACAGATGGCCGGCCGGCCAAATCTTCCTGCAGAATCTGTTTTTGACAGCTGCAGAGGGCAAAACATAGCATGGCAATGCATTTCAAGCAATGTATGCACCAATCACACCCCTTATCATATTCATGACTCAAAGGGATATGATTCTCTATTCTCGGACCACCAATCACACATTTCCATGCATGATGGCCCAAGGAACCAAGTATGCATTTTGATATGGAATGCAATGCACATAATCAAGCAAAGGGAGCCCAACCTCTATCATACTCAACTCAAGAGGTGAAGCATGCATGCCAATGCAATGCATCCTAGGTATGGAGGCTAGTATGCAACATGGTAATGTAATGCGTAATGTAGGTTAGGCACACAACCTAAGTAAAGAAGCATGTAAGGCATAAAGCAATGCAACCTACAAGCATGCAAGACACAATATAGATGTTCAAGCATGCAAGCAAGCATGTGACTTCATTTAATCATGTAACAACACACTAGTATGCAACAACACACAAGGTGAGCATGCAACAACATGCAAGGGGTGGACTTAGACTAATTTAGGCAGCCCCCAAACAAACCTAAAACAGTGGCCAATGCTATGGAAATGAGGGCCTACACACACACGCACACATGTACATGTTGATGGGCCAACACTTAAGCATCAAACAAGCAATCTTTAAGCACACTTAAGAGAGCTTAAATATGAACAATTAACATGCAATGTAAACTCTGGAAATCATGTTAATAATGGTGTCAAACCAATTTAAAGAAGACAAACATGGCATGCAATTGGTCCAAGTACTTGAGGCAAGCCAAGGAGACTTAAACCATGGCTAAGTCAACAAAGCCTCACAAGGCCAAGAGGACTTAAAACAGGTTCAAGGCAGACTTAGACAATGCTAAGGAAACACCTAGATGGCATCTAAGTGGCTTGAACATGCAAGCATACAAGGAAGCACATTCATGGAGCATGAGGCAACAACCTTTTAAAGCAACAAAGGAGTATCAAATGCAAGTATGCAAGCATGTTATAAGGACTGAAATAACATGGTAAGTGGTTCCAAATCATTGAAATAATGCAAATAATGCATGTTACACACTCAAACACCTAAGGCTAACAAGCCAAAATGCAAGGTGGCTATACTAAGCATGCTATGGTCGACCAAAACAACCAAGAACAGAACTTAAGCATGCTAAAACAAACACAAAAGCTTCACAAAGCTTGGCCAAAATCATGCTAGAACAAGGATCAAAACCTAAAGCATGTTAAGGCCAAAACATGGCATTACAAGACATATATGCAAAGCATGCAATGTATGTCTAAACCAACTTAACACAATGCTATATCATGGCAATATAAGCACAAAAATCAGTTAAGGCATGATCAACATGAACCTAAACTAGATGCTCCCTCAAGAGGTAAAAATGGCCCTTTTCAAGAACAACAAGGAGAGGGGGTGGCCCTCTCCTTCTTAGGACCTCAAGGCACCATCCTCACCACTGAAATCTTGAGGGATTTCAGTGGTGAGGAGGCCCAAAAACAATGGTCCCAGAGCTGACCAAAATGGCACAAAAAAAGGGTCAAATAAGCCCTAAGAGGGGTCAAACAACCTCAAGGCTCAAAACACCCTTAACCAACTATTTAAAGGACTCAAAAATAGAACTTTTATATATTATATGCAAAGCCTAAAAACAGTTGCAAGATAGGTAAAAAAGCTATGCAAAAATGGGATATTTAAAGGTAAAGTCCTTACCCTTGAAGACCTCTTTCAAGAACAGAACTCCAGTTGCTTCTTTGGCGCCAAACCAGTCTAAAAACTTCAAGAACAGCTTCTTAGTACCTTAGTAGCTAAAGGAAGGTGTAATGGTGGGTGTTTGTGCACAAAAGTAAGACAAAACACACACAAATGCAATAGAGAGAGAGATATAGCTATAGGATAGATACACAACTCAAACCCTAAAACCAGAGC
This sequence comes from Camellia sinensis, assembly GCF_055761805.1. Taxonomy (NCBI): domain Eukaryota; kingdom Viridiplantae; phylum Streptophyta; class Magnoliopsida; order Ericales; family Theaceae; genus Camellia; species Camellia sinensis. The sequence continues at coordinate 212,117,655 of NC_138963.1, read as the reverse complement.
TCTCTATCAAAATCTTGTCTAACCTAAAAGAGGGAGAAGAGGCCTCCTCTTATAGAAGGTTCAATCTTGCAAGCTTACAAGACAAGCTAGCCAAGAGGGAGATCCCTCCATACACGTGTATGGAGGGGAACAAAGTGTATGCCAGCTAGCATAAAATATCTGCAAAAGCAGATGTACAGTGGTCGGCCGGCCAAAAATGCAATTTGGCCAAAGAAGATGGCCGGTCGACCATCTATAGTGCCGGCCGGCCAAACATTTGGCCGGTGGCAACAAAACACAGCCGGTGGCCTCAAGCCATGGCCGGTGATGTGTGGGGATGGCCAATAAGCCATTCCCTGCCCTCCACAGCAAAAACACAAGTGTTTGGTGCAAAACCAAACACAAAACAGTCGAGTCGAGAGGTCCTGAGGCAAGGCGCGTAGCCGAGACCTCCGGGAACTCAAGACAAACACAAACAAGAATGATCACCGGGTGTTCAAGCGGTGACGTCCAAGTCTTGAAGATGGTCAAAAATGGAGTGTCTACAGCAACTCGGGTGCGTTCTGCTTGAGCGCAGCCAAGCTTCCTTTGCAGGATTAGTTGGGGCTATAGTGGTGACGTGGAATTACTATAGTGTTGGACTTGTCGTTTGGACCTCTTTTATTTTCTTGAGCTTAGGGTTGATATTAGTTTATGTATTTATTATTATTTTTAATGACTTTAGTTTTGGAATAATTTGGCATGGTTTGTAACCGTACTTTATTTAAGTTGTTTTGACTGGTTGTTGCTACCTGAATGTTGAGGTATTGGGTTAGTTATGAAATTATGATGGATGGTTTGATTGGCGTTTAATTTTTTTGTTTTATGCCTAAGATTTGGATGATGGAATATTGTTGGGGTTAGTCCTAATTTAATATTTAATTGTCCGAATTTTGGGGCGTGACAGTTTGGTATCATAGCCAAGTTAAAAACTCTGTCAAACGGTTCAGCATCAAAGGGAATAAGGGACTTAGACAGGTAATGATTCAATCCCTTAATAAACTGCTCATTCTTCTTCTCCTGCGTGTCGACCAAGTAAGGGGCATAACGAAACAACTCATTAAACTTGGTGACATACTCAATCACTGTTATACTCTCTTGAGTCAACTTCAAAAATTTATCACTCAGTTGAGACTGAATAGCAGCAGGAACAAACTTCCAGTCAAAACGAGTCTTGAAATCTGCCCAAGTCAAAGTCGTCAAATCTAGACCCTCCTTCCACGAGTTCCACCGAAATACGGCTGCCCTCTCAAGCTGATGTGTCGCCAACTCCTGTTTTTGGACCTCAGTGAGCTGCATACGACCAAATACCATCTCACATTTCTGAACCCAAGCGTCAGCTGTAATGGGTCCTCCATCTCCAGAGAATTTTTGACCTCCCAAGAAACCAAGTCTTTGTTTCTCTTCGCAAAGGGATCTCCCTGCTGGCCTTGATTATTGTTCTGAACAACCTGAAGTAATTGAGCTATCATTTCCCCCACATTAACCTGCACCGTATTGGTTGCCCCGGAACCAACCGTCGTTGCCTCGGTAGCAGCCGTCGTTGCCACTGCCGGTGCCGCCACATTAGCAGTTGTTTCTTCCTCTATGCCATTGGGCTCAGTGCTTCTCAAATTATACCTTCCAGCCATCACCTTCAAGTTAAACACACAAGAAGAATTCGTTTATAATTACTTAGAATAAATTCAACCATCAACCTAAACCAGCTAACCCATGTTTCCACAGTCCGAGGATCACCTAAACTCTCACAAGTCTAGGGTAACCTAGAGCTCTGATACCAAACTGTCACACCCCAAAATTCGAACAATTAAATATTAAATTAGGACTAACCCCAATAATATTCCATCATCCAAATCTTAAGGGTGAAACAAAAAAAACTAAACGCCAATCAAACCACCCATTATAATTTCATAACTAACCAATACCTCAACATTCAGGTAGCAACAATCAGTCAAAACAACTTAAATAAAGTACGGTTACAAACCATGCCAAATTATTCCAGTACTAAAGTCATTAAAAAAATAATAAATACATAACTAATATCAACCCTAAGCTCAAGAAAACAAAAGAGGTCTAAACGACAAGTCCAACACTATAGTAATTCCACGTCACCACCGTAGCCCCAACTAATCCTACAAAGGAAGCTCGGCTGCACTCAAACAGAACACACTCGAGTTGTCAAGAGACAAAACGGGTAAGTATACAGGTATACTGGTATGAGTACAAAATTTAACTCCCACGTGTCCACCAGACACAAACAAAAATACAATTAATTCTTATTACGGGACAAGACAAGTAGTTCTAACCGCATCGAGACAAATGGATAGTTTCTCGAGATACGGTGGCATTTAGTTTCTTGTCCATACACAACGAAATATAAATTGATTATAAAATAAACAAAATAGAAATAAAAATATGGTGGGTCAACCTTGCATAAAAAAGTCAGTAAGACCCACTATCCTGCAAAAAAAATATAGTTAGTATAATTTAATCATAAGTAACTTGCTGAAGAAGTATGAAAATGCACTGTTTCATGTTTAAATAATTCGAATTGACCAAAACTCAAAGAACGAAAGTTATACAAATCAAATTTATTAAAAGACAGCGCGAACGAATTTAACAAAAACTGAACAGGTTGAGGGAAAAACTTGATAGAAAAACCTAGACGGAATTCAATCGAAAAATCTGAAGCTAAAAACGAATAAAAAATGCCCTAAGATGATTTTTTTCGAAAAAGTTCAAAACACAAAAAATGTGCAGAATAATGTTTTACTCCAGTTTACGCGAAACCAATAAAAATGAGCTCGTTTCGTGGGTTAAAACAACCTCTAAAATCTACATTGCTAAAATGAATCAAAACTATAATATCTAAGATCATCCGATTATAAGTTCTAATCGATCTTTTTAATAAAATTTAAAACCCAAAATTTGTCTAGAATCACGTATACATGCCTCTTCTCAAATTTCATAATTTATTGAGGTCGTTTACTATTTTTTCAAGATGTACAAATCAATACAATTCACACTATACTAATAAACTCATAATTAAATTCTTTGTACCTTAACTCCACCACTTCAGCCCTCCACTTCCGGCCTACACATATATCCCATGTGCCTCCCGTATACCTAACATAGCTCCGAAGCCAAACTTGCACGGGGATATCGTCCCGAGTTTGACCCACACTCCTCGGATGGTTAGCATATATGTACACGCGCAAATCAAAGCACTCGTCTACTCATGAGAACGAGGCAACAATATACATATACAAAACATCTCACTCATGAGAACAACATAACAATGTCAAGCCTAAGACATTTAAATAAATCTCATAATCCTCACTTTTTTTATACACTCTTTCTCACTATCACTCGAATAAAACAACAATCCATGGAGTCATGGTGGAGTGTAAGGAATTTATCTATGGATTCCTAATTAATTTTAATTTCATATATCCATTAGTGTGATTACAACCATAAAATAAATCCATATAAAAACCCTAAGCCTTGCATACACAACTAATAGAGAGTGCTGAAAGGGCATACATTGGTAGTTTGACCGTACAACTGACGTTACTGGGTAAAGTTCATCAAATGCAGATTTTAGATGGGTTTCTCGTCAGCAAGCTCGATGACCTTGTAGTGGATTTGATCGATGATTGTCCTACTAATTGGTCTGTGGACTCAGATGGGGGATTGCGATTCAAAGACAAGTTGTGTGTCCCTAACATTGTTGAATTGCGGAAAGAGATTATGGATGATGCCCATAAGTCCCGATATACCATTCACCCCGGTGGGACTAAGATGTATCATAACCTGAAGAGTACGTTTTGGTGGGAAGGTATGAAGAAAGACATAGGAGAGTATGTTTCTCGATGTTATGTGTGCCAACAGGTGAAGGCAGAACACCAACGACCGTTTGGACTTTTGCAGCCTCTTGAGATTCCTACTTGGAAATAGGAGTACATCTCTATAGACTTCGTGGATGGATTGCTGCGGTCTAAGCGAGGCAACAAATCTATTTGGGTGATAGTGGATCGACTCACCAAGCTTGCTCATTTTATTCCTATCAGTGTTCACTAAACTACGGATAAACTAACTGGGCTATATATTCGGGAGGTGGTGCGACTTCATGGCGCACCAGTTTCTATAGTTTCGGATCGTGATTCGTTGTTTGTGGCAGAGTTTTGGGAGAGTTTTCAGCATGCTTTAGGCGCTAGATTAGACTTGAGCACGACTTATCATCCTCAGACGGATAGGCAAACTGAGCGGGTAAATCAGATCTTGGAGGATATGTTGAGAGCTTGTGTCCTCGATCTTGGTGGTAGTTGGGAAGAACACTTGCTATTGGTGGAGTTTGATTATAATAATAGCTATCACTCCAGTATCAGGATGGCACCTTTTGAGGCTTTGTATGGAAGGCCATGTCGATCACTTGCTTGTTGGATGGAGGTAGGAGATGTGCCGTTGTTAGGGCCAGAGTTGGTGAGAGAGACCACGGAGAAGGTGAACATTATTCGGGAACGTATTAAGACTGCACAGAGTCGTCAGAAGAGTTACGCTGATAGAAAATGTAGGGGGTTTGAGTTGAATGTTGGAGATTTTGTGTTTTTGAAGGTCTCGCCGATGATGGGTATCATGTGATTCAGAAAGAAGGAAAAGTTGGCATCTAGATTTGTGGGACCATACGAGATCACTGAGAGGATTGGTAATGTGGCTTACAAATTAGCTCTACCACCTGCCTTAGCTATGATTCACAACGTGTTCCATGTATCTTTATTGCGAAAGTGTATGCAAGACCCTTCCTAAGTAGTATCACCAAAGGTGTTGGAGATCAGTATTGATCTAACGTATGTGGTGCGACCGATTACTATTCTACATCGGGATTTAAAACAGTTGCGGCGCAAGAATGTGAACTTAGCGAAAGTGCAGTGGAGCGAGGATGAGAATGATATTACCTGGGAGTTAGAAAAGAAAGTTTGGCGTATGCACCCAAAACTTTTTGTTTAGTACTCTTTTCTATCGAATCTTGGGACGAGATTCTTGAGGTGTGTATATTGTAGCGACCCTAATTTTCTTCAGTCATTTATTTATTATTATGATTATTATTATCTTATATTATTTTTGACTTTATTAATTGTGTGGTCATATGAGGATTTAATGTGATATTTAATGAATTTAATGTGGTGATTAATTAATTTAATGTGTTATTTAATTATATATAATTAATCCAAATATTTATATATTTATATTTGTTATATAAAAAAAAGAAAGAGGTGTTATGTATATATATATATATTATCTTATATTTATATTTATATATATTATAATTATGTTGTATTATATAATATAATATAATAGTCAAATTAGATTAGAATAGGGATTAGGTTTAGAAGTTAGAAGAAAGAAACTAAATGCCACCGTATCTCGGGAAACTACCCATAAGTCTCGATGCGGTTGGAACTACTTGTCTTGTCCCGTAATAAGAATTAATTGTATTTTTGTTTGTGTCTGGTGGACATGTGGGAGTTAAATTTTGTACTCATACCAGTATACTTGTATACTGATCTGTTTTGTCTCTTGGCAACTCGGGTGCGTTCTGTTTGAGCGCAGCCAAGCTTCCTTTGCAGGATTAATTGGGGCTACGGTGGTGACGTGGAATTACTATAGTGTTGGACTTGTCATTTGGACCTCTTTTGTTTTTTTGAGCTTAGGTTGATATTAGTTTATGTATTTATTATTTTTTTTAATGACTTTAGTATTGGAATAATTTGGCATGGTTTGTAACCGTACTTTATTTAAGTTGTTTTGACTGGTTGTTGCTACCTGAATGTTAAGGTATTGGTTAATTATGAAATTATGATGGATGGTTTGATTGGCGTTTAGTTTTTTTTGTTTCACCTCTAAGATTTGGATGATAAAATATTATTGGAATTAGTCCTAATTTAATATTTAATTGTCCGAATTTTGGACCGTGACACTCGGCCTCGCTTCGGCAAGCCGTTTTCCTTCTCTTGTTTCGATGCCTTTGTCCCCATCATGTTTTCCTTGGCCCTTGCATACTTCTCAATTCTGGCCATTAGTTCCTCCATATTTTTTGGCAGTGTCTTTGCTAATGATTTTTGAAGCAAACAATCATCTTTCAAGCCGTTCTTAAAAGACACGACCGCCACCTCTTGGTTACATCCTGGTATCCGGTTAAATACCTCATAGTACCTCTTGGCATAGGCCCTAAGGCTTTCATCCTCGCTGATTCTCAGAGCCATCAGGGAGTCCACCCTTAATGGCTATAGTTTGTTTGTCACAAACCTGGCCATCAACATCTCGGCCAGGCCTTCCCAGGTTTTCACAGTTCCTTTCGACAACTTATGAAACCAGTCCGATACAATTTCCCCGAAGGACGAGAGGAACACCTTGCAAAGCAACGACTCGTTTCCGGTATATAATGCCATCGAGTTCGGGTATAAGCCGACGTGAAAGTTTGGGTCTGACTTACCGTCGTATATCTAAAATCTCGGCATACTGAACCTTTTCAGGGCCTCAAATTTGTCCAACTCTACCAAGAACGGCGTGCTCGGCTTAACCGGGGAGGTTACCTCAGCATCGTGTTGCTTCCTTTGGAGGTAATCCCTCAGATCCTCCTTGGTTCACCCAAGAGCTCGGCTATCTCCGGATTTTAGTCTTTTTGATGCACTACTTGTGGTGTCATTGTGAGTCCTCTTGGACCTCTCTCCATTAGTTGCGTCGAAACAGAACTCCTTCTCTTGAACATGCCGATGTTCTTTGGGGTCATCCTTTTTGGTACGATGCGTCCTTCGTGAATTTCCTTTTATTGACTCTCCTCGCCCGACCTTCCTTGAAGGCCGGTGAGAGTGTTCTTTGGTTCTGACGTGCTAGGGGGCTACAGGACTGTTTTCTGCCCTTCCTTCCAGGCATTGTTCTTGGCTGCTGGAATCGGCGTGTCTTGTAACGGGAACGGTGGCTGCATGACGTTGTTCTGCATCATGAAATTGACGACCGTTTGCAAGTCCGCCAATTTGTCTGTCATTCCCTTCATCTCTTCGTCCTTCCGCAAGCATCTATCTTTCCATACCTGGAGGTCGTCCTCATTATAATACCCGCTTCGGTTTGATTTCTTTGGTACGTCGCCCTCATGACCGACGTCTTTATCCCCGTGATTCTTATCACGAGTCTTTTCGTTGCAGTTGTCTTCTTCAACGTCAAGGTCAATGTACTTACCGCTCCCAGTAGGGATGTCGTCCCCATCCCTTTTTCTTTTTGTCCGTTGTTGGCCATCTATTCCTCTTTCTTTTCCACAGACGGCGCCAAATTGTGTGTGTCAATTTCTGACCACACTGCTAACTTAGTACTCAGCTGATGAACACCGGCAGAATAGATTGTGCCTGAACGACCTGTAACAGAAAGAAGAGACTCCGGCGGTGGTTCGTCCACGAGGAGGGCACTCTGACGATCAAGTCAGTTATCTCTCAAAGATAGAAAAAGTGCTTAACCCACTATTCAGAATATAAAAAGCGTACCTTAGACCCACAAGGGTGCCTCTCTTTTATAGCCAACACTGACCTAATCCCAATAGAAGCCTAGCTACAATGGATTCTGTCTCAATGTTAATCTTGGACTCCTAGTTAGATTGGGATAAACTCTCTAAGAGTCTTATCTTTATCCAGACTAAAGTCCTCCTCAATTCTAGGGCTCTTGTCCCTTATCCGCTTATCCCGAATTTCGGTATTCTCGCAGATAACCTCGGCCTTGCCGAGATTACCTCGGCATCAGGACTAGCACACGTGGCACCTCAGCTGACACTTCGATGCCACCTCGGCCACGTGTTATCATTCAAAAAGTATGTCCCCACAGTTTGTAATGTTGAAGTTTTATTTAATGATTTTAGAAAATTATTTGGGTAACTTAATCCAATATAGCTTGAAAACAAATATGGCGATATAACAGTTTTGGATACTCATAGGTCAAGAGTAGACTCATCGATCCATCCAAAATAGAGATTGGGTTGACGGAATAAAGTAAAGATGCAAATAAATGAACTAGGATTGTTTTGTTGAAAATTGAAATAAAGTAATAATCAATTTTTCAAATGGAAATTTGTTCATAAGTGTCATCCCAAAAAAGTATGTATTTAAAAATATTATGAACTTTGTTTTAGATAATTAAATTTCATTGAATTTAAAAATATACGTTGTGAGATCATTTCATTATATTTTTTGGAGATTCTAAATATAAGATTTGCCCGATTCACATGGAGGAGTGCTTTGCGTAGGTCTCAAGATTAGTTGAGGTGTACGTTAATCTTTTAACAAATATGTTAATCTTCTTAAAATATGGCAATGAGACATTTGTGCACTATTATTTTACTAAATTTTTTGAGAAATATGTAATTCTTAAAATATGACAATAAGACATTATTTTAATGTGTATACTGTTGTTTTATTAATTTTTTGTCAACTATGTCGTTTTCTTAAAATGTGACAATAGGACATTCGTGCACTATTGTTTTATTAAATTTTTACAAAATGTGTCATTATTAAAATGTGACAATGAGACATCTTTCTAATGTGTGTACTATTACTTTATTATATTTTCAAATGTGGTTTGCTTCATTTGAGAGATTTTAAGGTGGGAAAATTATAGCGATATTTATTTTAACCCGTTACTTATTGAATTCCGGACTCGGGTTGGTATGGTTTTGAATAGTTATTCATATCTCTTTCCTTTGTCTTTCCTTTTATTTTGGTTATCGGGTTGTAGTTGTGCGGTTGGGACAAACTGGTTGCTTGTTTTTCCAAGCCTTTGTTGCCCAGATTTTGGCTCCTCCGCTTGAGCGGGCATTTTGCGCTCGAGCGAGCTTCACAAATTTTGCTCCCGAGCGGGCTTCACAAATTTTGCTCCTCCGCTCGAGCGGCTATTCTTGCGCTTGAGCAGAATTTGTCAATTCTCAGCATTTCTTTTGCAGTTCTGAAATATTGAGAAAGTGCATTGGACGCTCGAGCGTCTAGTTCCACGCTCGAGCGGGGACTTTCGTCTGCAAAATTTCTGGAAATGTGCATTCTACGCTCGAACGCCAATTTTTACGCTCGAGCGGAACTTTGTGTTTGACGCTCGAGCGAACTGCGCATATAACAGTTCGAGAAGATGATATTTTGAGTCACTTTTTCATATCTCTCTCTCTCTAAAACTTTTCAAAAAGCTTGTTCTTGAGCCCCTCTCTCTAGAATTAACATTCTCTCTTATATTTCATCTAGATCCATTGATCTTTTCACCCTAGTGCCTTTGAGGAAAAGGTAGAGCTTGTCAAGATCTACACTTTGATCCGAATAGAAGTGAGTTTCGGCGTTCTTGGAATTTCTCCTTTGTTTGACTCATTTTCTTCCTTTGAGGTAGGGATCTTTTCTACACCTCTATATGATATTTAGCTTAGTTATGTGTATTCATGTGTAACAATGATGTGATTTGAGGGTATTGTAAGCAAACCTAGGGTTTGGGTATATATGGAAAGAGGGATTGTTGTTAAACATGAAATACATGAATGTGGGTTTTGAAAATGAAATGGTGTTGAGTTACAATGGTTAGAAATGATATTTGGGGTTGATAATTAGGAAAGGGAAAGTTTTGCCCTAAAATGACTATCATGATTATTTTATAGAGATAATTGAAATTGCCGTAGAAATGTGAAATTGAGAGAGCATTGATATGAATGGTGGGATAAGTTATGTATTAACTCATTCTTTGGAAATTTGAATAAATTATCTGTCATGAGATTGAATATCTATTTAGAAATAACTGTATTGAGCTATCAGTAGAGGATAGCTACGATTGTTGTAGAAATTGCATGAGGATTAGGTGAATAAAAAATAATCTCTTGTTGTTTGACATTGGATATAACTATGCTTATATAGATTGTACATGTATGATTATGTGGGAGTGGAAAGGGGATGTACTCCATTGTTTGATGTTGTGTTTAAATACATTGTATATGTATGAATGATTGTTTGAGAGGAGAAAGGGATTGGACTCCATTATAATTAAGTTGGCCGGAGTGTCTTGGGTGAAAGTCCCGAAATTTATACATAGGTGCCTAGCCCACTAACGAAATATCTGTAAAATGGCAATTGTATTACTTGTATAGCCTACGTTTACATGGGTCCCGTTTGACAGCTGCCCGCGGACGAAATTTCCGTGAAAGAAAAGTTTGAAATGTTCATGCATTGTTGATATGATGGTAGAACTAATGAGTTGAAGTCTCATTTGGATAGTTAAAGAGATAATGAAACTGGTTCACATATTGAAATGAATGGAAATTGGTACCTTATGATTATATAAAGTGTGGATGTCTCTATCACTGGCATTGTGTATGCATAGTGTACTTATATCTTTGCTAAGTTTCATATATTGTGCTAGATGATTTCTACTGGGCTGTGGCTCACCCTATTTGGGAATAACATTTTCAGGTATTGGTGACTTACCTCCACCAAGGCAATAGCTTGGAGGGATATTTTGGTCGCAAGAGCTTCTTTAATTTGTATTGTATATTTTTGTAAAGCCTAGGACTAAATGTGTATAAGCTAGTCTCATTTTGTGTGACGAAGTCAAGGCTTGGAAAAGATGTAAGTCAACAGGGCATTTAATTATGTTAAACCCTTTTGTATTATTAACTTCATGTAATGAAATGACTATTTACTTTGATTCATACTGTTTTAATATATGTTTGAGGTGTATTTATTGTATTATTTTGGGGGCGTTACAAAAATGCTAGAGGTTTCAAAATTTTTACAAAATATTTTATCAAATGTCACACATGGATGTGGACCCCACACTTATGTGGGACCTACCCCATGTGAGACATTTGGTAAAATACTTACTAAAAATTTTGATATTCCTAACATTACTCTTTAATGTGATATAGATCTTATGGGTTCATAAGAATATTTATGGGACTAAATGGTCCATAACTCATGGATATACTATTTATTACTTTATGCCCTTTTTTCAAGATAGAGAAAAATGGTAAAAACTTAATTTTCTCTTTTGGTATATGAGATTAGGTCTAAGAATTATTTTGTACTTTTTTTGGCATAGAAGATTTTGGGGTTAAAAGACTATTTCAACTACAAAATGACAAAATAAGTTAAAAAGTTAATAAGACAAAATGTCACGTCGAAACTATAATCATTTCATTTTTTCTATCACAAAAGTAAAAAAAAAATTAAAAAATCTATTCTAAACGAGACTTTTTAGCTCCTAGGTAAAATAGTCAAAAAGTCAAAAAATCAATCCACATCCTAAACAAATCATTATAAAGATATATTTAATGAAATTGTTCGGTGAGAATAATAAATTATTGTTTTGAATGATTTTATTTTTACTTTTTTTTCTTCTCTTACCCAATGCAGATAAATCACTCGACAATTGCCAACCGGTTGGGTAGGACAGTTCTCGGTTGATGATGACAATTGATGATGGTAGTGATGTGGATAAATCGGCAAATTAAGTGAATGACACGTGAAAAAATAAATTAAAAAAATAATATGGACAAATATGGGGCTCAGGCAAATATATAGATTATGTACAAATAAGTAAGAATAATATAATATTTCAAAATATTATTTTCTTTTTAACTAAAAGAAAAAAAAAGAAGAATTACTAATTAGTGTTAATTTGAGAAAATTATTAAATATTTACAACCAAAAAAAAATTCTGATTTTTATTATAAGTATTTATAAACTTTACCACTTGTAATTTCTTTTTAAGTTGTACATTAATATGAAATTTTTCCAAGAAAAAATAGAACTCCAAATTATTTCCCTATAAATTTTGAGATTCCCTGTAAGTATTTTCTAATCCGGTCCAAATCATGTTTAGTCTAGTTTTTATTAGTTTTAATTATGGTTGTGATTTTGAAATAGTAGAATCGTTTAAATCGGTCCGATTCTCAATTCTAATGCTTTAATTAGGGTTCCAAACTGAATCGAACATAACTGTGACATATTTATTTATTATTATTTTATATATAAAAATTAAAATATAAAAAATTTCTTAAAAATTGTTTTCATTGTGAAATTGATAAATTCTAACCAATTTAACCAAATTAATTATTGTTAGTTTATTTACTAGAGTTGATGAACATTGATACTAGATTTTATGATAGTTTTCATGGCTAAGACTTCTTCCCTACAACTATAAAAATGACATTTCCCCTCCAACTTAAAAGTATGACATTAAGATGCGGAAAATTTGTAATTTTCTTTAAATAAAGTTGGATATATGTTTACACCAAACGAAAAATTAAAAGGCTTTTCTTTTTTTTTTCATATCTTCTTTTTGCAAGCCCATTCTTTGGTTATTGTCAGGGAGAGAGTGTTGTCCTTAGTCAATTCACTGAAGCTATCTAGGACATGCTCCTGTAGTAGCTGACATCGATCCTCGTACCTTGGGAGACAGACGTCGACGTTTTTGTAGCACCCTTCAGTGAGACAACAATTCTGTTTTAAGAAAACTATGTAAACCACATGTTTCGGTTTGCTTCTCTTGTCATTTGTTCTTTAATCTTTCGGAATTAATTTTACTTCAATGAGTTCTAATATTTATTTATCCATGTTACTAATTTATTTTATTAGTGATTTTGTTTATGTGAGTTCCATGATGCAATCTAGTTTATTCTTATATTTTTAGTTTTGTAGTTTATTCCATATTTCATTATTTAATAATAATAAAAAAACTAAGATTGTTTTGTCATTTCTATTTTATTTAATTTAATTATATATATATATATATTTGGTATTATTATGAAAAAAAAAAATACTAACACTAACTTTGTATATAATTCGAGTCGTGTTATCTTGTCGTATACAAATTCTTACCCTTATAAAAGATTGTCAAAAATTATTAAATTCACACTAATTAAAGGTACATTAGTCATAATTGTCATATTTGGAAACTAGCCATAAATTATGCATTGAGTAAAAAGGAAAATGACCCAAATGAATTACCAAATATTTTATTAAACTTCTCACATGGTGTGAGATCCACACACATGTGATTTGTGTGAATATCACACTCATGTGAGAGATTTAGTAAAATATTTGGTAATTCATTTGGGGTCCCTCGCATAACTCGAGTAAAAAAGTACATCATTTTAAAAACTTTTTTTTTAAATATATACATAATTTTAACAAATGCCCATCTGGGGAGTAACACACCTTAAATTTGTTCCGAGTGTATTAAAAATATTTAAAAAAATATTTATATAATTTTAAAAAGTAAGTAACCCACAAATTTAATTTATGGGTTTGTGATGTATGTATTCTAATATTGTTTGTAATGTTAAAGTTTTATTTAAAGATTTTAGAAAATTGTTTGGGTAACCTGATCCAATACAGCTTGAAAATAAATATGGCGATATGACGGTTTTGGATACTCATAGGTCAAGAGTGGACCCATCGATCCATTCAAAATAGAGATTGGGTTGACGGAACAAAAGTAAAGATGCAAATAAATGAACTAAGATTGCTTTGTTGAAAGGATAACGATTTGTCCCCCTAATTTCCTCCCCCGAATCCCCCTAATTTCAGAAGAGAGAGAGAGAGAGAGAGAGAAGAGAAGAGAAGAGAGGGAAGAGGAGGAGTTCAGAAGAGAGGGAAGAGAGGGAAGAGGAGGAGCTCGATCGTCGTCCTCTGCCCGATCGTCGTGTCCGGTAGCCCCCGCCTCTGCCCGATCGTCGTGTCCGGTAGCCCCCGCCTCTGCCTCGCCTCCGCCTCCTCCTCCCCGTGGTTATGGCCCCCTCCAGTCCTCCTCCTTCCTCCTCCTCCTTCTCCTCCTCCTTTTTCCTTCTCTTCTCTTCTCTTCTCTTCTCCTTCTTCCTTCTTCTTCTCCCTCGTTTCTGATTGAACCAGGAAAAAAAAAAAAATGCAGAAACGACGTCGTTTCTGGGATTAGGGGGATTCGGGGGGACTTTTTTCGAGCGACGTAGCATTACCGTTGTTGAAAATTGGAGTAAAGTAACAATCAATTTTTCAAATGGAAATTTGTTCATAAGTGTCATCTCTTTTTTTTAGATAATTAAATTCCATTGAATTCAAAAATATACATTGTAAGATCATTTCATTATATTTTTTGGAGATTCTAAATATGAGATTTGCCTGACTCACGTGGAAGAATGTTTTGCGCGGGTCTCGAGATTAGTTGAAGTGCACGTTAATCTTTTGACAAATGTGTCATTCTTCTTAAAATAAGGCAATGAGACATTTGTGCACTATTATTTTACTATACTTTTTGCCAAATATGTAATTTTTTAAATATGGCAATAAGACATTATTTTAATGTGTGTACTGTTGTTTTATTAATTTTTTGTCAAATGTGTCACTTTCTTAAAATGTGACAATAGGACATTTGTGCACTATTGGTTTATTAAATTTTTGCAAAATGTGTCATTATTAAAATATGACAATGAGACATCTATCTAATGTGTGTACTATTACCTTATTATATTTTCAAATGTGGGTTTGCTTCATTTGAAAGAATTTAATGTGGGAAAATGCTGGAGGTCTCAAAATTTTTACCAAATGTCACACATGAATGTTGACCCCACACTTATGTGGGACCTACCCCATGTAAGATATTTGATAAAAATTTTGATATTCCTAACATTACTCTTTAATATGATATAGATCTTATAGATTCATAAGAATATTTATGGAACTAAATGGTCCATAACTCATGGTATACTATTTATTACTTTATGCCCTTTTCAAAATAGAGAAAAATGGTAAAATTTTAATTTTCTTTTTTGGTATATGACATTAGGTCTAAGAATTATTTTGCAAGAGCTTTTTTGATAAATTCACTTTCTAAGAGATTTATTCCATCCAATCCATATTATTTTTTACTATTCCATTAGGTCCTATTTGAGATAAGAAGACCAAAATATTCTTTTCATCTACTTATGTTCCATTTAGTTCACATTATTTTCTTATGTTTCAATAAGTTCTATGGGTGACATAATTACCAAAATACCCCTAATGTGAATGTTCACACCGTCAATGTGAATGTTCATATCGTCAATGTACAGGGGCTGTAAGGCCCCGGTGTCCCACATTGGGAATGGAGGGGGAGTTCCTGGGCTATAAAAATAAAAACCTGGACCCTTATATAGCATCGAGGCCTTTTCCCAAGTGGTGAAATCCCTATTAGAACTCCCCAGTTAAGCGTGCTTAGGCTGGAGTAGTTCTAGGATGGGTGACGTACTAGAAAGAACAAATCCGTGCGGGCATGACCCAAAGCGTACAATATCGATGACGTGTAAAGGGTCGGGGCGTTACAAATGGTATCAGAGCCGACTCTCCGGAGTACCGAGTGTGGGCCCCTGGTGTCTCTCGGTGCATGTGGGCGGGCTTGCGAGCAGGCAGACTACTACACGGGGACGTACAGCCTTATGGGGGGTGGATTGTAAGGCCCCGGTGTCCCACATTGGGAATGGAGGGGGAGTTCCTAGGCTATAAAAGTAAAAACCTGGACCCTTATATAGCATCGAGACCTTTTCCCAAGTGGTGAAATCCCTATTAGAACTCCCCAGTTAAGCGTGCTTAGGCTGGAGTAGTTCTAGGATGGGTGACGCACTGGGAAGAACAAATCCGTGCGGGCATGACCCAAAGCGTACAATATCGATGACGTGTAAAGGGTCGGGGCGTTACAGGGGCCCAGCCCATGTCGATCCTCGTGGGTGCCTGAAAAAATTTGAGTCGGGCCGGGGCGGGCCCGGCCCATTGACAAAGTGCATAATTACATTGACATGTTAACATCCACATTAATAGGAGTGTAAAATTGGCTCGCGTCCCGTGGCGGCTTGAAACCCGCCCGCGGTCCATGGGTGGCCCCGATCCGGCCTGTTGACAATGTGAATATTCACATTGACACGTTAACATTCACATTGATAAGAGTATAAAATTGGCCCGCGGCCCATGGGCGGCCAAAAGCCCGCCCGGCCCGTTGTCAATGTGAATATTTACATTGACATGTTAACATTCACATTGATAGGAGTGTAAAATTAGCCCGCGCCTCGTGACTGCCCGAAACCGGCCCACGGCCTGTGGGCGGCCTGTCGACAATGTGAATATTCACATTGACATGTTAACATTCGCATTGATAAGAGTATAAAATTAGACAGCGGCCCAGGGCGGGGCCTAGCCCGGCCCGTTGACAATGTGAATATTCACATTGACATGTTAACATTCACATTGATAGGAGTGTAAAATTAGCCCGTGTCTCGTGGCTGTCCAAAACCCGCCCACGGCCCGTGGGCGGGCCTGGCCATTTTTTTTTAATTCTTTTTAATTTTTTCTACCAAAATTTTATTATTTTTCACAAAAAAAGACACTAGGCCTCGGCGCTGGACGGGCCTCGGACCGAGCCTTGAATGGGCCTTAACCGGGCCGATGGGCCGGGCTTCAAAGTGATGGCCCAGGCCCTAGCCTAGGGTCTCGGACTAGGCTCTAGCCTGGGCCCAAACGAGCCTTTCTCGGGCTAGGTCGGGCCGGCCCACGGGCCAAAAAATTAGGCCTAGGCCCTTGCCCTGGCACAAGGGTATTTGGGCTTTGGACGTGCCGATGGATCGAGCCTCGGGTCGGGCCGGTGGGCCTAGGCCTAGCCTCGAGCTTAGGTTGGGCTTGGGCGGGCCTGGCCATTTTTTTAAAAAAAAAATTTAATTTTTTCTACCAAAATTTTATTATTTTTCACAAAAAAATACATTGCGCCTCGGCCGGGCTGGGTCTCGGACTGAGTCTTGAATGGGCCTTAAGCGGGCCGATGGGCCGGGTCGGGCTTCAAAGTGATGACCTAGGCCCTAACCTAGGGTCTCGGACATGTTCGGGTCCGGACTGAAACGAGCCTGCCCCGGGCCGTGGGCAGGCTTCGGGCAGCCCACGGGCCGCGGGCCAATTCTACATTCCTATCAATGTGAATTTTAACATGTTAATGTGAATATTCACATTGTCAACGGGCCGGGCCAGGCCTATCCCGGGCCGCAGGCAAGCTTCGGGCAACGGGCAATTTTACACTCCTATCAATGTTAATGTTAACATGTCAATGTGAATATTCACATTGTCACGGGTCGGGTCAAGCCTGCCTCGGGCTGCGGTCGAGCTTCGGGCTGCCCACGGACTACGGGCCAATTTTACACTTTTATCAATGTGAATGTTAACATGTCAATGTGAATATTCACATTGTCAACGGGCCGGGTCGGGCCCGCCTTGGGGCCGCTGGCCAATTTTATACTCTTATCAATGTGAATGTTAACATGTCAATGTGAATATTCACATTGTCAACAGGCCGGCCGGGCCGGGCTCGCCCCGGGCCGCCTATGGGCCTTGAGCGGGTTTCGGGAAACCACTAGGCGTGGGCTAATTTTACACTTCTATTAATGTGAATGTTAACATGTCAATGTGAATATTCACATTGTCAACGGGCCGGGCCGGGCCCGCCCCGGACGGCGGTCGGGCTTTGGCCATCTATGGGCTGCGGGCCAATTTTATACTCTAATCAATGTGAATGTTAACATGTCAATGTGAATATTCACATTGTCAACAAGCCGGGCAGGGACCGCCCATGGACCGTGGGTGGGTTTCGGGCAGCCACGAGGCGCAGGCTAATTTTACACTTTGTGAATGTTAACATGTCAATGTGAATATTCACATTATCAACGGGCCGGGTCGGGCTTGCCTTGGGCCGCTGGCCAATTTTATACTCCTATCAATGCGAATGTTAATATGTCAATGTGAATATTTATATTATCAACGGGCCGGGTCGGGCCCGCCCTGGGCCGCTGGCCAATTTTATACTCTTGTCAATGTGAATGTTAACATATCAATATGAATATTCACATTGTCAACAGGGCGGGCCGGGCCTGCCCGGGCCCCCATGGCCGTGGGCGGGTTTCGGGCAGCCACGAGGCGCGGGTTAATTTTACACTCCTATCAATGTGAATGTTAACATGTCAATGCGAATATTCACATTGTCAACGGGCCGGGTCCGTCCCGGGCGGCGGGCGGGCTTTTTGTCGCCCATGGGCCACGGGCCAATTTTATACTCTTATCAATGTGAATGTTAATATGTCAATGTGAATATTCACATTATCAACGGATCGGACTGGGCCCGCCCCGGGCCGCCCATGGGCCGCGGGCGGGTTTCGCGCCACCACGGGATGTGGGCCAATTTTACACTCCTATTAATGTGAATGTTAACATGTCAATGTGAATATTCACATTGTCAATGGGTCGGGCCCGTCCCGGCTCGCGGGCGGGTTTCGGGCCGCCCACGAGCCAATTTCACATCATAAAATTGTTAACCATTCAAAAAATATTTATAAGGGTATCAAAATTAAATATAAGGGCATAAGTGTCCAAGAAAATAGTGTAAATTAAGAAAAAAGACTTTATGGAATAAAATTATACATATATGGGACTAAATGGGTTAAAAATTTTCTTCATGAATTTCTTAGGTTAAAACACTTCTAAATAGGATTTATCAATAATTTTTCCTTATTTTGCACTCATTTGGCATAGAAGATTTTGGCGTTAAAAAGTTATTTTAACCACAAAATCACAAAATAAGTTAAAAATTTAATAAAATAAAATGTCACATCGAAACCATAATAATCATTTCATTTTTTTACAAGAAAAGTAAAAAATAAAAAATATATTCTAAACGAGACTTTTCAGCTCTAAGATAAAATAGTTAAAAAGTCAAAAAAACAACCTACATTCCAAACGAACCATTATAAAGATATATTTAATGAAATTTTGCAATAAGAATAATAAATTATTATTTTGAATGACTTTATTTTTATATTTTTTTCTTCTCTTACCCAATGCAGATAGATCGACAATCGCCAACAGGTTGGGTAGGACAGTTGTTGGTTGATGATGACAATTGATGATGCGACAATGCTACGTAGCTCAAATTTTGTGGCTCAAAAGTGGTTCAAATGGCCAAAACGACGTCGTTTTGAGTACAAAACAACATAAAAATGGCCAAAACGACCATTTGAGTCACTTTTGAGCCACAAAATTTGAGGTACGAGACATTTTCTTTGATGATGGTAGTGATATGGATAAATAGACAAGTTAAGTGAATGACACGTGAAAAATCAAATAAAAAAATAATGTGGACATATATCATATATGGGGCTTAGACAAATATATGGATTATGTACAATAAGTAAGAATAATATAATATTTCAAAGTACTGTTATCTTTTTTAACTAAAGGAAGAAAAAAAAAAAGAAGAATTACAAATTAGTGTTAATTTGAGAAAATTATTAAATATTTACAACCAAAAAAAATTATGATTTTTATTATTAGTAATTATAAACTTTATCACTTGTAATTTCTTTTTGAGTTGTACATTAATATGAAATTTTTCCAAGAAAAAATAGAACTCGAAATTACTTCCCTACTAATTTTGAGATTCTCTATAAGTATTTCTTAATCCGGTCCAAATCACCGGTTTAATCTAGTTTTTATTAGTTTTGATTATGGTTGTGATTTTGAAATAGTGGAATCATTTAAATTTGTCTGATTCTTGATTCTAAGATTTTAGTTAGGATTCCGAGCTGAAACAAATCGAACTGTGACATATTTATTTATTATTATTTTATATATAAAAATTAAAATATAAAAAATTTCTTATAAATAGTTTTCATTGTAAAATTGATAAATTCTAACCAATTTAACCAAATTAATTATTGTTAGTTTATTTACTAACGTAAAATATATATTATATTTGTTGTTATATAAATTTTTTAGAACTGCATAGTCGAATTGAATCAAACCGATTATTGTTATTCGAGTCTGATCAAATTTCATAAGTTTAATTGTTCAATTCTTATTTTTTAAAAATTATGAGAACTGGTTTAATTACTGATTTGTTTTAAAACCAAACCAATCCGATCGGTATACAGCCTTAGTTATCAGACATCTTTCCTCTCAAGTTCAAATTATAAATTGTTTGTTTTTTTCCCTGTCACAATTATTCGGGGAAACAGACGCCAATTCCGAAAACTAGTAGTAAAAGTCAAAGGGCCATGCTAGCGTGATAGCCCAATGACACCACTTTGGAATTTTCTTCTTATCCAAACAAGTACCATACACCGAGATCCTTATGTCGACCTCTTGTGGTTTTAATTCTCACTAATCCTCAACCCTAACCCCACTCTCTCATCTGTCTTCTTCTTCTTCTTCTCTTGTCTCTTTCCTCAGTTTCAAAATTAGTTCCACCCTCTCAAATTCATTCCCAGCTCACCCATTAAACAAAAAGGTATGTGTCATCAGCTTCAATTCCCTATAGTAGGCTCTGATTGCGGCGTCTAAGCATAATCAGAGTCTACTTACAGAGAATTTAGGTGTGTTTTGGAAAGATTATTAAAAGTTATTTTTTAATTTTTTTGTGAGAGAGGGAAGTGTGTTAATTTTTAACCTACTTTCTAAAATAGCCCTTAAATTAGTATGAGATATTGGCCCTGTTTGGTACAGCTTAATTTCAGCTTATTTCAGCTTTCAGCTTAATTTAAGCTATTTTGATGTGTTTGGTTTAGCTTATAGCTTATAGCTTATAGCTTTGTGGAAGTCAGAAAACAGCTTATTCTTTGAGTGGGGCAGGAGATGCTTTAAGAATAAGCTAAAAATCAGCTTAAGCTGAAAGTTATAAGCTATAAGCTGTTTAGGCATAAGCTATAAGCATTTTCTCACAGCTCTACCAAACGGGGCCATTGAATTAGTAAGAGAGACGTTAAGATTATCAATATATCTGTATATTTTACAAAAGAATATTTTTAAGCAAAGATATTATGAGAGTTTCAATATCTCATACAAAATTATTTTTAAAATCAAAATCTTTATATGGGATTCTAAAATAAAAGTTAAATAGAAACTAGCCAATGAGGATTTTTTTAATTGTTAAAATTAAAAAAAAAATCAAAAAAAATTAGTATGAGATATTAATCATAAGATTTCTAACTAAAAATATCATTTTTGCTTATATAAATGAGAATATAAGATTCATTTTATACAAGTAAAACAATTCACTTATTCTTTCTTTTTCTGATGTGAGATTATAAAATAAAAGAATAAAAGGTAAATAGAAGCTAGTTAATGGAAATTTTCTTAATTGTTTAAAATTTAAAAAATTCAATAATTTTAGAATGAGTGTTTGGAGCTCCTAGAAGGGTTGTCCCTAAAAACTCAATTTTCCTTATATAATATATATATATATATATATATATATGACATTAGGTTTACAAAATAGGTTAAAAAGTTATTAAGACAAAATGTCACATCAAAATCATAATTATTTAATTTTTTATGTTACAAAAGTAAAAAAAAAAAAAATCAAAAAGGCTATCTCAAACGAGATTTTTTAACTCAAGATAAAATAGTCAAAAAATTAAAAAGTTAAAAAACCAACTCATATCTCAAACGAACCATTATAAAGATATATTTAATGAAATTGTTCGATCAGAATAATAAATTATTGGGTAAATTACAAATACACCCTTTAAGATTTGCTTAAAATACGAATTGCCTCTTATGGTTTGAAAAATTACAAATACTTTATTGTCATAATTTTTTATTTAACAGAATTAATTGAAAAAATAAAATTTCTATTTGTACACCTATACAATAATAAAATTATCTGAATTATTAATTAAAATAAAATTAAAACATTATTAAAAATTATTAATTAACTTGATGATTTATTAATAAAATGACATATTTGTTATAAAGTTAGAAACCCCAGGGACATAATGTAATTATTTATAACTTAAAGTAAATCTCAGGTATATGTTTGTAATTTACCCAAAACGGCAATGTTGAGGACCCCAGCACCCCTACCTTCACGTAGGGGCTGCCAATGGAAGAAAAAAAAAAAAATTTGGACCAATCAAAAGGGACCGCAGCACCCCCACTGGGGTCTCATGCATTTTCCTATCCAAAATTATTGTTTTGAATATTTTTTTTTTCTTTATTTTTTTCTTCTCTAGTTTTGTCTAAGAAAAATGCTTGAGAGCACTAATTAGTGCTCCCACTAATTAGGTGGCAGTGGGTCCCGTTATTAATGATGTGATATTTTGGTCTTGGAGTTGTATTTTTTTTTTTTTTACTTTTTTAATGCATTAGTGCTATTAGTAGTGATATTTTTAGTGGGATGAATCATTGTTGTTTACCTAATGCAGATAGATCATTGGACAACCGCCAATCGGTTGGGTAGGACAGTTGTCGGTGGATGACAATTGCTGATGATAGTGATATGGATAAATAGACAAATCAAGTGAATGACATAGGAAAAAAAATTACAAAAAAATAATATGGACAGATATATGGCTCAGACAAATATATGAAAAATGTACAAATAAGTAAGAATAATATAATATTTCAAAATATTATTATCTTTTCAACTTAAAAAAAAAAAAAAGAAGAATTACTAATTAGTGTTAATTTGAGAAAATTATTAGATATTTATAATAAAAAATTGTAATTTTTATTATTAGTATTTATAAACACTATCACTTGTAATTTCTTTTGAAGTTGTACATTAATATGAAATTTTTCCCCCCCAAAAAAATAGAACTCCAAATTATTTCCCTATAAATTTTGAGATTTCCTATAAGTATTTCCTAATCCAGTCCAAATTATCGATTAGTCTAGTTTTTATTAGTTTTGATTATAATTGTGATTTTGAAATAGTAGAATCATTTAAATTGGTTTGAGTCTCGATTCTAAGGCTTTAGTTAGGATTCCAAACTGAATCAAACCGAATCGTGACATATTTATTTATTATTATTTTATATCTTTTATATATAAAAATTAAAATATAAAAAATTTCTTATAAATAGTTTTTATTGTGAAATTGATAAACTCAAACCAATTTAATCAAATTAATTATTGTTAATTTATTTACTAACGTAAAATATATATTATATTTATTGTTATATAAAATTTTTATAACCATTAGAATCAAATCAAATCAAACTGATTTCTATTATTTGATTCGAATCCAATTTTATAAATTTAATTATTCAATTACAATTCTTACTTTTTCTTAAAATTCTTACTTTTTTTTAGAATCATAAGTACTGGTTTAATTATTGATTTGTTGTAAAACCGATCCGATCCGATCCGATAAGACATCTTTCCTCTCAAGTTGGAATTATAAGTTGTTCTTTTTTTCCCTGTCACAAACATTCCGGGAAACAGGCGCCAAGAAAATTAGTAGTAAAATTCAAAGGGCGTGCTAGCCGTGACAGCCCAATGACATTTTTTTGGAATTTTCTTCTTATCCAAACAGGTACCATACACCGAGATCATCTCGACCTCTTGTGGTTTTAATTCTCACTAATCCTCAACCCCACTCTGTCATATGTCTTCTTCTTCTTTTCTTGTCTCTTCCTCAATTTCAAATGTAGTTCCACTCTCTGAAATTCATTCCATGCTCAACCATTAAACAAAAAGGTATGTGTCATCAGCTTCAATTCTCTGTAGGTAGACTCTGATTGTGGTGTCTAAGCACAGGACAACGCATAATTTCTTGAATTTGAAACTGTTCGCTTATGATTCATGTTATTGAAATGGCTTTATGTAAAGGAGTTCAAAAGTTGATGTAGATTTTCCCTCCATTTTTTCAAAATTTGAATTCTCAGCTAATCAGAGCCGTTTCTTTGGTTGTTGATTATTGATAATTGGTTTTGGCTGGGTTGGTTCGATTAATATGGAGAGGTTTGCTCAGAGAGAAAACGTTTTACTGAGTTATTGCCCTCAAAAACCTTTGAAAGACTCAGATATTGATTTTCACGACGTCTTTGGCGGCCCACCGAGGCGGTTCTCGATGCAGGAGATGCGATATAGCTTCACTAAAAGCATGAATTCTACTGGAAACACAACTAGGGGAGAGGATGATAGGGTTTTGCCTCAAAATCCGTGGTCTGGCCTGAATGAAATGCCAGTGTTTGGCGAGGAAACTGTGAATCATCGGCGATACACGAGCGATGACTTCTTTGATGACATTTTCAGGGTAGATGAGTCTTTGAGTTCACCAAGAAGGTCTAATCAATACCCTTCTTGCTCGACCCCTGGTTCGCTGGTCTCGACCCCTTCCCATTCTCTTCGTTCAAGAGCTGATCCTTTTGGCAATTCACTTCCTGCTCAATTTCAATTAAGGTTTTGGCTTCTCTCAATCGTATTTAAATTAATTTTTTGCAGATATGATGTGTATATCTTTCAAATAATGGCAGACTATATGCAGGATTGTTGTGATATTGCAGCATACTAAAATAGTTTGTATCGCAATTCAATATTTTAGAGCTTCTTGATATGATGTTGCTCATGTTCTTTGTTGATATTGATTGCTACCACTGCTAATGATGGGTTCTCAATAAATTCTACATAATTTGAATTGGGCATGTCAATGTTTTTAGTATTCCTTGAATTACTTTTGTTATTAAACTATTTATGGTGTGTTTGGTTGGGGGATTTGTGGAGGGATTTGGAAAGGGAAAGAGAAAAGGTGTGTGAAATTATGTGAAATATATACATATTTTATTCACATTTCACCTACCTTTTCCATTTCCCTTTCCAAATCCCTCCCCAAATCTCCCAACCAAACACAGCATAAAAGTATCGGTGCCAGATCTAATATTTTTCTCAACTGTCCTTGAATTTTCTTGTTTCTTACTTATCAGTTTCCACAGTTCCATACAATAACAATTGCACATTTACTTTTTTTCACTTTTAGATGGAAAGTAATCTAATATTTTTTCTTTGAAGTTCCCTCCATTAAATAAAATTTCTCACATTTTTTTGCTCGTTAAATTATATTTGTTGCTCATTGATCACTCTCCATAGCACTACACAATCGGGTGCACATTTAGTTCCGTGATCTATCTCCTTATTATCATGCAATTTTAAAATCCTCACTTGAATTGCTTTGATTTTCTAGCCTTCCTGCCAAATTGACAAAAACAACGGAGTTTCCTGCATTTGCTTCGAGCAATCGCAGTTCATACAGAGGCAAGGATCCCGCTTCAAATGGGATAAATTGTGTATACACACCAAGCTCTCCTCTGTCTAGACAGTTAAGTGAAGCTTTCCAGGAAGAGGATGAGTTGAGAAGTGAAATTCATCAATCTTATCGCCCAAGCCCTTTGTCCCATGAATTTTCTCTTAGCAACAAGGAGCCACCATGCATAACCAAATCTGGTGAATTGGAGTCAATGGATAGAGGCAACTTGAAAAAGGATTTGAAAAACACAGAAGCTCCAAGCAATAGCAGCCGGTTTCACTTCTCTATATACAAATGGGCAAGCAAAGCGGTACCAATGCATCTTAGGTTAGGTAACAGTCCAAAATCAAAAGCAAGGGTTAAAACTAAGAGATGTTCAAGCTCTAATGGAAGGATTGAACGTGACACTATAACTAGTAATGGTTTGGAAGCAGCAAATGGGCATGATTCTGATCTTCACTTTCTCAACTATAGTGTATCAGCAAATAATGAGTCCCCTTACACTGAAGGCAGGAAGCAAGATAGAGACTCACTTCTTGAAACAAGTACTGAAGACAGAGTCGAACCTTGCCATATTGTTGAGGACACGGTTCTTTCCATGCCACGATCAATTTCTGTCAACAAGATTCCAAATACCGTCAAAACTGTAGCTGGTGATGCCATCTTGAGTGATAAAAGAGAAGAAATAAAATCTCATTCTGTGTCTGAAACAGGTGTTGAAATTACAGAAAAGGGGGTTGCTACAAGTATGCAAGGAGCTCAGAAACCTGAGTTGAATCATCTGCGTTCTCCGCTCTATGATACAGATGTGGGACAAGGTACTTTCATGTTTTAAGTCAGGTGTGTGAATACATCTGCACTGTTTCTAAACACTAAACCCATTTTCTTATCAGCAGGTAATGATGAGTTAATTAGAAAGTCTGAAGGGAAAGATAGCATGGTGAAAAACATGACAGTATCTGAATCAAATGCTGATGTCAGTAAAAATTTAAAGGAATGTGATGACAAAAGAATTAATTCAAATAGAGAAGAAGTGGTTCAAGAGAATGAACTTCACTCGCAAGATTCAAGCAGAACATCTGGAGACAATCTTGGGAGAAATGGAGCTGAGGGAAAGGTCAAAGAATTTGTTAAGATTTTCAACCAAGAAGCTACTTCACAACCCAAAAATGATATCAAAACCAGAAGTCAGAGCTCTCGATGGAGAAGCACAAGCAGTTTTGGAGCAGACAATGAAGGGAGTGCTAACATAACCCAAAAAAATGGAAAAAATCATTTTCATAGCGTGAACAAGACAAAAACACCACCGAATGCTTCCTTCAAGGTAGTCTTTTTCTTCTATGTTATTAACATATGGTAATTTGTTTCCACTCATTGTGTTCAAAATAATGGTTTTCACTGCACCAGATATAAATGAATACATTTGAAATATTCTAGGTTCAAAGTAATCCATTTTGCATAATGGTTTTATTGGATTTTGTTAACTTAAATACAGCTAATTCTTCAGGTAGACAAAAATTTTGAGGAGTTAGAGCAACAACAGCCCCACTCAAAGACCAGAGTCATTAGTGTGAGTGAAATTTCAGTTGGTCAGAAAGATGCCTCAGCATCAAGTTCTGGTTAGTTCCTTCAATTTCATACCAGATGAGAACTACACATTGCATACCAAAAAAAAAAAAAAACCAGAAAAAGAAAAAAGAAAACTAGAAATACTAATGAGTCAGAAATAGCAATTATGAAAATAATGTGTAAAGTTTCATCTTTCTTAAGGAACATGTAAATGATTGAACCACAACGGGAAGCAAGAGAATTCTAAGTAACTAACTGCCTATTCTCTTCAATTTTTTATGCATTTGATATTATATTTCAGTTTTCTTAAGTGGATCAGTTTATAAATCATTGTACTTTGATCATTTCTAGATGCATCACACAAATTATTTGTGCTTTCTTCTCAGAGTCACGTCCTGATGGTTCTAAGGTTGCAGTTGGGAATATAGATGACCTCTTCCAAGAGGACTTTGTGGTAATTGTTGTATTTGTTTTTTCCCCCCTCCTATTTGCTCGTTTGCTGCAGTGCGTTTTTTTTTTTTTTTTTTTTTTTTTGGGGGGGGGGGGGGGGGGGGGGGGGGGGGTGGGGGGTTTGGTCTTCTAAGGCACTTAGTGGCACATAGTTCCTTATTTCATAATTAATTATGCAGAATTTTTATGCCAGTTGCATGTTGACATATGTGTCATAATGTAATGGAAACTAAAAACACTTAATAGCACCATGCACAGCTGATTATACAGCATTAAGAGCTCTGTAGTTTCTTTTGTTTCTTTCAGTGCAATTAAATTTACTAATGAGCTAGTATCCTTGCTGCACGAACAGATAAAAGAATTATCTCATGACCAATACAAGCTATTACAGACTGAGGAAGGTTACGATGATATCCAAGTAATGTTGACATCTTTTCCTCATTGCAACATTGCTTCCAATCTCAGTAGAATGCATTAATTATACCCTACTTATAAATCCAATGCAGATTTCAGATGCTAAAATTCAGCAATGGTCAAATGGGAAGGAAGGCAACATTCACTCATTGCTGTCTACTTTACAATATGTAAGCATTTTCCTTCTTTTTTTCTTTTCTTCCTATCAATTGTTAGTAGCAAAAAAAATTCTTCCTCATGTTGTAACTGTGGACCGCAATCCACACAAAAGCTTGCTCAGGACTTTGAACTTTTCAGACATATTCACTTCACTGTATGACTAGAAAAGGGCCTGCAACACTATTGTGTCTCTTTTAGAAATTACACTGATCTTTAATTTGCAGTTCTCTGGAAACCTTTTCGGTAGATTCTTACATGACTGCCCTTCTGAAAGTGATAAGTAGAAAGCAGGATCCACAGAGATGAAGTACTATACAAATGTTGTTGAACCCTTAAGATAGATACCAAATATTCATGGAATGCCTAATTAAACTAAAACTAAAAAAATAAAATACTGAAATACTAAAGACAAAATTGCAAAGGAAACTGCATGCTAAGATTGGTGCTTCTTATAGGAAATTGATACTAAGAAATTTGTTAATTGTTACAATATCTCCTGTAAGGCCCATGCTTTCATTGTCTCTCTGACTAGTGATGTTTACACTTAATAAATAGGTTCTTTGGCCTGGGAGTGGTTGGAAGCCTGTGCCGCTTGTTGATATAATTGAAGGAAGTGCAGTGAAGAGAGTATATCAGAAAACATTACTCTGTCTGCAC
Organism: Camellia sinensis; assembly: GCF_055761805.1. NCBI lineage: Eukaryota > Viridiplantae > Streptophyta > Magnoliopsida > Ericales > Theaceae > Camellia > Camellia sinensis. The sequence goes on along the minus strand of NC_138963.1, from coordinate 212,089,320 downwards.
CCAGATAAGCTACAGCAAAAGGGTGCTGCTTCACAACAAAAATATATTGCAGAGAAAGTTTTTGATATTTTGCAGGTATAAAAAGCTTCATCCATATTTTTTCCTAGGCCTCATTGGTCAAGAGTCAACTTTGAGGTTGAGTTCTACCCTAACAATTGTGCTGCTGGACTACTAAATAATTTTTCGCCTGCATATATCATATCAAAGTAAATCTATTTTGACGTTTTCAAACATATTTAGGTTTGAATTACAAATATTTTTTTCCTGTGTTCCATACAGGATTCATGGGATAATTTCAATTCACTTGGTGCGATATGACTTACCTGTAGAATTCTCTGATGGCAATAGGACACTTGTGGAGGACAACGATCGTGTGTGCTATATTTTTGGCAAGTCTATATGCATGTAAATGTAAATATCATTTTGACATTTTATATAGATTATATGCATGGTTTCTTGTATAGGACATTTACATACATCATGTTGTGCTTACAAGAAAAGTTGAGTGAGAAAAACTTTTCTACCATATTTCTTGTTATGCTCTTTGGTCACAATGAAATGAACTGAAGTTGATGCACTTTCAAAAATAAGTAAATAAATAGGTTGTTTTAATGTTCTCTGGAGAGAGAATTGGGGAGGTGTTTGGCATCTTGGATCATTATTTCTTGGGTAATTAGTTCAATTGGTTATAACTTTTGCACATCATTAAGAGGTGGTTACGGTTTGAGACAAAAAAAAATTTTAATAATATATTTTTCTTCATTTCTTCTTTTATTTTATGAAGTGTTTTGATATTTAGGATCAACTAATTAAAAAATGACAAGGATCTAATTAGAGTCAAATCAATTTCCCATTATCTTTCCTCTTCTATCCCATCACCATTGCCAACCCCACCATCCCACACAAAAAGAAAACCCATTTTCCACAGACTCCATTGCTTTCATTAGGTCTGTTTGGTGATCTTCATTAGTTAGGTTTGTTGTTGCGGTTTCTAAAAGTTAAAAAGTATCTTTTTTCTTACATTTTAATAATTAATTATTTTTTTTATTAAATCTATTGAAGTTAAAATGTTCCTCATCATTCGTTAATTATCATTTCACTAGTTAAAAAAAACATAAAAATGATAAATCTATCTTTGGTATAAATCAATAATTTTATTTATTTATTTTTTAAAAAAAAATTTCTGTTTTTGCTCTCATTTTTTTTTTTTTATTTTATAGAAATTGAATTGAAAAAAAAAACACATTGTTTTCGTTTTCAACAACGTAAAATTGATTCTGATCACAAAAAAAAAAAAAAAGAGTAAAATTGATTAAAAACTTTTATTTTCACTTGTTTCAAAATAAGTTCACTCTCTTCTCCCTCTTTCACCAACGTCGGCCACCACCCATGTCCACCACTAACCTCCACCACCTCCAGCTGCGTGGCCACCAACGACCTTTGGCCAACTGCTGCTAACCTCCAACAAGCTCCGACCACCTTTTGGAGACTAGCATATCACTAAACATATTTCTTTATTTTTATTTTCCTTTATTTTAAAAATATTTGTATACTCTAAACAAGTTTAAAAAAATGATCAGAATGAGGCTCAAAGCAAGACGGTGTCTGAAACCAAGGGCATCTACTACTAAGGGCCAAACCTTGCAGAGATCAAATTCAATTTCTCACTTGAAAAAACAAGACAAATGACATACATAGATTTGTTTTGCCATAGCTAGAAAGCAAAGAACAAACAAAAGTACTGTGCAAAACAAGGAAGCTGCTTGAGGCTAATAGATTAGACAAAATTAGAAATAATATTTAGAATAATGCTGGGACCCCCTTTTGGGGGTCACCCCTCACCCCTTTGCCACGTGGCAGGGGGTGATTGGAGGAGCAGGAAAAAAAAGAAAAAGAAAAAGAAAAAGAAAAGATAACCAATGAGAGAGAGAGAGGGGGTCAAAGGGGGTGAGTGAAAAAGGGGGATGAATCATTACTCTAATATTTAATGGATGATGATTCTTTGCAATAATTTTTTTATTTAATGGATGATGATTCTTTGCGATAAATTTTTTTTATAATGGTCTTACTGTGCCAATTGACAATCTAACCGTCTATTATAAAATTTAAAGTACAATTTCATTGTGTATTTTATTTATTTTTAATTTCAATTGTTGAATTATGTACTTTATGGTCCTCTTTGTAACCATTTCGTTTTTAATTTTTAGTTTATATTTATAAAAATTTTAAAAACTGTCATAAAACTTTGTATGATAATTTTTTTTGGTATATAAATGGTTGTCTCAGTTTAAAAATTTGAGGAAAAAAAAATAAACTCAAAAAATGAGATTACATCGGTTTTTAAACAGAAATTTAAAAAATTTGTTAGTCAAATTTTTTTGTTCAATTAATTTTTTTTTTCAAATATTTTTTTCTAATTAATTTTTTTTTCAATTATAATCTGTGTGATTCCATTGTCATAAATAATAAATATAACTATTTTAGGCCTAAACAAACATATTTTTTAGTTTATATTTTTAAATTTTTTCAAACATTTTGTTCAAACCAAACGCATTTATAATTGGGGATTTTTTTTTAAGGTCCTTAATAATAACAATTTAGAGGATAAAGGACACACAAAAAGATAGTGATGCCTCACGTCCCTGAAACAACTTGGCGCGCGTTTTTAATTATTTTGTGGACCAAAATACCCTCGCCAAAATCAACACAGAACCAAACTCATTCCGACGTCTCAGTTACATTCCAAACATCCAGCATCTTCACGAACAGGAGAACAGCAGAATTAGGGTTTCAACATCATCTGCACCATCGACATTACAGCTTCGTTATCTTCTCCAAAAATCATTCTCATTCCTTCCTCACAAATTTCTCTGACCTAGGTTAAAGCTTCGTTTTCACGGCTCATCATCATCTCAGTCCATCTTCGTCACGTCGCATCTTCATCGCGGGCCATATCAGCTCATCATTCAAGTTTCATCCTAACTCTGGTCAGTTTTTCTACAATACAACTAGATTTTCTCTGGAAACACAGTTAATAGCATTTTATAATAACCTTTCATAAATTAGGGTTTCAATTTCGTAATAAAAAGCTACATGAATTTGAAAAAATTTATTTCTGTGTATTTTGAAATTATTCTTCAACATATTTGTGTGATTTTATCTGTAAATTTCTCTGGCATTTGAATTTCTCTGATTTTTTATTAATGTAATTTTCTTCTTTCAATTTTCTCTGGCATGTTTATTTTCACAACAATTTTTTGTGTTTTTATCTTATTCTTGAACATGTTTCTGTAATTCTGTCTATAAATTTTCCTGCTCCGTAAATTTCTCTGTAATATGTATTTTTAATTGCAATGTCTATCTTAATCTAGAATGTCTATTGCTTTCTTGCCTCTGTCTTAAGTTTCTCTGGTATTTATAATTTTCTCTGACCACATCACATCACTTTCCTCCCTTGTGTCTTTGTCATTTTAAATTTTCTCTGGAATTTTAATATTGTGGACTGGAATGAATGTTTCTTCTTGGAATTTTCTCTGCCATATGTACTTTGAGAAAAAGTTATTTCTCTGAATTTTGATCTTATTCTTGAATATGTTTCTGTCATTTTGTCTCTGAATTTCTCTGCTTTGTAAATTTCTCTGGAATATGTATCCTTCTCTGCAATGTCAATTACACTCTTACCTCTGTCTTAAGTTTCTCTGGTATTTATAATTTTCTCTGACCACATCACATCACTTTCCTCCCTTGTGTCTTTGTCATTTTAAATTTTCTCTGGAATTTTAATATTGTGGACTGGAATGAATGTTTCTTCTTGGAATTTTCTCTGCCATATGTACTTTGAGAAAAAGTTATTTCTCTGAATTTTAATCTTATTCTTGAATATGTTTCTGTCATTTTGTCTCTGAATTTCTCTGCTTTGTAAATTTCTCTGGAATATGTATCCTTCTCTGCAATGTCAATTACACTCTTGCCCCTGTCTAAGTTTCTCTGGTATTTATAATTTTCTCTGACCACATCGCACCACTTTCCTCCATTGAGTGTCTCTATCATGGTTAATTTTCTCTGCTTGTGTATGTAAATTTTTCTTGCATTTTAATATTATGAATTGAAATTTTCTCTGGAATGGAAATTTCCTCAATAATGTGTAATTTTCTCCAGAATGTACATTTTTCTCTGGTATGTTTATTTTGTTCAATTCTTGATTTCAATATGGTGTACTTCTCAGTGCCATGTTTACATTACTTTGTTTATTTTATCTTTGCTAATTGTGGAATGCAAATTTTCTTTCACTTGCCATGTTTACTTTTTTCTATCATTCATTTTCTCTGGTATGTTTACTTCTATCTGTAATTTAAACAATTATTGAAAATTTCTCTCCCATGTTTATGATGCTGTGTTGATTTTCTCTGACATGTCAAATTTTCTGTAATTTTCCCTTATCTGTAATTTTCTCTGGCATATCCAATTTTCTCCCTTATCTGTAATTTTCTCTAACATTTCTATTTTTCTCTGGGATTTAATGTTGACATCTCTATGCTTTAATCATTGTCTAGAAATGGCAAAACGTAAAGGCAGCGAAACACCGGAAACAACAAGCAAAAAACAGAAACTGTCTCAGTCTTCTTATGGACTAGGATCAAAAACCAGCAGCAAAACACTAGAAACACCAAGGAAGCAAGAACAACTCTCTCAGTCCTCTTATCATCTAAGATCAAAAACCAGCACTAAAACACCACAAACTCCTTCCCAAAACACACAAGTCCAAGCTGATGAAGCAACTAGCATCCAGATGAGTACCCCAACTTCAAAAGACTCAAGCTCAAGGGGGAAAAAACCTGTTAAACTCCACAGAAAGAGAGCTCACTACAGCATTCAATTCCGATCCAACCTCTCATCTGTCGTCTCCTTCTTTCAAACACTTAAATTCAGTTCAAAACATCTTCTAGAGCTTCAAAAGACCCCATTCTGGTATTTGATCCAAGCTCTAACCACTGGAAGGATGGATCCAAAGAAATCTAGGAAATCCGATGATGATGTAGTTGCCATAATCCAATGTTACAATGAAAAAACAAAAGCATTCACAGTTGGGAAGAAGAACCTGACCTTTACAACAAATGACATGACCTTGATTTTTGGTTTGGAATGAGGTAAAGGAGCCATGTCATTAAGATACTCTAAAAAGCCAAAATCTGCATTCCTCAGGAGAAGATTCCAAAAGGACACAAGGCTCACTGGTCCTGTTCTTAAAAATGCCTTGGTCAAAGCAATGAAAGGCAAGCAACCAACTGACTTCAAAGATGTAGCAATCATTGTTACATTGTACTTGTATCTCACCCTATTTTTTGCAACAAGTGGGAATTCAATAGGTTGGGTTTTTATAAAGTATGTGGAACCTCTTGAATCAATGAAACAGTATGATTGGCCGGAAGCAATCACATCAACATTGATTGATTCTATCATGGCATTGCATAGAACTCCAGAAAAAGTTACGGGGTGTGTCATTGCATTGCTGGTAAGTATAATATCCATTCAAATTTGCAGTTATCATACTTACAAATTTGTGCGTTTACAAAATTTTATTTACTTTCATTTTCATCACAGTATTGGCTATGTGAACATGCAACTATCATTGACTCAGAAGACAGTAACACAACAGACTTCCCAAGATGTGCCAAGTGGTACCTTCAAACCTTGACGAAACAGCTGCAGAAGACACCAGTCCACTCTCTTGCACCTCGACAGGTTAGATTCCTATTGCTACCGAAATCTCAGTGAAATTTCAAAATTTCTCTGACCACTGCTTTGTTTCCCTCCTTGTGCATTGATTGATTAAGATTAATTTTCTCTGAAATATCAATTTCTGTTTTCTTCTTTGTTAACCACTGGTCTATTTCTGCCATTGTAATCAATTTTCTCTGCCATCCAAATTTCTCTGACCACAATTGTAACACATTAACTTATATGCCCTGATTCATTTTCTCTAATATCTGAATTATGTTCTTTGTTACATAATTTTCTCTGGCCCATCAAATTTTATCTCCTTGTGTGTAATTTTCTCTGTCCATAACTTGTGTGCCTTGCATCTTTGATAAACACTGTTTATTTCTACCTTTCTAATGAATTTTCACTGGAATTCAAATTTCTCTGACACAAATATAGTAAAACATTAACTTATAAACACTGCTTATTTCACTGTTTCATAATTTTCTCTGCCCCATAAAATTAACTCCATGTCTCTAATTTTCTCTGAAGTTTGTTTCCAATTAGTATCATTTAGAAAAAATTTTATTTTCCTTATTTGAATTTTTTCTCTCAGTCAATTTTGTAACATTTCTCTAATAAAAGAGTCTCCTGTTACAGATTGATAACAAGCAGCTAGTTAAAAACCCATCTGAGGAGTTCTGTCTTGGCAAAAAGACGAAGAAAGAATTAAAAAAGGCAATTGTCATATTCAAGGAGACATTACAAGATCCATCTGAAGATGGAGGGAATGAACAAAAAGAAGGCAACACAGAAGAATACGAAGCCAGCAATGGACAAGAACATCAAGCAAGCAGCACAGAAGAAGAAACCACCAAAGAAAGTGAAGAAATAGAACCAGAAGACAAAGAACAAAATGAACAGAAAGAAGAAGACAGTGAACAAGAAGATGAAGATGAAGATGAACAAGAAGAAGAGAACAAGGATGAAAGTGATGAAGAAGAAAATAATGAGCAGATGGACCAACAACATGATGGCATTTGTGGCTCAACAATGCATCAGCCTGAAGAATTTGAGGAATCAAAGGATGCCCAAATTGCTGATCTACGTCAAAGACTGAAGGCACTGTCTCAATCTAAAAAAGAAGAAGACAGAAATTGGATGGAATTACTTGCTGAAAAGGATATTTCAATAAGAATCCTGACATCACATAACTCAGAACTTCAAGAAAAAGAAAGCACAATCCGAATGAAACTAAGGATGTTGGAGGTTGAAAAAGCAGACGATGCAAAAACAATTCAACAATTGAGGTGTTCAAATTCGGAGCTTGAAACTGAAAATGCCAAATTGCATGAACAAGTTCAAGAACTATCTGTCCAACTAGCAACACAACCATATCGAACACCAACACAACTTCAACCACAAGGTCAGTGAAAATCTTGAGCCACAAAAAGTTATGTCCTTGTGCCATCATAACTCAGAGAAATTTCTATTTATTATAATTTTCTCTGTCATTGGTAATTTTCTCTGGAAGTTATATCTCTCTCAACACATTAGTTATATTTCTACTGCTCATTTCATTTCTCTGTATATTTTCTTATTCCATTTTTGGTGCTTGTTTGATTTTCACTGTGTATAGTTGGAATGCAACTGGAACAACAACCAACAACCCAACAAGAGCAAATCCCACACAAACAACAACCGAAACAAAAGAAGAAACTCTATGGTAACTGCAAAATATTGAATTAAATAAATTTACATATTGAAATATCATCTGTTGCTTCAGAGAAATTTCACTTTTCCTAATATTTTCACTGCCTACAGTCAAAAAAGATCCAACCTCAATGATAAAAAATTTAAAGGCAAAAGAAAGGAAGGAAAGCCAGCATGATCCAGAATTCCAATATCCGAAAGTTGCGAAAGTGACTAGAGCTTCAAAACAAGCTGCAAAACAAGTTGAGCAAAGCACGAAGGACAAAGAAGTGCTTGATGCTGATGCATACGTCTTGCCTCAACCTATAAACATCACAAAATCTTGGGTCTTTCCACAAACTCTTCCCATTTCAAGATTGATAAAAGATCATATAAAAGACATCTTGCAGCACATATCAAATGTGTCTGGGCTTGAGTAAGTACAACAAACAAAATAGAACATAACAAACAACAAATTACAAACTTATGTTGCATTAACAACAATTCAATCCCTTCTTTGTCATCTTGTAGAGCTTTAATTTGGACAAGTGAGTTGAATATCATTACCTTTAAAGACATTGGAAACCTCATAAAGCAAAAAGAAATTGCCAACAATGTAAGTCTTTCCCTTTCATCAACATTTCTCTGCAATGTTCCATCAGCCTTTATAAAACAATATTACAATTATAAATCATATTTTTCAGGTCATTGATGGCTATGGAGAGATCCTTTTGGCTGACCAAATCAGAGAGAAACAACAACCAACCTCATTTTTTTTCATATCCATGTGCTTAGTATGTTACTACTATTTTATTTGATTTTCTCTGGAATTTACTTTCTACTTTCTCTTCTTAATATACTTCTTGAAGTCAGTTGTGTCACTAACAAAACCATTTTTTGATTTTCTCTGAGCACAGAATTTCATCAACATGACAGAAAATCAAAGTTTTCGAGTGTCCTTATTTGACAAGCATATTGAAACAGCATGGAGGAACTATAGGTTCCTCCATTTCCCAATAAATACTGGAGGTAATGAGAAGTCCACACATGGAAATCACTGGACCTTGCTTGTCCTGGACAAACAAGACAATTTATGGAGGTTCTACAACTCACTGAGGCCAAGGAGGGATGATGCAGAAGACAAATATGTCAAAGATGCAAAACAATTGGTAACGAGTGCAAATTTCTCTGATCCATCATCATCTTTATGTGATGATAATTTTCATAGAATCCCATTGACTTGTCCGTAAATTTCTCTGTTATATAAAAATTATTTTTTTTGCAGCAAGATTACGTGGAGAATTTTTTGAAAGCTTGTCTTGAAAGAGACGCTCAATCACAACCCTCTTTCAAATTAATTAACTCACAAAACACAAGTTATGACTTTGAGTATGTCAACAATGCTCCACAACAAGAAAGCGATTCGTAAGTTTCATACATCTATAAATAAGATAATTTCAGTTGCATGTTTCTTAAAACTAACCATACCTATAATTTGTATGCAGTCTGGATTGTGGCCTCTTTGTCTGCTATATAATGAAACAATATAGCAAGCATGAACCTATCAAATCCAAATTGTCCACACAAGAGATAAGGTTGATGAGGGTAGAACTCATAGAGAGATTTGTGACCGAAGTTGGCCGGTCATGGACTGAACCAATTGAAATACCCCCAGAAGAACCACAAATGTAATAGTGAAACTAGTGAAAGGAAGACAATGTACATATCCACACAGAGAAAATTGTCTCACATATATGTATATATCCTTTCTTGTTGATACATTGAAGGAATGATGATCCTTGACGTATATGTATATATCCTTTCTTGACTAATCTAAATTTCATTTTTTTTTTTATTTCGACTAATGTAAATTTCAACAATTGTCTGCCAGAGAAAATTGTCTGCAGAAATTTCTCTGGTATAAACTACCAGAAATTCACAGAGAAATTTAACTTGTATCGTCCCAAGGGGATGCCTATATGATCATGTAATCTGTAAAACTTTGTGTTGCTACAAAACAATCATCAAACTCAACAAAACACAAAGCACACAGTAATTTTATCTGCCACTGGAAAATTTCATTGCATGAATTTCAAATTTCAGAACACAATGCCCATATAGTTTTCTCTGATGGTGAAAAATTTCTCTGGATGAAAATTTCTCTGGCTTTGACACAAATTTCTGAGTTCAAGTGAGTCCAGAGAAATTCTTCCCTGGTCCAGAGAAATTCTCAACTCAGAGAAATTCTCAACTCAGAGAAATTCCAAAAGAGCTTGATTTTGTTTCTCGGTTGTAGAATAATTTTTTGAATGCTCTGTCTGCTGTGCACATTTCTTGAAATGACTGATATGAAGCTACCAGAAATTTACAGATAAATTTAACTCATATCTCACCAAAGAAGGTGCCTATATGATCATTCAATCTCTAATGCACTGTGTTAGTACAAAACAATTATCAAATTGAAAAAACACAATCCACACAGTACTTTAGTCTGCCATTGTCAAATTTATGTGGATGAATATGAAACTTCAAAACACAACACACAGAATTTTCTCTGCCATAGGAAAATTTCTTTGGATGAATTTGACAGGTACTACAAACCCACTGCCTATAGTATATATCAACAAACACACTTTAACTGATATTGAAAAATTTCACTGGATGAATTTGATTGATATTATTATATACACTGTCCAAAAAATAAATTTCACAAAACAAAATACACAAAGTAATCATCAAATGTATTATTCCATCAATAAAATGTATAATCCTCAACTATTTACCAAAGGTTCCTTGCATGTCCTCTTATTATGGTGACCAATACTCTTACAACGACTACACTTAATCACCCTTTTAAACTCTCCAGTAGAAGCAATTCTGTTCTTCTTCGGCCTCCCAGCAGGTCTATTGCTCAATGGAGGTAGAATCATAGCATCTTCAATGCTACACACAGGTTTTTCAACAGTTGGAACTGGGCCAATCGAAAAGGAGTATGCTTGACGATACATATCAGCATGAAAAAATGGTTCAACAAATGAATTCAAATTCTTTCCACTCCTAAAAATTGCAGCAACAGCATGTTGACATGGATACCCATTTATTTCCCATTTTCGACATGAACAAGTTCTCAACCCAAGATCAACCATAACCGAAGGAAAACAATGCACTTCAAAGACATTATCAGATGATAAACTCACATTCCATGTCCTCCCGTCCAAAAAAGACTTCTCCAACACACTATCCATACGAGGACACAAAATTTTATTCCATTTACTAGAGAGCAGCCTCCTATCAGACCTCATATTCATGATTTGCAACCATATCATGTCCACCAAATTTGTTATTGGCAAGTGCCGAGCTTCTCGTATCCATGAATTGAATAACTCAGCAACATTTGAATACATCTCACCATAACGTTTCCCTGCAAAATATGCATCACTCCAATTTTCATATGGTAAACTTCTCAAGAAAACACTCACAATGTCTCCTCCCTCACTTTTTAACTCATTTAACTTGAAATGAAATGATGCCTTTGTTGGAGCATATGCACATTCTGAAAACTTGGACACAATCGTCTCCCTAACCAAATTTGTGTTTCCACATGACAACTTATCCCTCAAATTTCTCTTTAGATGTTCCAGACAAAATCCATGAAAGCAGTTCGGGAAAAACCTAGCAATTCCCTCCACAATTCCACAATGTCGATCTGATATGAAACTTATCACCCTTTCTGATCCTAATACTCCATATAAATGTTCAAGAAACCAACACCAATTGTCTTTATTCTCAGCATCAACAACAGCAAAAGCTACAGGAAAAAAACCTACAAAACAAATAGGAACAAGCATATTAGGTACACACATGCAGAGAAAAATAGAACAATAAACAACCAGAGAAGTTTGACACTGCCAACATCCAGAGAAAATTCACACATTTGCAACATCTAGAGAAAATTGAATAAGTGACCAGCTACAGAGAAAATTCACACAATCATAATATACAGAGAAAATTCACTTAGTGACCACCTACAAAACAACAGAGAAAAATAGAACAATAAAACAACCAGAGAAGTTTGACACTGCCAACATCCAGAGAAAATTCACACATTGGCAACATCCAGAGAAAATTGACTTAGTGACCAGCTACAGAGAAAATTCACACAATCATAATATACAGAGAAAATTCACTTAGTGACCACCTACAGATACAATTCACACAATGACAACATCCAGAGAAAATTCATACACTGACAAAAATCCATTGAAAATTCTCACAGTGGCCACAACAATAGAAAATCCACACAGTGGCCAAAACCAGAGAAAATTCACATTCACTCAATTCCTACATGTATAGAAAATTCACATACTTAGATAAAAATAGATATATTTACAATTACCTTCATTCCCATCTTTCCCCGTTGCAGCAAGCATAACTCCTTTGTATCGTCCTTTCAAAAATGTTCCATCAAGAAAAAGCAATGACCGACAATATTTGAAACCAGCAATGCATGCATGAAAAGCCACAAACACTCTTTTGAAACGCTTGTTATCTTCAAAATCTAACTCAAAACGACTCCCTGGATTGTTCTTCAATGCCTCATCAAAATACCACCGTAATTGATCAAATGACAAACAAGAATCCCCATATGTACTACATTTTGCTTTCTCAACACTCAACCAACCACAGTTATAACTAATTGAGACCCCATACTTGTCTTTCATTTCTTTCACAACATCCACTGGACGAGTTAAAGGTTTTGCACTTACCTCTTCAAGTATCAGCCCAGAAACCAAGCTGGAAGTCATCCTCGAATGTTTACTCGTACGAACCGCCACACCACACGTATGTTCATTGTTCAAAGTCCTTATGTAGAAGAACCCATTTGTTTTTTCAACAGAAGCATGTACACGCCACATACATCCCCTTGATTCCTTATATGCACATTCTGCCGTAACCCTCAGCTTGTCATTTTTAACATGCGTAAACTGAAAACCAACCTCAATAGCATACTTGCATAAAAAAGTACGGAACTCAACCACACCACCCTCAAACTTTTGTCCAACACTCGTAATATTATTCCGCCAACTAGCCGACAATAACACCTTTTCTTGGTGAGAACAAAACTTAGAGAGTGAATTCCTTTCAACATCCACCAGCCTATCACACTCACCATCCACAACATCTACCCAATTAGACCCCACTTCATCCTCTTCATCAGAAGTACTACATCTACTAACTGAAACATCAACTATATCAACACCGCGTGCACAAACAACCCTCAACATATTCAGAAAATCAATATTATTTCGAACCATACAATTCGGATGGCCCAAAATAGAATATGAAATACACATAGTCTCAGGTTTCAAATTCTCCCATGTTTTACACAAAATGCCAACCAATTCCTCAAAATTCAATTCGCATGAAACATTAATGACAATAGTATCATTCCCATATTTGCACAGCAACAACACTGCACTGTCCATTGAAACTGAAACAAAAAACAACAAAAAAAATCACAGAAACACTTCACAATAACAACATAAATGTACAGAGAAATTTCTAAAAATTATAATTTTCTCTGAACTTAAAATAAAACTCCAAAGACATCTACAAACTGATATTCACCTTCAAGATGATAAAAAACAAAATCACAGAAACTTAATGAATCACAGAGAAATTTACTGCTAACAATTAAACACAATTATAGAAAAAAAATCACATAGAATACAAGTCCAGAGAAATACTTTTCTCTGAACTACAAACTGAAAGTAAGTAACAAACTTACAATTTTCTCTGAACTACAAATACAAGTATAGAGAAATTTATGAACTTACATTGACTTTCTCATATTCTATCTCCATTACAAACTTCTAATAATATGTCCATATGCACTTATAATTTCCTCTGGACTACACAAACAATAGTGCAGAAAATGAAATTTCTCTGGTTTGAAAAAACATAGAACACAACTATAATTCATCAGCATGTTGATAAAAAACAGAGCACCAAAAATGAACTCTAAACATCAAAATCACCTACACTGTCAACACTATCTGAAATTGATCAAAAAAACAAAGAATGAAAAATTAATTCCAAAAATAAAAATCAACTCTATCAAGCTGGCCTCTCTCTAAACAAAAATCAAAATACATTTGGAATCTAAATCGAAAACAAACCTAATCCAACTCAACTCAAAAACCTACGCGATCAACACACTGTCAACACTCTTTCAAATTGATTAAAAAACAAATAATAAAAAATTAATTCCAAAAATAAAAATCAACTCTATCAAGCTGGCCTCTCTCTACACAAAAATTCAAAACAAATATCAAAATGCATGTGCTATCTCCATCGAAAACAAACCTGATTCAACTCCACTGAAAATCTACGCGATCAATACACTATCACACCACTGAAATCTCCGACGAAATCTCCAACAAAATCTACACGATCGTAGCAATCTTTCTCGTCAACTCCACTGAAATCTCCGACGAACTCTCCACCATAAAATCTCCACTGAAATCTCCGACGAAAACTCCGACAAAATCTCCCCTTCAAATTCGGTTTCCAAAATGTATCAGTTAAGTCAACCATATAATATTCAAACAAATTTATGTTATAAAGGAAGGGTAATTTAGGTACTTTATAACCTAAAATAAATTTGAGGGACCTTAGTCATCAAAACATATTATAAAGGACCTCTCCTCATATCAAAAGTAGAGGAGGGACCTTAGGCCAATTTTCCCTTTATAATTTATATTTTCTAAAAATAAATAAAAATTAATTTATAAATTTTTTATAAATATAAATAAAATGCATAAATATTACCAAACGCTACATAACGTATTATTTTGGGTTGTACCCAAATTAAAAATTCTTTCCAATAGTACGTCTTAAGTCGTCAAGTGTTGTGTCAAATTTATCACCTAAAAAGCCATACATATCATTAGGTAATAGTTCAAAAGAGTAATGTTAGAAATTTTAAATATTTTACTAAATATTTTATATGAGTGTGAGACATTTATATAGAACATTTGATAGAATATTTAATAAAACATTTGAAGTATATAATATTTTTTATTTTAAAAATAAATTCAATGGTCAAATTAATACGAGAGCATTGCAGTGGTTAATTTGAAACTTTATTTTTTGCACTATAACAAGCCAAAAAAAAAAAAAAAAAAACCTTAACAAAGCTAATATGACTTTACCATTAGAGCTAAATAGTTTTTTTTTTTTTTTGTTAGAAAAATTACAAAAAAATAAAAATGAGAATTTTACCCTAGTAACAAATTAAACCGATACTATTTCAAAAGTAAAAAAAAAAAACAGTTAGTTAATAAAAGACTACTAGGATGCCTTGGTCAATAACTACGCATGTTTTGGGTATTTGTCTTTTCTTCTTCTTTATTCTCTGTTTATTTTTCTTTATTTGTTTTCCACAGCTTTAATTTGTTCTGTTCTGTTCTGTTCTGGCTCAACTCAAAGCTACTATAAAGCACAGAAAGCACTCCCGTTGCCTTCAAAATTTAGCATTGTTTGTTATCTTATCTGGGTTTTCTCAGAAAACCATTATTATTGTGTGTTTATCAGCAAGATTTACAGTCTCTGGGTCACTAACATAGTCAGTTTTATTGTGGAGAATCTGGGTTTTTCTCATCTCTTCTCCAATGGCAATCTCTCTCCACATCTGTAACTCCTCTCGCTCTCTATCTCTCTCTCTCTATATATATATATATATATGTATAGCACAAACTTTCCTTGTTCCTCTGTGATCTGGGTCTCTCCCATTTTCTTGGTTTTACGAATCTGTATACAATTTATGTGTGTATCGTCTGTCTGATCTGTGAGTTTAAGCATAGCTTGATACTTTACTGTTCGGTTTTTGTGTTTTGTGTTTTTGGGTTTCGAATAATTTTGCAAGATGTACCTTAATTTTACACATTCTAAGAATTTTAAGGTAATCCTCTACTTGTTTTTCTTATTTTATGGTAAGAATGTGAAATTCCTAGTTTTGTTGGTGAATGAACTAAGCTAATTCATGTATTTTTTGTGTGGAAATGCAGCTGTTGAGAGTTAGGGTATTGTTTTAGGTAAACAGGCTTGAATAATGTTGGTGGTTTGGAGCTATTTTGCTAAAATTTAACAATTTTGTGTTACGTTTGTGGTGAACTGTGGTGACTTATTTTTTTTGATTTAATGGTACTTTGGCTCAAACAAATAAACAAAGATGGTGTTGTGGAGAATCTATATGGTGTGCTTTTTGTGTAGGGGTCAAACCTCTTGTTGGGTTTTCTCATATTCAATTGGGCTCTGAGTTGTTCTAAATGTCTCTGTTTGCCAACCCCAAGTAGTTGGAATTAGGATTTGTTTTGATGTCTTGACTTGAGTTTCAGATCTCTCTCTCTCTCTCTCTCTATATATATATATATATACATGTCATCTCTGCAGTAGCTTTAAAATTTATTGTTTGACCTATCTTCAATGATTTGTTAGAAGGATAGTCAGTTTACATAGCCAACAGTTTGACGATAGAGCTCGGAATTTTGGACTATGGAAGTCGTTGTTGGTTACTTAGTGGGTGTCTAGGAAGTGGTTTTTTATGTAATTTTTTTTAGTTGCAGGATATTATTGGATAAATTTTTTTTGATGTTTGGGAAGATAGGTGGGTTTTTTTGTGGTTGGATGTGATGCTTGTGAGAGAAAAAGTGAAATGATTATGGGGTTGGATGTGATATTTTGTTTGGATTTGTTTTTTTTTGGTTTTGCAAAATTTTGTCTTTTAGTATCAAAAATAAAAAAAAACCCAGCACACAAACTTCCCAAACACCACCTTATGTTACACAGACTCTTCAAAATAAATCAAATACTCATGTCAGATACCCAACCCTCGGATTAGGGTATGGAATATGTGTCGGATACTTTTCATCAGACACTTCTTATATAATTGTATTTAACACTACTATTATATGTACATATTGTTGTATAATTGTTGTAAATATCTTTTTGACGCTATAAGTTACATATAGCACCATTTTATCTTACATACTTGATTAAAAATAATAAAAATATGACATTTGTTTGCTAAGTCCGCATACCCTTAAATTTATGGTTTGATAAGTCCGACATGTAGATGCATACCCGCACCCGACCTCTGTACCCGAGTCCATGTAACATTCAAACCATAAATTTAAACTTCAATAAAACATAGCTAGTGTTTGTTACAGGTTTTCCATCTTAAAAGTATTGAAAGTTAAGATTTCAATCATATTTCTACCAGAAACTAATTAAATAAATTAGCCAACTTGAAATGCTGGCTATATGTATCTAAATCAAAATTAGGGTAATAAATTATAATAGTGGCCTCCCACTTTTCAATTAGATTCTCTGGAGTAGGTTTCTCAAATATTTTATTTCCTATGATTCTGTGCTGACTCTCTTGCTAGGAGAAAGTTCCTGGCATTTATCCAATATTTTAGAAATATTCAAAGTCAACTTACTGGAGTTGATTAACTTAATTATATCTTCTAGCTTTTTAATGTTTGAAGGTGGTTGGAATTGGTTAATCTTTAGGTGTATTATAATAATTGATTTAGTGGATGTTAACTGCAATCAGGAGGATAATGGTAAAACGGTTTTGTAATTTTTGTAGTTGTTTGACGGAAGTGTCATTTTTCAGAGACAGCCTATGTCAAAAAAACCAACTGATTGATCTAGTTATATTGTCTGGTTGTGATACAGATGTATCATAAATCTGTTCTTGAGTATGGAAAAGAAAAAAAAATCATAGGGCATGAACTTTCTGTGAATTTAGTTTATGATGTTTGGTATCTGATAAATTGTTTTAGGCAAATCCATAGAGCAACACATTACACCCCTGATAATGAGGTTAAAATTTAAAGGATTCTCTGTACTCTCCCGAGGCATCCTATTTTTCATTGACTCATGTGGAAGCTTGATTTCATGGATGCTGCTCATTTGATGGTTTTTCCTGTTGACTGGTGTAGATTCAGACACTTCATCACCCATGCACGTTTTATCATTATTTTGTTTAGACAGCTATAAATTTTTTATACACCAAATTATTCTCCCTTTCTCAGTTGGGAGACTTCTCTTCTTAAGATAATTGTGAGCACCTAATATTTTGTTCACTTGAAAAGCAAGTCTTGCATGAGTTTTTTTTTGGTATATTATGCCAGGCTGATGTGTTTGGTGCAACATTTTCAGTTCTTTTTATTTATTTATTTTTATGGTTTTATGAAACACATGGAAAATACTTTTATCTACAATTTGATAGCATCCAATATCATTGATTATTATGTACAAGAATTAAATCTCTCTCTCTCTCTCTCTCTCTCACAAAAATATGCTTCTCTGATTCCTCCCTTCCTATTGATTTCTTTAGAGTTTACACTGTAGGCCTTATGTTTTTATACTCGTCCATGTTTACAGGTTACAAGTGACCTTGAGATTAAAAGCATCATGAAATTTGGATCAAAGAAAGGATGGAAACCGAAAGTTCCTTTCCGTTTGAGAGGAAAATCAGCCATCCGTTTTTGCATATTCCCCAGAATCAAACCAGCTATTTATGGTCCAGGCAATACACCAGTTTATCTCAATGTGTATGACTTGACACCCATGAATGGCTATGTCTATTGGGCTGGTTTTGGCATCTTTCACTCTGGCGTAGAAGGTAAAGTCATCTGCTTTATATTTTGTTCTTTTTATTTTTCTTTTTGATAAATACTTTGTTTTCATGCTTTGTTTGTTTGTTTGTTTCTTTTCTTCTTTTTTTGTTTTTTAAGTTTTTTTTTAGATTTCTCTATTTGACCGTACACCTAGTTTTGCTGTATTTGGTACTGAGATGAGAACAAGTTGTATCTATCTTGGACTTGGGACTTGGGGGGATGTTTTTGATGCTTTCCTGTCCATGCTGCAATCTTGCCCAAATCCAAGATGGCTTGTATTTGTATATTTGTTGCTTTAGAAACAATGCACGATATATAATCAGAAAAGATGATTTAAAGAGATATATAGCTTCTTTTCATCTATTCTCTAGTTCATGTGCACTGGTGCCTCTTGCGACCCTTCTGTCATCAAGTGGTAGAGCAGTTGTGCATCAAATTATAATTCATCCAGAAATCTAGAACGATATATGAAGTCTTGTCCTCTTGCTGAAATTGGATAGGAAGTCTTCTTTTCCGATGTCTTTTCACATGCATTGTATTGCAGATTAGTCAATTAACTGTGCACAAATAGAAAATTCTCATTGTTCAGTTTATTTTTATGTATTGCTCCTAATTATTCAGATGAAGTAAATATTCTTCAATTACTCTGCTTGCACTTTTCAGTTCATGGAGTAGAATATGCTTTTGGAGCTCATGACTATCCATCGAGTGGTGTCTTTGAGGTTGAACCTCGGCAATGCCCAGGATTCAAGTTTAGGAAGTCAATACTCATCGGAACTACGTGCTTGGATGCAATCCAGCTTCGGGAGTTCATGGAGCGCCACTCTGCAAACTACAATGGCGACACGTATCACTTGATTGTCAAGAACTGTAACCATTTTTGCAAGGACATTTGTTACCAGCTGACGGGGAAACCAATTCCAAAATGGGTAAATCGCCTGGCAAAAACAGGTACACTTTCCTCATCATAACCACTGAATATTTGATTTTTTGCTTACATGAAGAGAATTTTCTAATTTTTTTTTCTTTCATTTAGCCCTTGGGATGAGAGATGAATCTCTTAGTGGGGCGACCTATCAAGCGATGTTACCATTGTGCTACATTTTTTTTCCCCTTTAAATCATGTATTTTATTTGACTTTCTTCATTCTGTTTATTATCCTGTTAGGTTCAATCTTCAACTGTGTACTACCCGAATCACTTAAAATTTCTGCTGTGCGACACGATCCAAGTTGCGAAGCATGTGATAGCGAGAAGAGAAGGTTGAGAAGTGCCTTCAGTTGCTTATCTTCTATCTCAACGAGGCAAAGGCAGTTGTCAACATCTTCATCGTTACAACTGCCCTTTAAAGGGTGCTTACCTCCATGGGAATTCAGTAAGTCTAACAACGGGTCACTAAGGAAAGGCACAATGAAGATGACTGTTTAAAATCCCTTTTCTTCAAAATCTCTTGAACAAGATTTGTTTCGAAGGTTTCTCTAACCTTTTATGTAATTTTAAATACAATGAGCAAGTTCCACAGGCTGTATTGGCGGCAAAGTGTGTAAACATTGTGATGTTTTTACCTATCTCAGCAGAATGAAGCTTGCCATCATGATGTATTTTCTTTTTACTTTCTGTAGGTTGTGTGGTAATTGTTGTCGTCTTTGTAACATTATGTTCTGATGTTAAAATTCTCTTACGCTAATTTGTTAAAATTCACTTGTTTCAGCGGAACACATTTCTTTGTGGAACGTTATCTCGTGTTTGTTTAGCTTGTGAAATGTTTTCTCGTGTTTAGTTTCATCCTAGAAACTAGTGTGCTAACAATTAAACATCCTTGAAACTAGTGTGCTAACAATCGTGGTGGTGATGGTGTGTTGGTGGGTAGTAATGTGATGAAAGTGGTAATAATATAGTGGGCGGGAAGAATTTAATTTAAAAATATTTTATTGACAAAATAACCTTCTGTTGGCTTTTTGGCTTTTCGAAGGGTATTTTTGTGAATGTGAGCGTGCCAGCAAGGATCAATCAGTCCTTACAGAAATTGTGATTGCCAACCAATTATCAGACGATTGTGTTTTAGTTCTTTTCAGCCTCAATGAAGAGGACTTTTACTGGTGGCTTGACTTAGGAGAAGTTAATAGAAATAACAGTAATATGAAGAACAATTGAAGTATTTCATAAAAATGAACACTTACAATGGTCCGAACTCAGCCTCAGAGAGGTTTACAACAGCATTCTACTTGAATCTACTTGAAGCTACTCCTATGAATCAAAGTGCAGTGCGGGTATTTAAAGTGCAGGTATTTAAAGAACAGGTATTTAAAGACTGGAAATGTAAAAGACTGGAAAAGAAAATATATGAAGTAAATGACTGATTTGTATGATCTGAGTCCGTCCTTTTTTCTGGGGGCTGCCCTGCTATTTATACTCGTCAGTGATGACCTTCGAACTGCACTTCGAACCGTCGAACTGCTCCTCCATGATCGCTGATCATGCTTCCTTACAAGTAGCTCCATTACGCCATTACTGGCAGTTAAGCTTCCCTCTTATACTTGAATTTGAATATGAGTAACCGTTGAAGATATGTCATCTTGCATCCCGTTATTGATCTAGTGTTACTCAGATCATGTGAGGACCAATATTTATTGCCACGTGTACGATCGGGATCAAAGGCTTGAATAACCTTCCTTTATTACCCTTACTCTGCCACGTGTCGAACTGTAACTGGCTTTTACAAAATATGTAGCCAACATTACCCCCCGCACTAATATACCCAATACTTGGTGATATTAGTGGATTACAGTTTTCCCGCGCCTCTAGATCGTGTATGGAGTCCAAATTCTGGAAGTACAACCGTCATCCATTTGGTGATCATTTGCATTAACTCGTTGAACATCCCAATACCTTAGTATTCGAACAGGCTATGGCTGCATCAACTTCCCTTACTACTGATCAAGCATATGAAGAGCCTTTGAGTGATGTTATTCCTCCTCGAAAGAATCTCCACGCATTCATTAGTCACCTTTACCCGCCCTTCTCTATTCAGGTAATGGAGGCTTTTGCAGATTATAAACCTTTGGACTACGAACACATTGCCTTTAATCCCTTGGTTTACAAACTTACAGACACAAAGAGTTCTTCCCCTAAGCTCCCTTTGTATTTTGACCAAACTACTCTCAAGCCTTTGCTTCGACAAGTTGCAAATATGGACTTAGGAAACTCTTCTTCACAGACCTCTGCATGGGATGAAACTGTAACCTCTTCACCCTCTGGGGCTTCTGGCTGGACAAGCTGGTCAACTCCTGAGACTTATGATTTAAGGGAGCGAATCAATCACCATTTTGTTGAGTTCACTGACCCCTTGGAGTTTCCCTCCTACGCTTGAAGCTCAGTGGTCTACCCTTACGTGCCCATTGACCTTCGACGTAGCTTGGAAGAGACTCTGCTTGTGGCTTGGTATACTTCTTCCATGCCCACAAAGATAATGCACCCTGCCCGGCGTCCAGAAGAAGCACAAGGGTATACCCCTTTATTCTTAGCCAAGAAGGCGAAGATTTGTTCTTCTGATTGGTTTGATTACATTAATGCCTTTGTTCCTTCTGCTCCCGTGCCATCTCCCATAATAGAGGCATCCACACCCTCTTCTGCATCTTCTGAGATAGAAACATCTACTCCCTCCCCTTTGTCTTCTGAAGCAGAGCCATCTACTCTCTTCCCATCTTCCGAAGCAGGATCATCTTCTCCTTCTCCTTCTCCCATTCTTTCCTGGACAGAGAAACTAAGACTTGTCCTTCCAATGGACAAAGTTTTTCCACCTTACCAACCTCCGTCACCCCCTTCTCCAGCCGAGCGAAAGCAAGCTCAACTTTTGCTTGCGGCTTTCTCCCACCTGCCCTTCAATGTTCTTGAGGATGACATTCCTCTTAAGAACTTTCAATGGGCTTGTGATGTCCTGACTAGGGGTCATGTCCTCAACCCTATTGCCCAAGCAGAGCTTCATTTGTTTTTGGACCAACTCCCAGTGCTCCTCTACTGGCATCAGAATTCTAAGATCACCATCCAAAATCTGGATCAACTTTTATCTCTCCGAATTCATGCCCAGTATGAAGCAGAGAATTTTATCGAAGAGTTCGATGACTTCAGGAATAAAGATTCTGCATACTGGGATGATTTGGTCATAGATGAATTGGAACAAAAATCGAGGGAAGAGGCTTCCGAAGCAAAGGTTGAAGAACTCTATTATGAAGTGAGAGCTCATCAGCTTATGCAACCAACTTTAGAAGAGATAGAAGAAATAATAAAGAAAGAACAGAAATTTATTGACCATTGCTGGACAAAATTTCATGACCTTGTTATTTATTCTATTCCTTATTTTTATGAGCTTCAATTTGTACCCATATAGGGTTACTTAATGTAATCATCTTGGCTTTAATATAAACAAAGTCTTTCTGTACTTAACACTGTTTGACTCTGTTTCCTTTTATCTTTAACAGCTAACTCGTAACTTCGAATTTGAACAATCTCATCATTCGAATCAATTGTTTAATGAAGTACTAAAAGAATCAATCATGTCTTTTTCCAATTCATGGAGTAAAATTGACAATTCTGGCAGATATTATTTTAGTACTTCGATTTCAATGACTTTACTCTTCAACACTAACTGTAACCAATATATGGTCATGATTGATAAAACCAATCAATTTTAAACTGATTTCTTTTGGCTTCGAAGGGCAACCTATGGTAATTCCTTCTTGCTCATATAGAAACCAATGATTGGTCTTGGATGTTTCGAACAGTGCCCCTCTTCCTTAAGGAGTCCTAGGGTTTGCTTCAAATGTTGTCATTTTGACTGATAACCTTCAAACAGGTCTTCAGATTTTTTGAAGTAGACCAATACTTTGAGCATTCAAGCATTTTTAAGCATGTAGTATGCTCCGAACAGTGTTTCTCATACTCAGAGAATACTAGGTTTTGCTCCAAAGGTCGTTACTTTGATTTATAACCCCTAAACAGACCCATAATCAAGCAATTTGGCACCTTTAAGCATATACTAGGCTTCGAAGCCGACTTATGTATTTCGAAGCCGTTGTTATTTGATTTTTTGACGCCAACATCTTGTTTTCGAAGCCAAATATTTCATTTCGAAGCTGGCCCCAATCCCCGGAATAAGCTTTTCCCTCCAAAACTATCAATATTGGAAGAAATTCCTCGCACTCGTACTTTTAGTACTTAACGACTTACGGGGTATAATTTCGGACACAAAGGTTTTAAAACCCTTTCGTTTCGTATTCCGAAATCTCTTGCCTTTTACAAACCCTTCTCTCTACTGGTTCTTCTGACCTTCTTTGCTCTTCTTTTGCTTACTACCAATGGATCCCTCCTCTCTAAAAGTACTTGCTGGCGACCATATCAGTCCTACCATGGCTTTGAAATATTGTATCGATGAAGAAATCAGCAAGCTGACATCTGGTGAGTCAAGTAACATCGATGGTCGTCTTTTCGTTCCTCACCATAGCAACAAACAGGAGTACGTCCTAGGTCCTATCTTCCGGGAGGTTCCCGCTCAACTCCCAGCTCTGTACCCTCGTTTGGAGGACCATTTCCTTCTCTACGAAGGAAGACTTGATTGGGGAAATTGGAGGGTAAACCGTCTTCATCATTGCTGGCCGACATTGAGGACTGAATGGGAGGAATGGTATGACAGAGTGGTGCCTGCGAGAGAAGATGACCTGCAAGAGCTTTATATCCTCGATGCCCTTCGACTCTCCAGGTTCATTATTCCTGAAGACCCCTTTTTAATTCCTGCTGCCTTATGTTTTTGGAATATGGCTTTCAATTTCTTCCAGTTTCGGTGCGGTATGATGGCCCCCACCGTTCTTGATATTTGCCATCTCCTAGGGCTTTCACCCCATGGTTCTCCTTTTACTCCCAACTATCCAGACCTTCCTGTCAAATTTTCTCTTCCAGCCCTAAGCTCTTCTTATAGTGACTTCGTAAAGGCTGAAAATAAGAGAGAAGGTCCTGTGCGGGACAGAGAATTCTTCTCCTTCATATTATACTGGTTATGCAAATTCCTCTTTTGCACCTCATCTCAGAGGATTATGCCTGAGTTTGCTCCACTTGCGAAGGCACTCGTCTTGAAGAAACATATCGCTCTTGCTCCTTATCTTCTAGGTCATGTCTACAGAACCTGCTCCCAATTTTGCGAAAAACCCCTCGATTCTAACCAAGGAGGTCCCCTCTGGGTACTCCAACTCTGGCTCTTTGCTTATTTCACTGACCTACATCCCAAGTGTTTAGGATTCCTTGTTCAGGATCCCAGTACTTACGGGGAAAAATATGTCAGGATTGCCCTTTACCCTGCTTCCTTTGCTTATTACTTTACCTTCTTTTATCAACTTCCTATCTCTCCATCTGCTTCCTTCTTTTGTCCTTTCGAAGCCAATAGAGGGCCAACCTGGCTATAATCTTTTCTGGCTGATAAGGAATGTTCCACTTCTCCCCACAAAGATATGTGGGCCTCTATATTATTACCAAGGGAGCTGTTCATTGGCACTCTGAACCCTCGAGCCTATAAATGCATATCTGAGGTATACTGTCCTTCTCAATTTGCAAGGCAATTTGGGCTCTCTCAAGGGATACCTGTTCCTCTTTGCAGTCTTTCAAATGTCCATCTCACTGCCAGGGATTTGAGAATACCTAAATCCAAGCCAGAGGCAGCAGTACTCAGACTGCTGAAGGAATTGAGTGAATTCCAATTTATCCCCTTTCGCCCCTTTGGCTCAGTTTTAAAAAGGTTTAAGAACTGGTGGACAGCCAATATGGAAGTGCGCCTCTCTGCACACCCTCATGACTTGTTGGTGGGGTTGGGATTGCCTTCGAAGGATAAGTCAACAACAGCCCAGAACACTTCTCCCCCTCCTGAAGTTGTCACCACCACTCCTGCCACTTTACCCCTTCCAGCCAGGGTTACTAGAGCTGCTTCGAAGAAAGGTGAGTGTCTTCAAGTTCTTCTCCTCCCATTTTATTTCTGAATCTTTTGTTGGTTTCCTTATACTCATGCTTTTGGTGTAGGGTCTCCACAAGAAGAGTCTCCCAAGAGAGCCGAGACTTTAGCTATTCTCAAGAAGAAACAACAACAAAAAACAAAAAGGAGACTAGTCCTTCCTCCTGAAGTACCTGAATCTCTTGAAGAAGAAAGAGAGGTTGAGCTAGAGAAGGAAGTGCCCTTACAAAGAACAAAGAGACAAAAGGTAGCTGTATCTTCATCTGATGCCATTGAAAATCCTATTAGCGAGGCAACCACCATAATAGCGGAGAAAGAACTTATCTCTGGAGAGTCTGAACCCCGTTCTGAAGAAGGGGAGGTTGGAAAAGAATTGGTTGTATCTCTGCCAAGGGAGAAGAGAAAGAAAATGACTGTTCCTGTCACTGACCATGTTGAGGACTCTACTCATAAAGCAGCCGCCAAGGCAGTCGAACAAGAACATTCCAAGGCAATCGTTGTATTTGAGAGGGCCAAGAAAAGATGGCAAGAGCAAAGAGAGGAAGCTGCTACTGCCGATGCAACACAAGGGGAAATGGTAAGAAGGCAGCAGACTGCTGGACATTACTCTCTCCGCAGTTCTCCCATCAGTATTAGCGTCTCTGGAACAAGTAATTTCTTTCATACCTCTGCTGTTTTTTTTTACTTTGTCAGCTTGTGGTATTGAAGTTTAACATTGTTCTGCATTTCTTCCTTTTGCAGCGACAACTACTGCACTCACCTTTCCAATGAGACCTTCCTCAATTTCGGTTGAGGTTGACCAAATGCAGAATGTCAGGGCTGTTCGAGTCGTACTTCCACTTCCAAAGCCTATATTTGTCATACCTTCTTTAAACTCCAGTATTCCTGCATCTCCTTTTCTTGGATTAAAGCCATACCTCCCTTTTTTGGCTTGTAACCTACCTCAGTCTACTTTTCCTTCAAGCCTTGCTCTTTCTCCGTCCTTTATAGAAACTCCAACTGCCACTCCATTCCCAATGGCAGTTGATTCTTCCACAGAAGACACTGGTAGCCCTTCAATTCATGGTTCATCACCAATACCCACTTCCAGCCCCTCTTCTCTTGATTTGCTGGTGGCCAAGACCATAGAGGCTGCCAAAGATGCTCCATCTGTTTCTCTCATCCATATGCAGCCCTTTGCGTCTTCCACCACAACACTCTCTATGCCCTTCATGTCAAGGGATGAGGTAGACATTTTTGAAGGAAGACTAGCTAGTCTCTTTGACATACCTTCTACCTCTCCCACCTCTACCGCTGAAGCTGAGCCATTAGCCTTGGCTGACTCCCTATTGGAAATCTTCAAGAGTTCTCCTTCCTTCAGCAACAAGCCTTTTGCACCTTTAGTAGATTTGGACACATGCTTGCAACTGTTGACTTCTTTTTCAAGGATCCCTTTCGAGGCTCTACAAAGGCCTATCATCAGGAATGGGTTCCTTCAATGCTGTAACATTGCTGAGCAGTCTGCCATGAGTGTCTCAAGTCATCTATCTCAGGCTGCAGCTACTATTGATTTTTATCTCAATATTTGTCATGCTGCTAAGACTGTGGATGAGAAGCTGGCTAAGGACCAGAGTTTTGTTTCTCAAGTGCATACTGAAGTATCGAC
Source organism: Camellia sinensis (assembly GCF_055761805.1). NCBI lineage: Eukaryota > Viridiplantae > Streptophyta > Magnoliopsida > Ericales > Theaceae > Camellia > Camellia sinensis. The sequence goes on along the minus strand of NC_138963.1, from coordinate 212,062,602 downwards.
TCTGAAAGAACAACACTCTTCTGCCTCCCACTTTCGAGTCCAACTTCTGGAGAAAAAAGCTCAGCTTGAAGAAGAGTTAGCCGTAGTAAACCAAGCCTTGGTTCGAACTGATAAGAAACTGCACATCACCAATCAAGGGCTGGCTAATCGAAAAGAAGACATGGTGTGGCTATCCAATTATTTCCTTCCCTTAGCAATAGGAAAGCTATTGTAGAAAAACAACTAAAGCATTGTAATGATTTTTGGGCCAATTTGTGGCACAATGTACTTGATTCTTTATGAAAGCACAATATTTTGTATATCATTTGAGCAAGCTTGTGTTTTTGCATATGATGCTTGCATATGATGTTTACTCTATCCCTTGTGTTTCCCAAATAGTTGGAAAATAAGGTTTTAAATATCTGCCATTAATCTTTTTGGGATGTACATAACCATTCAAATTTCTTAAATGGTATGCTCCAAAAGGCAGAACCCTATGAATTTGATATGGTCCTTCCCAGTTAGGTGACCATTTGCCAAACTTATGGCTTTTAATCCCAATTGGGAGTATTGTCTTCCATACCAAATCACCTTCATCAAAGCCAATGTGTTTGACTTTCCTATTATAATTCTTGGCTGCTTTCTTCTTTTGGAAAAGAATGCTATTTAATGCCAAAATTCTGGCTTCATCTATGACTTCTAATTCTAAGTACATACTTTGATGGTATTGTTCAGGATTCAATTGATCTTGACATCTTACTCTCAAAGATTTAACATTAATCTCTACTGGTAAGACTGCATCATGTCCATACACCAAGGCATAGGGAGTGACTCCTGTGCTTGACCTCGGTGAGGTTCTATATGCCCACAAAACATCCAATAATAGGTTATGCCAATCCCTGGGATTGTCATCCACAACCTTCTGTATTCCTTTTTTCAAGGACTTATTGGATGACTCAGCTTGACCATTAACTTGTGCATAATAGGGTGTGGAATTAACAAGGCTAATTCCAAATTCTGCCACAAAAGCCTTCACCATCTTCCCATCAAACACAGTTCCATTATCAACTGTTATGGTTTGCGGGATGCCAAATCTATGGATCAAATCTTTAATAAAACCAATAACCTCTGTTTGGTCTATAGCCTTGTATGGCTTAGCTTCGACCCATTTAGTGAAGTAGTCAGTGGCCACTAGAATGAAACAATGATGCTTCGAAGAAAGTGGGTGTATTTTTCCCATCATATCCATGGCCCACCCTCTGAATGGCCAAGGCTTCACTACTGCATGTAGGTCAGTTATGGGCACGTGCCTTATTGTGCCATGCTTTTGACATGCCTGACACCCCTTTGCATATTCTATGCAGTCTTTAAGGATGGTTGGCCAATAATAGGAATGCCTTCGAAGCAACCATCTCATTTTTACACCAGGTTGATGAGCACCACAGATGCCTTCATGAACCTCAGCCATGGCTGTTAATGCTTCTTTCGGGCCTAGACATTCTAACAATAAGCCATCTCCCCCCCTTTTGTAGAGAGCATTACCATATATCATATATTGCATGGACTGCAACTTAACTTTTCTACTGGCCTTCGAAGATGGACCAGCCAAGTACTGCATTATTGGATGCCTCCAATCTTGTTCTTGTAAGTCATTATGATTGACTTCCAAGATCACGTTCCTTTTATTCAAAGGTTGTATTAATCTCTGATATGTTGTTTGGCTTATGTCCCTTTGGGTATTATCCCTTCTCTTGAAGTTCGAAGCCTTTTGAGCCACATCATTGGCTCTATTGTTCAAGAATTTTGGAACATGGGTTACATTTGCTATTTGAAACTGAGAAAGCAAATGTAATGCAACAACATAATATGGCAGGATACTTATGCTTTGACACTTGAAAATTCCTTTCACTTGGTTAACCACCAATTGAGAATCTCCAAATATGTCAACTACATGTACTTGTAATCTAATAAGAATCTTTAGTCCCACAATTAAGGCTTCATATTCAGCCTGGTTATTGGAACAGGTAGCTTCATCCACTCTAAAACCATGGGTAGTTTCTGTCCCCTGTGGAGACTTGATTACAATACCAATTCCAATTAACCCATTTGCTTTCGACCCGTCGAACCACATTTGCCATGACTCAACACTGGCCATACCAAGTTCCATTATCTCCTGGTTCTCTGTTTGAGATGGATGATCTGCCAAGAAATTGGCTAAAACCTGCTCTTTTACTGCCCTTTGAGGGACATATTCTAGATGAAATTCTGATAAGGCAAGCATCCATTTGCCAATTCTTCCCCTCAACATTGGTCTAGATAACATATATTTAACCAAATCTGTGGTTGCAATTACCAAGACAGTTGTAGATAAAAGATAGTATCTCAATTTCATTGCAGCAAAATACAAAGCAAGGCACAGCTTTTCAACAGCTGAGTATTTACATTCACAAGAATTTAAAAACCTACTAAGGTAATAAACAGCTTGCTCCTTGCCTTCTACATTGTCTTGGGCCAAGAAAGCTCCTAATGAATCTTCTGCTGCAGCTATGTACAACTTCAAGGGGTTGTTACCCTTTGGTGGCATCAGCACTGGAGGGTTGGCCAAGTAGGCCTTGATACCTTCGAAAGCAATTTGATGCTCTGCTGTCCACATAAATTCCTCTTCATCTTTCAGCTTTAACAAGGAAGAAAATACTTTAGTTTTTCCTGCAGTGTTAGAAATGAACCTTCGAAGAAAGTTAACCTGCCCAAGGAACCTTTGTAATTCTTTCTTACTTGATGGGGGGTTTGGCTTCAATGATTGCTTTGGCTTTATTCTGATCAATCTGTATTCCCTTCTTGTGAACAACATAGCCCAAGAAATTTCCAGATGATACACCAAAAGCACATTTAAGAGGATTGAGCTTCAACTTGAACTTCCTCATCCTTTCAAAGGCTGCTTCTAAGTGAAGCAGGTGTTCCTCCATGGACTGGGATTTCACTACAATGTCATCAATATAACATTCTAAATACCCTCCAATGAGGTCATGAAAAATGGTGTTCATAGCCCTCTGGTATGTAGCTCCAGCATTCTTCAGGCCAAATGGCATCTTAACCCATTCGAAGGTGCTAATATTTCCAGGACATCTGAATGCTGTCTTATGGACATCCTCCTCTGCAATGCAGATTTGATTATAACCAGAGTGTCCATCCATCATTGATAAAACTTGATGCACTGCTGAACTATCTACTAGCAAATCTACTATGGGAATAGGGTACTCATCTTTTGGAGTTGCTAGATTCAAATTTCTAAAATCGATGCATACCCTCATTTTACCGTTCTTCTTGACTACAGGCACAATATTAGATAGCCATTCAACATACCTGGCTGTCCTAATAAAACCTGCCTTGAGTAGTCTGAGGATCTCTTCCTTGACCTTCTGAATTACTTCTGGACTCATCCTCCTTGGTTTCTGCTTATATGGCTTGAAGTTAGGCTTCATAGGGAGCCTATGTTCCACTAATGACCTGTCCAATCCTGGTAGTTCATTATAAGACCATGCAAAGCAATCTTTGTATTTCTTCAGAACAACCAAAAGCTGGTTTCTGTCCAGAGCATTCAAACAAGCACTTACATAAGTGGGTTGTTGTACAGAACCTTCCCCTAGATTCACTTCTTCTAAAGGGTCTTGTGCATGAGAACTCCCTCTGGTTTCTTCTACCTTTGAAGTGATCTTCAAGCTTGGTTCTGCCCCCAGGTTCTTCAACTCAATATCTCTGCCCTCCTCTTCATAGACAAAATCTGTCCACAAGGCTTCCTCTTCCTGTATCTCTTGGACTTTTGTTTCAATGTCCAAGGCACAGTACTTACCAAGAGTCAAGACTCTAGCCTGTTGCTTCTGCTGTTTGCAGCCAATTATCATGGCCTCTCTCTCTTGCTCCTGAACTTTCTGGACTATTGCTTTTATGTCCAATGCTGAAAATTTAATCAAAGCCAAGGACTTGGCTTCTTGTGGTTCCTCTCTTTGCCTATAACCAGGCGTCATTGTCATCTCTAAGGACAACCTCTTCATCAGCACTTTCTTGGACTAAGTGCTTCAGGTGTGTCACCTCCTCATCAGCCGTTACTTCGGCTGAACTGTCATCTTTCATCAGTATACTGAGTGGTGTCACTCCCTCAATATACAATTTAGCCTCCGCAAAGTCTGCACAGGCTATGAAGGGTTGAGGATCTGCATCGATTTCCTCTGTCTTTCCATTGCCTAAAGCCATCATGATTTTCTGATGTAAAGAAGAAGGCACACATTTGTTAGTGTGGATCCAATCCCTTCCAAGCAAAGCATTGTATTTAGCATTACTGTCGATTACGAAGAATGCTGTCATACAATCCCTGGTTCCCACACTTAAATTAATGGGTAGAATCCCCTGAGCCATTTGCTTATCTCCAGCAAAACCAGCAATGGTTGTGCTGGTTGGTATCAACCTGGGATTCTTTTTTCCTAGTTTCTTCAAAGAAGATTTCGGGAGTAGGTTTACTGCTGCCCCATTATCTATCAGGACTTGGTTCAGCTGTATTCCATCAAAGAAAGCCTTGATGTACAAAGGCTTGACGTGCTGCGTCATCGAATCCGAGGGGTACTCAAATGGATATGATAGATTGATGCTTACCACTTCCTCACTTTCATATTCATCTTCCATCGGGGTAACCATTTCGAAATTATCTTGCACCATACTTGCTTGCAAGTCTTCACTAGAGATCTGAACTGGATCAGCTTCCTGCCCTTCTTGATTTTCATCTCCCGCTTGGAATTCCTGTGGTAGTATGTGTACCATGTTCACTGATACTGGGGGAAACGAACCAAACTGGATGGCTGGCTGTATTTGTTCCCCCTCTTGGTTACTTTGGTTGACTCCCTCAGAAACATCCTGCATGATGCATTCTGGTATTTCATTGCTAACTGATCCCTTCGAGGGATCTTTTTCAACTGGCTCTTTAGTCAGAAACGTTTGTTCAGCCATGAAGGCTCCGAACATCTCTTCTTCCATTATTTCTTTCTTTTGGCTTGTGCCAATCTCTTCTTCCGTTTCACTATCACTCTCCATCAGAGTCTTCTCCAATCCAACTAAACTGGACTTCTCTCTGGCTGTTAGTTCGGCATGAACCTTAGCCAATTGTTCTCGACTGCAGACCACTTTGCTCTGTGGAACCGGCTTTGGAGCATGGTCTGACTTTGGGTTCTTCCTTCCTTCCGTTTTGACTGGTGAAGAATTTTCTCCACTTTCCTTCAGATCTTTCTGGTACTGGGTGTACCTGCGCTGAATTTTTCTTCTCTGTGATCTTGAGATGACTGGGACCATGTCTGGTTCCCTTGTCTTTGGGTGTTTAAGCAGCACCCAGTTATTCGGAGCCACCATAGGAGGCCTGATCATCCTGCCTTGGTTTACAACATCTCCTCGAACAGGCAATTCTCTAGGTTTGTTTTGCATTACAAACCAGTCTGGGACTCCAGGTACCCATGAACTTGCTGATTCAGATGCTGAACTGCCCTTTTCCACCTTCGAAGCCATCTTCGAAACTGGCCGTGAAGGTAAGTGCTTGGTTTTGTCCTCATGTTTTGAATCTGATTCAGACCTTCGATAAGGGTGACCATTTTCTGTCCTGCGTGAAACTGGTCTAGGGGGCCAATCTCTGGTTTTGACTCCATGAACTGAACCCCTCTCCAGTTTTCTTTCAGAATGGCCACTCTCCATTCTATAATAGTTATGTGGCCTGGATTCATGCAAGAGCTTCTTGCCTTTGTCATGCATTCTGTTCACCACAGGTTCAACCACTAGTGGTCTCTGCCTATCACTAGCCGGATACGGCCTTTTGTTGTAAGCATTGGTTGACTTAGGACGTCTCTGAACATCCCTATAGTATTGCTTCCCATCAGTTGGAAGCCCCTTCAACCACTTGTAACTGAGTCTGCACCTGGGGCACATTCTCTGCATCACCGCTGCTTCCAAGGAGTTGTCATCTAGTGTTTTTTCGTCAGATTGCTCCTCCTGATGTGAGAAACCTTGTCCAATAGCTGGTGGGTTTCTAGCCTCCTTCTTAGCAGTTATCTGGTTGGCAGTATGCATTTGCACGTTGACCTCTTCCAACTCTTGCAGAGATAGATTCTGGAAGTTTGGTACAACCACATTAGCTGTGCCTTCTCCAACTTCTGGAAACGGATCACTGTCAATTCCCATGGCTTTTTCTGTTTTAGCTGGGAACTTCAAACTTCCTTTCCGAATCTGTTCTTGGATCCTGTCTCGAAAAACAATGCAGTTTTTAGTCGAGTGAGACCAAGAATTATGCCATTTACAGTATACTTTTCCTTTCAGTTCATCTGGAGATGGTAGTTTTACTCCTTTTGGTAACTTAAGGAAATTGGCCGCGAGCAAATAATCAAAGATGTCATCTGCTTTTGTTAAATCGAAAGAGTATTTTCTGTGAAAGTCTTTCTTTTTAAACTATTGGTCTATAGTTGTATCCTTATGAATTAATACTTCACAAATTACAGGTTCTTTGCCTACAATCTCTGCTGCATCTATTTCATAATTAGGATCTCTATAATATGTCTTATATGATGCATTATTTCGATCTTGTTCCTCTTCTAATAATGCTTCATATCGAGACACCTTATAGGTCAATTCGACCAAATCTCTGAATTCAGTTGAATCAAACTTCTTTCGAAGCCTGAATTCTAAACCATTTTGAGCCAATCTAACGAATTCTGGCTCTGGCAGGATGACTCTACATTTATTTCGAGCCCTTTTAAATCTGGCAATAAATTGAGTAGCCTTTTCTTCAGGCCTTTGACTCAATCTAGCCAAATCTGCCATAGATACTTCTGGCTCTGATTGGAAGAATTGGGCATGAAATGCCTCTTCCATTTGTTGCCAATTTTGAATGGAGCCAGGTGTAAGGTTGATGTACCATACAAATGCTCCCCCCGTTAGGGAATTTGGAAATAATCTCAGTTTCATATAGTCATGGTTAGTAAATTCACCGCATTGAACAGCAAACCTAGCAATATGTTCTATCGTTGATTGATTTCCAGTCCCATAAAAAAGGGTAAAGTCTGGTATCCTGAATCCCCTTGGGTATTCATGTACCCTATCTACCCATTCTGGGTATGGTTTTCTGTATATAGGAGTCTAGACCCCCCGAGCCATTGGTCCACATATCTCCCTAACAATATCAGCAATCTGGTCTCTAGGGACCATATTTTGTGCCTGCTGAACCACTACTGGAGGGGCAAACACAGGATTTGGTGGACAAACTTGTGCTTGTGGTCCTCTTGGTCCATAAGGTGGTAAATTTGGGGCTGGTTGTCCTTGCGGTGCAGGTTGCTGTTGAGGGTATAGGTAACCCCTTTGAGCATGACCTGCGAAAGGACCTGCAAAAGGTGTTGGAACAGGTGTTGTGTTTCTGCCATTTGTAGGAAGACCCTCCAACCCCCCGGGTGTAAATTCGAATAAGGGATTAGTGTACCCCCTTGTACCAGGTATGGCTTCGAACATGGGGTTTGTAACCATTCTTATGCCAGTTTCTTGTATTTGGCCAGATCCACCAACTTGTGTGGCTTGATTATTAAGTACTGAGGCATTTTGGCCTGCTATAGGCCTTGAAATGGGTTCATACCAAGACTGAGGTGATGGTCTTTCATAGTTCTGATTACTAGTTTGACCATTATACTGTCCATTAACTTGCATAGGCTGTTTTTCTCTAGCCAATCTTTGTTGGGGGACATTTACGACTTCCTCCGTGTGTCTTGTGTTTGTTGGTTGGTGGTTATTCATTCGATCCAAAAAGGATGTTGCCCACCTTTCCATTGTGTTCATTAATTGTTGTCCCATGGCATTTACTAAACCATCCCATGGATTTGTTGGTTGAATAAATGACACAGTGGACGGTCCAATTCCTTGGTTTTGTCCAATAATATGAACATATGGTTCTTGTCCAGAAGTACTGGTCTGTTCGACCATAGGTTCTGACAATATAGGAGTTTCCACAGGATGTGTTACCACATTATCCTCTGGATTTGGTATTTCTACCTCTCCTTCCACGCCTTCTTCCAAGCGTTCATTTTCTCCTTGTCGTCTTCTTCTAGCCATTTTTAATTAAGTCCCACTGGGCGTGCCAAAAATATATGTTGGCTTTTTGACTTTTCGAAGGGTATTTTTGTGAATGTGAGCGTGCCAGCAAGGATCAATCAGTCCTTACAGAAATTGTGATTGCCAACCAATTATCAGACGATTGTGTTTTAGTTCTTTTCAGCCTCAATGAAGAGGACTTTTACTGGTGGCTTGACTTAGGAGAAGTTAATAGAAATAACAGTAATATGAAGAACAATTGAAGTATTTCATAAAAATGAACACTTACAATGGTCCGAACTCAGCCTCAGAGAGGTTTACAACAGCACTCTACTTGAATCTACTTGAAGCTACTCCTATGAATCAAAGTGCAGTGCGGGTATTTAAAGTGCAGGTATTTAAAGAACAGGTATTTAAAGACTGGAAATGTAAAAGACTGGAAAAGAAAATATATGAAGTAAATGACTGATTTGTATGATCTAAGTCCGTCCTTTTTTCTGGGGGCTGCCCTGCTATTTATACTCGTCAGTGATGACCTTCGAACTGCACTTCGAACCGTCGAACTGCTCCTCCATGATCGCTGATCATGCTTCCTTACAAGTAGCTCCATTACGCCATTACTGGCAGTTAAGCTTCCCTCTTATACTTGAATTTGAATATGAGTAACCGTTGAAGATATGTCATCTTGCATCCCGTTATTGATCTAGTGTTACTCAGATCATGTGAGGACCAATATTTATTGCCACGTGTACGATCGGTATCAAAGGCTTGAATAACCTTCCTTTATTACCCTTACTCTGCCACGTGTCGAACTGTAACTGGCTTTTACAAAATATGTAGCCAACACCTTCATTTTCATTGATCTAACTCGTCTTTTTTCTGTTTTTTTTTTTTTTTTCTTTTTTTTTTTTTTTTTTTTTTTTTTTATGTACCAAACACCAAAGAAATTGGGGATAAAATGAAAAATGTTTTAAGCCAAAACAAACGGATAGCAATTTAGATGTAATTTGCAGTTTCCTTTGCTCAATTTACCTGCATCATTTGCCTAGGTTGACTTTAGCCTTGGATACATTGCAAATAAGAGTTTTTTGTAGTCTATTCAAGAATTTTTTGAGTGCCTAAAGAATGTGTCGTCTACAATGTGAGGGTGCTCTTGCTCTTTTGAGTACTGCAAGAAAGTATTAAAAATTAATATAATTTTCAGAAGATAGTCTTATTATCTACAAAAATACAATTTAAAAAGAAAATATTACAACCTAATCACGGGCATGCGACTTCAAATAATCATGCAAAATGTGCATGGGTTGCCTGTTATCAAGAGAATGACACTGAATCCGACAATGATCCCCCAACCCAACTCCGCCATAAGGAGCTTTTGATTTGGCAAATACAACTAGGTCCAAACAACCACAAGAAACTCATTTTCAAACCACAATTACAGCTCCCCACGGAGGAAACTTTAAAAAAAAAAAGAAATAGAAAAAAATAATGAGATACAAGTAAAGGAGAAAAGATCACAACTGAAAGCAGTGATCCTTGGGAACAATACAACAATGGTTCAACAGCAGAAAACAGCTATATTGGAGTTGCCCGATCCACTTTAACCAAAACAAATCAACTTTCTGGATCTCTATTAACCTAAAATCAAATGCAGAAACATCAGAAAAAGGCCAGCTTTGAAAAATGGCACCAAACTCGAAAGCAATCCAAAGTCCAGACAGATTCATTTGCATCCGGACAAGGTAATAATAAAGTTTGTTCAATCACAATTTTCTAGATATAAATTTCTACTTCACTGTTCGTAAATAATAGACTAATACAATGACTATACAGATGGCGAATCCAAATTTACTGTTGGCAAAAGGAACCTGCAGGAACACGAAAGAGATATTTCAGATTAACAGATGCGCATTCCTGCCAAATGGGTTATATTGAGCATGCAAAAAACATTAAAACCAAGTTCGTCCTTAAACTGGACGCTTAATTGGGGAGAAAAGATCAACAAGCACATCATAGCACTTGATTTAATGGTCATATGTTACTATGAATTAGAACATTACAAGAGTGCTATAGCACACCAATGTTTGTTTTTGTCTCAGTATGCAGAGATAACCACCATCTATATTCAAAAAATCAAATACCATGGAGACTAAGAAACCCAACTGGGGCCTAGATATCTTTTGAGAGCGAGGCCATAAAATTATCAATCGTCTTTCTGATGCAAAACGCTAGGCAGGCTATTATTACCGTTGAGAGCAGCATGATATATTCGTTTCTCTGCCAAACCAATATCTGACAGTATCAAATTACCCTGCAAACAAAAGAAACAGCAAATCAAACCAGTTGCCATGATATATAAGCAAATTTAACAGCATGTTTTAAAGTACAGAACCCAGAACTCAAAACAGTAGTTTGTGACGTCTGCCTTAGTTAAATTGACAATTATTGATCACATGTTAGACCAGTTCATTTTTGGGCAAGTTCAACCATTTGCAGAAACATGTGAGCTATCTAGCCCATGAAAGTGAGTATTTACCATCACAGCACATAATGTTCGAGTAACTTTTACAATTCCATGCATTTCTTCATCATTTATCCTGTTCAACTAAGAAGCAAAGCAAGCAGCTCCAACCCCATCTAACCACGGTTTTCCATATCATGTTCTAAGAATAAATTTATGTACTTTTCCTAGGTTTGGTAACTATTGTTTTTGCCTAATATAGCGAAATAAGGAGGTCCCCACAGTACTGCCAAGAAAGTTAATATCCTAAATTCCTAATCACAGAATACAAAATCCTTTTTTCACCCTTACTTTCCTATTATATGATTTTCCATCAATGTTTGGGTGCTATTTACCCTCAGTACAGGACTTCAATCCTTGAGAGCTCAAATTTTAATAAAATCCAGAATAATACCTAGCTGTGTCACGAGATCCTATTATTCACAACCCTTAAAATAGAAAACCAACTTATTTCATAGGCTAAAAACCTGAACAATAAATCCCATTACAATCAGTCCTCACTCACAAACCAAATATTTCTTTTGTAATTTTTCCTTGGTCTTTCTGCAACTCCAGCACCACACTTTAAAATGACTGGGATTATAAATACAGCCCACCTTGACACATGGCTCCATGAAGGTTCCAATGAAACCTTGAAGTGTGTTATAATGTTGTAGAACGAAATAAACTAAAGATGTTTTTTTTTTTTTGATAAATAAATGGACTTTATTAGAAAAGCATCGAGATGATGCAAGGAATACAAAAATCACCCACAAAGGGCCAAACCAAACTATCTAAGTAAATCCTCCATAAAATCTACAAAAACCAAAACACTTGGATCAGCTGAACCCGAAACCCAACTATGCAAAACCAGCAACAACCGACTCTCAAGCCAGGAAACAGAACGGCACTCATTCTGAAAAACACGCCTATTTTGCTCCAACCACAACAACCATGTCAAACAATGAGAAGCAAAAACCCAAGCCTTCCAATGCCGCTTCCCCACCCTAGCCCCACCCCAACTTTGAACCACACCCAATATCGACCCCGGTTGCACCCAAACCATCCCAAACAAAGCCACAATAGAATTTCAAAGTTGAGACGCAACTGGGCAATGTAAAAGCAAGTGATCCACCGTTTTCCCATCCCTACAGCACATGCAATACCAATTAATCAGAACCTGTTCCCGCCGACGCAAGTTATCAATAGTCAAAATCTTCCCCAAAGCAGCAGTCCAAACAAACAAAGCCACCTTGGAAGGTGAACCCATTGCCCAAATGCTCTTCCAAGGAAACACTACCCTACTCCCCCCCTCAAGCATACCATAAAAAGAAGACACTGAAAACACCCCTTTAGATCTCGAACAATCCCACACCAAAGAGTCCGCTCCATTCCCCCCATCCTTGACACCATACAAAACGCCCAGCAAGTCCACCAGTTGATCCAACTCTCAGTCTTGCACATTACGACGAAGGTGAACATTCCAAACAAATAACTGCCCCTGCCTAACTCTAACAGACTCCACCAACTCCTCCCCATCCGCAGCAATAGCATAAACCATAGGAAATATAGCGATCCCAGTTTTCCCTTCTTAGTTTATTGCATTTCGAACTTGGTTCCGTGGATGTATTGTTGTCATATTCTCATTTCCATCCTTTACTCTTCGTATTTGAGTTTTGGATTGTGTTGGGCAGGTTTGAAACAGGTTGATTGTGTTTGGAAACCAAGAGTTGATGTCCAGATTTTGGCCTCCACCCTCAAGTGGGGCTTTTGACGCTCGAGCAGACCCTTTTGTTTTTGCTTCTCCGCTCGAGCGGGCATTTTGACGCTCGAGCGTGATTATTCATCTCCCAGTATTTTATTCTGCAGGTCATCGGACGCTCGAGCAGGGACCATCGACTGCAAAACTTTTGGAAGTGTGCATCTGGCGCTCGAGTGGCGCTTTTGACGCTCGAGCGTAAGTCTGTGTCTAACGCTCGAGCGGAGCGTTCCACGCTCAAGCGTACCTGTTTGTTTATCAGTCCGAAAAATAGTTTTTTGGATCACTTTTTCGACATTCTCTCTCTCTACCTTTTTAAAACCTCCATTTGAGAGCTTCTCACTCTAAACTTCAACTCCTCTCTAAGAAATCATCTAGCTTGAGTGATCTTCTCCCTTAGTTTCTTTGCAAAAAGTGTAGAGCTTGGCTTAGGCTACATTTTAATCCGAAAATCTTTGGTTTTGGAACATTTCGAATTTCTTCATCATCACCTTTGGGTCTCTCCATTTGAGGTACGGATAACTACTCATTTTTATGATCTTTAACATAGATGTTGAGCATTTTGTATAAATGATTTGATTTGGAAAGTTAGGATTTGAGTTTTGAAATATATAAAGGAGGGTTTTGTTTCCTTTGAAATAAACTTGTATATGTGGGTTTTAAAATGAAGTTATGAATGTTTATTAATGATATTTGGACCATTGGGTCAATATTGAAAAAAATAGGAAAAATGCCATATTTGGGTTTTGTTGGGTCATTAGTGTAATTAATGACTTTCATTGTGAAATGATGAAATTGGCTTAAGATAAGATCAAATGGTGGAGTTGGATTTATTAATCGCTCACTTCTGAAAATGTTGATAATTTATCTGTTGATGCATTTATTATCTGTTTAGAAATAATTGCTTTGGGCTATCGATGGAAGATAATCTTGATTGTTGTAGACACTGCATGATGATTAGGTGAATTAAAACTAATCGATTGAATATGTCATTGAATATGACGGTTGGAATAATACATTGAATATGTGTATTGATTGATCATGCATATGATAATTGTTTATATACATTGTATTGTGTGGGAGGAAATAGGAGATGTACTCTACGGTTTGGGAGGAGATAGGAGATGGACTCCTAAACCGGATATTATTTGGGGGGAGATAGGGGATGGACTCCATTGATTCAACAAATATGTGTATCTATTGTGAAGTATGGAAGTGTTTTAATATGACTTTGATACAGCAAATATGTGTATCATTTGTGAAGTATGGAAGTATTGTTGATATGAGTTGTTATCTCATTTGAAATGGAAGTATTGTTGATATGAGTTGTAATCTCATTTAATTGTTTGACTAGGTTCTGAGCCATGTTTATGAATTGAGAATTGGTTAAGTAAAGGAAAGTAAAATGAAACATGGACATATTTGTCATGAAATTGGATTGTGCTGTAAGTTGGTTGGCTAGTGTTAACATTTGTCGAATGCTCATGTTTTAGTTGTTACTCGTATTATGTTTAGCATATCTCTACTGGGCGTTGGCTCACCCTATATGGGACATTATTTTCAGGTGCAGGTGATATGCCGCCTCCAAGGTCTTAGCTTGGGAGGTTGTAGAAGTTGAAGGCTTATCTTTTTGTGATTATCTTTTTGTATTACATGTATATCAAGCCAATGGCTTATTTTGTGTAAAGAGTTAAAACTCTATTTTTGTTGAACTCAAGTATTGACTTAGAAAGTTGTAAGCCTATAGGGCATTTACTTTTATTGTCAACATGTAGTATCTCTTGTAAGAATATTCTGATAAATAAAATTATGCTTTATTCTCTTAAGTTTATGGATGTCTTGAATGTATGATTTATGGGTTTATTTTGAGGGCGTTACAGGAAACATACTCGCCAAAGGCACCTCGCTACACCACCGATCCTGCGAAAAACGAGTCCTGTCCCCTACCCCCACCTTAATCCGAGTCCTATCCCAAAACTCCGTCCACCCTAGCCAAATCCCTTTCCACAACCCACGACCATGAGGATGGACCACCCTCTTCGAGCACCACCCCCCTCTGGCCACCCCATACTTCGCCACCACCATCCTCCTCCATAACCGCTCCCTCTCCATAGCAAAACGCCGCAACCATTTCCCTAAAAGAGCCCGGTTAAAACCCACCAACATTCTAAGCATGTCTAAGTTTCTCAGTGGAAAAAGCATAAGCAATCCTCTACTTTACTCCACATTAGTTATTCTCTAGAATTGCATACTATACAAAGGGTAGTTTATTTTTAACCTGTGGGTAAAAATCCCATTACTTAAAAAATCTAGACTTGGGAAATTTAATGTGAGTGTAACTTCTGCAAGATATTTGGAAGCCAGGCTCCATGAACATTCAACTACACCTACAATTCTGGATTTCAATGTTTTACTCTTTGAACATACCCTCAATTCGTTTTGTACAAATTAACCAAATATATATCTAATAAGGCCATCTTTTTGTCTTTCTTTTTCCTTTTTGGTAAGCATTCATCCTATGAGGAATTTGAAAGCTAGTTAGCTCATATGTGATTCTATTCAAAATTACAACTTTAATTATCAGAAACTGAAGGAAAATGCATACCTCCCGAGCCATCAACCTTCGGACATTATTAGCATAAAGTTTTGGATCATCCTTCTCTTGCTGTGAAGGGTAGTAGACAGGTAACCGTGTAACCTCGAGGTAATTTACAAATTGACAAAACAGAAAAATTACGTGGCGCACCTATAAATGAGATACATGTTGTCACCACAGGAGAAAATCACAAACTAAATGACAACGTCTTCAATCTTATATTTTTCATTTATTTTATTGCACAGGACAAAGAGGCTGTTTGGTGAGCTTACATGAGTTGCTTATAGCTTTTCTTATTTTGGGAGTTTGTGCCAAAACTATTTGGTGCAGTTTTTGCTTATCACTTATTAAGCAAAAATAACTTAAATAAGTTGAAAAAAGCTAATCAAGTGGAAGTTAGGAGGGGCGCTTTTGGCATCTACTTTTTTATTATCAGCTTTCAGCTTACAAAAACTGCACCAAACAAGCCCCAAAGTAATTGCTTGGCTTACATACAAAAACAAATCATACATAATTTCTAAGTCCCATTAATAATTTGGCTAAAAATAAAGCAAAAGCAAAAAACAAATATAACCATGACCATGGAATCACTTAGTTCTATTGACTTAGGCTCCGTTTGGTAGAGCTTTGTAACTATGATTTGAAAATATGAATTGTATTTTGAGTTTGTGTGTTTTAGAATTATGATTTGAGTGTAGAAAATTTGTTTGGTTATGGTTTTTGAATAAAGTGTTGAATTGAGTGTAGAATTGAGTTTTGAAAGTTTGATTTGACATGTGAAGTAAGAAAATTTGTTTGGTTATGAGTTTTGAAAAGAGTTTTCAAAACTTAATTCAAATTGTTATAACTCATAACAAAACACATTACTTTCACATTATTGAAAATTTTGATCAACACTCATAACCAAACTCTTTTTAAAATTCAATTAAAAAAATTTATTATTAACAAAAAATAACATTAATCAATTTTTTAATTGAAAATACTACAAAGGAAATAATTTTTTTTCAAAATAAATATTCAAAAAATTTAAATTATAAATATTTAAATAATTTAAATAATCTAAAAAATTTAATAAGTAAAAAATTAAAATAAATATTCAAAAATTTTAAATCGTAAAAATTTAAATAATTTAAATATTTAAAAAATTAAAATAATTTAAAATTTTAATATTTTAAATTTAAAAACAATTCTACACTCAAATCGTAACCAAACACATAAAACAAAACTCAATTAAAAAATTATTTTTAAAACTCATAACCAAACACATAACTCGAAACTCCATACTACTTTCACAACTCTACACTCAAATCGTAACCAAATACATAACAAAAAAATTAAAATATTTAAAAATATTTTTATAAAATAGAGTTTGAATTTATTTTTATAAAATATTTTAAAATTTAAAAAATTAAAATCGTAATATTTAAAAATATTCAAAAAATTAAAAAAATTAAAAAATTAAAAAAATTGTAACATATTTAAATATTAAAATATTTAAAATCTTAACAAAATTAAAATATTTTTAAAATATTGATTTGAATGGAGTTTTGAAAAGAGTTTTGAATTATGTGTTTGGTTATGAGTTTTGAAAAGTAATGATTATGTTTTGAATTAAGTTTTGAGAAATGAGTGTAGAATTATAATTTGAAAACCCTAAACAAACACCACACTCAAAAGTAAGTGTGGAACTAGATTTTGAAAACTCCACCAAACGGAGCCTTAATTTTTAGATCCAGAACTACATAAGCTCAGCCTTCATTGTTTGGTTTTAGAGATCATGCAAGTTGGAATTGTGAAATAAATACTCACCCCAGAAATGGAGTCCCAGGCAGGACTAAATCTCTGGTATGGATATCTTAAAATCACTGGACGAACTGGAGCTTTAGAAAGAAATGCACCAGTCTTAAATGGGAGGAGGAAGTCTCCATTTGTAGTTGTGCCCTCTGTAGTAAATACAAAAGCAATTATACAACTGAAACAGCACTCTGGACCTAATCCCACTACCAACTACTGAATTCCATAAAATAAATATATATATATATATAAGCGAAAAGAGAGGTCATTATTTTTCTTCAATATAGACACTGGATATTCAATCAATAGCCACAAAGTTGTTAAACTGACATGAGATCTACAAAATTTCATGTTCTATTGATTTCACTTAAATTTCCTTGATTCCTTGAAGCTAGAAAAATTGAGAAAAATGCATTATAGAGCCAAACCCAAACTGTTTAGCATTAATAAACTAATGCCTATCTCCAAATTACAGGATAAATGCTCAAAAAGATTTGACTGAAGGTTTTATGCATTTCATTAAATTAATGAAATGCTCCCTATATAAAGAAATTGGGGAGATCAAAGACCTAATATTAATTAAATAATTAAATTAATTTTCTGGATATTATGAATGATGACAAATTCATTGTATGCTATAGACTCCTATGCAACTTTTTAAACATACTTCAAGAATTTAAGACATGTGCATGCATAATAATGGTATAGTATGAGAGAAACCAAATGTTGTCAAACAAAGTGAAAAGATATGAAGGACAGAAACAGATCTTTTAAACTTCCAAACCACCCAAAAAAATTGCACTGTAGCATGACCCAAAAAACTGTACCAGGACCCAGTGATAGACATACTGTAGAACTTTGAAGATATATACCACAGAGTAGGCAAAAGTAATTGATTAAACTCCCATGAAAATCACCGGTATTGCTGACCAACGTAGGGAACTAGATCACTGACAATTACTACTAGATAAATAAGAAACTAGACTGGTCTGACAATTATCACTAGATACATAGAGAACTAGAAACAATTACAAATTCTACAAACCACAGTATAAAGAAATCATGTCAAGGACACTATCAGAAGTACAACTAAATACAAGGTGACTAATTTCGTTTAGTTTTAAAAATATATTTACTCTGTTCCTTGGAAGCTTTAGTAACTAGTATCTGCAAATAGTTACTGTGTCCTCAAAATAAATAGAAGGAAATAATTAGAGCAGCCTCAGGTTAGCACAAAAAAAGTCACATTATTGATAGGCAATGAACGATAAAAACAAGCAGGCATCACAAAGACACCAGTGTACTTATAACATCAAAATAGTAACCTGGGAAAAGCATCATCATTGGAGCAAACTTATTCCGATAAGCTTCTTGAACTCTTTCGTTGACAACACCTGCAAGCAACAATAGGGGTCAAAAGACTCAAAATCTCTGCAAACATTCTGATTACGGTAAAATAAAATAACTGTTCTCGGCTTGTTGAGATAAACAAAACTACATTATGAGAAAATATCTGCATATACTAAAGGAACTGTCCCCATTATGAGCTGTAAAAGACAGAAACTGTATAGTGTATATAATGAGCTCGGTAAGAAGAAAAGCTGTCTTAATTATTCCACGACCAATGCTCAAAATCAAAATCTCAATACTATGGAATCGAAGTTTTTTCTTTTTTTCGTTTCATAATTTCTCCTAATACATGATGAGGGCAGCAGACGTCTGTCAAATTTGGACATGGCCCACACCATTACCTCCATCAATTTGTAAAACACATTTATCTAATATAGTTGATAGCAAAGAAAGGAAAAAAATGGGATGTGCAATAAGAGGTCCCATTAAGTAGACCAATTGTACAATATTGAGTTATTTCTAAGGCACCCAATATGTTTTCAGATGTATTAGTTGTCGTATTTAATATATTAATTGTATTTGTGTCTATTGAAGGTATATTCATAATGATCTAAGGACATGAAAACTAATTACTATCAGTTATTTGACGATAATTTAAACTTCTATAGGTTTACACGAATTATGCAATGTTGTATCTTAGCTACAACTTCTCCTATCTTGAAAATCATGACAGTATCACTGTTCAATCTTCCATAATTATGCCCATGCACTGAAGCCAAACATTGGTCATTTACTTCTTTCCCTGACAAAAAACCCATGGACAATCATCTTTATTTTATAAACCAGCAACTTTCTACTTCTCAAAGTGGAATAGCATGCCATTTCTCTATCATCTAAAATACGATTCTTGTGACATAAGAGCAGCAGAGTGTGAACTTCAGCTTTAATCCTAACTCTTGCTATGGAAGTACATGATAAGTATGACATCCACTCAGGCTTGAAACCATGCTTACAGATAGTAATATAGAAAGAAACATAGAAAGACATGTCAAGGAACATACGATAATTACTCAATCATTCATCAATATTCTAATTAAGACAAGACATCAAAGATTTATGTACCAGAAACGCCCTTGAAGTCAGATGATTTTGACTCCCGCTGGACATAAATGCAACCAAGGCACTTGCTGCATAAAGCAAGAAATAACAATCAAAGGCTTTATTAGCCAATCAAATGCAGTATACTAAAAATAGATGACATGATGTGAACTAACCTGATGAGACCAACTAGAGGAAGTTTAGCCACTGATCTCTTCAGCGGAAAAAGTCCAGCGTTAAGATCAACAGAATCAGCACAGAAATGTGTCAGTACCAAAGCCAAAGGTTTGAACATAATTTCAAGCAGTTCTTGCGTATGCAAATCATATGTGACAACGAATTCTTTAATGCAACAAGATGGCACACCTTAGCAACAAAGCTTGGAAAGAAGGAAGACATGTGGTATAATATATCCAAATGAGATATATGGTTAGATATGATAGCCCCAGGTCTTTCAGGTTCTTCAGATTGATCTTTGACGTCAGTCTGACCAATTAGAAAGAAAAAAGAGCCAAAATAAAAAAGGAAGCAAAGATCAGCATACTGCCACATTAGCCTCTGGAAGAGCACAAATTTAAGGAAACATTAACCAAGACAAATCATTTTACAACGTATCCACTTCTAAAATGTGCTCATCATATCAGACTTCCCAGTGAAGCAACACAAAATAAACAGAAATTAGTGATTCCATTTTGGTAGACCAATTCATAACTAGAGTGTAGTAGTTCTATGGGGGTGTTTGGCAAGAAAGTTTTTAGCCTTTTTTAGGCTAAAATCTACAAAAAAACAAAATAGGCTAAAATTGCTAATAAGACAAAATGTCACAACAAACCCATAATCATTTTACTTTCTCTCACAAACATTACATCCAACTATAAAAAAATTCAATCATCTACCCAAAAGCAAAAATTTTAACCTATTAAAATAGCCAAAAATTAAAATAACCTACTAAAATAGCAACTTCCCAAACACCCACATAGTTCGTTGATGATAACCCAGTCATTTTGAGACTACTCTCTAACCTAAGTTACCTAAAACATGGATCGTTCCAGTACAGAGAATGGGAATTGGAAAGCAGTACGTCACATATACTAAGGCCTCGTTTGGGAACAGGCTAATTTAGTAACTTTTTGGCTATTTGGCTAAAAAGGTAGGTAAAAAAAACTTGTATGTTTGGGATGACTTTTTGGCTAATTACGAAAAGATGTGCAAAAAGTAGAGAGAAAAGAGAATCTTTGACTTTTTGGTATGGGTTGTTGGCTTTTTGGCTAATTTAGTAACTTTTTGGCTAATTGGCTAAAATAGCCTCTTGCCAAACGAGGCCTAAATTGTGGTACAATAGGGACAAGCTTGTATAGTTTGCACCAAGGATTTAAGATACTTTTAGTCTAGATAAGTTTTTTAAACAATTAGACATCCAAAAAAAAAAAATCCCCAAATTAATCATTTGGCAACACATTTTTATGAACATCATGACTCATTTTTTATGATTTTTCATGTTAAAATTTCACTTACCTTAAATTTTAGGTCATTATATTTGATTTTCTTTACTCCCAAGGAAATCTTAAGGAAATATATTAGAACAAACTTTTTGAATCGCCAAATTTACTGTTTTGGAATGAAAATTTACCATATTTGGAACATGCATTTCAAAACATAATTCGCTAGGGAATCAATGTTTTCGGGTAACACTGTCTGTAACATATTCAGGTACATGAGATAAGATGGAAGGAAAATTAAAAGTTGATAAAAAGAGCCACCTACAAACTGTAGCTTGTATAAAACAGCCTTAGAACACAAGTGGTATCATCATCAAAGAGAAAAATCTAATTCTATTAAACCTTTAAAAACATGTGCTATCATCATCATCAAATTTAATGTCTTTGTTCACCATTCTTGCTTCAAAAACAGAAAGATCAGAGAAACTCCAGTGAGATTTCGTATGCAATGGAGTAAAAGATGGGTTTAAATACATTTCATGAATAGGGGATATGGTGTGTACTGCGACAAAGATGACATTGACAGTAATAGTACTGTAAGTCTGCAAGCAAAACCCTAATATCAAGAAACCAAAAAACAAACTTATGAGCTCCGAAATTAGTACCTCAGTATTCAATTTCCCATCAATGTCTGGACTCCGATTTGTCTCTTTAATCCAATAAAACCCTAGAACGAAAAGCATAACCCTAGAGAGAAACCTCCCGGACCGAACAATCACAGCCCTCCTCCACCCTCCCAAGTGCGCGTAATCCTCCTGTTCCTCCTCCCGATTCGGCGACGAGAACAACGTACAGATTCGGCAAATCAAGTAGTAGAAAACCAGTATCGTCATCGCGAGGACGACTCGGATCGGGACGAGAGTAAGGAATGCGATTCCGAGCAGAACCTTCTCGGTCCAGGGAAGCTCTCCGCGGCCCATGGTGCCGTAGACATCGTTGCGGACGAAGGCGGTGAATTTTTTCTCTAACTCTTCGATGTTGGCGGCGGAGATAGGTGGCGGACTCAATGGTGCCGAGTCGTCGGGTTTGAGGAGAGGACGGTCGTCTTTGCTCGAGGCCTCATCGATGGGGTCTAAAGATTGTTGATTGGAGTTGGAGTTGGGGTTTAGGTCTTTGAGCTCGGACTCCATTGATGTTTGGTATGGGTGGGTCTACTACTGGATCGCCATTGTTGTTGTTGTTGTTGTTGTTGTTGTTGTTGTGATTTAGAGAAAGGAATATGATCAGATTTGTGAACGTGAACGTGAACGTGAATGAGTACACGTTTGGTTTGTAGATCTGGTAAAGTATCATCATCGTTGTGGATGCTTTGTGCCCCGGTTAAATCCTTAAAATACGCCCACCACCACCATCACCCCAATCGCAATATGTGTGCGTCTTCATCGTAAGTATTGTAAGGTCTCATCTATTGACTGATTGATTTAGGAGTAATGCCACGTCATTCGAATTTTAACTTATCTAAATTGCCCGAATTACTGGTCATCCGAATACTCATTTGGCTGGTCATTGGGTAATAAAGTGATATTCGCGATTGATAAAAGTGAGAATCGTCGTGATAAATAAGTTTTGTACCGGTCAATCAATATACACAAATTAGGATAATTTTTGAATTTGAGTTTGCTCAAATTATTTAAATTTGTACATACCGATCGACCGTTTAAATAATTAATTAGATGACTGATATAACACTTATTTACTGCCATTGTCACCCGTATCCGTAGCTTGTTGTCAGATGACAGATCAAATAATCAGCAAACCAATTCCACGATTCCAACAGTATAACATTACTAATATCTATTAAAATATTTACTTTGATGTTTAATTTAATTAAAAAAATAAAATTCTATTCATAGTTCCTTATGAAAGATAAAAAAAATATATATATATATTTTGTTATACTTTTATTTCAATGAACCAGATGTAACACATTTTTTGTTGATAATTTTATTGTGTTAATAAATTTAATGGATAATTTTAATGAATAACCTCATGTAAAATATATTTTGCCATTTAATGTTTTATGTGCAACTCTTATTTATTTATTTAAAAAAAAAAAATTAGTGGCAACCCATGTTATGTACGAGATTTTATAAATTAAAAAAAATATTATAATTATCTTAAAATAATTTAATATTTTATCTTGTAGTATACATAAAATTTATAAGTTAACTTTTATGTTTATAAATTTTTAAATTATTAGTATAAAAAATTAAATATACATAATTAGTGCAATTTTGATAATTTGTATTAAAAAAAAAAGTTAAATCTGATTAAATGAGACAAATATACAATATACAATTTTATTATTAAATGTGAAGTGAAGTGATATTTAACAATAATTAATACGATGTTTCTATTATTAATCCAATAATTTAAGTTACATTTCTTTTTATTCAATTTCATAACTAAAAATACATTATGAATATAATACACACGTGAATTTCTAGTCTTTAATAATAAGAAGGTTTCAAAATATTTTCAAACTTTCATCATTTTCTTTTAATTTTTTTTATCTAATTTGATTTTAAATTTGAATAATTTTTTTGATTTAATATGAATTACTTAATTTTTTCATTAAATTTTTATCAATTTTTAAAAGAATTTCATTCTTATTCCATTTTTTTTTCTTTTCACCAATTTTGATGGAAAAAATAATAATTTTCAACATTTCATCTATTTAAATTTTTATCAAATTATAATTTGATAAAAAAATATTAAGGTTGAAGATTATTTTAATTGGAATTATAGTGAAATAATATCTTGAAATAGCCAAAGTTTGAGTATATGATTGGTTGAAATGTATAATTTAATTAATTCTTTTCTTATATTTTTATAGAAATTGACACTTATGATTACATCATTATAAGTCAAATTATGGAAAAAAAATTGAGACGTCAAACATTTTTCATTTGTAAATATCCTACATATTAAAAAAATTTAAAAAAAATGTGTAGCTTTTGGATATATGTTTATTAGTTTTGTTTTATAGACATAAACAATTGATGTTTTAATTTAAAATTTTAAAAAGTAAAAAAAAAAATAGATTGGGTTTTTTAGATGTAAAAGAAGCCATCTAACTCTTTTACATACTATTTAAGATGGACTATTTAATCACTTAAAAAAATAAAAATTATATTTAGAGATTATCTCTATATATTATGCTATTATATACAACTATAGCCGTAACAAATTAGCTATAATATATATGAAAAGTTATATTAAACTTTTATTTTCAATTAATTGAATTATAATTAACAAATTAACAAATAGCTGCAATTGTATAATGGGATAAAAAGAGGATAAAAATAAATAACATAATGATATTTAAAAGTTTTAAATTTATCTAACGTTATAGTAAAATCTTGAATTCTCAATAAATTTTCACATTTTCTATAAAATAAAATGACAATAAAAAATAAAAAATTTTGATACCTATTTTTTTTACTCCAATTTTATGGTTTCCATTGAAGAAAACAAAATCCGATCAAAATCTTTGGCATATAACGGACATAGATACTTCAATTGTAACCATAATCACCAATAATTATTCTCTACCATGCAAACCTATAAACAAACACATAAATCTCGCTAAAACCGAAACCAAAACCAAACCAATAGCAAAGAGAGAGAATCATACATAGAAAAAAATAAAATTAAAAAACAAATAATTTTTTTTTATTCAAAAAACAAATAAATTTATGAAATGAAAGAATGTTACCTCCAATAATTTAGACCTCACATAATTCAATCCGTTAGCTCATCCGCTAGTGCCCGTGAAGTCTAGGAATTGGGATGACTAATCATATTATTCTTTAAATAAGACTTAAAAATTGATTAATTTATCCCATTAAGTGATTTAAAATTTTGATAGATATATATAAGAAAAATAGATAATTATATTACTAAATCATAATTCAAATTTAGATATTATCATATTTTTTTGAGATCCATATCTAAATTATTATCATTTTATTTTTTATTTTTGTGTGGTTTTTTTTTTCAATTTACTTAAAATGGAGTTGTGGGTTTCTATTTTTTTTTCCAATTTAATTTATCTATGGTTTCTATTTTTTTTAATTATTATTATTTAGGTAAGTTATGATGATAGTTAAATTTGTGATAGACATGTGGGTTTTATTGATTTAAAGTATAATGATGGAAGATATTTTCAAATTAGATTTGTTTAGAAAAACTTTAAAGATTTTTAAAACTTAAAATTGGATATTGATATGCAAAAGAAAGATTTTAACTGAATAAATAAAAATAAAAATTATTAATTTTATCTGTTTGTATATCTGATTTTTAGTTTTTTTTTGTTATGTTATAATATAATATATAAGATATAGATAGATATTCACAACTTTCATGAAAAATATTATCTAATTTTTTTGGGAAGAGAGAAGGCAGACAAGTTTTAATTTTTTTTGGAAAATCGGTGAGAGAGATTAGCATGAAGAGATTATAAAATATTTTTGATATCTTTCCATTTGAAATTCATAAATTAAAGGATAATTGTTATTTATAAAATAATTAAATAAATAAACCAGTCAATATTTTTTTTAAAAATCTATTTTATAAATTGAAAAATCAATTAGAAAATTAATTAATTTGTCATATTAAGTTATTTAAAATTTTGATAGATATACATCAAAAAAATAGATAATTATATTATTAAATCATAATTCAAATTTAGATATTGTTATATCTGTTTGAGATCCATATCTAAATTCTTATCTTCTTTATTTTTGTGTGATTTCTATTTTTTAAAAAATTTATTTTAAATAGAGTTGGGGGTTTTTATTTTTATTTTTAAATTTAATTTATCTGTGGTTTCTATTTATTTTTAATTATTATTATTATTATTTAAGTAAGTTATGATGCGAGCTAAATATGTGATAGATATGTGAGTTTTATTTATTTAAATTATGATAGTGGGATATATTTTCAAATCAGATTTGTTTAGATAGATTTTATAGATTTTTAAAATTTAAAATTTGATATTGAGAGGCAAAAGAAATATTTTAATTGAATAAATAAAACTCTAATTTATTAATTTTATCTGTTTGTATATCTGATTTTTAATTTTTTTTTGTTATGTTATAATATAATATATAAGATATAAACAGATACCCACAACCTTTATGAAAAATATTATCTGATTTGTTGAAGGACAGAAAAAGAATGCAAGTTTTAATTATTATTTTTTTTAAACTGGTGAAAGAGATTATGAAATATTTTTGTTAGCTTCCCATTATTATTTCTAAAATAATTAAATAAATAAATCAGCCAATAGATTTTTTTAATCTATTTTATAAATTGAAAGTTTAATAATTTTAGAATGAGAGTTTAGAGCTCTTAGGAGGCTTCTCATTAGAAACCCCATTTTTCTTATATAATATATAGATATAGATATTTATATTTGATTTAGATATTTTTTTAATATATAAATTATATTTTTTATAAAAATAATTTAACAATCCCATCACGAACCATAATGTATGGGAGAAGTTGAAAAGGGTGCTGCAGTAACTATAATAAAAGTCAAAAAGGTTTGTGGGTTGGAAGAAGTCAATAAATGCTGAAGTTATTTATTTTTTTAAATTAAAAAATTAAGATTGGGATATTAAAAATTCTACAAAATTTGTGGGTTAAAAACCTCATTTTTCTTATATAATATTTAGATAGATAAGAGTTAAAATATATTTTAGAACATTTTAGATTATGATACCTTATAAATAAATAAAAAATATTGTCATTATTTAGTCAATTATTAAAAAAATCAATTATATTGTTTGTACGAAATTTTGACTTTTTGTTTGTTTGGAAATTTATTGTTTTGATATTTCTATTAAATACAAATAAAATAATAGTTATATATTTTACATGTAGTATCGTAAATAAATAAAAAAGTAAATGTAACTGTGAAAGGTAAAATGAATACATTACCGTATGGTGTTGTATCTGTGAGCGGATGTACAATATTTTGTCCAATTATATTTCTAAACTTTGAAAAGGGAAAATTACTAAGTAGAGTCGTCAAAAAATAATTACAAATTGATGAAAAAAAAATTATATTTTTAATTATTAATACTTCTAAAAAAAATTGTAATTTTTTTTTTTTTTTTTTCAAAACCAACACTGCATTGAAATTTCTCCTTTTGACAACCTTATATACGTTAGGCTCCGGTTTCTTGATTTATATATGCATAAATCCTAGAAGTTTTTGAAAGCGGGAAATTTTAGTCTAATTATATGTTATCAAAAGACTTTGATACATATGCATCTCAATAAATTGATATTTGAGTAGTTTTATGAAAGAGTAATATTAGAAATTCTAAAAATTTTATCAAAATTTCTACCAAATATTTCACATGGGTGTGAGACCCACATCATGTGAATCTCATATGAATCTCACACTCACATGAGACATTTGGTAAAAATTTTAATAGAACTTCTGAAAACTCTAATATTTTTTTTTACAAATACCACATATCAGCTAGAGTAGTTTGATCACTTTGTGCATTGATTATTTGTGCCGACTCTTCAATAGTAATCAGACGAAGAGGTTGATAGAAGAGTCGAATCACTTTCAAATAGTTAATTCACAGCTATGTAATTTTTTAATTGATAATTAATTTTATAAGTTTTGCTAATTCCCTCTAGATACAAAGGTCCTTTTTTTTTTTCCTTTTAAAAAATAAAAATCACATCTACAATCAATCATTGAACTGTAAATTTAATCTGTGATAGACCTTGATACTATTGATAATTTAATTTTAAAACTTTGGCTTACTCATCCCACCCCCCGTGGGGGGAAAAAAAATCACATCTACAATCAATTATTGATTTGTAAATTTAATCTGTGATAGACCTTGTGATTCTGCAATTTGGGAGAGTTTTACATTTTAAGTTTCAAACAGTATACTTCTCAATTTAAAGTTCTGATATGTGAAATAGACAATGAATAGATATAATAGGTAATAATAATATATATATATATATATTATTATTATTTAATTATCCATAAAGAAATAAAAATGTACAAATAATTTAATTTCACTAACATATTCCTTTATCTTGAGAAATTCAAAATCTAAACCTAGCCTTAATATATCAGTTGTGGTGAAAAGGAGAATAACTTTTAACTGTCTTATTGGCAGAAGTTTTGATATCTCCAAACCATTGCATCCTCAACTATCAAGTATAGAAGTCTTAAAAGCAAGCAGGGCAAACCAAATGCCCCCTCATCACAAATAATGCAATATGCACACAACTAAGAGAACTCATAAACCTGAAATATTGGTCCTCATGAAAACAAAAGTTAAATTTAGCTCCCTAGGGAACTTCTTCAACAATCTGGGCTTCTCAGCCTCTACAGTAGTTGATCCAATAAGTAGAATGGAGGAAATCTGGATGCTTTGGGATATAGACCACGTTAATGTTCGAACCTCTTCTGTCTCTAACCAATATATTCAAGCCACCATCCACAAAGAAGACTATGAAGAATGGATTTTTTCTGCAGTCTACGCCAACTCCAATCTAACAACCCGGGATAATCTCTGGGAGGAACTAGAGAGGACAGCTAACAACATGAACCAACCTTGGTTGGTTGCTGGAGACTTCAATGACTTCACTGACCTAAGTGAAAAAAGGAGCTTCTCCCCCAACTATAACTTTACCAGATCACAGAGATTCAGAGACATAATAAATAATTGAAACCTCATTGACTTGGGCAATGTAGGTCCTAGACTTACCTAGACCAACAACAGACAAGGTTTGGCCAACACAATGGCATGCTTGGACAAAGCAATGAGCAATGACCAATGGAGAGCTCTCTTCCCCGAAGGCACTGTAAGGACTCTACCTCGCACATACTCAGACCATTCCCCCTTAGTGGTCTTCACCCAAGGTATGCACCCCTTTAACCCTTAGAATAGGCCTTTTAGATGTGAAGCAACCTGGTTTTGTCACTATAATTTTATTGATGTTGTTGAGAATTCGTGGCTTAATATGACCAATAACCTCTTAGAACATCTCCAGCAGTATAGCCATTCTCTCTTTTCAGCCATGGAAGCGAGCTTGGAAGGGTGAAAAACTGCTCCATCAAACTCGCTCAAGCATCGCTAGGATGGTTGTGAGCTACAGTACCTCGCCAGGACAAGCGAGGTATTGTTCATGGGCCTTTCAATTTTTTATTTGTTTTTGCCTCCTAAATTTTGTTTTTGGCAGTAAACTTTTTCCCTTATTTTGGTGCTAAAAGTTCTATCAGTACCTCCCCAACAAATTCATAGAGAACGCATTCCAAATCTCACAAACTCTCTCATCCTCTCTATCTTTTTCTCAAACTTTCTGCTCAAGAGAGGTAATAAGTTTTGTCATTTTTGTTTGTTTATGCCATGAATAGTGGATAAGAAATTGGAGAATATGAAAGCAAATGTTCAGATTGTTGCATTCTTGTTTCATTATTTGTTGATGATGGCAAAAATATTACACATTGTTTTGTCATTTGTGATTATAGAAGGAAATCCATGTGAATGTATATTTCCTCCTTCGCTTTGTGGCTTCCCCTGTTTGTAATCTCATATCACAAATGGTTGCAACAAGTTATGGCTCCATATTCTTAATCAATAGGTGATGATTTTACCACTTGTAAAAGAGAAAATACTATGTATTTGTATTGCACACCATACGTTTGTTGTAATTTCTATTAGAATAGAGATTGTAAATTATACCCAATTTTTATCCCATCAAATGAGTTTCATATAAACAGAACACTTTAAATTTCTACTCCATTGAATGAATTCCATACGACATGAATTTCATAAATTTCATATGCTTTCTATTGAAGGATGACATGAAAAACTCACCTCTAATGTCCTCTACGCTCTGTATTATCACTTGAACTTTTATTTTACCTGCTTAATTGGGTGTCGAAGTTGAAGGAAAATTTAAATTTTTGTTATGAATATGTAATCTGTAAGTAATATACGTAAAACTATATAGATGGGAAATTGCTTGTTGTGTTCTTCATGATGCTTCTTCTCTTGAGGGGTTCAGTTAATCAAATCCAGTCTTGGTAGGGCTTTAAAGTGCTAGTTGGGATCTAAAGTTTTGTTTTGCCCTTAAGTTTATATTTTCAGTAGTAGAGAGATGATATGTTAATTAAATCAAGTTTAAGGTGTAAAAAGTCATATGTCCAGGAAGGATTTGTGATTTTCTAGTTCTCTTTGTACCAATTCTTCTCCAGGTTAATTAGATCAATACTGTTTGTACCAATTGAGTAAGAATTTAAAATTGGGACTTATTTATTTGATGTGGAAATTAAATATTTTTGAAGTTAAAATGTCCTTAATTTGTTTTTCTACATGTCAATAAAAAAATATTTTATTTTTTATTGCTATAATTAGTTGATATTTTTTTACCCTTCTTAACTGTTGATGATTTATTATTTATTATTTTTTTTTAAAATCTGTGGTTAACAGTAAATGTAGTAAGAATTAACAAAGTTTTTAAAACAAGAGCAAAGCAATGTTTGTATCTGTAACTACTAGAGCAGTGTTTTCTTCCTCTTTCTAAGAGTTGTTCTTAGCTTGAAAAAATATGGAAGTTGTCTTCCTTGTATCCAGTACTATTCAAATTGTTGCAGCTTGCTATAAGCTTTGTTTTTTTAAATTTTAATTCTTATATATTATTCAATCATAGGTATGGATTCACAACAAGATGGTTACTTTACCAATCTTTTACAAGAAAGGCCGAACATTGATGAACATTATCTGATTAGAATCTCAATATTTGAATCAAAATATTCAAGTCTTTGCCCAGGAGTCTCAATTTACTGTTGAAAATTGAATCTTTGTCGAAGAAACCTCAACGTGGAGGAAACTTCACAATAGAAGAAGACAAACTCCTTGTATCGGTTTGGCTTAATATTAGTTTAGATGCGGTACACGGGAATGAGCAAAAACGATCTACCTATTGGAAAAGAGTGTGGGATTTTTTCCATGAGCACAAGAAATTTGAGTCTAATCGAAATGAGAATTCTCTTATGAATCGATGGTCAACCATTTAGCTTGCCATGAATAAGTTTTGTGGGTGCTACGCCCAAATTACATCATTGCATCAAAGTGGCATAAAAGAGGATGACAAGGTATTGAATATTGTACATTTACAATTATTATTATTTGTGACCCAAGAAATCTATATTCCAATTCGAACACTGTTGGATTATATTAAGGAATCAACCAAAATAGGTGGTAGAGTCTGAGAAGAACAAGCAACTAAAAAGGCTAAGAATAGGGACAACCTCTTCTCTTTGTACTCCAGATTCGATAAATCTAGGGTAAGACGATGTCCCACCTAATGCTTTTGTAGACTATGAGAGACCAACCAGTAGGAAGGCTGAAAATGAGCGATTGAATGAATGAAAGAACAAAGAAAGCATACATTCGAGTATTACAAAGACTTTGGAGGACATCAAGGAAGACAAAAAGAAAATGATTGACAAAAAAATTGAAATGATTGACAAAGTATATATTCAAAAACAAGTGAAACTTCGTATCATGCAAGAAAAACATGAGGTGGAACTTGAAAAGTGTGATATGGAACTTTTCAAAGAGGACGAAAGAGTTATTTTGATGGATCTCAATGGCTTGCCGGAAATCCAACAAAAATTTTATCGTGCTCAACAGATGGAAATCATTAAGAAAAGAAGAATGAATTAGTATTCATTCTCTCTTTGCTCTTTATGATATTTTGGCTTTTGTTTAGTAGGCTAAAAACTTGATATATGGTATTTTGGTTCTGCTTTTGTCTAGTATTGCTTTTGTGCTTTTGTCTAGGATAGATGTTGAACTCAGCAATGTTTTGGTACACAATGTTAGTTGTCTAATCTGATGTTGTTTGTGCTGTGTTGTTCTGTTGCTCTTTGTGTTGTGTTGCTACCATTTTTGGGCTGTTTTTTAATCTGTTTTTATTGCTATTCTGCTTGTGTTTTCAGACTGTTTTGCTGCTGGTTTTGGGCTATTTTTGCTGCTGTTTTTGCTACTATTTTTGGACTTTTTTGCTACTGTTTTTGTGCTGTTTTGCAACTATTTTGCTAGTTTTTTGCTACTATTTTGTGTTGTCTTTACTGCTATTTTACTGGTTGTGTAACCATTTTTTCCCCTTTCTTTAATCTCCTTTGAGGAGTTTGACTGAAGTTCTTCTACTTATTTTTTATCACTTGCCAAGGTTGAAACATTATTTTCAAAGGAAGACTAGGCTCTATGATTAAACATTAGGTAATACTCATTCCGCTGAGCGACGTCAAAGGCTTCATGATCGATCTTCTCCGACGATGCTGAGCTTGCTTCACGCACCCACTCTTGCTCGTTAAAGGAAGACTAGGCTCTATCTCTCTCTTGCCATTGCTCAAGACTAAGAAGTTTTTGTTCATGATTGTTGGCTGTTGCACCCCACCCAGATTGTTTAGGTTGAAGCTTCCATATAGAGAGGTATCTGTACACATCTTGTAGCTGTACACATCTTCTCCAAGCTCCCATTTGGCATGAACTGATACACTAAAGCTTTGAAAAATCGATTCTTTGCTGTCTTGCCTTCAACTTGTTTGACAAAATGCCTAAGTGAACTTCTGTCACTGAGAAGTCACAAGATGATTAAGGAGAAAGAGAGAGAGACAGAGAGACAGAGGGACAAAGAGAGACAGAGAGGGCAGCAAGCTATCAATGAAGAAGGGCAAACTAGCTAAGAGCAAATTAGCCAAGAGTAAATCAAAATATAAATCTGCTAAGTGCAAATCAACTAAGGTCTCCTTGAAGGAGTTTGATAATCAGGGGGATGCTCAAATATCTACCGATGAGATGCCTGATGTACTCCCTCGCAGGTCTACACGTATCCGAGTAGTCCTCAAATCTCTCATATCTGGAGATTTTGTGGGACCATGGCAAAGGCTCTCGAATGAAAACAAAAGGGGATTAAGGGATGTGGAATCGGAAAATAGCTCAATTGAGTGTGATTGTGTCGGTCTGTGTTTGTGTGGAAATCTTGGTACACCACGGTTGCAAATGAATGCGGAAATGCAAGCCTCAACTGAGCAATCATCAAATCAGCACCAAATACCTAATGCATGGAACACACCAACTAGAGTGCTAACTGATCTTGAGCAGTGGCCAAAATTTGCCATTGTTTCCCCACTGGCGGCAAATGAAATGATAATGTCAAAGAAACTTGGCTCACCCAATGCTGACCAAAGGAGAGAAGTAATTGATACCAAGCAACGGAAGAGTGTTGAAAATGTGCGAGCTTGTAGTAATGAAGATTTAGCTGAACTACATATGGAAGACACACAATATGGCAAGGATGAATGTCTTGATGGTGATACAACTGCTATATTAGGTAAGCCTTTACAAGCTTGAAGCTCTTTACTTAAAGAAGAGATTAACAAGGTGTCAAAAATGAAGTATAAAATAGGTGCCCATAAGATTGAGAACCTAGTAGATGGCATGTACAATGTCCTTATAGAGATCTCAAAAAAAGGTTTTTCTCATTAGGAAAATGCCTTGGTTGGATACTTCATGGATAAAAGATTCTCTTTCCATTATGTGAAAACTTGGGCAGAGAAATTTTGGGGAAATTTGCTTGAGGATGTTGTCTCCATTGATAATGGATTTTTTATTTTTATAGTAAAAAGTGAAGAGGCTATAGACAAAATTTTGAAAGATGACCCCTATTACGTTGGGGCTAGATTGATTGTTGTTAAAAAATGGCAACCTGGACTAAAACTAACAAAGTGTGAATTTTCGTGTGTGCCGTTGTGGGTGAAGTTGTATAATGTTCCTTTGGAGCTTTGGACTGAAGAAGGTTTGGGTTACATTGCTAGTATCATGGGAACTCCTCTTTATTTGGATGAGCCTACGTTCAAGAGAAGCAGACTTACGTTTGCGAGAATATGTATTGAAGTGCCAGCAAATAAAGAGATCCCTAAGTCTTTCAAAATAAATCTTGGTTATGGTGACCCATATGAGATTCAAGTTGAGGTTCCATGGAAGCCTCAAAGGTGTGATGGTTGTAAGACTTTTGGTCATACCACTAATTTGTGTCCTCAGAAGCCAAAGACCTTGAACCCTCCATCTTCCAAACAAGAGTGGAGAGTCAAGGAGACTAACATACAAGTTCCAACCAAATGGGAAGTGGTGAGGAAAAAAGGGAGAGATGGTGGGCAAGATTCAACGACAGTGATAAACAAAGAGGCAGAGACGCAGTGTTTCACCCCCATCAACATCTAATGCTTTTGATGTCCTTGAATCATGTGATATGGGAGAGTTGGGAAATGGAGAACTAAATCAAGAGTTGTTGTGTCAAACAAAGAGCCTACAAAGTAGAGGGGGTCCATCTCCAAGTGATCCCATTAATGAGGAGACTACAAAGGAGGATAACAGAAAAAAACTCAAAGCGAAACTTCATTACTTGAAGAGTGCTAGAGGAAAATTTTGAATCATTTGTTGTGTCTGGTGTTTTTGTCGTCTATAGGCTTAGTTTGTTTCTTTTGAGGGAGTAGTTTATTTCTATGTTTATGTTTGTTCTCCCTACAAAGGATGCGTATTGAACTTCATTGTATATCTATCTTTTTTGGTTATAATATGACTTACTTATCCAAAAAAAAAAAGGTTGAAACATTAACACTATATTTCCAAACATCATATGTGTTGTATTTTCTCTGCATTGCTAATTATTTATATATATATATATATAAAGGCATATAATTAAAATGAAAACCACATAATTAAAAGGCATATAGAATTATAAAATTACACATAAATCAAAAGCATATACCGATTACACTCAAAACTAATAACATATTACATAAAATGAAACTTTAAATTCAAAACTTTTACGACTCACTGTGTAATTGCCACAAGTGTTCGACAAAGTCCGGTTGGAGATGAGAATGTGTTTGCTTGTCTCTAATGTTATGATGACATTGAATGAATTTCACAAGTTCAGTAGTTCTCTCCTATAACACCGTTACATGGGGACTGTCATCGATTTGATCATAATTGAAGTCTTTCACTCCATTGTCATCCCACTCATCCTCAATGATCATATTATGTAGAATTATGCACAACTTCATAATATATTTAAGCATTTTAGTATTTCAAAAACGTGCCGGTCGACGCACAATTGCAAATCGTGCTTGAAGCACTCCAAATGCACGCTCTACATCCTTTCTTGTCGCCTCTTAAGCTGCAGCAAAAATTTTTTTCTTATTTCCTTGAGAATGAATTGTTCTTTAAAATGTTGACCATTGTGGATATATACCATCGGCGAGATAGTATCCCATTGTATATTCATTACCATTGACGGTGTAATTGATTGCAGGAGCACGCCCTTGAGCAAATTCGGTAAATACAAAAGACTTTTCTAGCACGTTGATATCATTATGAGACTTAGGTAATCCAAAAATTGCATGTCAAATCCAAAGATCATATAATGCAACATCTTTCAAAATAATTGTTGGTTCATGAATGTGACCAGTATACATACCTTTCAACGCAGTCGGACAATTTTTCCATTTTCAATGCATACAATCAATGCTCCCCAACATCGTAGGAAATCCACAACTTTCACCAACCACTAGCAGTTTAGCGATGTCATTGCTGTTTGATGACCTCAAATACTCATTAGAAAAAATATCAACTGCTTTAACAAAATATTTTAAACTTTCTATTGCAGTGCTTTCTCCAATTCTCACATATTCGTCCATAAAATCAGTGGCCACTCCATAAGCAAGCATCCTAAGTGCAACAGTTATCTTCTGAAGAGAAGACAAACCAAGCTTTCCGGCACAATTTCTTTTTTAGAGAAAGTATGGATCATGTGCTTCTACTGCAGCTTGAATTCGAAGAAAAAGTGAACGCTTCATCCGAACATCCTTTGAAATAGCTCAGGAGGATATATAGGCAATTTAGCAAAATAGTCGAGAAAAATACTTTTATGACCTTGAATATGGTCACAATGAATGACTTTACAACCTCAAACAGAACCACAACGTGAACTTAATCCTATCTCACTATCTAGTAGTTTTTCATCCATAGTAATAGCTTTGAGCATCTCCAAATTATCATCAGATTCAAAGAAGTCAAAGTCATTTACAAGCATATCATAAAGAGAATTGGAAGCCATAAAGAGAGATATGGAAGTTTGGATGAAGTAGAAAATTGAGTCGAGGGTAAGATCAAATAAGGAGGGATGTCTTATTTATAATTGAAAAGTAAAAAAATATGACCGCTACAAAAATATGACCATTAGAAAAATACAACCGTTGAAAAAATACGATCGTTACAAAAATATAACTGTTAGAAAAATATGACCATTTAAAAAATACGACAGTAGAAAAATGTAACTTTCACAAAAATATAATTATATTTAAAAGAATAAAAAAAAAAAATTAATAGAAGATAGCTAGAATAGATAGCTTTGTTGGAGTGTATATTAAAAAAATTACTAGCTAAAATAGTAAAGTGTAATTTTGAATAGCTATTTTGACTATCCTTGCTGGAGATGCTCCATTAGTACCTTTACTTACAATGTCAAAATCCAGAATAAAAAGGTTTTTGACAATATTTTCAAGAGAAAAAGAACCCTTCTTGCTCGCATAGAGGGTATCCAAAAAACCAAAGCTCTTTCCTTTTCCCACAATCTCCATATTTTAGAAAAGGACCCGGTTAAACAATTCAACAACACCCTTTCTCAAGAAGAGATTATCTTGTTTCAATAATCTAGATCCAAATGGCTGACTATGGGGGACAAAAACACCAGATTTTTTCATATATCTACCCTTAATAAAAGAAGGAAACTTAAAATTAATGTCCTTAAAGATGATGAGGGTAACTGGATTTTTGGAACTAATGAACTTAAAGCTCACATCATTGATCATTTTACTGACCTTTTCAAGTATGAAGAGACTACCATTTTAGAGGGTTAGAATAATATTGCTAGAACTAGATTCACCCTTGAAGACAACGATAGGCTCTTAGCCCTTATTTCTAACTCTGAGATTTGGAAGGCCATCAAAAACATCAAAGCTTTCAAAACACTTGGCAAAGATGGCATTCAAGCTATTTTCTACCATCAACATTGGAACATTGTTGGCCCCTCCTTTTGCTATTTCATTAAGACCTGCTTTCACAATAAACTTGTCCCTTGGGAAATCAATGAAACCCAGATAGTCCTCATACCTAAATTAGACAACCCTGATACCATTAAACAATTTAGGCCTATTAGCCTTTGCAATGTCACTTATAAGGCCATTACCAAGATCATTGTCAACAAAATTAGACCTCTCCTCCCTGACCTTATCAGTCCTAACCAGAGCAGTTTCTACCTGACAGAACTACCACTGATAATATTATCATCACCCAAGAGATTATCCACACCCTTAGGTACAAGAAAGGCAAGTCTCAGAGTATGGTAATCAAAATTGATTTGGTAAAAACTTATGATAGGATCTCCTGGGACTTCATTCAACATTCCCTTAAAGAATTTGGACTCAATCTTGATTGGATTACCCTTATTATGAACTGTGTTTCTACTATTAGCTCCTCTATTATCTGGAATGGTGAGACCCTCCCCAACATAACCATGGGCAGAGGTCACAAGCAAGGAGACCCTTTATCCCCCTATCTTTTTGTCCTTTGCATGGAAAATCTTTCCAATATGATTAAAATTCAAACTGATAGTGGCAGGTGACAGGGCCTTGAGGCTGCTAAAGATGGCCCTCCTATTTCCCACTTGTTTTTTTGCTAATGATCTCATTTTGTTTGCCAAAGCTAATAATAGCAATTGTGATTGTATTATGGAGGTTCTCTCTGAGTTTTGTGTTATGTCTGGTCAAAAAATTAACCTTCATAAATCCAAAATGTTTGCCTCCCCAAACCTCTCTAGAAGGGAAGCCTTTTCTCTCAGCCATAAATGTGGCATACCTTTGACTGATAACCTAGGTAAATACTTGGGCACACCCATTCTCCATCACAGAATGAACTAGAATTTCATAAAGGATATCACTGAGAAAATGTCCAAAAAATTTTGTGGATGGAAAGCCAAGAACCTGCTCTTAGCTAGTAGAACTACCCTAGTTAAATCTGTCACATTTGCTATCCCTAACCACTTGATGCAAACCATGGAAATCCCCAGGCAAGTGTGTGACCACATAGATAAACTGAATAGAAACTTTATGTGGGGTAGTACTGAAGGTGCTAAGAAAATTCATCTTGTTAACTAAAACCAAGCGTGTAAAAACAAGAAACATGGTGGGCTTGATATAAGAAAAGCTAGAAAGCAAAATTCAGCCTTCATTTCCAAATTGGGCTAGAAGTTAATTAGTAATGCTAAGAATCTTTGGTGCAAAGTTCTTAAATCCAAATACCTCAGAAAGCATTCTATATCTAGTTGGCCAACCAAAAGAAGAGCCTCTCATACTTGGAAAAACATTATCAAGAACAGGGATGTACTAGATAAGAATATCAAGTGGAATATGGGTACAGAGGAGGACATCTCCTCATGGACTGACCGGTGGTGTGGATCACAGCCTCTTTGCAACAAGTACCAAGGACCTCATATTGATAACAGAGCTAGAGTCAGTTCTATTCTAGATGATGAAGGAAAATGGGATCTGTCCACAATTGAAGAGGTCATCTCTTAACAAGACAAGGAAGAAATTCTCACTATATATAGGCCCAGGTATGTGACATTCAAAGATAGTCCAATTTGGAAGGGATCTACTAATGGCAACTACTCCACTGTAACAGCCTATCAAGCCATATCAGAGCAAGAAGACGATGGTGAAGACTGGCAGTGGCTGTGGAAGATAAAAGCTCCCCAGAAAATTAAAAGCTTCCTGTGGCTAGTTGTGCAAAAAAAACTCCTAACCAACCACAACAAGCTAATCAGAAATCTTTCCTTGACTGACACATGTCCCAGATGCCAGTTCAGTAGGGAAGACATCTTCCATTTACTCAGAGGTTACCCTAAAGCAAAAACAATATGGTTACTTCTGAGAGACTCCAACTGGTGGCAACAAAGTATATCTACTCCTCTTCAGGATTGGATCAAAGCTAACCTTAAAAGTAAAGTGCAATTCAATGGAGTACAATGGCCCCTAATCTTCATAACAGCACTTTGGAACATATGGAATGAGAGAAACAGAGTAGTTTTGAGAACCACACCCAACCCCCATTTGTCAGTGTCAATCTCATTTTAGAGCAAGCAGAGGAAACTCAACAAGCATTCGAAAATTTCTTGAATCCAAATTATACAAACCCAGTACTAACTAAGTGATATTGTCCCATTGCAGGAAAACTCGAACTTGACACTGATGGCTGGTCCAAAGGAGACCCAAGGCAATCAGGCTATGGTGGACTACTAAGAGATGAAATTGGCTCCTGGGTATGGGGTTACCATGGTTACCTAGGCCATTGCCCTAGCCTGGAAGCAGAAATCTGGGGCATATATAGAGGATTGACCATTATTATGCAAAAAAAGTTGTCCAACATCACCATTGAAACTGACTCTCAAAATGCCATGGAAATGCTCAGAGATGGTGCTGCAAATACTTCAACCTATCGAGCCATTGTTAAGGATGCTAAGTTCTTATCAGCAAGTGCCAGTGTTCCATCCAGCATATTCCCAGGGAAGGCAACCACAGTGCCGATGTTTTGGCCAACCTTGGAGTTAATCAACAAGAACATCTAGTGTATCTAGAGAATCCACCTAGCTTTCTCCTCTCTTTTCTTATCACTGATATGGTGAATGCTAATTTTAGAAGGGATTGAAACATCCCAGGATTGCTCTGTTTGTAAACTCTATGTTTTTTAACTTATTCCTATGAATCAAAAAAAAAAAAAAAAACAAGGCAGAAGCAGTAGTAGCATAACTAACATCATCCACGTAGTAGTTTAGAAGCAATACTGTCACTTGAAGAGGCTCAAAGGCAGACACGGTAGCTTGCTCAACAATGGCTCTAGGTCAAGAGCTTGATAATGGGTTCTTCTTACCCTAACACTCACTTCCTGCAATTGCTGTATGTATGTGATCCTCGTCGTGAAGTTGAAAATTAACCTTAGTAGACATGTGTCTCTCTAGTTTAAACTTTAATTGTAAATCATGTTCCCAATATTTCATCTATATTAAAGAACACAAATTCCTAGTAAAGCTCTTATCTTCTAGCACCGAGAAGATTTCAATAGTGCACACAATATAAAATGAGGGTCATAGTGCTCAAGGTCTGCACACGTAGGGCGTCTCCATGTTCCCTATCCTCTAAAATTTTGAGCTTGATTTCTTGTAATAATTGAGCTAATCTTCCCTCAACAAGCCTTTTCCCAATTAATCGGGCTTGGCTACATGAATCTTGTTTCGCTGTTCTGCTTTATCAAGGACTATAATCTGACATACTTAAGAGCCAATCTTAATCTTGTTTCTTGGAGTAACTCGCACACTTAAAAGAAAGACTGTTTGCCAAACTCAAAATCAAAATGACAAATAATGGAGTAGAGGCCAACTACATGCTATGTGGTGCTTGGGATAGTGGTGAACTATACAAAACTAATTGTTTGGTGAAAAATTTCAGAACATAAAAGGCCCTTCTTTTGGTTGAACATAATCTTCAGCTTACAAGCATATACTACTTGTCTTCTATTCAAGCCCAGAGTAGCTCAACAAAACATATCAAATGCATCTAATGAAATTCAAAGCTACTTACACAGTATTTATGTTAGATACCAACTTAAATTCTAATGGTATCATAATCTCCTAGTAAATTAACCAATAATAATATAAATCAATACATTTTTGTAGAACCATAATTGAATCCTTTGCATCCCAAAGATGCAATTTAATTTATTATTCATGAGAAATGTAACAAGAAGAGAACCCAGGAGCTTCATGGATTCACATTATCTCCCCTACAATGAAACTATAAGAGCTCTCTCGCTCTCTACTGTAACATGAATATCTGAAATTTTCAAACATAAATCTCCAATTGTTTCAAGCAGCAGGGTTTTAACAATCAAATTCATACCTTGTCATCTCGCGATCAAAATCAGCAAGACAACCAATTTTTGTGAGTACTAATCATCGCCGACAAAAGCCCTGCCGACGAAATCAACAGTGGCCCCGAAAATGGCCCCTTTCCATCCTGAATATCGGCCACAGCCATCAACCCATCAGCCAAATCTTGCACGATCGAAAGCTTCTTCATGAACTTCTTCTCTCTCAATTTCCGAATCTTAGCCTCCTGATCACCACACTCATCCCCTCTCACAATCGCAACCTCGATACTCGATCTCAAACAGGCTTCCTCCTCGCCAATCTTCTTCAAATCCCTAATTTTCAAACTAATACTCCCTAAATAACCAATAAACTCAGCCCAAGCACTAATCTTCTGCAAATTACGCAAGTGTTTAGCGTCGATCAACCCCGATTTGGCCAACCACACGAATTGCTCAACAAAGTAATACAAACCCTCACTTCCGTAGGCGATCACAGACAATATCAATTGTTCTCTGGAGTCAAAACACAAGTTTCGCAGAGCATTCACGTCTTGAACGAATTTGCCGAGCCTGAATGCCTTGCGACTGACACCAACACTCGATTCGAAGCTCTTGAGTCGGCGATTGAGGGGTAGGGTTTCGGGCAGGAGAGAGGAGGCGAGGATGATCTTGGTGGCGTACCTCGAGATCTTCAAAAGCTTGTCAACACCATCTCGCTTCGCGAGGTACGATTCGAGGTGGTTCAAGAAGTCTTTGTCTTTGATCGTTGATCTAATAGGGTTTTTAGGGTTTTGTAATGAAGAAGAAGAAGACGAAGAAGAAGATGAGAGCTTTGAAGCTTCGGGTTCCATGGAGTCGCAGTCTAGAGAGAAAAACTGGGAAGAAGCACGAGAATTTATAGGTTGATGACAAGGCACGCGATTCACGACGATAGGGTAGTTCTGTTATTGAGAATTCAAAGGCTGATTGGTGCGAGTGTGTTAATGTATGGTACTCGCTTGATTTGTCCTTGGATGGGTGATGAGGACAGGTGTTACGCATCGGAGGGGCTAATGCGAAGCGGTGTATGATTAATTGGTGTTCCGTTTTCTTTCCGACTTTGATATGCGTGCTTAGTTATCCAAGTTTGGATCCGGGTCCTACATGGATGTCCCCACCATAATTTCAGGAAATTTTTTTTTTTTTTTTCACCATTTTGAGAAATTATTTTTCGCCCCCAAACAAATTTTCTATTTGATATTTATTGAGCCTCCGTTTGAGAAGTGGATTAGTTTTTTGATTTTTTTGACTATTTTAACCTAGGCTAAAAAGTTTGATTTGGGAAGGACTTTTTGAATTTTTTGATTTTTTTTTGTGAGAGAAGAATGTAATGATTATGGGTTGGATGTGATATTTTATTTTTTTTGGCTAAAATAGCCTATTTTATCTTTTGTGGCTAAAATAGTCAAAAAAACTCCGTTTAGCTCTTGCCAAA
This sequence comes from Camellia sinensis, assembly GCF_055761805.1. Taxonomy (NCBI): domain Eukaryota; kingdom Viridiplantae; phylum Streptophyta; class Magnoliopsida; order Ericales; family Theaceae; genus Camellia; species Camellia sinensis. The sequence continues at coordinate 212,020,405 of NC_138963.1, read as the reverse complement.
CGGAGCCTGATTAAAATAATAAAATTTAATTTTTTATTTTAAAATATTATTTTATTTTTTATTATTCTTAAATATTGATCCCTTTTTAACTATTAAAAATTAAAATAATATGATTTTTTTATTTTATCCTTCTTTTAAATTTATTAATATTATTATTTTTAAAATTTAATAATTATACTACCAAAGAGTAATTTTTGAAAATTAATATTTTTTTAGTATAATAATTATAAGTTCAACTTTCCAAAATGGACTAATATTTTGTGATAGAATGCGCACTTTTATTAAGTTTTTGATAAATAACTTGACAAATGTCAATTGATGAATAGTATGAAATAATACTCCAAAATCACCAAATAATCAATCCAACATTTTATTTCATAACATTTAAATATATGATTTGGATTCTCTCAAGTTGGTCATCCCAACATGAGAATGCGCTTGGGCTTTGTAGGCCTATTTTAGGGCTGACCTCGGTAATTCAAATTGATCACTTTTTAGAAGTTGTTAAGTAAAATGTTATTGTAAAAAATTATGATGATCAAATATCGGTAACTGTATGTTTAATTTATATTTATATTACAAAAATGAATGACTACTCTTGAAACCTTTTTTTTTTTTTTAACACGTGTGATATAAATATATAGCTATTAATATTCAATCATCTTAATTTTTTACATAAATATTTTAATCAATAAATCTTAAAACGTGAACAGTTTAAATTACAGAGATCGACTATAAAATAAGCCCACTAATCCCAAACATTCTCTCAACTTGAGCAAATCTGATTAAGGCTGAATTGTGCAACATTGAGGCCGTTAATTATGATCTCTTTACTTTACTTGTTTGTCAAACTATATATTTTATATCTGTTTAATGTCAATCAGGTTGTACATAGTGGGAGCATAAAATGAGCAAAAATGCAGGACTTGTGAAGAAAAGTGCTTCCCGCACATACGTTGACTTTTTCTCGCACGTGCGTTGACTTTTCCAACACGTGCGGCAATACCTCGGAAATCATGCCACTATTTTAAACCTGTTGAAAGACAATAGAGGTATAAAAAGAAGAAAGGAAGGCTGGACTAGGGTTCTAAAATTTTGAAGGAGAAAGATGAGGCTAGAGTTTGGAAAAAGGTGATTCTCAATCTTCAAAGCAAATTCTCATGGAGGGTTCTATCTCTTCCACCTCTTCCCATTCCTTCATGAGTGGCTAGGCTCTTCTTTTTTAGGGTTTTGATGAAACCCTAGCTATGTAATTAGGTTTTCTTTTTGATTTTTGATTATGTAAAGGTTTGAACAATTGTATGGCATTTTAGAAGTTTTATATGTATATGTTTTCCACTATTTCTTCAAGTATTCGACTTTTTATAATTGTTGAATGCTTTCCATATATTGGTTTTCTTTTCTTTCATATTCAAGGTATGAGACGAGTCATACTACGAGGGACGAGTCGTTTTGCTACCCTAGTTTAGAGCGAACGGCTCGTACTACTTGAGATGGTTCGTACCTATACATTAAACGTGATAACTCTCTTGATAAATGCTTCGAACTTGTAGTTGCGAAGTATTAATTAGTTCGAACCGTAGCATAATTGATTTCAAATTGAAACTTTATTTACATAACTACTGGTAAACTCATTGCCCTAGGTTTTTCCCAAAATCAGTGAATTCATCTTTATTTATAATTGCTAGTTTATTCGCTTTGTTTAATTTAATTATTATTAGGTTATGATCAGTCAATCTTTTTATCAAAATTAATTTAGGAATTTAACAATTAAATTAGTTTAATTTCCCGTTTGTCCCTGTGGATCGATATCTAGACTTACCATTATTTTAAGGAACTTGGTATAGTTTAGTGTTTAATTTTAGTGTGTGAAATGACCCATCAAATTTTGGCGGCGTTGCCGAGGACTTCTAACGAAATTACTTAATTTAAAATTACATTCTTATTTTAATTTTTAGTGTAGGATTTTATATTTTAGTATTGCTAAGTGTGCGGAGTGTTTGCAATTGGAGTCATCACCGAAGTGCGAGCGAAGCGCAACCAAGTTTTTTAAAATAATAAAAAAAAAAAACCGTAGCACCAAAGTGCTAAAAAAAACAAAACAAAAGCAAATACTCACAAGCAAAGCACCAAAGTGCTACAACTAGAGAGCTCAAGTGGAAATTGAGGATAACGTCTACACGTCAAGCACCCGCAAGACGAGTAAAGCGTTTTCGTTAAATCGCTGTGAGTATTCTCTTCTTTGGTATTTTGCTTTCATAACTTAGTGCACAAAGTCGGAACTTAGTGTGTGTGTGTGTGTGTGAGTGTGTGTGTGTGTGTGTGTGTGTGTGTGTGAGTAGTATATGCATAGGCGCCATTTTTGTCGCCTTGAATTGTGGAATTTGGACCTTGAACTAGAAAGGACTCTTAGGAAACTTAGAGCCTCTTCCCGTGTTCCTAAGCTTGAATACCCTTATCCATACTTCGAACCAATAGAGATAGAAAACCCGAATAGCCTAAATGGGCCTAGCCGGACCCTTAAGATTACTTCACATCCACTGCATATACATCACCATCATGCATCCAGTTACCCGATACCACTGCTACTCATTATGAGATTAAGTCCAGCACCATCCAAATGCTTCCATTATTCCATGGACTAGCTCATGATGACCCTTACAAACATCTGAATGAATTTCTAAAAATTTGTTGTACAGTGAGGATCCAGAATTTCACGAATGAGGCCCTAATGCTGCGTTTGTTTCCATTTTCATTAAAGGACAAAGCCAAACACTAGCTGAACTCCTTACCTGCTAATTCAATCACAACTTGGGACCAATTACAGCAGAAGTTTTTGGAGAAGTATTTTCCCATTGGTAAGACCAACCAATTTAGGCGTGCCATCACTAATTTTGCTCAAATTGATAGCGAGCAATTTCATAAGACATGGGAGAGATTTCGTGACCTTCTCCAACAGTGTCCCCACTACCAAGTGCCTAATTGGCAACTTGTGCGGACCTTTTACTATGGCTTAACTGAGCCTGACCGCCAAATGGTAGATTCCTCTTGTGGTGGGACATTCGTGTCCAAAAATGACGTCGAGGCATGGCAATTATTTGAGAACTTAAGTGATAATTCCCTTCACCATGCCTCCGCAGCTCGGCAAGTCCGGCAACCAGTAGTTGGAGCCCTAAAAAGAAGGGACATTTATGAGGTAGGGCAAAACCTAGAGTTAGCCCAACAGGTAGAGGCATTGTCCCACAAAATAGACCAATTATTAGCTGTAGGACATGCCCCTACACAACAAGATCAACCTCAATTTCATGAGGCATGTGCTATTTGTGCGAGCCCTGTTCGTGACTTGAGTGAGTGCTCTTCGGCATCACAATTTTCAAAATTAGTCCAAGGGCATATGAATGTGGCTCAAGGATTCTCCAACCCGGGTAATGACCCATATTCCAACACATGCAATCTGGGATGGAGAAATCAACCTAATTTTTTATGGAGATCTCATTCACAAGGCACTTCTTATAATCCTCCATCACCAAGACAAAATTTTAATAATTTTGTCAACCAATCTTCTTACCGACCACTACAACCTTACCGGCCACCACAACCTTACTAGCAACCACAACCTCCGCTTGTTCCTCAAGGCAACTTGGCCTTTGAGACTCATGTGTTAGAAGTTCTTTCAGAACTTACGGGGTTATTACCAGTAGTTCACTCTCATGCTCACTCTATTGCCAAGCCAGAGGCCCAATTGGGTCAAATGGCTAATAACATGAATAGGAGAGATGAGAGAAAATTACCGAGTCAAACTGTGGCCAACCCTAAGAGTCAATATAGGGCAGAAGGGTCGGGTGGGAATGGAAAGCACCATGAGCAGGTGCAAGCGGTGATTACCTTGAGAAATGGGAGGAAGTTAGAGCCTCTACCAGTTACGTCTGATGTAACCAAGGCTAAGAAGGGTGATCACGGTGGTCAACCCAAAGAGAGTAAGGGCGATGGAGAGACACCTAAGGGAGATGACTTAGTCCCTAGCACTTCACATGAGCCTAAGGCACCCTTTTTCCAATGCCTTGAGACATCGTCCCCTTTCAATAAGAAGGCGACATCTATGAAAGCGATGATGGAGGTTTTTAAACAAGTTAAAATCAACATCCCCTTGCTGGAGGCGATTAAGCAAGTACCCTCCTATGCTAAATTTTTGAAGGACATTTGTATGCAAAAGCGTAAATCTAGGACACACGTGTCCCAAAAGGTCATACTCACGGAGCAAGTAAGCTCTATTTTATTGAATGACACACCCCCTAAGCTTAAAGATCCAGGTGCCCCAACCATTGCATGCATTCTAGGGGATCATTTCATTGATAGGGCCTTGATAGATTTAGGGGCCCGTGTTAATTTGTTGCCGTACTCCGTGTATGAAGAATTCGGGCTTGACAAGTTGAAGCCCACTATTGTCACACTCCAGTTGGCTAACCGATCCCTCAAAGTGCCACGCGGCATGATTGAGGATGTGCTAGTAAAGGTCGATAGGTTTTATTTTTCTGTTGATTTTGTGGTTTTAGATATGGAACCGATAGCAAGCTTTAGGAAGCCAATCCCGGTAATCTTAGGTTGACCTTTCTTGGCTATGGCTAATGCATGTATTAATTGTCGTACTGGAATTATGGAAGTTTCATTTAGGAATACGCAAGTGAAACTCAACGTTTTCCAAGCATCCCAACAACCCCATGAAAGAGATGAGTGTTTATTTGTGGATGTTGTCGACGGGATTGTGGAGGAGGCTTTACCCTCCATTCTTGTAGAGGACCTTCTAGAGGCTTGTCTAGCTCATTTTGGGTTTGAGGATTTTGATATTGACGGGTCAGTTGAGGAGGTGAATGCCTTACTTAATTCTTCTTCTACATTGGATTTTCCTCTGTGAAAAGCCCGGTTTGAGTCATTTCCTCCTCTGTCTAGAGAGCCTACCATACCATCTTTACTCACACCACCTACACTTGAGTTGGAGCCACTCCCGGCCACACTCAAGTATGTATTTTTTAGGGCCTAAGGATACTTTACCTGTCATCATTGCATCTAACTTGACTGCAGAGCAGGAGAGTCAATTAGTAGGTGTCCTCATGACACATCGAAGTGCTATAGGGTGATCGGTGGCTAATTTTCGAGGGATAGATCCCTCCGTGTGCATGCATTATATACACTTAGAGAATGACACCAAACCTTCTTGTGAAATGCAACGAAGGTTGAATCCCAAGATGAAAGAGGTGGTGAAAAATGAGGTGTTAAAATTGTTGGATGCGGGTATTATATACCCTATATTGGATAGCAAGTGGATGAGTCCCACACAAGTGCCTAAGAAATCGGGTTTCACTGTTATTGAAAATGAATAAGGAGAGTTGGTCCCCATATAAACCACTATTGGGTGGTGAGTGTGCATTGATTATAGGAGACTAAATTCTATGACTAGAAATGACCATTTTTCATTGCCATTTATTAATCAAGTTTTTGAAAGGTTAACGGGGCAGGGCTTTTATTATTTTCTTGATGGATACTCAGGGTATAATCAAGTCCTAGTGTACCCTGCTTACCAGGAAAAGACCACTTTCACATGTCCTTTTGGCACTTTTACTTATAGGCGCATGCCTTTTGGGCTATGTAATGCACCGATGACTTTTCAACGGTGTATGATAGCCATTTTTTTTGACATGGTGGAGAAATTTTTAGAGGTTTTCATAGATGACTTATCCGTGTTTGGGCCATCTTTTGGGGAATGTCTCCAGAACTTAACTAAAGTCTTTATTCGTTGTGTGGAGATAAATCTGCTTTTGAGTTGGGAAAAGAGCCATTTATGGTTCGTGAGGGTATAGTGTTAGGACACATTGTGTTCCCTCGAGGCATAGAGGTAAACAAAGCTAAGGTTGACCTCATTGCAGGCCTACCTCCATCCATTTTTGTGCGTCAAGTCTGATCTTTCTTAGGGAATGCTGGTTTTTACTGTAGATTCATCAAGGACTTCAATAAAATATCCTATCCTTTGTGTAGTTTACTTTCTAAGGACGCACCTTTTATCTTTGATGAGGCATGCTTGAAAGCCTTTGAAACATTGAGAGTGGCCCTTACTACCGCCCCAATCATGAAATCATCGGATTGGTCGTTTCCCTTTGAAATCATGTGTGATGCCTCATATTATGCAGTCGGGGTTGTGTTGGGCCAAAGGGTCAATAGGGCACCCTATGCTATATACTATGCTAGTCACACTCTCTCGGATACACAATTGAATTACACTACCACCGAGAAAAAGTTGCTAGTTGTGGCTTAGCCTTAGATAAATTCCAGTCCTATCTCCTAAGTTCCAAGGTCACAGTTTTCACTGATCATACCGCTTTGTGGTATTTACTATCAAAGAAAGAGACCAAACCTAGGCTGATTAGATGGATATTGTTGCTTCAAGAATTTGACTTAGAGATTAGAGATAAGAAAGGATCTGAGAATGTGGTGCCGGATCACCTCTCCCGAGTCCTTGTTGAGTATACTAGTGACCCTTTAACTTTGCATGATTCATTCCCGGACAAATAACTTCTTGTGGTGTCACGAACGAGCCTCCCGTGGTTTGCGCATAGTGTGAATTATTTGGCTATTGGGCAAATTCTTCAAAATTGGTCTAAGCAAGACAAAGACCGATTCTTTTCGCAAGTCAGGTATTATTTTTGGAAGGATTCGGAGTTGTTTAAATATTGCTCCGACCAAGTGATTCAATGATGTATGCCGGAGAGTGAGGTGCATAGCATTCTTACATTTTGTCATTCTTCTGCATGTGGCAGTCATTTTAGTGGGCATAAAACAGCCACCAAGGTTTTACAAAGTGGGTTGCACTGACTCACCATTTTTAAAGATGCCCATCAATTTTGTAGAACTTGGTTGCGCTGTCAGCAAATGGGTTCGATATCTCGTCGTGATATGATGCCAGTGTCCCCTATTCTTGTGGTAAAGATCTTTGATGTTTGAGGGATTGATTTTATGAGCCATTTCCCATCGTCATTCGGGTTTAAGTATATTCTCTTGGCAGTGGATTATGTGTCCAAGTAGGTGGAGGCGATAGCTACCCAAACAAACGATCATAAAGTTGTAATCAAATTCTTGCATGAAAACATCTTTAGTCATTTTGGGTTTCCTAGAGCCATAATAAGTGATCAGGGTACACATTTTTGTAACCAGTTCTTTGAGTCGGTAGTTAAGAAATACTCTATCACTCATAAAGTTGGCACTCCATACCACCCAAGTGGAAGTCTTTAATAGAGAGGTGAAGCACATAATAGAGAAAACAGTGAGGCTAGATAGGAAAGATTGGCCAAAACGTTTGATTAATGCATTATGGGCCTACCGCACTACTTATAAGACACCCATTAAGATGTCACCAAATAGGGCGGTGTTTGGCAAAACTTGCCACCTCCCGGTTGAACTTAAGCACTACACATGGTGGGCCATAAAGAAGTTTAACTTTGATATGGCCGCAGCTGGGCTCAACTGAAAATTGCAACTCAATGAGTTTGAGGAAATTCGAAATGATGCATATGAGAGTTCGAAATTTTTTAAAGCTCGGACTAAAGAATTCCATGATAAGCACATCAATAGAAAATCCTTTGAACTAGGTCAAAAAGTATGACTTTTCAACTCAAAATTGAGACTCCTTCCGGGTAAGCTTAGATCAAGATGGGATAGTCCCTTTGTGGTTGTAGAGGCATTTATTCATGGTGCCGTTGAGGTGCAAGATCCAAGGAAATGCCACACTTTCAAAGTGAATGGCCAAAGACTGAAGTCATATATAAAGGGGATTGGGAATGGGAATATGATTGAGTCCATTGCTTTGACGGACCTTTTTTACTATGATTAAGAGATTGATGTCTTGTTCTCTTTTCCTTCTTTTTCATTTTATTCTATTTTTATTTATTCTTGTTATGCTTTATGTGACGTCTAGGAGACTTTAAATCCCCTAAAGGTGTAATTCCTTTGGTGCTAGCCGTACCTGAACGGCATCTGACAGTCGGGTATAGCCACCTAACTGTGTTTGTAGTGAGTTCCTAAGAGACCAACTTAAACGATGGAAACTAGAGTTCAAATGGCAAAGCCTAGAACGCAAAAGTTTGCCGAGACTAGAGTCTGGTTTAAATACCCAGGGGTATGGAGATTGCTTCAAAATCACCCCAGCTTGAACTCTGTATGGCAGTTCCATAGGTTAAGTTAGCTTTATGCGCCTCGATTCTAGATACCGAATCAACCTTGTCTGTCACCCTGTTGGAAAATAGGGAAAGTTACAAACATTGTTAGGGAGAAAAGTAGTACCCGTAGTTTTCGTGTGAAGATTACACCTTTGTTAAGCATTTAGTTATTTTTGAAATGCTATATTTATTTCGGATGTGAAATGAAAGTAGAAATGGCTTGAATTGTTTTTTTTCTTTTTTCTTTTTTTTATGTATTTGGGTTTTAAAAATAAAAAATTCCCACACGTGCAGCTAAAATCCAAAATCCAAGGTTGGCCACTGCTTTAAAAGCAGGTGCGGGGAAGTCGTGCGACTTGCACGCCGCACGTGCAAGAAAATTTCTGGGAAAATTCTTGAGCCTGCTTTATATATAGGTGCAGGGAAGTGGGGTGGGTGTGCTACCGCACGTATGGGACATCGAAAAAAAAAAAAAAATTCCAAATTTCTTTATTACATTCTATTTTTTTATTGTATCTCTTTATTCGAAAAAAAAAATACAGATTTCTTTATTACATTTTTTATGTTATTCTATCTATTTTATTCTTTTAAAAAAATAAAAAATAAATAAAAAATAAAAAGGGGCAATTAAATATCTAACCTTAGTGACCCACTTTTCCTATCACTCTCACAGATACACTCCCTCTCTACCTCTCACTCTCTACCTTATCATCTTCTCCCTCCCTTTCTCTTTCACTCAAACCCCACCACCACTACCACCAACTTTCTTGATTTTTTTCCCCCCCATCATCACCAACCTTCACCCAACCTCTTCTCACCACCACTCTACCACCGGAGCTTTATCGTCAGCGCCCTACCTTCTCTCCGTCCGGCGATCTCCGACGACCACCATTTTTTCCGACGAATCTCCATTCTTTCTTTCTTTTTCTTCACTATTTTAAGGTAAATTCTTCTTCTCTTTTTTTTTTCTTTTTTGTTGTTGTTGTTGTTGTTGTTGTTGTTGTTGTTTAGATTTGTATAGTTCTTCCTTCAATCTTTACTTATAGCTGGGTGTAGGGGTAGATTAACTTGTAAAGATTCAAAAAAATAAAAAAAATTTGAAAACATTTCTAGGTGGTGCTCTCCCGCATGTGAGGCCCCCGTCGGGGCACGCGTGAATATTTCAAAAAAAAAAAATTGACAACGTTTCTGGGTGGTGCGCTCCCGTACGTGTGGCCCCTGTCGGCGCATGTGCAGATATTTCAAAAAAAAAAAATCACCTATTTAATTCTTTATTTTATTAGTTAATCTATTGTATATTTTATTTCTTTTAATTTTTTTATTATTTATTTTTTTACTTGCTTACCATAATTTAGTTTTTTCAAATAGTTTAGTTCTATTAGTTTTAATTATTTAGTCATTAGTTACTTAAATAAAATAGTACTATTGTTCAATAGTTAGTTTAATATCGATGCCTATAATTAGTTGTAATTTAGTTGTGGTTTCTTTTATTTTTATTTTTATTTTTATTTATATTTTGTTTCAGTTTATTTATTTATCTATTCAAATAAATAAATAAAATAATAATTCATAATTGCATTTTTATTTATTTATTTTTTGTGTATGTTATTTATTTTATTTCTTTTATTATATTTCTGAAAAAAAAGAGAAAAAAAAATTATTTATTTAGTTGTTTATTATAATTTATTTTATTTTGATTATTATTTATTCTATTTATTTTATTATCTCATTGTTACTTGTTAGTTTAATTCATTACTTGTTAGTGTACTTCGTTTTTATTTGTTTAGTCATTAGTTTTTAAATAAAATGTTAATGTGTCTAGTTTATTTTATTTAATTTTATTTTAGGTTTCATTTATTACATACCAAAAAAAAAAAACAAGAAAAAAAAAATTATGAGAATTGCATATGGTACATCAGTGGCCAGACTTGTGCTTTAATATCTTACTTTATTCTCATGTTAGTTCCATGGGTATGTGTGTATTTGCTTTTGGCGTGTGCAGAATATGAGTAGACGGCTATCCACCCGAGCCACCAAAAAGGCCAGAGGTTCATCCTCCTCGGCACCACTGCCGCCACCGTCACCACCATCCTCGCTACCACCACCAGTTGAGTTGCCACAACCGAAGTGGGCTTCACGCCCGCTTCACAAGCTCACACAGCTCACCCTCAACTATTTTCAGAATGACCCAGTTACCTCTTGGGCCGTTGAGCAGCTCCGTCTCCGGTAACAGTTAGGCCTTTACACTGTTATGGCACCCATTTATCCTCTTCTGGTATAGCTCTTTTGCCAGAACATGTACGAGTCACTCACTGAGGTAGGACTGCTATCCATTATTGATGGCCACCTTGTCAGCATCACAGAATCCATGATTGCCAAGTGGTAGGGTTTTTTTCCAAGACAGACTACCAGCCCTTCCCGGAAGTTGAGGGTCGACAACCCATACACAGCCTCATCCAAGAGTACTTCTCGGGGGCCCACGGTGTCGCAAGTTACACGTGCTTGTGCCAGAGCAAGCTGCCTGGCCGCTTGCTATTCATTGACTCAGTGATATATAAGAATGTCCTTCTACTTGGGCATAAAGCTGAGCGTCGCCTGGAGTTTTTCCGGGTCCTATATGCTTACCAACATGGTTATCAAGTCCTACTTGCGCACGTGATCTGGATGTATATGCGCAAATTTTTGCAGGAGGCCGTTCAATCTCAACTTATGCAGAACCTGACTTGGCCCCTGTCATTTGCCAACTTGCTAACACTTGTCTTTAAGCTGAACGGCCTCCCAATTGATCTAACTGAGGAGATTGACACAGCTTATCCGACTTTCGGGCAGCGGGAATGGCTGCATAGCTTATCCCGTATCCCGCAACAAGTTGGTGCCCCAGTTGATGAGGCCCATGATTCTGTTCACGACCAACCACCTCATCCTGCTTCCCATGTGCCTTCCCAAGGAGATCCATTCTATATAACTCGTGATGAGTACTTACAGCTTCAGCACTCTGTGGAGTAAGTCCACAGTACTCTTCACGATCACCACCAGATCATCATGGGGTTGCGCACGGATTTTTAGGCCCATCGGGACTATGTTTAGGCGGCTTTTGACCAGCTCAACGCCCGCCAGCTCGACCTTCAGTAGTCAGTTGCCTCACTGCACACTGACTTTTATATATATCGAAAGTCGAGCCAGCAATTTTTTGACCAACTCGGCGCCTGGGTTCAGGACAAAGCATTCAAGACGCGGTCATTGATGAACGCCTTGTTTGCCCAGCATTTCCCCCACCGCTGCCACTAGATTCTCAATAGTACTAGACTATCATTTTCTTTGTCTCTTTTATTTCTGTATTTACTTTTAGTTGTTTCTCCTTCTAAAAAAAAAACGTGTGTGTATGTGTGTATTACTATTTGCCTACCTGTATGTGCACCTACAATCTCTGGTAATATTCTCTCTTGCCTATTTACTAAGCATTTGCTTCCATTGAGGACAATGTCATATTCAAGTTGGGGGATGAGGGTATTTTCTTTTGTGCATTTCTATTTGGCTCATAATTCATGTTTATACTTGCTTCACTTGATTGCATTACTTCACTTGATGTTGATTTGTTGCTAGTAGGGTGATGATATTTGCATATGTTAATTGGGGAGCATAGTAGACTTGTATGAAAAGGGTTTATTGGGTAAACACTCGCATGTAATGTTTGCACTAAGATAGTTGTTTGTGGATGTGATATTAGTACACTTATCATGAGTTTGTCTTGACTCACATGAACACACTATCATAGCGGTGACCTCTCTATTATAATCCCTGGTGCACATCATTAATAATTGATAGTGTTGTAGGAAAGCATAAATGACTAGCCTTGATTCTCAAAATAAATATATAATTTTTTTTTTAAAAAAAAAAAAACACTTGACTCGTTTGGGTTTATAGCCTCTTTAACTTGAGTTATTAAGCCCGTAGGGGTGTCTTCACACCTAGTGCCCTAAAACCGTCTAGTTTGGGAGTCATTGGCCCAATACTTGCTACATGAATTAATTAGAAAGCTTAAGGGACCTAGACATTGCATAGTTAAGGAAAATAAGGAAAAAGACTTATTCGGATTCGTAGCCTTTTTCAACTCGAGTTATTAAGCCCGCATGGGTGTCTTCACACCTAGAGCCCTAAAACCGTCTAGTTTGGGAGTCATTTGCCCAATGCTTGCTACAAGGGTTGATTAGAAAGCTTAATGGATCAGGACATTGCATAGTCTTTAAAAATAAAAAAATAAAAAAATATTTTGAGAATCCTAGTTACAAAAGTTTAATCTTGTCTGTATATGTTGGGGTTATTATGAGTTACACTGGGCTATTATAATAGTCAGTTAACTAGTTATGGAGATTGCACATTACACCAAGGTTACTGATGATGTGTTCTACTAACATTCACAGGTACATATAACTTGATTTGTGTAATACTGAATTATGGTCTTTACTCAATAGATTCCTTCATACTTGTCTACTGTGTCTTCAATGACTCATCATGTCTTAATATTGCACTGTAATGGCACATGAGTTAATTCTTGAGTGGTGTAATGTAATTGATTGTTCCTGGATAGATGTGAATATATTAATATTTGTGGGTATCATTTCTGGAAACCCTCACGAGACTTTACTTGTCCACTTGGGGTAACTTTGTGGTTTAAAGGCTTATTGCATATGCTAAATGCAATCGTTCTTCCTACAAAAGAGGTGTAACGACCCCATCGCATATAATGATTAGCACTTAATTAATTAAGGAGATTTGAAATTTAATTACCAATTATTCCAATTTAATTTGGGTTTTACGAAAAGTATGGAGATTGATTCATTTATGGTTCTATTAAGTGCTTACTTTGGAATTAGAAATTAAGGGTCCAAATGACTTAAGGAAGTAAAATTGAGAAGTTGAATCAATTTAATTTTAATTACGGACCCATTTGGGAGTTTAATTAAATATTTGATTCAGTTTAGTAAAATTGAGATTCGATTAATTAGGTTCTAATTGGAGTTAATTAAGTCATGAGGATTGAGAATTGTGGTTATTATAAATTAAATTTAATTATGAGGTGTCCAATTTGAATATGTAATTTATTGATGGAAATTTGAGTTTGATCAGAAATTGAAGGCCTAAATGATTTGGGAAATCAAAATTGATAATGATAATAAATTTAATTTAATAGTTGGAGCATTTTGGGAGTCTGACTAAAAATCTGATTCGAATTGGTAAAATTAAATATAATTAATTGGGCCTTAATGGAAGTCATTTAGACTAATTAAATTATGTGGAATTTGAGATTCGTTATAATTAACTAATTTTGTGTTAATCAAAATTTATTAAGATTAAGTGTTTCTCAATTAAATTAAGCAAAAATATAAATTGAATTATGGAAGAATTGAGAATTGGGGGTGTATGTGGTTGTGTGTACTAAGTAAATATGTGTATGTGTGTGCATGTGAGTGATGTGTTGGAACCCAAAGATGAGTGCACGTGTGTAGTGTGAAGAATGAGTGTGTGTGTGTGTATATGAAGAGAGAGAGCAGGCAACTCCTTTATTTTTATTTTTTTTATTACTATTACTTGCTAGAATTATGGTTATGTTGGAGGAAAGTTTAGAGCAAAAAAAAAGTGTTACTTCACATTGTTCTGGGCAACCCGTGGGAGTGAGAAAGAGAGAGAGAGAGAGTTCAAAGCTTGGAACTCTTGTGCTGGAAATGATGAAGAAAGGCTAAGGAAAAGCTTGGGAAAGTGAAGGATTGAAGAGGAGTTCATGATATTGTCAAGAATCCATTAATTGAAGATTTTAGATAAGAAATTAAAACTCAAATCTTGTAGATAAATCATCTAGAAGCTGAAATCAAGAGGTAATTGGAATCAATATCTTGTAATTAAAAAGAATTAGCAAGAAGATGATGAAAAATTAAGTTTAGTGTAAGATTATGGAAATAAATTTAGTGAGTAATTAGTTGGGTATGATTCTTGTTATTCTTCATGAAGATGAAACTCATCTTTACATGCATGTTGAAATTTCAATGTTTTAGACTTAAATTCATGTGTGAAAGACTTATAAGTTTAAATTTGGAATAGATATGAAGAAAATTAAGCTAGGCTCATGTTTATGAAAAATTAGACATTGATTTGATTTTGATTTCTAACCCATGCATGTAATATAATGAAAGAGTTTTATTCAAAATTTAAATACGTTATGGAGCATCTATGATTATGAATTAATTTTTAGGTGTGATATGAAGAAAATTAATTAAATCTAAAATTTGGCTAAATCAAAAATTAAATTATGATTCGATTTGAATATGGAAATTAGTTGAAAAATTTATCAGAATATAAAATTAGTAATTTTGATGTCGATTTCATATATGTGAATGATTTTTAAGGAGTTTATGACCTTAATTTCATGTTTTGAAGGAAAATAAAAAGAGCTTGAAGTCAATTTTGAGTAACTAACGAAAATAGGAAATTGGAGCTATGTTCAATTTATGGAGATTAATTTAGAGATTAATTACTTTGGGTTTGGAATTTGGCTTGATATGGAGGAATTGAGTTCAAACTAAATTTGGACAATTGGAGCATGATTTTGAATAAATAACTTCTAATTGAGAGTGTTTATTAAATTATACATTGGTCCTCTATATTTGTGTACCACAATTACATGTTTTGAGGCTTTGAATATCAAATTCGAACTTCAATTACAATTCTGAAAATTCCAGAATTTACACTGTCCACTCGAGCAAGGGAAGTCTCGCTTGAACGTGAAACTCGAGCTCCCAGAAGTTTTTCAAATTTTACAGTCCGCTCGAGCGACCAAAGTGGCGCTCGAGCGAAGACCCTATTTTCAGCATATTTTGAAAAATCGCATTTAATTCACATTTTTATTCTCATCTCTTTCCAAAGCATTCTAGACATGTTTTATGGATCTATAAGGATTAATAAGTTCACAATCAACATTAATTAGTTGATTAAAGAATAAGTCATTAACTTAGTGATGCTTGATTAAGAAGCCAAGTGAGAAATTGGTTTATTCAGAAAAGAATGATTTAGTAATGAAAGGATAAGTGAAATAAGAATCCGATTCATTTAACTAAAGGAAGAATACATGTAGTAGAATCTCGGACTACTGGGGCAGAAAAAGACAAGAAAAGTCAAGCTTGATCAAGGAATTGATATTGTATTTCAATGTGTATGTGTTATGTGCTTGTGTAGGTCACGCGCCATTGTCTGCCTGATTTATCTGATATGTCCAGTCTGTCTGATTCACCTCTGCAGCTATCTGTGAATAATGACTTAGTAAAGTTTTGTTCAACTGTATTTATTTTCTGTGTGATAAAATAAGATCTATTTTCTAAAGTGCTATGTTCTGTACAATGAATGACTGTCCAATTTCTGATATGTATTCGTGACATCCTTAGCATCATGTGATATGTGTTGGCTGTTACCCGGTATCAGAGGTTCCATCATGGAACTTAATCTATCTGCACTCTGTTACTCGTACCGGAGGCTCCATCATTGGGGCTCAACGTATTTATTCTCTGTTACCCGGATCCGGAGGTTCCTTTATGGAACTGTTATTCGCAACCCTCACATGTTTGCATCTGTTCTGTATCTTCTCTGTATCTGCTCTGTTAATGCTAATGAATGTATCACGTAAGCTTAAGCATGACTTATGATTTCTATATATGATCTGGACAAATTATGAATTTGATACGAAACTGAATTATGATTTCTGAATCTGTACGGGCTAATTCATTAAAACCCTTTACTCTGTTATTATTCACTAGGCTCTAGCTTACTGTATTATTTATGTATGTAGGTGATCAGGCGCGTGACCAGGCTTAAAGGCATCTGCTTAGAATCTGTTTTTGTCAGCCAACCTATGTGCCTCCCGTAGAGGTTCCGGATATGTCAAGTGATTATGGCTATGCGATTTAAAGTTTAAGTTTTGCTTTCTTGGTTGGTCAAACAAGTCTTGTGTATTTTGTAAATGGGGCTAAGTCCCTTTCTGCCTAATCTGTATATATATTATGACGTGAGGATGATGTGTATATATGTACATAAAAAGTTTAAATTTTTTTTGTCTCATATAAGTCTGCACAGCTCAATGGACGTTATATATTTGTTATTTGCTTCCGCTAGCCCCTAATATTATGTTAATTTGTCTCAGAGGCCTTCGGTAATCCCAGGATTACTGGCCGGTTATTATGCTAAACCTATAGGGGCGGGTTTGGGTCATGACAAGAGGAGATTGCTAGATTTTGTTTAATTTTTTTTCTTTCTTTCTTTATTCCTTGCTTGAGGACTAGCAAGTTGTAAGTTGAGAATGTGATTAAGGTCGAATTGTGCACCACTAGGGTCGTTAATTAGGATCTCTTAACTTTACTTGTCAAATTATATATTTTATGTTCGTTTAATGTCAATCAGGTTGTACATAGTGGGAGCATAAAATGAGCAAAAATACAGGACTTGTGGAGAAAAGTGCTTCCCACACATGCGCCGACTTTTTCCCGCACGTGCGGCAGCACCTCGGAAATCATGCCGCTGTTTTAAACCTATTTGAAAGGCAGCAGAGGTATAAAAAGAAGAAAGGGAGGCTGGCCTAGGATTCTGAAATTTTGAAGGAGAAAGAGGAGGCTAGGGTTTGGAAAAAGGTGATTCTCAATCTTCAAAGCAAATTCCCATGGAGGATTCCTGTAGCGACCTTGATTTTTCGTAAGTCTTATTTATTTATTAGTATTATTATCATCTTACTTTATTTTTTGCTTTATTAATTGTGTGATTACATGAGAATTTAATGTGATATTTAATTAAGTTAATGTGATATTTAATTATATATAATTAATTTGAATATTTATATATGTTATATTTATGTTGTATTTATATAATATTATATAATATATCAATTAGGTTCAAATAGTATTAGGTAGTCAGCAAGAAAAAGAAAGAAAGAAAAGAGAGCAGCCGAAAAAGAGAGGGAGAGAAAGAGAGAGAGATTAATCAAAATCAAGAGTGCAAACCGAGAGGGAGAGAAAGAGAGACGTCAGAGGAGAAAAGGAAGAAAAAGATTAGGGTTTTATTTTGGTGACTTTATTAATTATTTAAGTGATTCTTTGATCTTTAAAAAAATATTGTGAGTGCAAAACCCACTTCCCTTGATTTATATTTAATTTGTTATTTTTATTTATTTTTATTTATTTGATGTTGGCTTGATTTTTTATTGACATGAAGATTATAAATTGATTTTAATTATTTTAATTAGTTGTGTATGTCAGGTTTATGGTTTTTACATGTATTTGTTTTATGGTTATTGAGAGGGTAATTTTTGGTAAAAATTGGGCCGAGCTACAGAGATGGACTTTATGACCCAAAGTATAAAGGATTGGATAGAAAGGCCCAATGGAAATGTAAAAGTTGCTCCGGTCCAAGAGTAAGAAAGTTACTCCGGTTCAGGAATGGTAAAGTTACTTCGGCCCAGAAGAGATGTTGAGTTACTTCAGTCCGTACAACTTTTCTAGTAAGGCCGGTCTCGGAGATAGTCCGGCCATGATATATTTTGGGTAGGTCGGTCGGAATATTGCTACTCGGTAGATCGGTCTAACCACACCATGGTTCGTGCATGAGAGAACCGAAATATGGTGTAGCAAGAAGAAGAACCGAACTACTGTTAGTACGGCCTACTCCGTGGCTCCGTATAGCCAGTATTATTTCGGTCATGTGGTAGTTCAGCCATAGTAAAAACCATCCCACTTGGTTTAAGCAGTGGGGGGGTATAAAAGGATAAGCATTATCCTTTAGGAGTACGAATCCTAGGAGGACTCTACATGGAGAAATAAAAGTCCTACTAGGATTGGGCCACTCGAAACCTATAAAAAGCTCACAAAACATCACCTTGGGAGAGGTAACAGAACACAACACACAACTTTGCTTTCTGAGAATATAAAGCTTTGTCTATTTGTCAATTTTTCTGACTTAGGCATCGGAGAGGTTTCCAGCACACACCCGTCGGCTAGCTCACGTTTGTGTTTTCAGGTGATAAAGCGACGTCGTACGGAGGAGCGTGGACTTAGTCAACAGGATTATACGAGAAGGTATATTTCTTTCCCGTACAATTGGCGCCGTCTGTGGGAAAGCACAGACAGAACGAAACCTCTTGACTAAGCTTCTCATTTTCTCATTCAATGGCACACATTGAAGAATTGCCGCAGTCCGCCGTCGACGGACTAACTCCAGAAGGGGGCGCAAGGCGGGAAGGATTACTTTTTGTCCCTCCCATGGCGGACTTGGAGCCCCAACGACATACCTCTAGGAGGGATGCTAGGGGAAGGCGGAATAACAGCCCCCATCGCTCTCATTCACAAAGTCCAAACAGGCAAAGACGGAGGATTGACCCTCAAGCTCTGGAAGACCGCGTGAAAGAACAAGATGAATTGATAAGAAAGATGGCGGCGGACATAGAGGCCTTGAAACGCCAGATAAAGAAAAAAGAAGTGGCGACAGGAGAGGGGCGCAAAAACAAGATGCCCCCTCGCCACTCAGAAAATCATAGTAGGAATACTACACCCTCACAAGGAGAGAGCAGAAGCCTCAGGACAGGCGACACTCAATCCTGGTCTTCCAGAACTCGTCACTCCAGGTCTGAGAGGACGAGATCTGAAAGGTCATACACTGAAGGAAGCACATATTGGCCCTCACATTCGCACCAAACCAGATCTAAACAGACGGAATTACCCAGATCATCCGACTTACGAACCGTGCTCGAAGAGAAAGCACGATGCAAGGAGGATGCCAGGGCAAGGGATCCACAAGGAGTATCAGCCTTGTAGCGGTTGGCTCCTCGGACGCATGGAAGCGTCGAGGTGGGAATGCCAATATCGCGCCCTGCCTATGAACCGACGGACAAGGCATTAGCAAGACTGCAGACTTCACCGTTTGTTCCAGCGATCGAAAACGCGCCCCTACCATCAGGCTTCCTTCAGCCGAAATTCACCACATATGAAGGGAAGACGGACCCGTACTCACACTTGAGCCACTTCCGCCAAGTCATGGCTGTATACAGACGAAACGAGGCCTTAATGTGCATACTCTTCCCATCAAGTCTTGGCAACCTAGGCTTGACTTGGTTTGAGAAACTCCCAGAAGGTAGCATAGCCTCTTGGGCACAATTAGCAGAAGCCTTTGTGACAAGGTTCCGAACAAACACTAAAACCCCGGTGGAGATCGATCAGCTACTCTCCATCGACATGGGTGATAAAGAGACCCTAAGATCCTACAACAGTCGCTACTGGGAGACATTCAATCAGATTGGGGACTGCCCCACCAATCTCGCCATTGCACAGTATAAAAGAGGCCTTCCAGTTGGGAACAGACTGAGGGACTCGATCACCATGATGCCACCCCTCACTATGGAAGCCCTGATAGAAAGAGTGCATCAGCACATCAGGGTAGAAGAGGATGGCGCACGAGCCAAAGCAAAATCTAGTGCGACCGTAGTACCAGAAAAGAAGACCTCAGCAAAGGTCAATACAGTAGATCGTCAGAGCAAAAACGGACGTGGCAGACGAGATAACGGAGAAGACCCTGATAAAAGATGGTTGAGAATCCGTACTGCCATAACCACGGTGTTCAAGAAATCGATATATCGGATTCTTAGCGAAATAAGAGATGAGCCTTACGTCAAGTGGCCAGCCAAGCTAGGAGAAGCCCAGAAGGATTATGACGAAAGATCGCGGTGCACCTTTCACAAAGAAAAATGGCACCGCACTGAGAATTGCACACCATTGAGACAACACCTGGAAGAATTAGTGGCAGCAGGCCACTTGGACAAATACATTGAAGGAGGGACGCAACCAGCCCCCCAGGATCACAATAACCCCAACGGAATGCCAATCGACGCCCCACCTCAAGGCATTATCAATGTAATACATGGAGTCTTTGAACCTGAGCGTGTATGCGAGCTCAGGGGATCAATCAAGAAGGCTGAGCACTTTAGAGAGGTGCTAAGTGCCCAACCTGCCATCAAGAAGGGAAAGACAGAGGCAACAAATGTTATGTCCTTTTCGGATAAGGACTTGGATCGAATATATTGTCTTCACAATGATGCTTTGGTCGTCACTCTCCGAGTCAAGAATTTTGACGTCAAGCGGATTTTGATTGACCAGGGTAGTTCATGTGAGATCATGTACTACGACACATTTAAACAACTGAAGCTACAAGACAAAGACTTGGCGCCTGCAGTTTCTCCCCTAATTGGATTCAACTCCATGCCAGAGTGGCCCGTCGGCAAAATAATTCTTCCAATCAGAGCAGGAAGCGTAACAAAACAAGTGGAGTTCTGGGTATTGAAGGTCCCCTCCACTTACAACATCATCTTGGGCAGAACATGGCTGCACGCCATGCGTTCGGTGGCGTCATCCTACCATCAGGTAATGCGGTTCCCCAACGACACCGGCATAATTGAAGAAGTCTATGGAGATCAGATCATGTCAAAACAATGCTTCGCCACGGTGAATGGCAGCCGCGCTGCCAAAGGATATGTTCATTCGGTGGAAGAACCAGAAAGTAATGAGCTATTCGCAGATGTCGGCAAAACGGCGGATCAGAAAGCAGTGGAGGACTTAGTAGAGGTAAAAATAGATGAAAAGAACCCGGATAAGTTCTTTTTTCTTGGCTCGTCGTTATCCAGCACTGAAAGATTAGAGGTCTTGGAATTCTTGACCTCTAACATCGAAGTGTTCGCCTGGACGCCCTACGACATGCCAGGCATTGATCCAAACTTCATCTGTCACCAACTCAATGTCCACCCATCCGCCAGACCAGTCATTCAGCGCACTCGCAGATCGGCACTTCACCATGCCGAAATAGTGGCAGAAGAAGTAGGCAACCTGCTGGAGGCAGGAGCAATTAGAGAAGTGCACTACCCAAGATAGATCTCCAACACAGTCGTAGTGCCAAAAAAGAATGGTAAATGGCGTGTCTGCGTCGACTACAAAATAGTCAACAAGGCGTGCCCAAAAGATAGCTTTCCTCTACCAAGGATAGATCAACTGGTAGACCTAACAGCAGGGCATAATCGACTTAGCTTCCTGGACGCATACAGAGGCTACCACCAAATCGCCATGCATGAACCAGACCAGGAGGTCACATCCTTTACAACACCAAGAGGATTGTACTGCTACAAGGTCATGCCCTTTGGATTGAAGAACGCAGGGGCAACATTCCAACGGATGGTCACCAAGATGTTTGAACTATTGTTAGGCAGAACAATAGAAGCTTACATCGACGACATGGTGGTCAAAAGCAAGGATGAGAATGACCATCTTAAGGACCTAGGCGAGATGTTCCAGATCCTAAAGAAACACAAGTTGCGCCTCAATGCGTCCAAGTGTGCATTCGGAGTAGGATCTGGCAAATTTCTGGGCTTCCTCATGACCAACCGAGGTATAGAGGCAGACCCCTCTCAAATCAAGGCAATCCAGGAGTTGGAGAGACCAAACTCAGTCAAAGAAGTGCAGCATCTCACCGGCATGGCAGCTGCACTCAACCGGTTCATAAGCAGGTCGTCAGATAGACTGCGATCATTTTTCCATGCCTTAAAAGCCAAGTTTGAGTGGGACGAAGAATGCGACTAAGCTCTGAAAAGCTTGAAGGAGTATATGTCTTCCCCACCACTGCTTGTTACCCCAGTACCTGGTGAAGAACTCTTCTTGTACCTGGCAGTCTCTCAGCACGCAGTTAGCGCAGTATTGGTTCGTGCAGAAGGAATTCAACACTTGCCCATCTATTATGTCAGCAAGACATTGCTGGGAGCCGAAACAAGGTATTTGCCACTGGAAAAACTGGCATTAGCCTTGATGATGGCCTCCAGAAAATTGACACACTACTTTCACGCCCACACCATAGTCGTCCTCACAGCTTTCCCACTAAAAGCTTTGTTTGAAAGGGCAAACTTTTCTGGGCGAATTTTGAAGTGGGCAGTAGAGTTGGGACAATTCGACATCAAGTTCCAACCCAGGACCGCAATAAAAGCCCAATCTTTGGCAGACTTCATCGCAGAGTTTACTCCTGGAAGTCATCATATCTGCCCAGTCGACCTAACTGACACAACCGAACTCGGGACGGAAGTTGACGCCAGAATAGCGCAACCCCTAGTAGAAGATACTCAGTCAAACTCCAAGGCAGACCAGACTAAGGACAACAAGGAAGAAACAAACAGATTCACCAACAGTACAATCAGATGACGAAGGGCAGACAGCAAACATGGACCTTGAAGAAAACACCATCCTTGACCCCACGACATCATCTGACCCCTCCACGTGCTGGAAGTTGTTCGTTGGGGAGATGTGGAAGCTCTTTGTGGATGGAGCATCCAACTGGCATGGTGCAGGGCTTGGCATAGTCCTCATCTCCCCAGACGGCCTGGTTGTAGAGCAAGCAATCAACCTTGGTTTCCCAGCATCAAACAACGAAGCGGAGTATGAAGCGCTTCTCGCAGGACTCAAACCAGCATGCTACATGAAGGCCACCGAACTAATGGTTTACAGCGACTCACAACTGGTAGTAAATCAAATTTCTGGCGACTATGAAGCGAAGGATGATAGGATGGCCAAGTACCAAGAGTTGGTCAGAACAAAGATCAAGAAATTTGAAGTAGTAAGGATAGAGCAAATCGGCAGGGAGGAAAACAGCAGAGCAGACGAACTAGCAGGCTTCGCCTCAATGGCAGATTCCTCCATACCTCATCCACTACTGATCGACTACTTACCAAGACCAAGCATAGAAGACCCCGAAGCAGAAGAAGTATGTTGCGCAGAATTAGGCCTCTCTTGGATAGATCCCATCATCCTGTTCCTAAAAGACGACATCCTACCAGAAGAGAAAAAAGAAGCCAACAGAATAAGGGCGAAGTCGCAGCGATTTTGGCTATCTCCATCTTTGGCATTATACAAGAAGTCATTCTCAGGGCCTTACCTAAAGTGCGTTCATCCGAGCAAAGTAGAAGCATTCTTGTTCGAAATACACGAAGGAGTGTGCGGAAGCCATCAAGGGGGAAGGTCGCTAGCTTATAGGGCCATTTCGCAAGGATATTGGTGGCCATATATGCAAGCAGACTCAGAGAAATATGTGAAGAAGTGTGAGAAATGCCAAAAATTCGCACACCAAATACATCAACCAGCAAGAGAACTCCTACCATTAACTAGCCCATGGCCTTTCGCAATGTGGGGCTTGGACATAGTAGGACCACTTCCAACAGCACCCGGCAACAGAAAGTTCTTTCTCGCAGGAACAGACTACTTCACAAAGTGGGTGGAAGCAGAAGCATTGGCGTCAATCAAAGAAAAAGATGTGAAGAAGTTTGTTTGGCAGAATGTCATCACTCGGTTTGGCATACCAAAAGCCCTAATCTCAGACAATGGTACTCAGTTCGACGGCAGAATCTTCAGAAGCTTTTGTGAAGAGTACAAGATAGAGTTCTACAATTCTACACCGGCATATCCTCAAGCAAATGGGCAAGCAGAAGCATCAAATAAAGTCGTCTTGGATGGACTAAAGAAAAGGCTAGAGAAGGCAAAAGGCAAGTGGGCGGATGAACTTCCTCATGTTTTATGGGCTTACTACACCACACCTCGGCGATCAACAGGAGAAACACCATTTTCCTTAGCCTACGGAATGGAAGCAGTAATCCCACTGGAAGTTGGCCTCCCCACAATTCAAAGCGAAAATTTTGATCCAGACTTGAATGGAGAATCCATAACATTGGAACTTGACCTTGCAGAAGAAAGAAGAGAAAGAGCACTGGTTCACATCACCGCATACCAATGAGAGTTAATCAGAAAATACAACAAAAAGGTGCATCCAAGACAATTCAAGATTGGGGATTGGGTACTGCGCAAAGTAATGGGGAACACCTTGATACCAGGAGATGAAAAGTTAGGGCCAAACTGGGAAGGTCCTTACAAGGTGGTTGGGTTAGCAGGCAAAGGGGCATACCACCTAGAAGACAAGGACGGCAAAGCAATCCCTAGGCCATAGAACACGGCCAATCTCAAGTTATTTTACTTTTAGCTTTTCTTTTTCAAACATGTAATTTTTTCTTTCATCAATAAAACAAGCAATTCTTTTCAGCACGAGTTATTCTTTGTAAAAGTTAACTTTAGTGACGATTAGGTACATTGCAAGCATTTTATTCTAAGTTAACTGAAAAAAACTAACTTAGAGGTTGGCTGGATTAAACCAACACCTTCCTAAGCCCAGGATAAGGATCCAGGCTGCAGGACGTTTGGTCGGAATAACCAAACATTATTCTAAGTTAGCTGGAAAAACTAACTTAGAGGTTGGCTGGATTAAACCAACACCTTCCTAAGCCCAGGATAAGGATCCAGGCTGCAGGACGTTTGGTCGGAATATCCAAACATTATTCTATGTTAGCTAAGAAAAACTAACTTAGAGGTTGGCTGGAATAAGCCAACTCTTGTTACTCTTCAGCCGAAGTAAGGGTATGGCTGAAGAGTGGTTGGCTGGAATAAACCAACTCCTGTTACTCTTCAACCGAAGTAAGGGTATGGCTGAAGAGTTGTTGGCCGGAATAAACCAACTCTTGTTTCTCATCAGCCGAAGTAAGGATATGGCTGAAATTGGATTGGCTGAATTAAACAAACTCTGTGTACTCCTCAGCCGAAGTAAATATATCGGCTAAGGAGTGGTTGGCTTGTAAGCATAGTTTAACCAACTAAAACCGAAAAAACAGTTGGAGTAATAGAAGACATTACAAGTGCAAGCACACGAATCAAAACCGGAATAAGAGTCAAGCAAAATTTTTCATTCATTCATTGAAAAGCCATTACAAAGAAGGGGCATAGTTCGGTTACAAAGATAAAAAGCAACTGAAAAAGAAAAAGTACATAATCAAGAGAAAAGTTCTTCAATATCGGCATCAAAAGTAGCATCAGCATCAGCATGAAGACCGGCTTCAGAAGGGAGCTCACTCACGGTTGGAAGAGTGGTTTCGGTTGGAACCACGGTTTCACCTGGAAGATCAATAGTCAGGTCTTTCACCGGGGGCTCCAACCGAACTGTCTGGTCCACACTAACAACCGGAGTATCCTCAGAAGAAGAGTCTTCATCAGAATCTGAGCCTTCAAGGAACTGCTGCTGCATGGCATTCGCATACTCCGCAAGGGAATTCGGTATGAAGTAGGCTGGAGGGTTGAAGACCTCGGTCTGTTGATCATGACCGAGCTTCTCAACAGCCGCCCTCCAGCCACACTTGAAGAACAGCTCCTTGGCAGCATTGCATTGCTTGGCATAAGCATCCTTTGCCTTCTTGAAGCCTTGTTTGCCGGCTTCCTTTGCGCTCTCCTTTATTTCGACATCTTTCTTTCTTTCGAGCTTCACCAGCTCGCGCAGGTATTTGTCCTTCAGAGCTATGGCAGCCTTCTGCCTTTCTGCCTCGGCCGAACTAACTAGTCCGGTCAGCCTGCTGTTCTCAGCTTGTAGCTCGGCCATCTGCTTCTTGATGTCTTCTACCTCGGCCGACTTCATTTCGGCTTCTGCCACAGCTTCCCTTGTAGTTTTTCTGAGTTCCAGCACTTTCTTGTGAGTGTTGTAGTTTTTCTGAATTGCCTGGCAAAACAAGGACTTCCCATGAGCCGAAGTAAAAGTTTAAAAAACTAGACAGAAAAGCGGACAGAGCTACTTACCAGGATCATGGACTTCGTTGCAGACCGAATGGACTTTAATTCGGCGTTTAGCTGCTTTTGGTGGTGCTCCATATCCTTGGGGAGGCACACACTCTTGGCCAGACTAAAGGCCAACTGGTGATCTTTTTCAGCCACAACCGAATCAGCATCTAGGACATCTCGGTTGTTAAAAGTGAGTTTTGGTGCCCAGCTGGTGGTAGTTCGGTTGGTGGGCTCCGGTTGGGGGCTCAGTGGCAGGATTGGTGGAACAGCAGTCTCATCTTCGTCAACCAAACTTGGTTCAAACTCGGTGGTTCGGGCGCGCTTGGTTCGGCGCGATGAAGGCGGCTGTTGAGAGGGGAGGGCCACAACGGCAGGCTGCGTTTGGCTTGGTAACGGTACTTCGGGCCGGCTTGTCTCGGTCCGAAGTGCCCTTAGTCTGTTCTTTTTGGCCATTTCCTCTTCAGCTGTTAGTGGAATTAATCTTATTTGTGGCAAGGTTGGGTCCGGCTCTGGGGCGTCTTCAAGAAGAAAGTCAGTTACTCTGGCTTTACGGCGACCACTGTATCGGTAGGTCGACTCGAATTTCAGCAATTTGGCCCAACTACGTTCAAGATATCGTAGTGTGGCTCGCAAAATTGCAAGGTTTGGATAGCTATATAAGGAATGGAGGTGGGCGGAATCTGCGAAAGAAGAACTATTAGTTCGGTTGATAGACTAACAAACCGAAATAAAAAATGAAATATATGCAAGAAAGAAGACCGAAGTTAAAATTACCGGGCTCTCCTTTTTTCCAATTGATAGGTCGGCCAGGAATTTGGGCTTGAAAATCCTCAAAGTTTCCAGAGACCCAGAAAAAATCATCGTCGTTTAAGTCTTTGTCCGGTGAATATTTAATTATCTTCTCTCGGCGGCGACGTATTCTAAGATAATAAACCCACCCATCTTCTTTTGAGCCAATGGAATATTGGTCGAAGATTTCGGCCAGGCCAAGGTTTAGTCCGGCTTGTTGGTTCAGTGCGGCTATTCCCATAATGATGCGGTATGAATTAGTGGACAGTTGGGTAGGGCATAGTCTAGTCTGCCTAAGAAATTCACAGATCAATGGTTGGACTGGAAACCGTAGTCCGGTTTCTATAATGGATAAAAGGGTGAAGGGGACAAAGCCTTCGTTATCCCAGGGAATGACATCTCTTTCGGCTAATGTCAGGTGGACATCATCAGGTATGTTATAGTCCTTCCTGAATTCGGCTAGGCCGCCTGAAGTGTTTACTAGGTACCTATACTTACCCATCTATGGTATAAATTAAGAATAAATTAGTTCGGTCGGAAGATTGGGCTCAGTAGCTCGGTTGAGCGCACGAAGATGTGCCTCGGCAACCTAAGTCTGCAAAGTAGAAAACAAAGGGGTTAAGCACTGATCATTGGACCGTGCTACAAATTAAAAGCAAGGTATAAGAGCCCTACTTCGGCCTCATGAACTGGTTTTACCTCGGTTCGTCAAAAGGTTTGGTAGCTCGGTTTGAGCAGGTTGCTCGTTAGACCGGTTCATCGTCTAGGAGCAGCTTTCTAAGTTCGGTCTAAAAAACTAAGAAAGCTGGTTTAGCCCCAAAGGCCTAAATCGGTTGAAGTATGAATAAAGTTACTTCGGTTGAGCCTCTAGGGGCAGCTTTCTGAGTTCGGTTTAGAAACTAAGAAAGCTGGCTTAGCCCCAAAAGCTTAGTTCGGTTGAAAACCGAGGTTCCTAGTTTAATATGTTCAAACTTCGATGATCTTATTTCGGCTAAAGTGAATCAGGAGTTGGTGACTCATTGAAACTTTTGTTATTTATTCAAGTTCTAGTTCGGTTATTGACTAAAGTGATCTACCTATATAGGACAAACAGTATCCTAGTTCGGTTGCTACATAATTTTGGATCTAAGACTAGTTTTCTACAGAAGTTCATACATGCATGGGTTCTGCTAATGTTTTTTCATAAAAGTACAGAAGCGAACCAGAAATGGACAAAATGTTTGCAAAAAACATACAAAACAAAATATACAGATGAACAGAGCAAGAAGGATAGGCTTGCTTACCAGATTGAAGAAGATCTAGATGGAAGCGGCAACAGTAAAGGAGGCACACACGAAGTATACTTTACAGTTGCAAGAAAAATGAAGAACTCGAAGAGAAGGAAGGAAGTGAATGGCAAAAGTGAAGGGACCTAACCTCAGGGATTGTTTGTGTTAGAAAGCCCAAAATTTGGGCGGGACTGTTCAAAATTCGCGAAGTACGAAAGACGGCGTGACAGCCGTCCTCAGTCAATCAGAGCGTGCCACGTGTAAATAGAATGGGAAGCGTTACAGTCACTGTGATTGAAGAGACGTTTCGGTCAGACAAGCAGAGCCCGGAGTAAGATAAGTTCGGCCGAGAGGCTAAAGGAAATTTTAGTTCGGCTGGAAATACTTACAAAAACTTCGGTTCGGCTGGAAGACAGGTAATTCCAATCATGTTGTACAGATGGAATTAAGGGGCAATTGAGAGGGTAATTTTTGGTAAAAATTGGGCCGAGCTACAGAGATGGACTTTATGACCCAAAGTATAAAGGACTAGATAGAAAGGCCCAATGGAAATGTAAAAGTTGCTCCGGTCCAAGAGTAAGAAAGTTACTCCGGTTCAGGAATGGTAAAGTTACTTCGGCCCAGAAGAGATGTTGAGTTACTTCGGTCCGTACAACTTTTCTAGTAAGGCCGGTCTCGGAGATAGTCCGGCCATGATGTATTTTGGGTAGGTCGGTCGGAATATTGCTACTCGGTAGATCGGTCTAACCACACCATGGTTCGTGCATGGGAGAACCGAAATATGGTGTAGCAAGAAAAAGAACCGAACTACTGTTAGTACGGCCTACTCCGTGGCTCCGTATAGCCAGTATTATTTCGGTCATGTGGTAGTTCAACCATAGTAAAAACCATCCCACTTGGTTTAAGCAGTGGGGGGGGTGTAAAAGGATAAGCATTATCTTTTAGGAGTACGAATCCTAGGAGGACTCTGGATGGAGAAATAAAAGTCCTACTAGGATTGGGCCACTCGAAACCTATAAAAAGCTCACAAAACATCACCTTGGGAGAGGTAACAGAACACAACACACAACTTTGCTTTCTGGGAACATAAAGCTTTGTCTATTTGTCAATTTTTCTGACTTAGGCATCGGAGAGGTTTCCGGCACACACCCGCCGGCTAGCTCACGTTTGTGTTTTCAGGTGATAAAGCGACGTCGTACGGAGGAGCGTGGACTTAGTCAACAGGATTATACGAGAAGGTATATTTCTTTCCCGTACAGTTATAATCACACTCATGGATATATGAAATTAAAATAAACTTAGAACCCATAGATAAATCCCTTATACTCCATCATGATTCCATGGATTGTTGTTTTATTTGAATGTTGGTAAGAAAGAGTGTATAAAAAAAAGTGAGGATTATGAGATTTATTTAAATGTCTTAGGTTTGGCATTGTTATGTTTTTTCTCATGAGTAGATAAGAGATTGTGTATATATATATACATATATTGTTACCTCGTTCTCATGAGTAGACGAGTACTTTGATTTACGCGCGTACGTATGTACTAACCATCTAGGGAGTGTAAGTCAAACTCGGGACGATATCCCCGTGCAAGTTTGGCTTCGAAGTAGTGTTAGGTATACGGGAGGCACATGGGATATATGTGTAAGCCGGAAGTAAAGGACCGAAGTGGTGGAGTTAAGGTACAAATAATTAAATATGAACTTATTGGTATAGTATGAATTGCTTTGCTTTGTACATCTCGAAAAATAATAAGCGGCCTTGTTAAATTATGAAATTTAGGCAGAGACATGTATATGTAATTCTAGACAACTTTTGTATTTTAACTTTGTACTAAAAAGACCGATTAGAACTTATAGTCGGATGATCTTGGTTATAGTAGTTTTTATTCATTTTAGCAATGCAGATTTTAGAGGCTGTTTTAACCCACGTAACGAGCTCATTTTTATTGATTTTGCGTAAACTGAAGTAAAACATTATTCCGAACACTTTTTGTATCTTGAACTTTTCCGAAAAAAAATCATCTTAGGGTAGTTTCTTTTCATTTTCAGTTCCAGATTTTTCAATCGAATTTTGTTTAGATTCTTCTATTAAGTTTTTCTCTTAACCTGTTTAGTTTCTACTAAATTTGTTTGCATTACCTTTTAGAAAATTTGATTATGTACAACTTTTTTTCTTTGAGTTTTGGTCAATTCGAATGATTTAAATATGAAACATTGTGTTTTTATACTGCTTCAACAATTTACTTATGATTAAATTATACTAACTTTATTTTTTGTTGTAGAATAGTGAGTCTTACTAACCTTTTATGCAGCGCTGACCCACCATAATTTTTATGTTTATTTTGTACTCAATTTATATTTAGTTGTGTACGGATAAGAAACTAAATGTTACCGTATCTCGGGAAACTACCCCTTCGTCTCGGTGCGGGTGGAACTACTTGTCTTATCCCGTAACAAGAATTAAATATACTTTTATTTGTGTTTGGTGGACACGTGGGCGTCAAATTTTGTATTCATACCAGTATACTTGTATACTGACCCGTTTTGTCTCTTGGCGTCTCGGGTGCGTTCTGTTTGAGCGCAGCCGAACTTCCTTTGTAGGATTAGTTGGGACTACGGTGGTGACGAGAAATAACTATCGTTGTTGGACATGTCGCTAAGACTTCTTTTGTTTTCTTGAGCTTAGGTTTGATATTAGTTTATGTATTTATTATTTTTTTTAATGACCTTAGTATTTTAATAATTTGGCATAGTTTGTAACTTTACATTATTTAAATTGTTTTGACTATTGATTGCTACTTTAATGTTAGAGGTATTGAATAGTTTGAAAATTATGGTGGATGGTTTGGTTGACATTTTGTTAGTTTTTTTTTTTTTATCCCTTGTAATCTTTTTTTGAGCATGGGAATTTACTTAAATTTTATGGAGACGAGAACATTTAAATTTTGTTTTATCCCTAGGATTTGGATGACGGAATATTGATTGGGGTTTAGTCCTAATTTAATATTTAATTGTCTAAATTTTGGGGCATGACAGTTCTATCTCTTCCACCTCTTCCCATTTCTCCATGAGTGGCTAGGCTCTTCTTTTCAAGGGTTTTGATGAAACCCTAGCTATGTAATTAGGTTTTCTTTTTGGTTTTTGATTATGTAAAGGTTTGAACAATTGTATGGTGTTTAAGAAGTTTCATATATATATATATATATATATATTTTTCACTATTTCTTCAAGTATTCGGTTTTCTGTGATTGTTGAATGCTTTTCATACAATGGTTTTCTTTTCTTTCATATTTAAGGTATGAGACGAGTCATACTACAAAGGATGAGTCATTTTGCTACCTTAGTTTAGAGCGAATGACTCGTACTACTTGAGATGGTTCGTGCCTATACATTGAACGTGATAACTCTCTTGATAAATGCTTCGAACTTGTAGTTGTGAAGTGTTATTTAGTTCGAACTGTAGCATAATTGATTTCAAATTGAAACTTTCATTGCCCTAGATTTTTTTCCAAATCAGTAAATTCATCTTTATTTATAATTGCTAGTTTATTCACTTTGTTTAATTTAATTATTATTAGGTTATAACCAATCAATCTTTTTATCAAAATTAATTTAGGAATTTAACAATTAAATTAGTTTAATTTTCCGTTTGTCCCTATAGATCGATACCTAGACTTACCATTATTCTAAGAAATTTGGTATAATTTAGTATTTAATTTTGATATGTGAAACGATCCATCAGAATCCAACCCCTTGAATATTTAAAAAATATTTTAAAAAAAATAAAAAAAAAATTATTTTCACACCATGTTGTATTTTACCTCTACCTTTTTAATTTCATCTAAATTAATAGAAATTATATCACCCACATACATGGAGAGTTGGAATAAAATCATTTAAAAAAATAATTGTTCAAAATCAAATTATGATATGTAAAAATAATTATGTCCTTCCTTATACTCATCTTCTTGCCTAAAAATTAAGTTAATTATATATAGTATTAATATTAATATTTAATTATTATTATTATATTTGAGTTAATTATACACATTATCATCATAATTAAACTAGAAGTTAATTTAGTATTTGACTTAAATTTAAGTTCAATTGAGCTGATATTTAATTAATTTTAAAATTAGGTATTGGGGTTGAAGTTTAAATTACAAGATTATTGGTGAAAAATTATCAAAGAAAAAGTATTGATATACGAAAGAGAGTAAATAATATTGTAGTATGAAAAAAGGAAAATGCTATGGATCCCAAGTAAACTATCAAATAAATTACCAAACCTCTCACATGAGTGTGGGACCCACCACACAAATTTGTGTGGGTCTCACGCCTATATGAGAGGTTTGATAATTTATTTGGGGTCCCTAGCATGGATCCGGCGTACTGCTGCGAGCAACTCACAGTAATTACTACTGTGAGTTGAAACAACATCGTTTTATCATTAAATAAATAATAAAAAAAAATTGTTTGGTTGTTTAGAGGGTTTGAACCAGGCAAGTTGGGGAGCAAAAAATCCTTCAACCACTGTGCTACTCAAACAACCTATAAATATTTTGGACATATATTATATTTATTACAATCTTTATTCTAGCATAAAAAAAAAATTTACAATCTGCTAGTATTACAATCTGTATTCCACCATAAAAAGAAATTTACAATCTACTATTATTAGAATCTGTATTCCAACATAAAAAAAAAAATTACAATTAGCTGCAGCCACCATAAAGCTTATAAAATAAAATAAAAAATTCTTTCCATCTTCAAAAATAAAAAATCCAATCTGCACAATAACAGTGGTGGCTTCTCCTTAAATAAACCTTAAATTCATATCAAACACAAATAAAATAAAACAAAATAACAATGGTTTCTTCTTAAATAAACCTTGAATCCATATCCAATATGCACAATTTGATGCTCTATTATATATCAAACACAATAACAGTGGTGGCTTCTCCTTAAATAAACCTTGAATCTATTTCAATTTCATTCTCAAAAATAAAGCAAAAGGGTGGCCCGCTAGATAAATGTTTAGATTTCAATTTTGCGGGGGTGGTTCCGAATGACTGAAAAAATCAAACAAACTATCATTACGAAAGACTGACTCAGACACTATGGGACTGTGCTCTGCTAGATCAAATCCTAATCCCTGCAATATATATATATATATAAGGAAATGCATTGGAAATAAATACACACATATATGTAAAAACAAAAATCTGGATTGCAAACAAGTATATTACACACCTGAGAACTTTGTGGATTATACGATGCTTGAGAAGACAAAGGCGTTGATAGTGGATAAGTTGGCGAGCATGCAAAATTAACATCATGCATAAGCAGATTATAGCCGGAATTCATTAGTTGTGGCCAATAGGGTACCTCAACATCCTAGTCCATAAAATATTGTTTGTAGTTTTATGATCATTATGTACTTAAGTAATATGATTTCAATAAAAAGAATAAGATCTCACCGGTGTGTGGTTCGAAGATGAATTCTAAATATTTCTAGTGTCGCTTGACTGTCCAATACTCTAAAGAGGTTGTAAAATATTTATCAGTACAATGCAAAATTTAAAAATAAATCTAGCCAATTTGAAATCAAGTACTGCGGTAAATTCAATACCTAAGTAACGCGGGTAGGTTGTGAAACAACTTTTGTTCTCTTAGTAGTCTTCTCATTCCAAGGTTTTAATCTACTCCCACCCTTGTGTCCGCCCTCTTTCTTTTTTAAGCCCTTAACTCATGCAAAGTTTGGATCAACTACAAATTCTTTGGTACCCACTTCAATATTGCCTCCACTACCAAAAGCGTTTGAGTTGTCTAATGAAGTCATCATATTGTCTACCTTTGCACACAAATCCCTAAGAGCTTCATCAACTAATTGATAGGCAGGTTTGTATTCAGATGATCGAGCTGCTAGTTTTACCATTCTAGGACAAAGATCTTTGTAGCGTGCTGCTATCACCAACTTAGGGTCATTCTCAACCACTGTAACTGTTTTCTCAATTACACATTCCTTCGAATCTAGTCTCCATCAACCTAATATATACCTTTTAGGAATTTCCATAATATTCATTCTATCAAGCGCCTTAATTGCATGACCACATAAAATTCCAAAACTCTCAAATTTTTGACAAATGCATTGAATTTCTTGACAAATATTGTCTCCTCCCGACTCATTAACTTCCACATTACATTTCACAATGTACTCTCTATCCTCTCTATATAAGCCAATCACATACGTTACTTCTCTTCCTAACGCATGACATCGCTTCACTTGACAACAAAGGGATGTGTCTCTCATTATGAAATAAGTCAAAGATAGGAGGGGTATACAACTTAGCAACTTGAATTAACATGGGAAACATTTTCAACTTTATTCTCGGTAATCGTTGTCTCGAATCGTATATGGCTTTTATTTCTTCATACCGCTTATCCATAACAACTCGATTGAAGTGTGTAAAAAATTGAACAATGTTATGGTCAACTTTTAAATGCCTCTTCAATTCAGCATTCAAGCTTTCACTAAGTTGAGTGCTTCGCATTCCTGCAGTATATACGAACTTCATATACACATGCACCCACTTCTCTCTAAGTTCCCAAGTCTTCTTTATCCATAAGTTCTCTTGTGAGTTATATTTATGAATCAAAGAATCCCAAGCTTCAACCAACTCATGCTCATCTTCATACCCAAAAATGCAAGTTTTGAAATCGCAACCAAATTTTAAACCACCCTTGAATAAGTAGCCTAAATGCTTCAAAGTATTTTGCATTAGGTGAAAAGTGCACAATCCATGAAATACCTCAGGCATGATTTTAGAAATTACCTTAGCCATTGCCTGATCTTGATCTGTGAAAAAACTAACAGGCTTTTTTCCTGACATTGCATGCAAGAAAGTTTCAAATAACCACTCAAATGATGTTGTAGTTTCATCATATAATAATGCAGCACCAAAAATCATAGTCATTCTGAAGTGGTTAAAGCCAGTAAATAAAGCAAGTGGACGGTACTCTTTGTTTGTTCGGAATGTTGTGTCAAATGACACAACATCACCGAAAATGCCATAATCTGTAATCATCTGATGATCAGACCAAAAAATGTTAGTAATCATCTCATCAACATCCAACTGAAATGCAAATTAAAAATATGGATTTGCAATGGCTTGTTGCTAGAAATATCTCAACAAACTTCCTACTTCACCATATTGCAAGTTTCGTTGCCTTTTTGCACACAAGTAGGTTTTTTGGTCCTCTCGTGTGAACCTTACAAATTCCTTCCCCCCTGCTAAGGCGCTAATAAGATCATGTGATGCCTGAAGTGATATACTAGTATCATCAGCTACATTGACATTTATACCCTGAGCATCACACAACTTTCTCTGAGATGGCATCATATGCGTACATTGAGGAATATGCAAAAGGTGGTTGTGATTATCATCAAACTTCATTAGAACCCATTTTGACAAGTCCCGTCTAAAAGATATATACATGAATGCATTACATTTTGTTCTTGTCTCATGTTGAGGATGTTTTACTATTATGTACCGTTTATCTTTTTCCTTTTCTCCCTCCTTACAACAAACAAACTTTCTATTAATCATGATACCATCTTTCTTGCTTTTTGTATGGTAATCTCTTCTAATACTAAATCCCACAATCCTTTCATATTCATTGTAGAATTCATATGCAGCTTCCTTCGAATCAAATTCCATTCTAACACATGGCATGGAATTGTTGGCCAACTCCTCAAGTGCACTATCTTCCATTTCGGCACTACTGAATATAAAGTCTAATAACAATAAAAATAGCACAAAAATAACATCAACAATAAGATAAATTACCACAATCATGTTCAAAATCTGTACATAGAAAAGATTGGTCCTTGGAAATCAAATAGAACAATAGACCAATACAAATATGTAAGTGTAGGTTTACTTATTCCCAGAAAATAATAATAATAAAAAGTAAAAGGAAGCACAAATTTATTCCTTTTTATTCAATATGCATGCTTGTGCTTCAGTATGAGATTCTACTACTTTTGACAATATACACTAGATTAACACTTCTATGAAAATGAATAAGCTTCACTTTCAATGAATACACAAGACACATTGTAGGCTCAAAAAAAATTATAACGAAATTTTTCTGAACATTTATATTTTTTTGATAAATAAAGATAATTGAGAAATTAATAACTAATTTCTATTTCTCATTCATGAACTCAAGCTGTGGAAATAGTAGGCTAATTAGAACATCTCTATTTTGGGGTTGGTTTCTACCTCACTCAAATTTATAAAATATCTGGTTGCAACCTATTTTTCAAGATAGAATACCTGACATTTCAAATATAGAAGTTGGGATCATACAACCTATCAGTTTGTTGGAATGTTAAGAACAGAAGAGTATAATCAGATTGAAGTTCCCAATTTCAGATTTCAAGAGACAAAACAAACCCCCCAAAGAATTCAAGTAAACAATCTAAACAAATACTGAAGCAGTAATTTAGTAGAATAAATGGCTATCTAAGCATATACAAACTATGGAGGGATGAAGCAACAACCGTAAAATCCAAAGAGATACTATGCATATATTCGCAAGTAATTAAAGAATAAAATACAATGCACCATCTACTCATAGATGATCAAAGCAGTCAAAAAATATGTAACTCCTGCCTCATTAAATGGACAAGGGTCACATAGGAATAGAGGAGCAACGACATGTTCAAATTATTGGCCACAATCTTTAAATTTTTATTATTTTTGGATAAAAAATTTCTAGTCAAACCAAACACATTAATAGCAATTCATACGACAACTTCATTTCTAATAATAACAGAGCATCAATTTGAATTAAAAAAGATCACAAAATTTTTTAACTTGCATTATGTGAAATCACCATATACAATAACAGATTCTTATACATATCAAATTATGAAGTTAATTTAACAGAGCATCAATCCCTAATCCAAAACACAATAACACATTCCTACAATAACAGAGCATCAATTTGATACAAATCACCATATTCATACACATATCAGAATCCTATAATACTATATTAAAATCCCAATCCAAAACACAATCTCTATTTGATATGAAAATAAATCACCAGATATATATACACATAACAAATTGTAATAAATACAAAAAAAATATATATATATATATATATTTTTTTTCAAACCTGGGTGAAGATTCGTACCAGACAAATAAGCAACCTCAATGACAATGGTGATAGTAGAGCTACAGTACAACAATGGCGGAGGACCGTCGGAGCAAACGGTGGAGGCACGGTGGAGGAACGGTGGAGGCACGGTGGAGGAACGACGGAGTAATGGTGGAGAGACGGCAGGCCCAAACCCTTTCCGCTCACAGACTCACGTTTTTGGCTTGAATCATTGTTTTGTATTTTACTTATAACAAGTTGTAAATTTTTTTTTATGCTGGAATAAAGATTGTAATAAATATAATATATATCCAAAATACTTATAGGTTGTCTAAGTAGCACAGGTGGTTAAAGGACTTTTTGCTCCCCAGCTTGCTTGGGTTCAAACCCTTTAAACAACCAAACAAATTTTTTATTTAATGATGAAACGATATCGTTTCAACTCACAGCAGTAACTACTGTGAGTTGCTTGCATCAATACCCCTGGATCCCCCTAGCATAACTCATGAAAAAATAAAAAGATAGTTTGGTCATTTAATATTTGTTAGACCATCTCCAATGATTATTTAAACCTTTTATCAAATTTGAATTTGATGAAAAATGAGTCATTTTCCTGTTCCAACGGTTGAGTCAAATAGGTATCAAATTGAGGATTTCCCTTTTCTTTCATCAAACTGAGGACTATTATAACTTTCATCAAACTGAGGACTATTATAACTTTCATCAAATCATTGTTTATTACCGTTGCCGAATGTCCCTCGGGTGTTCTCTCGGTCGTCCCTTCGGATGACCACCTTAAGGCAAAAATTTGTGAAAAAATTACACTGGCCGATCGATCGGTCATTTGATAAAAAGTCAAAACCCTCCGTTGAAACATTTGATATTAAATGAAGTTTTTACTCAAATTGTTACTCACGTTTAATGAAAAAATTGATGTACCATTAAAAATACTCTTAACATTGTATTTTAATTCAAAATTGCAAGGGCTTTTTTTTCCCTATTGTTGAAGTACAACAGATGGCAGGAAAAAAAAAAAGTGAGGTTTGTCCTATAAATTTGATAAGTCATTACACGAATATAAAGTAAGAAAATTTAAAATTTTCGTTATTATTATTGAGTAATATTATGAAAAAAATATCATGACAATAATCATAAAAGATTTTTCACTATTAGATGACACATACAAAAAAATACCATATACTAATTAAATGATAAAAAAATCTTCATAAATCATTACATAATATTTTTTTCATGATTTCTAATATTACTCATTATTATTTATTGATATATCATCTGTTATGATTAAACATTAGTGAATAATCAACGTACCATCATTTAAAACCAACTTAAATTTTATTATTTTTTGTGCTCCGATTTCAATTCCACTGCCACACAAGAAAGTGAATCATAAGATGACCCACCATTACAGGAAATCACACTTTTGCTGACTAAAAATTTAGTCGGCAAAAGTCCATTTTTAGTCGGCAAAAGTTATTCGCAACTAATTTTTTTGGTCACCACCTTGGTCGTCAATTGAGGGTCGGGAAAAGTAATTAGCGACTAAAAATTTTTTTAGTCAGGAAAAAGTTATATCTGTCGACTAAATTTTTAGTCGCTGAATGTTACATTACCGCAACTAAACGATTTTGTTGCTAAAACACTTTAGTCGCCAAAAGTGATGTTTTCCCGACTAAATATGTTAGTTGCCAATTGTCACATTCCCCGACCAAAAGTGTTAGTCGCCAAAAATAATGTTTACGCGACTAAAACTTTAGTCGACAATAGACCTATTCGCGACCAAACACTTTGGTTGCCAAAATTAATAATTTTACCGCCTAATTATTTAGTCGCCAAATATGCCCTTTTGCCTACCAACATTTTGGTCGCCAAATATACCCTTTCACCTACCAACATTTTGGTTGCCAAATGTAAATAGCGAAACACCGACTAATCACTTGGTCGCCAAAAGAGGAAAAATCATACCAAATTTTAGTCGCCAATTCAATTCTTTTTGTTCAGGAATATAGAAATAAAATATAAAAAGAATTCCATTTGACTTGTATGATATATAATAATCCATCTAAACCATTCAATATAACTTGCAATTTGCAAGAATCATATACCATAGAAAAAGAAAAAAAAAAAAAAAAGAAGTCAATCAAAAATAAAAACATATACCATAGGAACTTCCTTAATTTTGTGAACATGAAATGACAATTTCCTGAAAATAAAAAACCATGTTTACAATAGATCGTCTTCTTGAGAGTACAATAAGCATTCCTCAGTGGGCAATGAAGGCGGAGTTCTGGAAGGAATACAAGCTGCTTCATTCTCTCCAGCACATATGCACAAAGCCTCTGCATCCCTAAGGATTGAATCGAGGTCAATGTGACCACTCAGCTCATTTATAAACTTCAAGAGATTGTCGAAATCCATCTGCTCCCTCATTATCTTGTTAGGATGTAGCTTCAGGATTGCAACACAGACGTATAGATGTAGGTGCTCAAATAAATAATGAGTCCACAATACTTCCCACAACCGCATTGTTGTTTCAAATTCAAATTCCCTAAGAAACACAAAGCCAAATCAAATAAAGCTCTAGTTAAAAATGGAAGCACACCAAGGAAAAAAGATACTTGCACAGAAACAAATTACAAAATGGATCACTCACAAGGGCCCACTGTGGGACCCAGACCATTGTGAGTGTTCAGTGATCCAAACTGTGATTTTTTTTCTGTGCATATAGAACTACTGAGCACACAAGACAAAATTACAGGATTTTATTAATTTTTAGCACATGTCAAAGAGAACCAAAATTGAGAAGAGAAATATTTGAAAATTGAAATAATCATGGTTAAATTCTTCAAATTTTGCACAGGGGGAACCACTAAAAGGCTTAGGTGAGCGTGATCATCAGTTGGCAATCTTGGTCCAGAACATTGGTTAAAAATACTGGAATGTCTATGAGTAAATTTTAATACAATCTTCGCATAGTTACTTGACAAAATATTTATGAGCAGATTTCCACAAAAATGCCATCCATGTTCCTTCTGCCCTTTTTGTCTTTATCAGCTTTCTTGGAGAAAAGTAGCACTAACAGACATTTTAAATGTAAGTAGTTTTTCTCTAGATATAAAATAATTTCCCAAATATGCCAGTGCAACTTGTTCTTACGTTGATACGAGGAAACAGAGATTCAAGAAAATAAAAAGAACATAACACAAAAGGTACTGTGTCACTTGCCTTTTAAATTGTATAAGAACCTATCAGAAGCAAAAGAAACAATTCAAGCTATCATTCTGTGTAAAATAAGTGTAATGGACTGTCTAACAACTCGACCAGCTGCCACAGAAACAATGAAATACATTAGAAATATGAAACTACGAGAAAATATAGCAGACGCCTAGAAAAACTATTGCAGTTGAGATAAAGCTGACAAATCTAACTTCTCAACACACTTCAGAAAGAACAAAAAGAAATTAATAATAGACAACGACAAACTAGCTTCAAAATTATGATTAGAAATGCATATCTACCACCACTGCTTGTTTACTAACAAAACAGCGGTTAAGAGCCATATGTATGGTAATCAATCAAGAAATAAATCCCATAATAATACAAATAAAAAAGCATCTCAAAAAATAATAGCAAGCATGTGCAGTACAACATGAAATATCTTGTGACTATGCCATACCTGTTTGATTTTGAGTTGTCTATTCACAAACAAATTATGCTTCCTCCAAAAAGGTAACCAAATTTCAAAGTTATAACAAAGGAATATAAAATGTATACTCCACACAGGAATATATTATCTCGGACCATCCCTAAATTGATAAAGCAAATAACAAAGATAAATGTGTAGAAATATCGGGTTTTAGCAAAAAAAATCATGAAGATTGCTCCAAACAAAAGGTGTCACAGCTTCTTACTGCAAGGCTTATAGGTGCCCTTTTATAAATATTATCACTTGTATTTTTCCCCCATCTCAATTACTAGAATCTAGCATTTCCTATGAACTCCCTTCACCAACTAACCATTACACCTTTTCTAATGAGTTTCTAGTATTAATTGACCTTTATTAAAACTTAGAGAAAATCTAGCAATATTGTGCTACCATCATTTAACAAACCCCATGACAAAACAATGATTTGTCAAAAACCCAAGTGAAAAAATAAAGGTCAAATGATAATATAAAACTTAGAGAAAAACAGGGCCATTAATGTTTCATGAAAGCAATACCAATTCCTTGCCAAGCAATACCAATTAAGTGAGATCACAAGTGACAAAATAGGTATCCAACAAGGAGGGTGAGGGGACAGAATAAGTGAAATACACTAGTGTATGATGATGCAACTTCCTGTTTATGAACAATCTTAGAATCATAGCGTGCAGTACTTCTCTGAATTTGATCTTTTTAGCACATAATGTCACTACCTCCTAAACATTACAGTTAGCCAAGATAGGGCTATGCTTGTATTGAAAGAGCTAATTCAACAAGCACAAGCTTAATCATATGTTCAATCATCAAAATTAACTAAAAAATTGATATAACAAAATGCAAACACACACAGGAAAATGTAAATGACATAATACAAAATAACACAACATAGCAGCTTTAAAAGGACAATGTATTCAACACTTCCAAAGGTAAGCACATACAAAACAAAATGATACCCCAAAATCCTTTTCTGAGACCTTGCCACAAACACCTCCACTACATAATTGGAAACTTGTAGCCTCAAGAGCCAAAACTGTAGCAAAATAAAAACCATGATTCCTGGATTATGAAGCAAACAAAAGGAGATAGGATTATATTTGACGACGAAGATTCCATTGAAATGAATGGAAGTTATTGATGAAAACAAAACAAGAGAATTGAAAACAAGATTGAAAGAAATCTAAATCGAAATCTAAATCTAATTCGAAATTAGCTACTTAGAAATTGAAAACAAAGAGAAAAGAAACAATAACATTTAGAAAACAATATCAACAATCTCGAATTGATCATATTATCTAAAATTAGAAACTTTAAGAACAAAATGAATGAAATTAATTAATAGTTTAAAGATGAATACAAAAATTAACCACACCATACATGTGTGTGTCAATTTCCGACCACACTGCCAAACAGGTATTCAGTTAGAGAGCACTAGCAGAGTAGATTAAGCCCGAACAACCTATCACAGAAAGATAAGATTCCGACGGTGGTTCGTCCACCCAGGGGCACTCCGACGATCAAGTCAGTTATCTCTCAAAGATAGCAAAAGTGCTTAACTCACTATTTAGAATACAAAAAGCGTACCTTAGACCCATGAGGGTGCATTTCTTTTATAGCCAACATTGACCTAATCCCAATAGAAACCTAGCTTCAATGGACTCTGGCTTAATGCTAATCCTGGACTCCCAGTTAGATTGGGATAAACTCTCCAAGAGTCTTATCTTTATCCAAACTGAAGTCCTCTCTCATTCTAGGATTCTTGTCCCTTATCCGTTTATCCCGGATTTCAGTATCCTCGTAGATAACCTCGGCCTAGCCGAGATAATCTCGGCGTCATGACCTGAACACATGGCACCTTGGCTGGCACTTCGGTGCCGCCTCGGCCACGTGTTTTTATTCAAAAATTATGTCCCCACAA
Organism: Camellia sinensis; assembly: GCF_055761805.1. Classification (NCBI taxonomy): domain Eukaryota; kingdom Viridiplantae; phylum Streptophyta; class Magnoliopsida; order Ericales; family Theaceae; genus Camellia; species Camellia sinensis. The sequence goes on along the minus strand of NC_138963.1, from coordinate 211,977,634 downwards.
CTGCCCCATTGGTTCTATTACCTCGGCATCCTAAGGTGATGGAACCTATATCGTTTCTTCCTTTTAGCACGTCGGTTAGGCTCGCTTTGTCCTTCTTTACCGAGGCCATCATTCGTCGGCTCAATACGACCAAGACCTATAATCTATTTTCATCAATGCTTTAGAACCAATAACCAAGTTTGTTCAAGTTATGTAGCCGAGGTCGTCCTCCAAGCCGAGGTCCTGTTCCATTAAATCAAGAACTCCAAGAGTTTCAATACGCGTATGAGCTGTCACGCACGGTATTTCAACCGTTTTTGCCATGCGTCTTTCCCCTACTGACCCGTGCCTGACACGCGCCATTAAGTCGCATCGTATTTGCGTGTGCCGTCTGACAAGCACGTCATCCTAGGCACACTAATTGCCATTTTACCGTCATTTTGCGTGTCTGACAAGCACGTCTTTTCACTTTTTTACCACCGTTTTCGTGCAAGTTCTCTCTCTCTACTCTCCTAAATCCGCCATTGTTTCAAGCTCTCAAGTTCTGTAACCACTTCCATTCTTCTCCTCCGGCGAAGCTTTTACTGATCTTTTTCGATTGTTGCCATCATCTGACTCCGGTATACCTCTCACCGGCTTCGTTCTCTTTGGTGAGTTACTATTTTTCTTTCTCTAGTTTTTCATACTCTGTTGTCTCTGTTTACTTGCCATGACGAACACATTCATGTTCTTCAGTCTCTATTTGTGATTTAAACTTCACCATTCGCATGTCTGAGTATGTTCTGACTTTGCCATTTTTGTATTTATCCAATTAGTTCTTGATTCTTGCCATTTATGTACAAATTGTTCATACACTCGCTCCACTTTGCCACTGTTCTTGGTCTTGTACACCTGCACAAATTTATTCAGTGTTCTTTGATTTCTCGCCCGTCTTCTTGAGTCTGAGCCACGTTTTTGTTTTTGTTTTCCTGTTGTTTTCTCCAGATTTATGTCTTCTATTCTTGTTTGCATAGTCGTAGGTTCTGGGATTTGCTGTAGAACTCACAAACTTTAGGAAAAATTGAAACAAATTTCCTTTAGATCCTAAAAAACCCTTGAACCAGCACACGTTTAGGTTTTGCCGAGGTCCTTTAAACCCTAGACAAAAAAACACTTCCTTCTGAAATCCAACACCTCGTCCCTCTAGCCGACGTCATGGGTATGTGGAGGTATAGGGTAGACACCCCGATAAAACTAGAATACTTCAGGCAGGAATTTTCCATCCCTGCCGACGTTCATCTTAGGTTGGCTGGGGAGGAAAACTCCATTATGCCCAAGGATGACTTCATGCCTTTCCCAGTGGTAGCCTTCGCTGAATATGGGCTTAGGTTCCCTCTTGACACCCTTTTCTTAGAAGTTTTACACTACTACAAACTGAACCCAATGCAGCTTGCCATTAACTCTTACCAAGTTATCAATGGCATAATTGCCTTAGCCAGAAAAGAGAATGCTAGGGTTACCCTCACCGACATCCAGTACTGCTACACCATGTGTGGCCTTAAGTCAGAAAAATGTTACATCTGCTACCTTAAGCCGAGGTCGACAGAATACAAACTCGTTGCTGTCTAGACTCAAACAAGGGTGCTGGAGACGATTACTTCATCGTCTTGGGCAACTGGGAGTTTCAACCAGATGATGACCTTCACCTCTATCCCCTAAGCCGAACAGTTTTTAGAAAGGGAGATGGTAAGAACCAAGTGGTACCTTTTCTTGCTTTCAAGTCTTTCTTACTTTGATTTTATTTTATATGTTCTAACCCCTATTTGTTTTGTCTTTGTAGCTCTTCCTCAGCCCCCGAAGGACTTCCGTAAAAATTACTATCCCAGTAAAGATTTCAAGAAGCTGCTGGACTTGCCTGTTAATCAGCACAAGGCTCCTCTGCTTCTGAATTTCATCCCAACCTACAAATCAACGTTGCCCGACGTCCCGAAGAAGAGCAAGTCTCCTCCATCCGCAATAACTCCTCAAGCCGAATCATCAAGGCCTGACCAAAGATCAATATCTGGTCCTGTGGAACAGCCATTAACCTCAGCTCCACAACTAATCTCGTATTCTCAACGCAAACGCCGACGTCGATCTGTAGCCGCCATCGAGATGGGTCGTAAGAAAGCTGTAGCGGACGACCTTCTAGCCGACATCCCCGACTCCGTCACCTCACAACCATCACCAACCCAGTCTCAGCCAAAGCCGAAACCAAAAAGGCTGAAGAAAGCCCAACCAAGGCAACGGTGACTCAGATTGACACTGAGGACACCTTGCCGATCTCAAAATTGGCCGAGGGCGAGAAGAGCTCCTCTATTGCCAAGAAGAGACCTACCGAGGCCGCACCCTCCGAATCAACCAGGTCAAAGAGACCAAGGTCCGGGTCGGCAACAACCTCGGGCTCTCTGAAGTTTGATGCCCCCTGGGCTCCTTCAATCACAATTGAGAACAAGCCAGTCAGAGCTGGTAACAGCGCCGATGACATCGAAGTCGGCGTTGCCCTCTCTAGTGCCTTACTCCTTTCCAACGATCTCAACCATAACACCGAGATGAGCGAGTACAAAAATTTTGCTTTGATGTTGTAGCACTCCGTATAGGTAAGCCCCCATCACTTGGTACTCTCTATTCTCTGTTTTTTTTTCATACTTAGAGAGTTTTTACTAACATTTGTTTTTTCCACTTCCTCTAGGCGATCCAGCATGACCACTCATTCGCATTGCAAGCCTTCAACATTAGGAAGGAGTTGGCCAACAAGACCAAGGAGGCTGCTAGCTTGCAGAAGACCATTAATAGGGCTGAGGCCAAGATGAAGACTTTAATAAACCAGGCCGAGGAAACCAAAAAAGCTCAGGACGAGGCCGAGGAGAGGGCAGGGGCTACTGAGGCCATTGCCAAAGTCCTTGAAGCTGAAAAGAAAGAGGCCGAGGTAAAGACCACCGAAGCCCAGGCCGAGCTTATTGCTTCTTTCACCAAAGAGGCCGAGATCAAAGCGACCGACGAGAAGGCGTACGTCGAGGGGGCAGCCGATGTCAAAGAAGACTACAAAAAACAAATAAAACAGGCATGCAACAAGGGTTTTACCCTTGATTGGATGGTTGTTTTAAAAGAGTTGGTTGTCCCCGAGGGCTCGCCTCTTTGAGAAAACAGCCGCATCGTCCTATCATTCCCCCTTACTCCAAGCCAATCCGAGGACGAGGCGAAGTCCGAGGAGGAAGCTCAGGTCGAAAAGTCTGAAAAGGTGGAAGCCACCGGGGTCAAGTCCCCAACTCTGAATGAGCAAGTCTTGGACTTGACTCAGGATGAGGAGGATGAGGCCTCAAAGGATGCCTCCTCCCAGAAGACAAACTCCGAGGTGCCAATAGCCGAGAAAAGCATCGACCAGACTCTTCAAGAGATCGACGCCGAGCTCGAGGCTGAGAAGGCTACCGAGAAGTCTTCCCAACTGTCTTCTGGGACCGAGACCCAGCCTGCTGAGTAGTCTTGTTATAATCTTTTTCTATGTTTCTTGTACCTTGTACTATTTTTTTACTTTTGGAACAATGTTAGCTTTAATTTGGCCGACGTGCCACTTTTGTAATCTAAACAATTACTCTTCAATGTCAGGCCAAAGTGCCTCTTTGTATTTGGACTTCCTTATCTGAATACAAGTAGAACTTTCTTTTTGCATTTCTTCTGAGTGCTTGGATGTATGCCTTTTCTTTACTATCTTATATGATTCCATACTTAGAATATTCTGCACGTCTTCAAAGCACACCTTAACTGTGTAACTTCCTAGGGGTAAAATACTCCGGGTATAACTGTTGACTATTTATCTCGGCCATGGCTAAACACTTGAAAACATTGTAGAAAATATTTTCACAAGTGCTAAATAAAACCTATCACTTTACTTTTACTTAGCAAAGCTTCTATCTTCAAATATCTTCTAAGTCTTGGTAATATGGTAATCTCGGCAAATGCGCAAATACTTCTTTAGAATTAATTTTGGCTTAACTTCAACTTGTAAATTGTTCTTAAAATTTCAACAAGTGTTAAACCAATTTTCTTTCAACATGACTCCGGCTTAACTTCAACTTGTAAATTGTTCTTAAAATTTCAACAAGTATTGAACCAATTTTCTTTCAACATGACTCCGGCTTAACTTCAACTTGTAAATTGTTCTCAAAATTTCAACAAGTGTTAAACCAGTTTTCACATGTAAGCTCCAACTTCCAAGCAATATTCTCCAACTCTCTGCCCCCTAATGTGAACTTAAGTTCCACTTGGGTTCTCATTAAACATGTGGCATTGATCTTGTCGCCGAGATCAGATTTAAACAAAGACTAGCCGAGGTCATCAACCTCGGTCTCCTTGTTAATCTAACTGATATAGGTTAATTCAACTTAGTTCAACTCTATTATATGCAAGTAGAAACTCTGCCATATAATAAGTCTAAGTTATTCGTCATGTTTCAATCAGAAATATCGCCAACTTAGTTCAACTCTATTATATGCAAGTAGAAACTCTGCCATATAATAAGTCTAAGTTATTCGTCATGTTTAAATCAGAAACATCACCAACTTAGTTCAACTCTATTATATGCAAGTAGAAACTCTGCCATATAATAAGTCTAAGTTATTCGTCATGTTTCAATCAGAAACATCGCCAACTTAGTTCAACTCTATTATATGCAAGTAGAAACTCTGCCATATAATAAGTCTAAGGCCTCATTTGGCAACAGGCCGATTTAGCCAAAAAGTCAAAAAGTTACTAAAAAAGCCAAAAAGTCAACAACTCATACCAAAAAGTCAAAGATTCTCTTTTCTCTCTACTTTTTGCACATCTTTTCGTAAAAAACCAAAAAGTCATCCCAAACATACTAATTTTTTTTAGCTCATATTTTAGCCAAATAGCCAAAAAGTTACTAAATTAGCCTGTTCTCAAACGAGGCCTAAGTGACTGGTCAGTCACACTACACAAGTTTATAAATCAAACTAAGTCTTTATTAGTACTTCGGCTAATAACAAGAAAAACAAAAAATCTAATGATAAAAAAACTTCAAATTGCAAGTATTCCAAGGTCTTAGTAACTCTTTGCATTCACTGTCTTCAAGCCGGTATGCCCCATTGCCCAGGACTGAGATGATTCTATAGGGTCCCTTCCAGTTTGGGCCAAGCTTGCCCTCTTTGGGATCCTTCTTGTTGCCGACGACCTTTCTTAGGACGAGATCCCCAACTTGGAACTCTCGTGGGTTAACCTTCTTATTATAAGCCTTGGCAAGCTGCTGCTGGTATGCCCCCAGCTGAATTGATGCCTTCTCCCTTCTTTCTTCCAGTAGGTCCAGATCTCGGGCTAAGAATGCCTCATTGGTCTCATTTTCTACTCCCTGGGTTCTGATCCCTGGGATGCCGACCTCTAGTGGAATAACTACTTCTGTGCCATAAGCCATGGCAAATAGAGACTCCCCAGTTGATTTTCTCGGCGTAGTCTGATATGCCCAGAGTACACTGGGTAACTCGTCCACCCACTTTCCCTTAGCTGCTTCCAGCCTCTTCTTGATCTCATCCAAGATGACCTTATCAGATGCTTCTGCTTGACCATTGCATTGAGGGAAGCTTGGAGTAGAGCAATAATTTTTGATCTTGTACTTTGCACAGAAGCTCTTGATAAGCTTACTGTCAAACTATGTACCATTGTCTGCTATTATTTCCCTTGGGATCCCAAACCTGGTGATGATGTTCTTCCATATGAAGCTCTTCACATCAATATCTCGAATCTTTGCGAGGGGTTTAGCTTCCACCCACTTGGTGAAGTAATCTGTTGCCACTAGCAGGTACTTCCTTTGTCCAGTTTCTTGAGGCAATTGTCCAACGAGATCCATGCCCCATTGGGCAAATGACCAAGGGCTGGACATTGGGTTCAAGTCCGCTGCTGGTTCATGTATCAAAGGTGCAAACCTCTAGCACTTCTCATACTTCTTGACATAAGCTTCAGCATCTTTCTGCATATAGGGCCACTAGTACCCCTGAGTAATGGCCCTATGAGCAAGTGACCTGCCCCCAGCGTGACTTCCACATACTCCTTCATGTATCTCATACAAGAAGTCTTCAACTTGTGAAGGATGTACACACCTCAAAAAGGGTCCAGTAAAAGATCTTCTGTAGAGATGTCCTTCTGCTGTCAGACTAAATCTTGTCGACTTCAGTCTGATCTTGTGTGCTTCTTTGTGATCATCTAACAGGTTTCCCTCTTTAAGGAATACTATTATTGCATCCATCCAGCTTGGTCCCATCTCCACACACATTACTTCATGCTCTGTGTTCAGTGGTTCTATGTTTGGACCTGACAAGTAGTCCACCATTATCGTCATTGCCTCTCCAGGTTTCATTGCACTAGCCAGGTTGGCCAGAGCATCAGCATGGCTGTTGTCATCTCAGCTAACCTGCTGTAGTCGGCAATTTTGGAATAAGACTACTAGTCTGCCCACCTCCTTTACATAGGCCGACATCCTTTCATCTCGGGTTGCGTATTCGCATGTTGCCTGGTTGACGATAAACTGTGAGTCACAGAAGACTATTACCTCGTCAGCTTCCATTACTACTGCCAGCTTTAATCCTGCGATCAGTGCTTCATACTCTACTTCATTGTTTAAGGCTTTAAACCCCAAATGAATGGATTGTTTCAGTATCTGCCCATCTTGTGATACTAGCACTACTCCTGCCCCCGCTCCTTGTCGGTTTGAACTCCCATCAACAAACAGCCAGAAGGAGTTGCCAATGTAAATACTGCAGGGCCTGAGTTTCTCTTCTTTCCTCTATTTGGTTATCCCCGACTAGGTTTCTCCTTGTTCTCCTAGACCTCGGCTCAATGGAGCCCGATGTGTGATGGAGCCTGGTGTGAACTCGGCCACGAAGTCAGCCAAAACTTGGCCTTTGATTGCTGTTCTGAGTCTGAATTCCAGGTCATATTGGCCCAACACCATTGTCTATCTGGCTATTCCGTCTGTCAGATCTCCTTGCTGCAACAGGGACTTCAAGGGATGCTCAGTTAACACCACAATTTTATGGGCTTAAAAGTAATGATTCAGCTTCTTGGAAGCCATTACCAAAGCCGGTGTTAGCTTCTCCAAGGGTAGGTATTTGGTTTCAACATCAGCTAGAGTTTTACTCACGTAGTAAACTGTCATTTGCTCTCCATTTTCTTCTCTGATGACCGCTGCACTCACTGCATGCTCTGAAACTGCCAAGTATAAGAACAGCTCCTCTCCAGGTACTGGATTTGAGAGAACTGGAGCTGTGGTCAAATACTTCTTTAAGTTGGCAAAGGTGACTTCGCACTCTTCTGTCCATAAGAAGTCTGTGGCTTTCTTCACTAAGCTGAAGAAAGGTTTACATTTGTCATAACTTCTACTGATGAATCTATTAAGGGGGTGGGAGGTATCACCTTCTCTAAAACTACTCTTGAATCTGCGAGGTACGTTACGGAGGTACCTCATCTGACCAGTCCCAGTCGTCTTCCTTTGGATCGCCTTCACACTCCGGTGATCTGAAAAGATGCCCACATCAGATCAATACAACTAACCAATATATATATATATATATAGAGAGAGAGAGAAAGAAAGAGATAGAAAGGGCTTACATGCCCTCTTACGGGCAGTAAGGAAAGCACAAGCAGAGCATCGGCTCTTCTGGAGATAAAAGCTACGGCGGCCACACCTCACATAGATGATGTGGGTCTTGTTCCCTCTCTTACCAAAACTCCATGTTCCCTTCCCCTATTTCCATTCATCCACTTCTATAAGCCCCTATACATATATTTGTATGTATAGAGAGAGAGAGATAGAGAGAGAAAAAGAGGTTACCATTGTTGCATAGATGCAAGAAACCCTAGACCTATGAGAGTTGTTTTGGAAAAGATGATAAATATATATGATGAACGAGGTGAATGTGTGTGAGTTGAGAGGTTTAGGGTTGGCTAAGTTGAATCTTGTTGAGCGTCCAGACAGGCTTCAGCCCAGTTTCACTGAAAATAAAGTGGAGGGAAATAGGGAAATAGGGAAATAGAGAAACAGAGAATGAGAGGGACAAAGATAAAGAGAGGAAGAGAAAGACCTCAATGTTGAAGCGAAGCAATGCGAGCGGCAGTGGCAATGAAGATCGAGGGTGAACGACGGTGGAAGACCGACGGTGACTGTGAACGACGAATCAACGATGGTGAGTCTGTGTGAGAGAGAGAGAGACAGAGAGAGCAAGAGACTGAACTTGTTTGGGTGTATCTACAGAGTGATAGAAAATATGAAAAAAAATAAAATAAATCATAACTAATAAAATGGGCGGTAATGTGAGAGTATTCCCACCAAAAAATAAATCTGTGTCTTTTGAAATTGTTTAATTTTATTGCCGACTAACTGTTTTTTGGTCACCAAAAATAAGTATTTGCCGACCACATTTTTTGTCAGCAAAGATCAAAAATTAAAAAAAAAAAATCATTAATATTTGGCAACAAAAGGCTAGATTAATTGCAGAAAATGTACCTTCGCCAACAAACCCTTTTAGTCGCCAAATCTCAATCAATGACGACTAAAATATTAGTCGCTAAAAGTATTAATTTGGAGACTAGTTTTTTTTGGTTGCTGAAAATAAGTTTTTGGCGACCAAAGTATTAATTTGGAGACTAATTTTTTTTGGTTGCTGAAAATAAGTTTTTGGCGACCAAATTTTTGGTCGCCAAAGAAAAAAATAATTTTTTATTTTCCATTCGGCGACTAAATTGCTTTAGTAGCCAAAACTCAATATACGACAACTAAAGTATTTTTTGGTCGGGAAAAATAAATTTTTGGCGACTAAAATTTTGGTCGCCAATTCCACAACTAACTTATTTTTTATCTTCCGCGACCAACTTGTTTTTTGGTCGCCAAAATGTAACCTTCCGCGATCAAATTTATGGTTAGTCGCCAAAAGCATATCACTTTCTGCGACCAACTCATTTTTTGGTCGCCAAAATATGACCTTCTGCGACCAACTCATATTGGTTGTCAAAAATAATGATCATTCACGACTAATAAATATTTGATCGCCAAAAGATAACTTTTAGCTACCAACTTTTATATTGGTCGCAGAAAGTGAACGCTAAAAGTGTAAATTCTTGTAGTGCACCAAAACTCAAAGCCTTCCATGCACTATCTTGGAGTTCTCTAACCCTACGTCTCATAACCCTACCTTCTCCACCTTCCATCACCAACCTCACCACCCTCTCAACCTTCTCCGTCCCAATCACTCTCTTCCCTTCATCCGCCACCGGCTTCATCGCCACCCCCACCTCCTCCTCCGGTATGCCAACATTCATTCTTTGCTCCACATAAAGCGGTCACGCAATCATTGGCAATCCATGAACAATACTCTCCAACGTCGAATTCTACCCACAGTGAAACAAAAATCCCCCGGTGGCCTTGTGGTGAAGCACCGCCGCTTGTGGGGCACACGATGGGACCATCAACCCAACTCCCTCCGTCCTCTTAATGAACCCCTCCAGCAAATATTCCGTGGGATCTTCTAAATCTGTGGGCCCCATGTTAAAAAATGTTGCCGAAGCACTCACATCGGTCCCGTGTGATGGAGAGGAAGGTGACGCAGAAGCCGTGGTGGAGGATGAGGCGGGTGGAGAACTGGAGGAGAGGGATGATGTGACCCATGCCTGGGCTTGGGAGGACTGCAATCTGGGGTTTTGCGGATTCTTCAGCTACCACGCCATGGTTTTGGTGTTGAAGGCTTGTTTGGAAGGAATGAACAGACAAAAGATTATATTCAGTGTGCTCTCTTGTCTGAGACACACAACTTTGCTGGAAATATCATTATGTATTTATAGGTGAAAAAATGTAAGTTCCAAGAATTAGAGTTTCAGAATTTATTTAGAATGTTTATGTGTGTTGGAGATTAAATTGTTGAAATATAAAGTTCAAAAATGAAATGAATCTGAATCGTTGATTCTTATTCTAAAGTAAATTTTGAATAGATGAGTGTGGTCCAGCTGGAGAGCACTGGCAGAATAGATGGCACCTGACTGACCTGTAACAGAAATATAAGAATCCCGCGGTGGTTTCGACCACCCGGGGGCACTCCGACGATCAAGTCAGTATATCTCTCAAAGATAAATCAAGTACTAAACTCACAAGCTTGAGTATCAAAAGCATACCTTAGACCCATGGGGGTGCCTCTCTTTTATAGCCAATACAATCCTAGTCCCAAAAGGAGCCTGGCCCTAATGGACTTAGGATTACTGCTAATCTGGGACTCCCAGTGGGATTAGGATAAACTCTCTAAGAGTCTTATCTTTACCCAAACTGAAGTCTTCTTCCAATCTAGGACTCTTGTCCATATCCAAGTTGAGTTCCCTCTTTATTTTAGGACTCTTGTCCCTTATCCACTTATCTCGGATTCCGATATCTTCGGAGATAACCTCGGCCTTGCCGAGATCACCTCGGCGTCACGACCAGGACACGTGGCACCTTGGCTGACACGTCGGCGTCACCTTGCCACGTGTTGGTACTCAGAAAATATATCCCCACAACTGCCCCCTAGGTTCTATTACCTCGGCATTCTGAGGTGATAGAACCTACACTGTTTCGTTCATCTGTGCCCCTCTGTCCGAGATCAAACTCGCCGACCTCAAAGTTCCCTGGACTTCGCTGTCACTGATGTCAAGAATCAAGTTTCATGCTTTCCAAGCTGCTTGAAATCGCACCTCCTAGCCGAGGTTCTGGTTCCATTAATTCGAAAATTCCAAGAGTTTTTGCAACTGCTCCACTCACACTCTCTGGTGAGTTCCCGATTTCCAGTCACTTATTTGACTCCGGCGATTTTCATATCGGCGTTCATTTCACTTTGTAGGTTCATAAACTCTTACTTTTTTATTAAGCTCAATCTTTCATAACTCTTCTGATTTACTTTGAATCTGTTTATTTGCCCTCTGTTGTCTTCTATTTTTGTCTATTTTCAAGTTTTTGATTTCTTATTGCAAAAATGCCTGGAACTGTTCTTTGTCATATCCGCTTTCTGTTGCTAGTATCATGTCTGGGTCATTACTTTCTTGTTCTTCACATACTTACTTAGTGCCTGTGCACTTGGCTTTATTCTTTGAACTTTGTCATCTTCTTGACTTCTGTTTTTCTCCTCCGGTAAAGCTTTACGTCATTCTGTCATTGTCGTCAGACTTTGGCAATTCTCATTTCGACTTCCCTCTTTCTGGTAAGCCACTATTCCTCCTGGTTTTATTTCTTGTTGCTTTCCAAGAAGCTCTGCTTCATTGTTAATCACCATTGCTTGTTTTACCCGTTATTTCCAAATCATCTTCTTGGCTACACACTGTTCACATATCTGTTGATTTCTGTCACTGTTCTTGGCTTGACACACCTGTGCAATCCTTTTGTCTTAATTTCCTGATAGCTTCATCACCATTTTTGATTTACGAATTACATTCTTGTTTCTGTTTTCTGTGTCTTTTCCCAGATTCTTGCTTTCAATCTTTGCCTTCAAACTCCGAGGTGCCAATCGCCAAGAAGAGCTTGGATCAAACTCTTCAGGAGGTTGATGCTGAGCTCGTGGCTAAGAAGGCTGCTGAGAAGTTCTTTCCAACTGTCTTCTGGGGGTGAGACACAACCTACCGCTGATGCCGAGTAGTTTGCTTCCTTCTTAAAATTGATGCCGAGGTAGCGGTAGAGAAGCTCCTCCAACTGACTGCCGAGGCTGAACCATTGTCGTCCGTCGAAGTAGATTAGTCCGACGTTCTTGCTTTCAGTCCCTAGTTTTTTAAGGTCTTCATTTTTGTACTTGCCAACTTTCTCAGCTCCTAACAAGCTAGTTGGTCATCTCGGTTGATCATATCTTGGAAACGTCTTTCAGTGTTATCTCGGCTATACCAAATTTGTAAATTGCTACAAATTTCAACAAGTGGTAGACTTCATAATCTTCGGTTAACTCATCTTGTAATTTGCTCAAGAATTTCAACAAGTGTTAACATTCCTTGCTCCTTAATTATCATTCCTTCCCCCTATACCTTCTCCCTGCCCCCTAACGTGAACGTAAGTTGTACTTAGGATCATATTAGGGAAGTTGGCTTCGTGCCGTAGTCACAGACCTGATGTGTTCTTCTTTCGCCGATGTACTAAAACTTCTGGTATTTAATTCACCCCCTTTAGACCCTCTTTCTCTTGGCCTTTGCAAACTATCATCGCTATTTCTTGAAGCATTTATTCCTTTTCACAATTCTGGTCACCACTTCTGGCGTGCATTTAGTGGTTCTAATCAAAACGACGTTTGACTCCGGCAAATCTTTTGTCGACATTTAACTTTGTGCACTCTTTAACTTGTAAATTCTCTCAGAATTTCAACAAGTGTAAAACATTATTTCGGTTTAACCTCGGTTAAGTATCATCTCAATTTAACTTCAGTTAAACATCACCTCAGTTTAACTTCGGTTAAACATCATCTCGGCTTAACTTCGGTTAAGCATCATCTCAGTTTTTGAAGTTTTTCCTTCTTTCTTTGTCGCTTGTACTCCTGTACCTTTTTGTTCTTTAGATAATGTAAGCTCTGCATATGGCCGATGTGCCTCCTTGTTCTTGAATGTCTAATTCAACTTTCCTTCTCTGAATGAAGCGCTCTTCGTCGCCCTCCTGGACGAGGATTTTCTTCAGTGTCTCTTCACTCTTTTTGGCTGGCTCCTTGCCGACATCATCTAGGACCTCCATGTCCTCGTCTTCAATCTCTGCCTTCCCTGGTTCCTGAATGTTTGCAGGTAGTTTTCATTGCTGCCATGGAGCAATTCTTTGCATGCAATTGGTCTCTTCTGACTTCTTCAATCCCATGTTCTGTGGGGAATCGCAATAGTTGATGCAACGTTGAGGGAACTGCCCCCATTGTATGCAACCATGGCCTTCCCAAGATGATATTGTATGGTGAGGGCGTGTTAATCACCATGAATTCTGTCCTGATCTTCTTCTAACTGCTCTTACACGATTCTATACTTAGAATATTGTGCATGCCTTTCATACTTTGCCTCCTTTGTGCAATCTTCTCGGGGTTACATACCTCGGGTATAATAGCTATAAAACTTTTACTTCAGCAAGATACTGACCTGCAAACTTTTCATAAATTCTAACAAGTGTGAAACATATACTACTCAATGTTAACTTTGCAAACTTTTTCTCAAGTTTCAACAAGTGTTTAAACGATGATCTCGGTCTAGCCTACTTGTAAATTGCTACAAATTTCAACAAGGATTAACATATACTGTAACAGGGATCAACAAGGATTAACATAACAAGTGTTAAACAATAATCTATTTGTAAATTGCTACGAATTTCAACAAGTGTTTAAACAACATACTTAGCTTTTTACTCAACCTGTAAGTTGCTGCAAATTTCAACAGATGATCACATGTCGGCTTAACATTATCTTGTAAATTGCTACAAATTTCAACAAGTGTTAAGCATCTTCTCCGGTTTAACCAACCTGTAGATTGCTACAAGTGTTTAGCAATAACCTCGGCTTTACTTCGACTTGTAAATTGCTACAAATTTCAACAAGTGAAGATAAGGAATCAGCTTAATTCCAACTTGTAAATTGCTACAAATTTCAACAAGTGAATTAAGGAATAATCTCGGCTTAACTTCGGTTAAGCATCGTCTCGGTTTCACTTCGGTTAAACATCATCTGGGCTTAATCTTCGGTTAAGCATCATCTCGGCTTAACTTCGGTTAAACATCATCTGGGCTTAATCTTCGGTTAAGCATCATCTCGGCTTAACTTCGGTTAAGCATCATCTCGGCTTAACTTCGGTTAAGAATCGTCTTGGTTTAACTTCGGTTAAACATCATCTGGGCTTAACTTCGGTTAAGTATCGTCTCGGCTTAACTTCGGTTAAGCATCGTCTTGGTTTAACCAACTTGTAAATTGCTGCAAATTTCAACAAGTGGTAAACACATTCTTCTTCTCTCTGCCCCCAATGTGAACTTAAAATCCACTTGGGTTCTCATCATGTAGCTTCGACCTTGTCGCCGAGGTTGAATTCAATCCGAGGTTGTCGGCCTTGGTTTCTCTATTGATCTTACTTGGCTCCAACCTGAGTTTGATTTTCGGCCTCGCATCGGCGAGCCGTTTCTCTTTTCTTGTTCTGATGCCTTTGTTCCTGGCATGTCTTCCTCGGCCCTAGCATACTTCTCAATTCTGGCCAACTTTAGTCTGATCTTGTGTGTTTCCTTTTTATCTTCTGGGATTTGAGATCTGCTCATTGTGCTCTTCTCTTCTCGGACTCAGGTCCTGAGATCTTATCTTCTGGAATCTTGGATCTACTCACTTAGGTTGAGCTCTTCTTTTCTCGGACCTACTCATCTAGGCCGAGATCATGTCTTCTGGGATCTGGGATCCGGGATTTGCTCACTCAGGTTGAGCTCTTCTATACTTGAATGTTATCTTCTTGGGAGCGCTCATGCCCCCTGTCTTTGCATCCCTTCTAGAAGGGTCTTCGTTCCTCCGCAGGTATCTATCCTTTCATACCTGGAGGTCGTCTTCGTTGCTTCGATCTGTTGTCTTTGGTGCGTCACCTTCCTGGCCGGCTTCTTTCACTCCGTGACTCTGGTCACGAGTGTCTGTGTTGCTATTGTCCCCTTCAACGTAGAGATCAATAGGTCTTCCACTCCCAGCAGGAGCGTAGTCTCTAATCTAGTCATTCTGTTCGTCATTGGCCATCTATTCTTCTTTCTTTCCCACAGACGGCGCCAAATTGTGTGGGTGATTTTCCGACCACACTGCCCGCTTAGTAACCAGCTGGAGAGCACTGGCAGAATAGATGGCACCTGACTGACCTGTAACAGAAATATAAGAATCCCGCGGTGGTTTCGACCACCCGGGGGCACTCCGACGATCAAGTCAGTATATCTCTCAAAGATAAATCAAGTACTAAACTCACAAGCTTGAGTATCAAAAGCATACCTTAGACCCATAGGGGTGCCTCTCTTTTATAGCCAATACAATCCTAGTCCCAAAAGGAGCCTGGCCCTAATGGACTTAGGATTACTGCTAATCTGGGACTCCCAGTGGGATTAGGATAAACTCTCTAAGAGTCTTATCTTTACCCAAACTGAAGTCTTCTTCCAATCTAGGACTCTTGTCCATATCCAAGTTGAGTTCCCTCTTTATTTTAGGACTCTTGTCCCTTATCCACTTATCTCGGATTCCGATATCTTCGGAGATAACCTCGGCCTTGCCGAGATCACCTCGGCGTCACGACCAGGACACGTGGCACCTTGGCTGACACGTCGGCGTCACCTTGCCACGTGTTGGTACTCAGAAAATATATCCCCACAAGATGATTCTAGATTTATAATTTTATGATTATAAGTGAGAGAAAAAGCAGAAGTTAGAATATGAGTTAGGTGATGTGGAATTGCCTGCTTATCGAGTGGTATCTGCTTATTTTTTTCATTATTTTTTTATTTATAAAATTATGTAATTCTTTTAGTTTTTTTTATTGATCGAGTATATTATCAATATGAAATTCTCGATACACATAATAATTATTAAAAAAAATTATTAAAATAAATATAAATGATATATTATATATAGCAATAATATAACACACTTAAAAATATTAATGTATAAGGCTTTGTTTGACATATAGGATTTGAGTTAAAATAGTTAAAAAATATAAAATAAATTAAAAAGTCAATAAGACAAAATATCACATTTAAATCATAATCATTTTATTTTTTCTTTCTTAGAAGTCAAAAAAATTAAAAAACTTATTCCAAATAAAACTTTTTAACTTCAAATTAAAATAATCAAAAAATTAAAAAATCACATCCCAAACTAAGGTTAACTTTCACTCTACACAACCATATTATCAATTCAAATTCGAAGACATTCTTAACAAAATTCTCGAACATATTCTTGTCGGTCCTAAGGACTCGGTAATATCAATACAGGAGCATTGGATGACCTGGGTTTAAAAATTCAAGTTATTTCAATATAGTAAATTATTCTTATTTTTTAAAAATTTAAATTTTTATTTATTATTATTTTTAAGATAATGCGTTTGTGTAGTAAAATTTATTGACAACAAATTAGAAGAAAAAGAAAAGTGAGTTGTCTATTATATATACACCAGTGTATATTCGTGTCTAAAGGCATGATGCATAGAGAGGAAAATAAAAAAGGGGAGAAAATAAAAAAAATAAAAATAAAAGGAGAAAGGTAGGATAATGCGATCATTTATGGAATTATTCATGGAATCATGGGAGGGTGGGTGAGAAAAGAAAAAAGTATGAGAGAGAACCGGGAAAGTAGAAAATGTACACGTAGAATACATCACAGCCGTTGTTTTGTAATTTGAACAGATCTAAACCGTCCAAATATCTTAATAAACAATTTCAAAAATAAAAATAAGTGAACAAAAAGGAGAAAAAAATTAAATAAATAGAGAGGAAAATAAAAATGGAAGAAAATAAAAAAATGAAAAGAAAATGAGGAAGGTAGGATCATGGGATCATGGGAGGGTGGATGAAAAAGAAAAAAAATAAGAGAAAGAAACAGGAAAGTAGAACGACCCCGCTACGTAGCTCGAATCCGTGGCTCGACACCAAAACGACGTCGTTTTGGTGTCTTTGTTTTTTTTTCTTTTTTTTTCTTTTCTTTTTCCTGATTTTTGTTGCAGAAGGAAGATGAAAAAGAAGGGTGGAGAAGAAGAGAAGGGAGGAGGAGGAGGAGGAAGGAGGAGGACTGGAGGGGGCATATTCACATGGGGGAGGAGGAGGAGGAGGCGGAGCCGGAGCCGGAGGCGACGGCGGTGGTGTTGCAACGATCGCTGGTGCTGCGACGACCAGCGGCGGCGAGGCGACGGCGGTGGTGATCTCCTCTCCTCCTCTCTCTTTCTCCCTCTCTCCTCCTCTTTCTCTTCTCCTCTCTTCTTCCTCTCTTCTCTCCCTCTTCCCTCTTCCTCTTTTCTCCTTTCTCTCTGTCTCTGTCTTCGAATTCGAGCCATTTTTCGAGCCACAGATTCGAGTTACCAATTTTTTTCCAAAGTAGAAAATGCACGCGTAAGATACATCACAGCCGTTGTTTTGTAATTTGAACAAATCTGAGCCGTCCAAATGTCTTAATAGGACAAATGTGTAAAAATCTTATTGTCTTATTATATAGATTTTAATTATACGATATTATATATATATATATATATGTAGAAGATATAAATTAAGCAATCACACAATTACATAGAAAACATGATTTAACGTGGAGAAAAAAAAATTGAGAATCCCTTAAACAAAAACTAAAAAAGCACATTAGTAATAATCAAAGATTATGTATGTACACAAGACCCAGACTTATGCCTCTTTTGATGAGAGGTTAAAAACTAATTTTTTAACTTTTAATCTCTTTTGGGTCATATCATTTTTTTATTTTTGTTACACATTTTTTTTAAAAAAAAAAGGCTAAAAAAAGCCAAAAAATTAGTTTTTAATCTCCTTTCCAAAACAACCCTTAAATCCTAGTTAATCTAATCCGAAGAGCAATTTTATAGTTGATCCCCAAGCTCTACTGTTTCAATCATCATTTATACAGTATTTTGATTGTCGTTTAGAGCATCTTCAATCATTTACCAAATAATTCATCGAATTTGAATAAAAAAAAGCAAGAATTCGTCTACCTGATATCGGTCTCTCTAACGATACTGTCATCAAAGCATAGGTCAACCGGTGGGGCGACCGGCCGAACATCCGGCCGGTCGACCGACAACTGTGTTCATACAATTCAGTGCAAAGCGTGGGGCTTCACTACCAGCCTAATATGAAAACCCCCAAGTCAATTCCATGAAAACAACAATCTCTTCTCTCGCAACCAGACACACACTAGCCAACAGTGATTGGGTGTTCAAACAGAGAGACACTACTACTCTCTTTGATCGACACCTCGATGAGATTCTGATTTCCACTTTCAAGCTCACTCTTCTATATCTTTTTCATCTTCATTTGACTTTTCTCCCAATATGGGTTCAAGAGCTGAATTTGAGCTCGAAATCCCTTTTTTCTTTGGTGGGTTTGAACTGAATTTTTTATGGGATTTATTTGTTGAGTATTGGGGTTTTGATTGATTTCATTTAAAAGGGGATGTCTCTGAGAAAGATGAGAACGCCTCAACAATGATAGCGTTTTGTCCCAAAGCTAAATGATAGTCTTTTAGCACTGATATTGTTTATACTGGTTTTATGAGTTTTCTATAAGGAGAAGCTGATAATAGGGGTGTTTGGTGGGGCTTTTTTGAGTCAACTTATGCCTTCTGATTTTTAAAAAGTTATTTTGGACTGTTTGGTTAAACTTATTTCAAACAGTTTCTGATTCTAACAACTTATTTTAAGTCAAAAAAGCTGATTCTGAGAAGCTGCTCACCCATTGCTTCTGATTATCAGCTTCTGCTGTGGACATATTAATTTACGATTATACTCTTAGATTTTTTTTATTTTTTATTTTTTTAAAAATAGAAAAAGACTCAAATGGACTATAGAATATTATTATTATTTATTATGAGAAATGTAGACAAATAGTGAATAATAAAAAATAAAAGTTAATTGAAAAAGTTACTTCACAGCTTATTTAACAAACACTATTCAGCAACTTAAATCTATAATCCAACTGTTATACCAAATAGATTAACAACTTTTGATTAAAATCATAATCTATAATTTATTAAAGTATAATTTATAATCTGTTTTAACAGATATACCAAACAGCACCAATATACCCTATTGAATTGGGTACATTTTTCTGATGTGGTTTTCAACGTGACGTGTGCATATATCGATGGGCAATTTTTATTGATTAGAATGTAAGAGCATCTCCAAGAGGCTTGCTATATCCTATTTTCAACCAAAGTAGCAAGCCAAAGCCCAAAAAGAGACCTCCAGCAGCCTCATCAAATCCTTCTACAATTTGATCCAAGCAACAGTTGCTAGCTACCTGAAGCTAGCAACTGTTCATGTGCTATATATTTTTTTATTACTTTTTTTCTATGTATTAATGATGATCAAACTATTTACAAATTTATATATTAATATATATATATATATATATGAGTAAAGTTGAAAGAAATAATATTTTAAAGGGGATAGTTAAAGTAAAGAGTATTACTGGAATGTGTATTGAAAAAAGGATTAGCTAAATTAATAAAGTGAAATTTTGGGTAGTTACTTTGGTGAGGATTGCTGGAGATGCTCTAAATGTGAAAAAATTATCTGCAGGTGGAAACATGTTCGCTAGTTGTGGGTAACAGAGTTTAGGAGTTTCAGTGCTTGAGAAAACGAGTGGGATTTGCAGAGTTGGAAGATTTTGGAAGCAGGGACGACTGGTGGGACCATCCGGTGGAACATCCGGCCGGACTTCCGGCCGGTTGTCCGGTAGACCCACTTTCAACGTAAATACACAGTGTGATGAAATCTGTTTCACTTCTCATTTTGGTGAAATTTTTAGTACATTCTCAATTTGATATCCGTTTGGTGAAATTGTTGGAGCCATACAAGTAATATTTTTTTACTAAATTTAAATCTGATGATAAATTTGATTTACCGTTGGAGATGGTCTTATATTGTCAGATTCTAACACAGAATCTATTATTTATTCCGATATCATATTAAAGTATGGTTTGAGATATTCTAAATAAGTGTATTTTTTTAACTTTTTGTAAAAAGA
Organism: Camellia sinensis; assembly: GCF_055761805.1. Lineage (NCBI taxonomy): Eukaryota > Viridiplantae > Streptophyta > Magnoliopsida > Ericales > Theaceae > Camellia > Camellia sinensis. The sequence continues at coordinate 211,957,926 of NC_138963.1, read as the reverse complement.
TGTGTAGAAACATAGAGAGAAAATATTAATTGATGTGACCAAAAAAAAATAAAAAAAGATAGACTAAAATAGGGTACCCCAAACAAGGCCTAAATGGTTAATTATTATCATATTTCTAAATTTGAACAATTAAATAAGCGACAATGCTACGTAGCTCAAATTTTGTGGCTTAAATGGCCAAAATGACGTCGTTTTGAGTATAGAACAACATAAAAATGGCTAAAACGACGTCGTTTTGGCCATTTGAATCACTTTTGAATCACAAAATTTGAGTTACGAGACATTTTTCTTAAATAAGTAATAATTTTATTATTTTTAAACATGACAAGACAAGTGTATACTTTATTTCTTCAACAGTGAAGAAAGAGCACCTTGTTCTTCCGTTAGTGGTTCCGAATTGGTTGCAAATTGCCAACATGATTGCTGTTGATGCCATATTCTCCTCAGTCACCAGTCATTTTCAGATTACCATCACTAGTTTTCTTTAAGGTTGTGTTTGATTAGACGGATTAGATTAAGAAAATTGTAATCTATCAAACTATTAATCTTAGGATATATTGTCTCGGGACTATTTGGTTGAACTAAATTTGTATCCTATGATTGTTTAGTCATGGGATTAGATGTCTCGATTGAACTATTTTTAGTTATCTAATATTTGTTTGAGATATTATGGAGAATGATAAATGGTCAAATGACTATTTTATAATTTTCAATTATTTACTAAGTAATAACAATATTAAACATAACTTTAATATTTTAATTATTTTTAACTAGATTAAATAAAATTTTATTTTATTTTATTTTTTGCACAATATTTTAATTATTTTAATTTATTATTTTCAATTAAATTAAATTTATAATTTATAATTTATATTTTTTATTTAATATAAAATTTTAAATTAACGACAATAAAAAATAATTTTATTTAATATATAAATTAAATTTTCAACAACACAAAAAAATTTAATTTATAAGGCTAAAATTTTTAATTTATTATTTTTAAATAAATTTAATTTATAATTTTTATTTTTTATTTAATAGATAATTTTAAATTAACAACACTTAAAAAATAATTTAATTTAATATGTAAATTTAATTTTTTAACAACACAAAAAATTTAATTTATAAGGTCATAATTTATAATTTATTATTTTTAATTAAATTTAATTTATAATTTAAATTTTTTATTTAATATATAATTTTAAATTAACAACGCTAAAAAAATAATTTATAAATGTTTATAAGACTATTTTATCATTTTCTAATTGTTTGCTAAGTAATAGCATGGAAAGTAAAATGGACATTTCACAAAATAATCACATGGGATACTAATCTCATGGTTTCTATCTCACCTTCCCCATGGGATAGGATAGTCCCATATTAGTTGGACTAATAATCCGAGAGAACTATTAGTTCGGAATAAAAAAAATGAAACAAACAACGGACTATTAGTCCCACCGGACTAATAGTCCAATCACACCCGGTAATCCTTCAAAACAAACACACCGGGCCCGTTTGTTTTGGGAGATAGAATGGAGGGGATTGATAGTGAGGGGATTAATAATAAGGGGATTGTTAGTGAATGGATTAATAGTGAGGAATTGTTAAATTATTTTTATATAGAATAATAAAACAAATAAAAAAATATAAAAAATTAAACATTATTTTTAAAAAAAATTCCCAATATATAAAAAATAGAAAAAATAAAAAAAATTCTAATTCCCTCACTATTTTTCTAAGGGCATGGCTTCTGTTCAGTCCTTAATCGGACTGGACCGTACTGTTGGGCCCGTGGAGGTCCACCACAGGTCCCGTTTTGATAATATGAACCGTTCAATGTGTAGAACACGTCGAGTACTATAAGCCTGTAAAAAATCACGTTGATCAGATATCAGTAGCTATGTGATCAAATCAGTTTTGTATAAAAAAAAATGAACGGTAAATAAATTAATGGTTGACAAAAATTTGTTTTGATCACATAGCTATCAATATCCGATCAACGTGATTTTTTACAAGCATATAGTACTCAACGAATTCTACATACCAAACGGTTCAGATTATCAAAACGGGACCCGTGGTGGGCCTCCACAGGCCCAACAGCACGGTCCAGTTCGATTAGGGACTGGACAGGAGCCAATGCCTTTTTCTAATACCTCCTCCTTACCAATCCCCTTTCCAAAGAAACTACTAATACTAAGGGGCTAATAGTCCCCTCCCCATCTCTCAAAACAAACACCTCATTAGTAATACCAAGGGATTAATAATCTCAATCCCCTCCCTATAACCCCAAACAAACGGGTCTAAGTGCTTTGTTTGACCATAATTCAAATATTTTTGCCTAGGTAATTTTATTTACTCAGAATGTTTTATCAGAATTTCAACATCAAAACTAGTGTGAGGTGGTGATTTAAATTCGATGTAATAAAAGTCTCACTTAAAGTAAATCTAAATCGTACATTTTAATTTTGGATAAAATTCTGATTTTTATTTTTAGTACGTAGCCAAAAAAAAATGATATTATTTGAAACTCTGCCATGCTGATGCTAGTGATTGATTTAAGACTTGTGATAATGGTTTTGAATTATTTTTAAACAGAAAAATGGACCGGATTAAGGGTTCATTAGTTAATTGATCTGTGGTGTAATAATTACGTTATAAATATATTAATACATAAATTAAAAATACAAGTATTAAGATATTTTATAGCTCGATGAGATAGGAAACATGGAGATTGGAATGCTAGGCAATTGCTTGCATCTTGGAATAGGTTTCATGGTTTACATCTTAAGAGTCAAATCCAATTCTAGCATCATATTTTATTTTATTTTTTTTAGATTCATATGAAAACAAAGAACAAGAGTTAAAAGAGCTAAGATTACAGCAAAGAGAGGGCTAGTCCCTCACAAAACTAGTTCCAGGCATGTCCTCAATAAGAAAAGTTGCAACTTCAGCTGGAGGGTTGTCAAGAAAAACATGTTCATTTTGATCCACTCCCAAGTTGGCTAGGAGGTCACCTAGCATCATATTTATTGCTGAAGCGGTTTCGGATCAACTATTTTTGGAATATAAATTCCATTCTGCTTCATGATTGGTGCATTGCAATTTAACAAGCTAATCATAGCATGTTGACATAACCCCCACATGTCCCAAATGACAACAAAATTGAAAGCTCAGGTTTGGAACTTTGGATAAGACCAGACCAGACAGCAAAGAATGGCCTAATTAGACTTTTTCAATAATAGCATATGCACCAAGAAGAAAAAAATGATACCAAAAATAAAATTTTGTAAACTGAATTTAATATAAGTGTGTCTCGTGGCAAAACAAATCCGAATTTCCATCAAAATACTTAGCTTTTTCATTTAATTTTAAATGTTACCACGCGCAACTATCACTCACCAATCTTCCTTGTCCTCCCTGTTCCAAACTATCTCCTCACCACATGATCAGTACTAGAAAAAATGATCGTGGTAACGAGGGATTTGGAACACGAGTCTAGGGCAGAAACATCTAATGGATGAACTACTTGCAAGTTGCAACTGCAATAAAGGGGAATGATTAAAGTTGAGTAGAGTTTCTAAAGCACTTGTTCTCTTGGGGAGAGGGGGAAGCATATTACAAGACTCACTCTTCTATGACTAATAATTCAATGAAACTAAAACAAGATAATGGACCTTACTTTGCCATCCAACAAGTTGCTTCTATTATCTATTATCAAGACAAACTATCTTTAAATAATTCAATTTTCTTCAGGTTTTCCCACAAGAGTCTACAGAGGAGAAAAAAACTCCTTGATCCCAATGAAAAGAAAGGAACTCACAATAGCTACATGTGATACTTGTGAAAACAACACAAACAAATTAAACAATGTCATGTAATCACCAAATGATCAAAAAAAAAAAAAAAAAAAAAGGTTAAGAGGTAAAAACAGCACATGAAAATGCAATTACTCCCAAGAATCAAATTCGGTTCAAGATCTGCATTTCTACAAGCAACTAATCAGAGACTTCCACAGAATGGCTGCATTTTAAACCAGCGACAGAAGCTCAATGCTGTTATGGTTGCATGCACAAATTACAATGCAAGCCATCCATTAGTAGAAGCTTAATTTCGAGTCTTCCCACTTCCAAGAGTGAGTTCCAAATCATCCAATCCCACCTCATGAATCCTCTCCCCTTCCCATGGCTTCACCGGGATGGTCTCAAACTCAAATTCTGGGCCTTTCCCCTTCTCTGTCGTTGCATCATTGGGAGACAAGTGGGGAGCCATAGGTCTGACCAGATTGAAAGTTGGGGATTTGGGGATCAAACTTGGTGCAAAAGTTTGGAAGCTCATCCAATGGTTTGAATCAACAGTGGAGGTTTCAGACTCGGTGCATTCAGGTATGGTGACTGGAGCAAAACGCTGACATCGAGTTGGGCTTGCTGGGGCAGAAGCAGCAAAGAAAGGATAATCATTCAAGGAGGCCATACATTCTTTAGCAAGGGACTCCCAAGTGGCTTTCTTCTTAGGAGGTCTAGAGGTTGGGGATGAGAGTGGAGGGGTTACGGGGGCACTGTTTGAGATTCGGATAGGAGGGAGAGATGAAGGAATGGAATTGCGCAGATATGCAAGCACATGAGATGATGGGTTGCCATCAAGGCGGGATGGGCTGGGAAAGGAAGAGGATGAAGGACTGGGCTGGTAAGAAGGAATTGGGCTTGGGAAGGAAGAGGATGAAGGACTCGGTTGGTAAGAAGAAAATGTACTTGGGAAGGAAGAGGATGAAGGACTCGGTTGGTAAGAAGAAAATGTGCTCGGGAAGGAAGAGGATGAAGGACTCGGTTGGTATGAAGTAATTGAGCTTGGAAAGAAAGAAGATGGCAGAAAAGGTCTTTGGGAAGAGCATGGAGTTACATTGGTTGAAGTGCCTCCAATTTCAGATGGAGGCGGTTTGCATCCCTGGATTATTCAAATTTCAATAATTTATTAGAACTTAGACGGCGCATCAATGATTACACATAGAAACAATTGTTGAAAATGCAATTGATTGAGCTGCACAAGTTGATCATAATAAGATATGATCATCCCTCCCACCCTATATCAATCAGACCTCAAAATTTGTCACTTTATTTTTGTATGATCAAAACACACGAAGATGATAAGCAATCACAAAGTAAAATGAAAAACATTGGTGCTTCAAGCTTCAGCTGTTTAGTTCCGTTTTCGCTTTCAGCTTTCATCTTTCATCTTTCATGTTCTAGAAAACAACACAATGAAAAGTTTGAAAAAAAAACACCCGTATTGTGTTGAAGAACTGAATAATCTACTGAAAAAAATCACAAGCTGCTAATTAAGCTGAGCTAGTTCCAATTGATGGCAACAATTTCGGAAGAATAAAAACAAAATCGAAGAGAGAAGAAGATGATGACAGAGCATTTAAACATTCTTCTACCCAGCTAAAAAAACAACAAAACCCCAAAAGAATATCAGCATGGCACTCATTAATTCCCAGAATTAACAACCCCCAAACAATAGATGATGATAAAGAACAACAATTATAATCTAGATATGAAAAACCCGCTGTCAAGAACTATAGATCAATATAAAACCAAGCAGAAAAAATTGAAGAAAGGCATGTAGAGAGAGAGAGAGAGAGAGAGAGAGAGAGAGACCTTGCGATAGGTGGTGCCATCGGGTTCGACTGTCCAACCAGCTTCGGAGCAGAGAGCTTTCAAGACCTCGTTGTTGTCACAGTGCTTGGGTAGGTTGTAATTGCCCTGAGCTCTCAATCCGGAGTATATCTTGGAGGCTAGGGCTCTCCTCCTCCTCTCTCTCCTCCTGTTGTTCTCTCTCTCCCTCCACGACGGCTTCCTCCTCCCTCCTCCTTCTGCTCCTCCTTCCGCTTCCGCCGCCGCCGCCAATGCTGCTGATGATGAAGATGATGCGGCCGATCCTCCCTCCCAAATCATCTCTCTCTCTCTCTCTCTCGATTTCTCTCTCTCTAGAAACACATATCACCAGGGAAACCTAGGCTTGGGGGGGGGGGGGGGGGTGTGGGTATTGTGGCGTGGGGAAAGTGAGGAAGGAAGGAGTACTCACGAGGAACAGGCTTCTCCCCTGCCCTGCGTTAGAAGAACTTGCAGGTGTAGAAGGATCTGTGTGTGTGAGAGAGAGATGTGTGTTTTGACAGAGAAGCTCTTCTTTATTAGGAATGTTGAGGTGTATAGGCTTAGAGCATCCCCACCAGAATTTTAAGAATAATGTTACGACTAATGTTAGGTATTATAAAAATAAATATTATTGAAATTATGATCAAAAATTTTTTATCGTTAGATTACCTATATAAGAAAATATTACATATTAATTAAAGGATAAAAAATTTTTATCAAATATTTTATGATATTTTTTTATGATACTTAAGGGTTATTTGGGATGACCTAAATAAGTGTGTTTTTTATTTTTTTACGAAAAGATGTGTAGAAAAGTAGAGAGGTGATGTGATAAAAAAAGATGAAAAGACAAAAAGATGAATTATTTTGTGTATGCCAAACTTGGCCTTAGTATTATTCTAATGTTATATATTAATTAGTATATCAATTGATGATGTGATATAATTTAAGAAGTTTTCAATATTTGTAATGTGATTATAGAGTGGGATTAGTAATAATATTATAACTAGTGTTGGTATATTAGTTAATAGATTAATTTGTGTATCTAATACCACCGAAATCTTTAAGCCTCCTCCTTACTTATTTTAAACTGGAAATGGTTCCCTATACACCTGTATCAGCTCTCTTAAATAATTCCCTAAATTAATTTTTGCTACAGTAGCTCCCTATTTGTAGAGAGTCACGGTAGCTCCCTTATATATATATATATATTTTTTTTTTTGCTTTGCTTTGTTTAGGGACTGCAGTACACATTCATGATTTTTATTTTTTAAAGTTTATAATTAAAAATTGTAGTTTAATAAAATAAAATAAAAAATATGGAGTTTGTTAATAGAATAGAGAAAGAATAGGAAGTCTATTGGGGGAAAATAAATGAAAAAATGATTCTTAAAATAAGAAATAAATTTTTTAATAATATTTTAGGGTAAAATTTAAGTAAATTGGTGGGGATTCTCTTCGGCCCGTTTGGGAGGAGTGTTTGGACTAAAATAGTTATATAGGATAAAATAAGTGCTCGTTTGGCCTTTTTCGTGGGCTAAAAAATTATAAAAGAATAAAAAAAAAGTCACAAAAATCACAAAATCACAAAAATCACAAAAAAAAAAAAAAAAACAAAAAGAAATTGTCATTCCAAAGCCAAAAAGCCAAACAAGAAAACCAACCAAACAAAAAAATTTCAAGTTAAAAAAGTAAAAAAAAAAATTAAAAAGCCAACTAAAAAATTCATTGTCAAACGACCCCTAAATTATTTTAGTTAAATAAGATAAAATGTCACATGTAATTCATAATTATTATTTTTTTTTCATAAAAATTAAAAAAGTTAAAAAGTCTATTTAAACGAAACTTTTTAACCCTAGACTAAAATAGTTAAAAATCAAAAATTAGTCTGTATCCCAAAGGATCCCTCATATGGGAACTTCTTCTCAATTTTTATGCATCATACTGTGTTTCCTCTTTATTTTCGTTTGGGATATGAGTTGACTTTTTGATTATTTTAATTTGAGATTAAAAAAATTCATTTGGGATAAATTTTTTGACTTTTTTGAGAAAAAAATAACTGATTGTAGGTTGGTATGACATTTTGCCAAGTTTGGAATGGTGTGCAGCAGCCATTGTTGCATAGCTAATAGGCTTTTTCGGATCTCATTTTGGCAATCGGAACCGTTCACTTTTTAAAAGACATCAAGTAAAATATACCTAAAAAAATTTAAGTTAATTGAATATTGATATCCCTTTCATCAAGACATATTTATATCAAAAAAATTGAATGGTAAAATTAATTTTCAGTATGAATCTAAATACAAACATGACTTGATGAAAGGAATAACAATATCTAATTAACTTAAACTTTTGCAAGCACATTTTGTGTAATACCTTTTAAAAAGTAAACGGTTCGAATTGTCAGAATGAAACCTGAAAAAGGTTCTATTGACCGCGCAACAATGGTTGTTGCCCAAGTCATATTTTATTTTTTTAATTTTTAATTTTTTTTTATTAAAATAACATGAACCAACATCCCAAACATAGGCTGAATTCATTTTGTGGATTCAAGGTCACAGTTCAAGCGGTTGTTGGCCGACTCTGCCTCCGTTTGGTATGTTGGTCTCTAGGTTTTTTTAGTTATTTTAATCACAAAAGATAAAATAAGTTATTTTAATCACAACAAATAAAACATTACATTCAATTCATAATCATTACATTATTTTCTCACAAAAAAAATTAAAAAAACCAAAAAATCATTTTCAAACCAAATTTTTTAACACAGATTAAAATAATCAAAAAAGTCAAAAAATTAAAAAACTAATTCACTTCCCAAACGTCTGTGTCGTTGTCGATTATTCCAATTCTTTATGCTATGCCTTCCACATTTGTTTTAAAAATAAAACAAAATAAAATAAACTTATTATTAATAAGTGTAAATTGACAACGGTTGATAAGTAATGACTGATTAAAGATTTTGAGTTTCTCGACATCCTCTTATGAGTTGACTTGTAGGCCCGATCTTTGGGTTCCCGAGTCATCCAAAAAAAAAAAAAAAAAAAACTATAAATTGAGAGAAAATTAGAGGTATAAACTAAAGTATAGCAAAAACAGAAATTATTAATTGCAAAAAGTTTTTATTGTAATTAGACAAAAATTTTAAAGATAAAATTAGAAATATAATTAAATTATTTAATTTTGTTAAAAAATTTTAATATTTTTTAAGATAAAGTAATAGCCGATAAATTTGTAATCAAAAATTAAATTTCGAGTCAGGTTTCTATCATTTAAGAACTTTAGGAAAGATTTTTATAATCTCACTAAACCTCTTCCGAGGTCCGTGTTTGTGTTTAAATCTCAAATAAGGTTTTGTCATTTCAAAAATCTCAATTTTTTTTTTTTACAATTTCACTAAAACTTCGGAGAAGCCAGTACAATTAAAAATTAAATTTAAAGAGAGGTTTTTGTTATTTTAAAAACTTTATAGGGAATTTCAACAATTTTATTATTTACTCTTATTGTTATTAAATTATATAATTTACTCTTGTTATTATTTTATATAATTTACTCTTATTGTTATTATTTATTTATTTTAAATGTTTCTTTTGTCGCTTCCCCTCGTGCTTCACAACGTTGTTTCACACTCATGGGAAGACAAATACTTTATCCCACTGGAGGAATACATTTGACCAACATATAGTAGTGAATCTAGGTTTGGTTTGGGATAAATTTTTTTAATTTGATTTTTTAATTTTTTTAATTTGGTTTAAAAAATTTTGTTTGGAATAATTTTTGTTTTTTGTTTTTTTTTTTATTTGAATGTGATGGTTATAAGAGAAAAAAATGAAATGATCATAATTTAAATGTAATATTTTATCTGATTTTGATTTTTTAACTTATTTTATCTTTTTATAGGCTAAATTAGTCCAACCCATACTCCAAACAAAGCCTTAGAATCCATTCAATTATATATTATCAGTTTTTGAAATTTTTAATTCAACAACACAAAGAAAATAGAATAATATTTAATTTAAAAAAAATTAATGCATAATCGAAACAAAGGACACGTAAAATAATATATCGCGAAAAATTATTAAAAAACATATCAAAATTTAATTATTATAACAAAATAAATTATAAATTTTTAATTTTATCAATTTAAATTCTAAACTTTTGTTTTGTTTTCACTATGAACCATTTGTTTGTTTTCGCTAAGTAAAATCGACAAGAAAATATATATTTTAGTCATTAAATCCAATAAAAATATGTATTCTAGACACCTTATTTATGCCAGCATTGAATTTATGGTGAATAACACTGACAATTTCTATAATTTAGAACTCATGTCACTTTAGTTCTTGGCTTTTCAATTGTGACACATTTGATCATAAATTTTGAATCTTGTTTCAAATAAAGATAATTGAAGATATCATTGCTCAATTTTAAGGACAAAATCGTCAATTTGATAAAATATAAGCTAATTTGACAAAAATAAATGTCAGAAAAATATTTTTGAATTTTTAAAAATAATTTCTACCCACCAAAGATAAAATTATGTAAAATTAATAAATATTTTAAATATTTATTTATTTATTACCAAATTAATTTTTATTATGTGTTTGGATGATAATTATGTAATGGGTGGTTGCTAGCCTTTTAATATGTGATCGATATATTTAATATATAAAATATTTTTAGTTTTGAATTTTTTGATTTAAGGGATTGGTTTAATAATGATATCAAAGTTGTCACCATACTTGACTTTTGAAAAAAATAGAAACAAATTTAATGAAAATAAAAACAATCACCCATTACATGATCATTATCCAAACACATAATAAAAATTAATTTAGTAAAAAAAAATGTCTAAAAAATTTATCAATATTACATAATTTTATCTTTAGCAGATAGAAATAATTTTTAAAAATTTTAAAATATTTTTTGATATTTATTTTTATCAAATTAGTTTATATTTTATTAAATTGATGACTCTGTCCTTAAAATTGAGTAATAGTATTTTTAATTGTCCTTATTTGGAACAAGATTCAAAATTTAGGATCAAATGTGTCACAATTAATAAGTCAGAAAGCAAAATAAAACAAGTCCCAAACTATAGGGACTGTTAGTGTAATTTACCCTTAAATTTAATAGCTAAAATACTAATTTTTTTTGTTGTTGATTTTAGTTAACAAAAATAGATAAAGAATTTAAATTGCAAACAAATCAAAAAATTAGAATTTAAATCGAAAAAATTAAAGTTTAGGATTTTCATTATTACGAAAGTCAAATCCTGAGATTTTTTTTTTATAATTGTCCCAATTATAAAATAGGGCAAATTACATATACCCCTCGAGGTTTGGCTAAATTACAGATACCCCTGAGGTTTCGGAAATTACATCCCGCCCCCTGAGATTTGTATTTTCATAACAATTTGTCCCCTGAGGTTTATATTTCATAACAAATTACCCCCTAATTTCTTATGCAAATATAGCATTCAGGGGAAATTCGTAATTTTTCAAACCTCAGGGGTATCTGTAATTTAGCCAAACCTCGAGGGGCATATGTAATTTGCCCTTTAAAATAATCTTAAAATATGATGTGGCACTATCCATATAGTATTATTGGGAAATGAATGAATTGCAATAATAATAAGTCTAATATTATCCACACACTTTCAAAATATATAAAACAAAACACGAATTTTCATTACAAAATAATAAAGTCCACAATTTTAACTGAAATCAATATACTTTTTGAATATAAAACCCACTATTTTAATCCAATAAAATTTTGTGTATTCATGCAAAATAAAATTGTCCTAAAGGAAAATAAAATTTTCCTTTGTAAGTGAGTGAATAAAATCATAATGGCAAAACAAAAAAAAATTTAACAATAAACTGCGATTTATTCATAAAACGATCCCAAAAATTAGATTTGCTCCCAAATTTTCATTTATTTATTTATTATTATGTGATTTATTATTATGTGATCCTATCCTATGTATATTCTTACTATTACTAGGTTTACCTGAGAATTAATTTTTTTTAATAATTTTCAAAAATTTTATAAAAAGATTGTAAAAAAATAATTGGGAAAATCACAGTCCACTGATCATTTCAGAAAATAAAATATAAAAAATCAATTAAGTGATAAATCTTATAAATTTTAATAATTAAATTCAAAGTTTTTTTCACTAATCTGTAAACATTTAGTGTTACTGAAGTGTAATTTCTCCAAAATAATTTGACAAGTTATAATTACTATTGGACTAAATTATCTTACTTCCATCTATTAGTTATTTTATGGGACTGATTCAATAATTTTTCACTAATGATGTTTGAGATATCGAATTTTTTGTTAAAAAATTTATCAAACATTCACGTGGGTGCGAATCTCACAACTCACGTGGACATATGGGCGTGAAGCCCACATTCATATAAATATTTAATAAATTCTTGTAATTAATATACATATACATATATATATATATATATATATATTTTTTTTTTTTCTCTTATGTTATAAACAAAGTGATTAAATATTCAGGGACATGCACACTTATCACTCACTCTGTATATGTAAGCTCCAGTATAGGAGCAAGGATCCTCTAGAGTGATTTTTTCCTAAAGTTTCCTAGAGTGTTACATTGTGTGGTTGAGATTTACTGGCAAGTCACATTGATGTGACTTGCCAGTAAATCTCAACCACACAATGTAACACTCTAGGAAACTTTAGGGAAATTTCACTCTAGAGGATCCTTGGTGCCAGTATAGAGCTCTCTCTCTCTCTCGGAAGAGACGACGACTATGAATCTGGTATGTTCATGGTTTCAACATTGTTCGATGTTTTTTTTTTAACAGAACATTGTTCAATTTTTGATCATCCCCTTAATCCACAACCCTTTCAAAATTCACCCAAAATGAGTCCAAACCTTCTCTTCTCATTCTGTTTCTGCTACTATCACGAAAGAAAACACAATCCAAGTAGAAACCCAGTTTGATTTCAAAGCTTACATGTTTCAGAAGATCAATGCCATAAAGTCTTCCGCAAAAACACCGCCGTCCTCGCCGGCAACCACCTCCTTATACTCGCCTTCAAGTACATTTGCACCGCCACAACGGGAGTCTCTCCGGAGGTGAAGAGGTTGAAAGATTGAGGAAGTTTGCGAGGTGTGTTGAGTTGTTGTTTCAGGTGGTGGAAGACATTCTTGATGTGACAAAGTTATCGGAAGAGTTGGGGAAGATGGCGGTGAAGGACTTGGTGGCTGATATAGGGGTGATTATTGGGTGCTCCAGAGCTCGGCACGTGGTGTTCTATGTACTATGATTAGTGGAGAAGGGGGGTATTATTATGATTTTGTATTGAGTGATTATGGAATATAAAATAATTTGATGAATAATGATTGGTGAAAGAATATGGACACGTGATACTCCGGAATGATATAGTTACTTATCCGAAGTTGATGGGTCTCTCGAGAAGTTGAAGGAACTTGCAGAGAAACTGAACATGGAGGCTAAAGATTAGCTTTCTGGGTTTGATTACATTGCTTATGGTCAGAATTAGTGGGAGGGAAGCTGGGGTTTTGGGTTTATAATATGTTGGGTTTTGGGTTTATAACGTTTCGTCGCGGATTCATGGCATTGAAGCCTGGTTACAATGAAACTTGTTTTTGGTTAGTTCCTATTTGGCCAGCCATCTGATAAATTTTTGATTCGCACTGGCATTTCGTCGAACACTTCAACTACTGTGATGCATGACTTCTGAACTCATCAACTTGTGATTAGAAAAATCAACATTCAAAAATGGTGTGGGACCTCTTAACTCTTGGGGAAATTACATATACCTCTCGAGATTTAACAAAATTATAAATATTTCCTGAAATTTGAGAAATTACAGATACCTTCTTGAAGGTATTATTTACATAACAAATTAGGGGGCAAATTGTTATAAAAATATAAATCTCATGAAATAATTTGTTATGAAAATATAAACCTCAAGAGAATATCTGTAATTTCCGAAACTTCAAAAAAATATTTGTAATTTAACTAAATCTCGAGAAAGGTATATGTAATTTGCCCTTAACTCTTTAACCAGATTATAAAATAACGTTGAAAATTTTGGGGTGAAGACCAGATCAACCTCCATCTCTTTTGGTCAGTCACTCTCCATTTCAGATCCATAGATCTTTTAAACAGTGGCAAAAAATAAATACGCCGTTGCCGGGGATCGAACCCGGGTCACCCGCGTGACAGGCGGGAATACTTACCACTATACTACAACGACTTCCTTATTATTTTTGTAAATATTATGTATATATATTTTAGATGTTACATGTTATCTTTGTGTAAAATTTCGAGTTCATTAATATTTAGTACCACTCACAATGCAACTTATTTAATTTATTTGTTTACAAAAATTGACTAATAGTGTTTGCATATAATTTTAAATTGAATTATAACTTATTAGACACACACACACACAAAAAAATGTGAAATTTTATTAAGTTACAATTTTTAGTTTATTTTTCAACTTGTTTGAAACTTTTAAATATGTTTGGACAAGACAATCTCATCTTTTTTGTCTTAGTTATTTTGAGGGTGCTCGGAATATTTACACAATAAAAAAGTTATATATAAGATTTATAACTTATTTTAAGTCTTTCAAACTAATAATTTTAAAAGTTATCATTATTTAAATAATAATTGACATAGGTAGGCCCATAGGGGCTTTTGGCCCACCACTTAGAACCCAATGCATAACTCAAACACTACAACCTAACATTGCTGGAACCCAACGTTGCACCGAGGACCAATGATACTTAAACACTTGCCAACAGAAGAACCAGCCACGTAGGTAGACAAAAATCATGCAGAGTTATTGCACTACGCATCAGCCATTAATGAGCTCCCCTGCAGTATTTAATGCGATAACCCCTTCACATCAAGGCAAAACGGCTTCACCATGAACAAGGCAAGCTAAAATGTAGGCTTTCGACCAACATGACAGGTCGGAATGGACAAAGAAATGATGAACAAAGGATATAAGCAAGCTTCTACGACAAAAAGAGGGTTAAGTTCTTTATCACCATCCTATCTCTACATTCCATCACTCTCTTCTCTAACTTGCTCGTCGGAGGGTTCGCTGGGGGATTCTCGTTCCCCGTTGAACTCTTGTGCAGGTTTCTCCATGGGCCTAGCAATCGAACAACGATTTGGACGGCGTGGATCAACCCAACCCGTTCCATCAGGAGCTAGCAGCATCATCATAGTAATAGTATTATTATGAGTAATAAATTGTTGATGAAAAATGATATGATTATTATATAAATTAAAATGTTAGAGAGACCAACATAATTATGGTCTTGTTTAGGAAGAGGATTGCGCTAAAATAACTTACTAAAAGATAAAATAAGTTAAAATAGTCAATTTACTTACTACTATTATAATAATATATATATATATATATATATATATATATTATAAATGTGTGCTGTCTTCTGCTTTTTTTTAAATCTCAATTTTATACTCTCAAATCTACTATATTTTCTAAAAATCATAAAGAGTCCTATATAAACTAACTATATCTTTATTTTTTGAGTTGCATACTAAAAAACGATATATTTGCTTCCAAAAGTTCTATATAAATATAAACAAACCGCCTCCCTTCTTATAAAAATAAAAAATAAAAAAATTTCTATTTTTTACATTGATAATGATTGAAGAACAAAAAATCTTTCTTATTTCTTGTGTATGCTTCTATACTGATATATATAATATTTACAATTGTCCATCATGGATTAAATCACTATGAATAATTTAGATTAAATCATAAAATTGTATGCATTCATTTGAATCTAAACAAAAGAAAACATATGCGCTTTTAAAATTGAGATTTATGTTGCATCTCAAAAATTCGCAAGTTATCTTCATACACTTTCTTTCTGTTTAAATTATATTTTATGAACGGTAATGTTTTACATGGTGCTTTTATAACTAAGATATTAAAAAAATATTAAATTAAGTAAATCTAAAAATAATATAAAAGGATTATTAAAAAACACAGTGTCAAAAACAAAAAACATGAAAACTAAAAAATTAAAAATAAAAGTTACTGTTAATCATATTATTTAATTTTGATGATATCTAAAATATTATTTGCAAAAATTTAGATTTTTTAATATACGTATTATTTGACACAAAATATTATCTGTTTAAAATATATATTGTATGATACATTTGTTAAATATTATTTAAATAATTTTTTTTTTACTATTCACCTTTTAAAAAATTAGGTTGATCACTATTCATCTTTTGACAAATTTAAAATTGATTAGTTGTATCATTTTGACAAATATGATTTTAGTGAGTTGTCATCTTTTGACAAATTTAATATACTTACATAGGATGGTTGATATATTTAATATCTATATAGCAATCACAAAAAATATTTGATTTGTGTAACATACTCAAGTGGTGTTTGATAGCAAATCAGACTTTTTATTCAAATATACATATATTACTTGTATGTTGTTTATAATATATTATTTATAAGTTTGGGGATGTGGACGGTGCCATGTGATGCATTTTTTACATATATATATATTGATATAATAAAAAAAAATTTAAAAAAATCCTCATGTTTGAACTTGTGTGGTATATAGTCAAAATCTTAAAATTGATATACTATAATAATTGCTGGAGAAGACTTATTTTATTTTTTATTGAAAACAAATCCTTAAAGATGTTTTGGCTGTAGAATGAAAAAGAAAAAATTGTAAGTTGGTTTGAATTGCTTGGAAAAAGAAAAAGGAAAAGTTACAAAATAGACAAAATTTCATATGATTTTTTACTTCAAGGAACCCATAATGACGGAGCAAAATCATTTGCTTTTCTATTTTGAATAATAAGCAAATGATTTTGCTCCGTCATTATGAGTTCCTTGAAGTCAAAAACCACATGAAATTTTGTCTATTTTGTAACTTTGTCTTTTTCTTTTTCTAAGCAAATTCAAACCAACTTACAATTTTTTCTTTTTCATTCTGCAGCCAAAACATCTTCAAGGATGTATTTTCAATAAAAAATAAAATAAGTCTTCTCCAGCAATTATTATAGTATATCAATTTTAAGATTTTGACTATATATATATATATATATATTTATTACTTATGCACCACACAAGTTCAAACTTGAGGATTTTTTTTTATTATTATATCAATATATATATATATATATATATGTATGTAAAAAATGCATCACATGGCACCGTCCGTATCCCCAAACTTATAAATAATGTATTATAAACAGCATACAAGTAATACACGTATATTTGAATAAAAAGTCTGATTTGCTATCAAACACCACTTGAGTATGTTACACAAATCAAATATTTTTGTGATTGCTATATAGATATTAAATATATCAACCATCCCATGTGAGTATATTAAATTTGTCAAAAGATGACAACTCACTAAAATCATATTTGTCAAAATGATACAACTAATCAATTTTAAATTTGTCAAAAGATGAATAGTGATCAGCCTAATTTTTTAAAAGGTGAATAGTAAAAAAACATTTATTTAAATAATATTTAACAAATGTATCATACAATATATATTTTAAACAGATAATATTTTGTGTCAAATAATACGTATATTAAAAAATCTAAATTTTTACAAATAATATTTTAGACATCATCAAAATTAAATAATATGATTAACAATTTCTCCATTTTTTATGATGGCAATATTTGTATGGATTTAACACAAAATAAAATTAACAAAATATTTGATAACCCTGCAACATATAATTTTCAAAAGCAAAATCATATTTTTTCTCCCCCTTTGACATCATCAAAATAAAAGATGAAAGATGAAACAAACACATTTGATAAAATAATCTGAGCGGCCAAAATAAAATAATGGGCCTTCTGTCTTGTCGGAATCATTGTGGGGATTTTGGAGCATCTCGAGCGCACAAAATTGTAACAACCCTCATACTGTTTACTGATTAAGGACTGATTGATTACCGATAATCACCGATTACTGTTAAACGAAACGGATAATGACTGATAACTGACTGATAATTGAACTGATTAAAAGTACTGAACTGACTGACCGAAACTGGAAACCGAATTGATTGAGTATATGTTAGTTAAATTGCATTTTATCTGTTTGACCGTATGATTATCTGTTCATGCTTATATGTTTAAACTGCTAATTGAAGGCCATATCGGCGGCCGAATTAGAAATTGATTGATGTTTTATGATCCACATAATTAATGTGATTTTATGGTATATTTATCTGAAAACTGATTAGGTATGATTAAATTAGATAAAATAAGCCAATTAAAGAGTTTGGTTTATTTACCATATTGCCACCCTTAGTGGCCCACTCAACATACATGTTTGAGCCTCATTACACCTTGTATCAAAAACACATTTCCATCAGCCTTTTCTCCCGAGCTTAGCCGACCATGAGAGGAGAGTTAGAGAGAGAGAGAATTGTTCTTGTTGATTTGGCTTGAAGTGCTTGGAATTGAAGTGTAGATTGCTATATTGAACCTCTAGACTTGCATTCGAGGAACCTAGGTATGAATTTCATCTTTTGATTTTGTCTTTAAGTTGATTCATGCATGGTTCATGCCTCATTTGTAGAGCTAAGTCATGATTTGGTTCATTAATGGTGGATTGAAGCTCAATCTTTGCATGCATGTTAGTATTGTTGAAGTTTTGAGGTTGTAGTTCATAATGCCTCACATGCATGTCCATCTTTTGGTCATACTCCATGAGTTCATCTTGTTTTTGAAGGTTTGAGCTCTCTTGAAACAGCATTAAAGCTTTGAAAATGATTTAAGATCATGCATGTCATGTTTGAGGATTGTTCTTGGAAAATGGTTTGAAATTGGGTTTGAATAAAACACCCTTGGGCTTTGATTTTTCAAATTGAGTTTTGAACCATGTTTAACTATGAGTTTACATGTGTTTTCTGGAAATTTAGCCCAAGAGGTCGAGTTTTGATGCTTTTGAACTTGGTTTTGAGCTTGGAGGTGCAATCTGGGTTTTCCAGATTTCGCACTTCCGCTCGAGCGGGGTAAATGCCGCTCGAGCGTAGAATCCGAGCATCCAGCATCTCTCTGCACTGTTTTACTGTCCGCTCGAGCGGAGGATTGGGCGCTCGAGCGGAGTCATGTCTCAAGCTCGAGCGGGCGTCGAGCGGAGATTTCACCCATCCAGTACTTTTACGGTACGCTCGAGCGGGAAAGTTTACGCTCGAGCGTGTACCTTTGTTGCATGACCGCTCGAGCGGGGGAAACCTGCGCTCGAGCGGAACTCTGTTTTTCTGAAAATGCTTTTAAATGTACATCTTTGCATCCTCATCCCATTCTAGGCATTCTTAGGCCTAGTTTAAGACATTTAGATGAGGATATCGTTGTAGAACACACCAAGGCAAATTAGGGATTAAGTTATGATGTTTCCCAACTATGTAGCTTAGTGTGTTCAACCTGTGAACGGTGTAGGGTTGGCGACTGGGGAGACACGCTCTAGCATACTGTAGCCCAGAACTCTGTGAGTAACAATTGTGTAAAGATATGTTCAACTGATTATCTTTTGAATACTGAACTGAACTGTTTACTGAACTGGTATTATTTACTGAATGAATGTATGTCCTTTATTTCTGAACTGTACTGTGGCATCCTTAGTACCTACTGTTTACTGTTACTGTTACTGCGACAGAATTCTCTGTCGGTTCCCTCGTGGAACCACTACTGTTTACTGACTGATGGCCATCATTACTGTCCGGTCTTTTAAGACCTACTGTTACTGTTATGCTAATGGATGTACCACATATGACTGTTTACTGTACTGAACAACTGAAATACTGATTGAATTGAACTGTTTTCATTACTGTAAGGACATTCATTCTAAACCCCTTTACGCTTTGTGTTATTCACTGGGCTTTAGCTCACTGCTCATATATATATGTAGGTGTACAGGCACCAGATCGGAGCTAGGAGCGTCAGGGTAACTCCAGTTTTGTCAAGCCAACCTTTGTGCCTCACTGCGAGGTTCCGAGTTGCCATGCTATGGCTTGGGGGTGTTTTGTCTGTTTTTCCCCCTTCTGTACTGTTTTACTGTTTTGTATAGACCGTACTGTTTTGTACAGACGGAATGTTTTCTGTACTGTTCTGTAGGGTTGAGTCCCTAGTTGAATGGATGTGAATATTGTACATACTGTTCTGTATTGTTTATGTGTGAATATATGAAAAGCCTTTTCTCATTCAGACTGTCACAGCTCAATGGACACTATTTATTTACTGTATTGGCTTCCGCCAGGCCCTGTACTCTGTTTTACTATATTACTGTTCTGCAGGCCTTCGGTAATCTCGGATTACTGGCCGGTTACGGTGCTAAACCCATAGGGCCGGGTTTGGGTCGTGACAGAGTGGTATCAGAGCGATACTTACCACGAGTATTACCGCACACACGTGTCCAAATGAGCTATAGGGTGTCCTAGAAAAGTTATTAGGGCATCTCATGAGCATGATAAGTGTGTGGTTATGTTATGACCGAATACATGCTAATGTGTTAAACTGTTAAACAAATGACTGTTATGTTTAAAACTGTTATAATTGCTTATAGTGAAATGGACAATGCAAATGAACCTGAATCCTCGTCCACCGAGGCAAGAATGGAAAGAATGGAAAGAATGATAGAACTGATAACTGCTAGACTGGAACAACAACAGAACCAACCGCCCCCACCTCCTCCTCCTCCGGTACAGCCGGAACCTAATGCGAATGTGGATGATGGGGATATTATTGCTCTCACCCATAAATTCAGCAAGATGAAACCGCCATCCTTTCAGGGAGGCCTCGAACCGTTAAAGGCTGAAGCTTGGGTGCTTGAAACAGAAAAACTATTTGAAGTGTTTCCGTGCTCAGAAGCAAATAAAGTACTGTTAGCTACCTTCACCCTACAAGAAGAGGCTAGAAGGTGGTGGATGTTAATCCGTGATACAAATACTGTAATGACTTGGGCTCAGTTCAAGGAGTCCTTCTTTGAAAAATATTTCCCTCAGTGTGTTAGGGATAGGAAAGTGACTGAATTTGAACAGCTGAAGCAGGGCACAATGTCCGTTGCAGAATATGAAACGAAATTCACCGAACTTGCCCGTTATGCACCGCACATGGTGGATACGGAATATAAGAAGGCCAGAAAATTTGAAGGTGGCCTTAATGTTGCGATACTTGACCGGATAAATGTTTTGAAATTACCGACTTTTGTGAGTGTTCTCGACCGGGCATTGATGGCCGAGTCGAACATTGCAGCAGTGAAACAATCTGAAACACCAATAACCGAATGGCATGGTAAAAGGCAGGGTTTCAAATTTAAGAAAGGCAAGCATAACCCAGCCAACAAGAAACAGAATACGGGGACGATGATTAGCCCCAGCCAAGGGAGTGGATTCATACCACCCTGTCCTGAGTGTGGCAAGAAGCACAAGGGAGTCTGTTACAGAATATTGGGAGCCTGTTACAGGTGTGGCAAGGTGGGCCACATGGTTAAAGACTGCCCCTCTGCTCCACAAGCCAGTGGTAAAGCTGCACCGAGCGCAGCAGCATCAACTGTAGCACCAAAGCCTAACCCCAGAGCTACCGGGAAAGAGCCTATGAGGCAAGGCCGAGTGTTCGCACTAGTACCGGGAGATGTGCAGAATACCGAGACCGTTGTGTCAGGTATTCTCTCTATTTGTGCACAAAATGCATATGTATTAATTGATTCGGGGTCTACGCATTCTTATGTATCGCATGCTTTCTCACGGAAATTGAATAGACCCTTAGAACCTATGAACTATCTGCTAGCCGTATCATCACCCATAGGGGGATCTATGACATGTGCTTATATGTACCCCGCATGTGAAATCATTGTTGGGGATATGCATCTGTTTATTGATTTACTGCCATTGAACATTGATCATTTTGACATAATATTGGGGATGGATTGGTTACAAAAATATCACGCCACTATTGACTGTGTGACCAAGCAAGTTGTTTTCCGTCCACCTGGTTTGCCTGAATTTGTGTTTAATGGGAGTGGAGTAGTACCTCCTCCGTATTTGATTTCATCTGTGAAGGCTGTTAAACTGATTAGAAAGGGCTGTAAAGGATATCTGTGTTCTGTACTGACTGTGCCTACTGATGATAGTATTAAAACTGACGTGAATTGTATTCCTATAGTCAGAGAATTTTCAGATGTTTTTCCAGATAATCTTCCAGGAGATTTGACTGACAGGGAGATTGAATTTACCGTTGATGTGATTCCCGGAACACAACCAGTTTCTAAAGCCCCTTACCGAATGGCCCCAACTGAACTGAAAGAACTGAAAGTGCAACTGCAAGAACTGTTAGACAAAAAGTTCATCAGACCCAGTACCTCACCATGGGGTGCACCAGTTTTGTTTGTCAAGAAGAAAGATGGCTCGTTGAGGTTGTGTATAGACTACCGTGAACTGAACAAGGTAACTGTGAAAAATAAATACCCTTTGCCACGTATTGATGACTTATTTGATCAGTTACAGGGTGCACAAGTGTTTTCTAAGATTGATCTCAGATCGGGGTATCATCAACTGAAGGTTAAACCGGAAGACATTGATAAAACTGCTTTTAGAACAAGGTATGGACACTACGAATTTTTGGTTATGCCTTTTGGAGTCACGAATGCACCAGCTGCTTTTATGGACCTCATGAACAGAATTTTTAAACCATACCTTGATGACTTTATTGTTGTATTTATCGATGACATATTGATTTACTCCAAAAGTATAGAACAGCATGAACATCATCTGAGACGTGCCCTACAAACCTTAAGAGAACAGAAACTGTATGCTAAACTGTCTAAATGTGAATTCTGGCTTGACCATGTTATGTTTTTGGGGCATGTTGTTAGCAAAAATGGAATTTCTGTTGATCCGCAGAAAATTGAAGCTGTAGTGAACTGGCCTAGACCAACAAATGTGACTGAAGTCCGAAGCTTTTTGGGATTGGCTGGATATTACAGAAGATTTGTCAAGGATTTCTCCAAAATTGCCCTACCACTGACACAGTTAACACAAAAGGGGACATCATTTGACTGGACTGACCAAAGGGAATCTGCCTTCCAGGAGTTGAAAACTCGATTAGTGACTGCACCAGTTCTTACCTTACCTTCAGGTACGGATGGTTATACTGTATTTAGTTATGCTTCTCATAAGGGTCTGGGGTGTGTTTTAATGCAGAATGGGAAAGTTGTTGCTTATGCTTCCCGTCAACGGAGACCACATGAAAAGAACTACCCGACCCATGACCTGGAACTTGCTGCAGTGGTGTTTGCACTGAAAATCTGGCGTCACTATCTGTATGGGGTGACATGTGAAGTGTACACCGACCACAAGAGCTTAAAGTATTTCTTCACACAGAAAGAACTGAACATGAGACAGCGGAGATGGCTGGAACTGATTAAAGATTATGACCTACAGATATTGTACCATCCGGGAAAAGCCAATACCGTTGCCGATGCATTGAGCCGGAAATCGATTGGAAACTTAGCCTGTTTGCTTACCGGACAGAAAGAGTTGCTTTGTGACTTTGAAAAATTTGAGATTGAAATTGTTTTGAGAGAACAAGGTGGAATCTTGGCTGCTATTTCTGCTCAACCAGCACTGGTTGAAGAGATTAAAGAGAAACAGCAACTGGATGACTTCTTGAAGAAGATCATCGAAGAAAGAGAATCTAAACCGAGACCAGGATTCAAATTTGAGAATAATGTACTGAGATTTCAAGAAAGACTGTGTGTACCAAATGATACTGAACTGAAAAGAAGAGTTCTGCACGAAGGCCACAATTCGAAATTGTCTATCCATCCGGGGAATACGAAAATCTATCAAGATCTGAAACAGAATTTCTGGTGGCCGGGAATGAAGAAAGAAATTGCTGATTTTGTATCCAAATGTCTTCATTGCCAACAGGTCAAAGCTGAACATCAGCGACCTGCCGGATTATTGCAACCCCTACCCATACCAGAGTGGAAATGGGAGCATATCACGATGGATTTTATCGTTGGATTACCTCGTTCCAGAAAAGGTATGGATTCAATTTGGGTTATTGTTGATAGACTAACCAAATCTACTCACTTCTTACCTGTCAAGACGATTTATAATGCGGACAAATTGGCTGTCATCTATATTGATGAAATTGTAAGACTGCATGGAGTGCCTGTGTCTATTGTTTCCGACAGGGATTCGAAGTTTACATCGAGGTTTTGGCAAAGCCTACAAACTGCACTAGGTACTGAACTGAGACTGAGTAGTACCTATCATCCTCAGACAGATGGCCAATCAGAAAGGACCATCCAAACTCTGGAGGATTTACTGAGAATGTGTGTCCTTGATTTTCAGGGAGACTGGGAAAGTCATCTGCCATTAGTTGAATTCGCCTACAACAATAGCTACCATTCGAGTATTGGTATGGCGTCTTTCGAGGCATTGTATGGCAGAAAATGTAGATCTCCGATTTGCTGGGCAGAAGTCGGAGATGGGCCTTTGCTTGGGCCCGAGATTGTGTATGAAACAACTGAAAAAGTGAAACTGATACAGCAAAGACTGAAAACTGCACAGAGTAGACAGAAAAGTTATGCAGATGTCAGAAGACGGGACAGAGAGTATGAAGTGGGTGATCACGTTTTTGTGAAAGTGACACCAATGAAAGGCCAGACTCGTTTTGGAGTCAAAGGAAAATTAGCACCGAGATACGTCGGACCATATGAAATCATTGAGAAAATCAATCCGGTGGCGTATCAAGTTGCGCTCCCTCCTGAAATGGAGCATATGCATAACGTCTTCCACATCTCTATGTTGAGAGACTACCTTCGGGATCCTTTCCATGTGATTGAGCCTACTCGGATAGTGTTGAGTGATGACTACACTTACGAGGAACGGCCTATACAGATTGTAAACAGACGAATTAAGAAACTGAGAAACAAAGAGATCCCGTTAGTGAAAGTTGACTAGCAGAACCATGGTGGCGTGTATGCCACTTGGGAAAGGGAAGATGACATGGCCAAACGATATCCTGAACTGTTTCCACTGAATCCTATTTTCTTACAGAATGAAGGTAACTCGAGTTTAGAGGACTAAACTCTTTATAAGGAGGGGAGACTGTAACAACCCTCATACTGTTTACTGATTAAGGACTGATTGATTACCGATAATCACCGATTACTGTTAAACGAAACGGATAATGACTGATAACTGACTGATAATTGAACTGATTAAAAGTACTGAACTGACTGACCGAAACTGGAAACCGAATTGATTGAGTATATGTTAGTTAAATTGCATTTTATCTGTTTGACCGTATGATTATCTGTTCATGCTTATATGTTTAAACTGCTAATTGAAGGCCATATCGGCGGCCGAATTAGAAATTGATTGATGTTTTATGATCCACATAATTAATGTGATTTTATGGTATATTTATCTGAAAACTGATTAGGTATGATTAAATTAGATAAAATAAGCCAATTAAAGAGTTTGGTTTATTTACCATATTGCCACCCTTAGTGGCCCACTCAACATACATGTTTGAGCCTCATTACACCTTGTATCAAAAACACATTTCCATCAGCCTTTTCTCCCGAGCTTAGCCGACCATGAGAGGAGAGTTAGAGAGAGAGAGAATTGTTCTTGTTGATTTGGCTTGAAGTGCTTGGAATTGAAGTGTAGATTGCTATATTGAACCTCTAGACTTGCATTCGAGGAACCTAGGTATGAATTTCATCTTTTGATTTTGTCTTTAAGTTGATTCATGCATGGTTCATGCCTCATTTGTAGAGCTAAGTCATGATTTGGTTCATTAATGGTGGATTGAAGCTCAATCTTTGCATGCATGTTAGTATTGTTGAAGTTTTGAGGTTGTAGTTCATAATGCCTCACATGCATGTCCATCTTTTGGTCATACTCCATGAGTTCATCTTGTTTTTGAAGGTTTGAGCTCTCTTGAAACAGCATTAAAGCTTTGAAAATGATTTAAGATCATGCATGTCATGTTTGAGGATTGTTCTTGGAAAATGGTTTGAAATTGGGTTTGAATAAAACACCCTTGGGCTTTGATTTTTCAAATTGAGTTTTGAACCATGTTTAACTATGAGTTTACATGTGTTTTCTGGAAATTTAGCCCAAGAGGTCGAGTTTTGATGCTTTTGAACTTGGTTTTGAGCTTGGAGGTGCAATATGGGTTTTCCAGATTTCGCACTTCCGCTCGAGTGGGGTAAATGCCGCTCGAGCGTAGAATCCGAGCATCCAGCATCTCTCTGCACTGTTTTACTGTCCGCTCGAGCGGAGGATTGGGCGCTCGAGCGGAGTCATGTCTCAAGCTCGAGCGGGCGTCGAGCGGAGATTTCACCCATCCAGTACTTTTACGGTACGCTCGAGCGGGAAAGTTTACGCTCGAGCGTGTACCTTTGTTGCATGACCGCTCGAGCGGGGGAAACCTGCGCTCGAGCGGAACTCTGTTTTTCTGAAAATGCTTTTAAATGTACATCTTTGCATCCTCATCCCATTCTAGGCATTCTTAGGCCTAGTTTAAGACATTTAGATGAGGATATCGTTGTAGAACACACCAAGGCAAATTAGGGATTAAGTTATGATGTTTCCCAACTGTGTAGCTTAGTGTGTTCAACCTGTGAACGGTGTAGGGTTGGCGACTGGGGAGACACGCTCTAGCATACTGTAGCCCAGAACTCTGTGAGTAACAATTGTGTAAAGATATGTTCAACTGATTATCTTTTGAATACTGAACTGAACTGTTTACTGAACTGGTATTATTTACTGAATGAATGTATGTCCTTTATTTCTGAACTGTACTGTGGCATCCTTAGTACCTACTGTTTACTGTTACTGTTACTGCGACAGAATTCTCTGTCGGTTCCCTCGTGGAACCACTACTGTTTACTGACTGATGGCCATCATTACTGTCCGGTCTTTTAAGACCTACTGTTACTGTTATGCTAATGGATGTACCACATATGACTGTTTACTGTACTGAACAACTGAAATACTGATTGAATTGAACTGTTTTCATTACTGTAAGGACATTCATTCTAAACCCCTTTACGCTTTGTGTTATTCACTGGGCTTTAGCTCACTGCTCATATATATATGTAGGTGTACAGGCACCAGATCGGAGCTAGGAGCGTCAGGGTAACTCCAGTTTTGTCAAGCCAACCTTTGTGCCTCACTGCGAGGTTCCGAGTTGCCATGCTATGGCTTGGGGGTGTTTTGTCTATTTTTCCCCCTTCTGTACTGTTTTACTGTTTTGTATAGACCGTACTGTTTTGTACAGACGGAATGTTTTCTGTACTGTTCTGTAGGGTTGAGTCCCTAGTTGAATGGATGTGAATATTGTACATACTGTTCTGTATTGTTTATGTGTGAATATATGAAAAGCCTTTTCTCATTCAGACTGTCACAGCTCAATGGACACTATTTATTTACTGTATTGGCTTCCGCCAGGCCCTGTACTCTGTTTTACTGTATTACTGTTCTGCAGGCCTTCGGTAATCTCGGATTACTGGCCGGTTACGGTGCTAAACCCATAGGGCCGGGTTTGGGTCGTGACAGAGTGGTATCAGAGCGATACTTACCACGAGTATTACCGATCATAAACAACTACACCAAGTGCACTAGCATAAAAGGAGAAAATAAAAATAAAAATAATTTCTTTAGACAAGGTAGAAGCAATCATTATTAAATCCAAGAGAGTTTGGAGCACATACAACAAGTAAAAAAATATAACACAATGTAAAAAGAATTTTAACATGTTTATCGATGATAACCTTGATTATCGAAAGAAATAGAGAAGATCATGTAGGTTGGTGATGAATTTTTGTAGACCGACAATGAATCTTGATGAATCAGTCACGGATCTTGATGGATCGGTGAAGGAACTTGATGGATCGGTAATGATGATGATGTAGATTTTGGGTAGAGTAGTGATGGATCTTGGTAGATTGGTGAGGGATTTGGGTGGATGATGGTAGTGATGAAAGTGATGGATAAAGTTGTGGATGGTGGAGACGATGATGAGGATGAAGATGAAGATGGTGTCGGCTGAGAATGAGAGAAAGAAAGGGAGAGCGAGAGTGAAAGAGAAAAACATAGTGAGGAATAGAGGGTGAGAGCTTGAGACAGAGTGAGTGAGTGAGAGAGAGAAAGTGAACATATATACATATATATAATTATCATTATTTTATTTAATTATTATTTTTATTTTTTATTTTTTATTTTATTTTATTTATTTATTTTTTTAAATTTATATAAACATTATATTTCAGTATTCATCATACCAAGTTCAGTTCTAATAAAACAAAATTGTTCTTCATTAAGAGGCTTGATAAATATGTCAGCTAATTGATGATTTGTAGGCATAAATTCGAGTTCAATGTCATTTTTGAGTACATGATCTCTTAGAAAATGATGTCTTATTTCAATGTGTTTAGTGCGTGAGTGCTACATAGGATTTTTTGAAAGGTTAATGGCACTTGTGTTGTCATATTTTATAGGAATATGATCATAGTGAAGTCCAAAATCTTGAAGTTATTGTTTCATCCAAAGCAATTGTGCACAACACCCAGCGGCGGCAATGTATTCTATTTCAGCAGTTGACAAAGCCACTTAGTTTTGTTTTTTGCAAAACCAAGAAGTGAGAGAATGTCCAAGAAAATGACAAGTGCCACTAGTACTTTTTCGGTCAAGTCTACATCCCGCAAAGTCGACATCTGAGTAACCAAAAAATTCAAAGGTGCTGCCCTTAGGGTACCATAATCCCAAATTTAGAGTGCCAACAAGATATCTAAAAATACGTTTGATTGCGGTGATGCGTGACTCTTTCGGTGTGGATTGAAAACGTGCACACATACAAACACTAATCATTATATCAGGTCTACTTGCAGTAAGATAAAGTAGAAAACCAATCATACCTCGATATTTTTTTTTCATTTACAGGTTTACCTTGCTTATCTTTGTCGATTTTTATTGATGTGCTTATTGGAGTTGCTACAGGCTTTAATAATTCCATTTCAAACCTTTTGAGTAGATCCTTGATATATTTCGTTTGATTTAAATAGATCTCATCATTAGTTTGTTTAATTTGTAGACCAATGAAGTAATTTAACTCCCCTATCATACTCATTTCAAATTCACTTTGCATATCTTTAGCACACTCTTTGCACAAATTTTCATTAGTAACAACAAAGATGATATCATCAACATAAATTTGAACAATTAGCATATCTTCCTTTTTAATTTTTATAAAAAGTATTGTATCAATTTTTTCTCTACAAAAACCTTTGTCAAGTAGAGAATGGCTCAATCTTTCATACCAAGCTCTAGGAACTTGTTTTAAGCCATATAAGGCTTTTGAAAGTTTGAAAACATGATCCGAATATTTATGATTTTCAAAATCGGGAGGTTATTCAACATAAACTTCCTTCGAAATGTACCCATTTAAAAAAAAACTTTTAACATCCATTTGATATAATTTAAAATCTTTAAAACATGCAAAAGCAAGTAACATTCTAATAGTTTTAGGTCTAGCACCTAGTGCAAAAGTTTCATCAAAATCAATGCCTTCTTCTTGATTATAACCTTGAGTTACTAATCTAGCTTTATTTATAGTAATAACTCCGGATTCATCCATTTTATTTCGAAAAACCCATTTTGTATCAATAATGGGATGATCCTTAGGTCGAAGAGTTAAAAACCAAACTTCATTCCTTTCAAATTGATTTAATTCTTCTTGCATTGCTAAAATCCAATTTTCATCATTTTCAGCTTCTAACAACGATTTTGGTTC
The DNA here is from genome assembly GCF_055761805.1 of Camellia sinensis. Lineage (NCBI taxonomy): Eukaryota > Viridiplantae > Streptophyta > Magnoliopsida > Ericales > Theaceae > Camellia > Camellia sinensis. The sequence goes on along the minus strand of NC_138963.1, from coordinate 211,928,407 downwards.
AATTTGTGAAACAAACGCTAAGTTACCACAAACATTTCTAATAGAGGAACGAGTTTTTATACCTTCCGCCGTATCACCTATGATGAGGTCTTTGGGGTGGCCATGTGCATACTTCCATTCTTTTGGTAAATTTGAGTCGTTTACTAGAAGAACATAGATTTCTTGAAGTTTCTCCATTGTCATTTCTTCTTCATGTTTGCGTAGTGGATTTTCTTCATTTTCTTTTATGTACATGCTCTCCATGCTTGGTTGATTTTCTACAATATCATTACTTACAAGATTCTTGGAAATAATATTGTTAGATTCATCAAAACAACATGCACAGATTCTTCAACAAGTAGAGTTATTTTATTGAATACTCTATAAGCTTTACTGGATATAGAATAACCAAGAAATATAACTTCATCTGATTTAGTATCAAATCTTCCTAAGTTATCTTTTATTGTTATTCAATACAAACCATTTACAACCAAAAGCACGCAAGTGACTAATAATAGGTTTTCTATCTTTCCAAAGTTCATAAGGGATTTTCTTAAGAATAGGTCTAATCATGGCACGGTTTATAACATAGCATGCAGTGTTAACGGCTTCCGCTCAAAAATATTTAGGCAAATTATTTTCACAAAGCATAGTACGAGCCATTTCTTCAAGAGTTCTATTTTTTCTTTCAACTACACCATTTTGTTGAGAAGTTCTAGAGGCAAAAATATTATGATTAATTCCAAACTCATCACAAAACATAATAAAATCATCATTTTCAAATTTTTTACCATGATCACTTCTAATGCTACAAATATTAAGACTTCTTTTATTTTGAATTCTTTTACAAAGTCTTGAGAAACTATAAAAAGTTTCATTTTTGTGTGCTAAAAATAATACCATGTATATCTAGTATAATCATCAACACAAACAAGAGCATACGATTTTCCTCCTAAACTTAATGTTCTAGATGATCCGAATAAATTAATATGCAAGAGTTGAAGCAGTTTAGTAGTTGAAACAATATTTTTGGATTTAAAAGAAATTCTAATTTGTTTTCCAAATTGACATGCATCACAAAGTTTGTCTTTTTCAAAAATATTTTTGGTAAACCAATGACTAACTCATTTTTTGAAAGCTTGGAAATTAAATCAAAATGAGCATGTCCTAATCTTTATGCCAAAACCAACCATTATCATTTATAACAGATAAACATTTAATGTTAAAATGAGAAGACAAATCATGTAAATCAACACATATATATTTTCATGTCTATATCCTACAAATAAAGTTTTGTTTTCTAGGGTGTTCTCAATAGTGCATGAGTTTTCTCAAAAGGCAGTGGCTTTGGTCCAGTCCAAGATCGGACTGGACCGTGTTGTTGGGCTCGTGGGGGCCCACCACGGGTCCCGTTTTGATAATATGAACCGTTCAGTGTGTAGAACTCATCGAGTACTATATATCTATAAAAAATCACGTTGATCAGATATCGATAGTTATGTGAACAAAACAGTTTTTTATCAACCACTGTTTCACCGTCCATTTTTTTTTATACAAAACTGATTTGATCACATAGCTATTGATATCCAATGAACTTGATTTTTTATAGGCATGTAGTACTCGACGATTTCTACACATTCAACGGTTCGGATTATCAAAACGGGCCCAAAAAATAGGCCCCATAGGCCGAACTGGACGGGTCCAGTCTTGATCTCAACTTGAGACAAGCTGGACCCTTCTAAAAAATAACTCTATGTCCTTTATCACATAATTGACTAATGCTAATGCTAAACAAGTTATGTTTTAAACTTTCAACAAGTAAAACATTTTCAATAATAGAAGAATGATTTTTATCGATACTACCTACACCTATGATTTTACCCTTGCTATTGTCGTCGAAAATTACATATCCACCATCATTTGGTTGAAGTGTGGCGAACATAGCTTTATTTCCAGTCATGTGCCTCGAACATGCACTGTTGAGATACCATTTATCGTTACTAGATTTTGTCTTGAAACATACCTACAAAAATTTGATTTTTCTATTGGTACCCATATTTTCTTGAGTCCATAAAAGTTAGAATTTAACATTCTTGAAATGTCCTTAGGAACCCACGTCTTTTTTATTTTAGCAAAATAATTTATTTTAACAGGACATGAATGTGAAATATGACATTTTGTACCACAAAAATGACATGTAAGATGAGAGTGATTAGAAGATGCATGCACAAAACCATTTTTGATAGCTTTTACTTTTGAAAAAGGTTTATATCCAATTCCGGCTTTACGAAAGGTACGATTTTGATTTTTAAGAATTTTATCTAAATTCTCTCTACCTTTAGTGAATTTGGAAAGAGTATTTTTCAAGTCTTCGATATTTTCTTTCAAAACAATTTGCTCATTTTTTAAAGAATCATTTTCTTCTTGCAATACAACTAATGTTTTCTCATAAATTAAAGACTCTTTTTGAGTTAAAATATCATTTTCCTTTTCCATTTTCATGGTTTCATTTTCTAAATCATTTACTTTGGAAGTTAAGGATTCATTTTCTTTTGATAAACGTGAAATCACTTTCTTTTGACAGTTACTTTGCAACCTAAGTTTCATAAATCCAGCCTGTAATTTGTCAAAAACTGATCGTAATTCATTAAACGTAAAATATTCGTCATTTACCTCATTTTCGTTTCCAAGTGCCATTAAGCATATGTTAGCAACCTCATTTTTGCAAACTTTAGGGTCTGTTTGGTTGTATTTTCAAATTAGTTTTCAACATGTAAACTCGCACTTCACGTTTGGATAGAACACTCAAAATACATTGCCGGGTGTGAATTCAAATTATAGTATGAAAACTTGTTTGGCAGGTTGTATCTCTACTTTCAACGCTTGTGCATTCTTCCATGTCCTTCTATGTCGTCTCCATCGTCTCTGAAATATTCCATCGTCTCCGAAATATTCACGTGAAGCTCATCTCTGTATCAAACATCAGTCCTTTATATTGATCACGGGTAGGCTTCTCTATCAAACATCAGTACATCAGATACTTCAGATTCATCACGGGTACTTCAGATTCATCACGGGTGGGCTTCACAGAGAAGACTGATTTTATAAATAATGAATCCACCCAACACGCTCTATACTGGTATCATCTTTCACAAATCGAGTTCCTTACGATTTGTGCGTTGTGGAAGATTCTTATTACGGGCAACGAAACAATAACGACTGCGACGTAAAAGAACTCACAAATTTATTTACATATTTTGTTATACGAAAATGAATTGAAAAATTCATCCCTAATTTTATTTTATTTTTCTTTCAGGTCAAATTTATGAAATTTATTGTCGAATCCGACGAAGAAACAGTGCTACATTAAGTCAGTATACACATTCCATCACCGGCGATAATTATTCAATTCCCACTAATCTGGTAAATATATCCTTCAACTGCAAACGATTTTATACGAGTCGAAATCAGTTCTCAAATATTTTCTGAGAAGTGTAAGGGACTATTTTTTTTATTTTAAGATGTTTTCTATTTTCCTGAACTGTTTCACCTTTTGCGAAGAAGAATAGCAGTAAGCTTCTAAATCGATCTGAATTTGTTATATATAAATAATTTTTGAGAAGTTAAAATCAGTTCCCAAGTGGTTTCTCATAATTTGTGGACGCCTATTTCTCATTTCAGATCGGTTGTTGTTTTCAATTGTGAGCTGTTTGAACCTTCTACAAGAAAAGAACTTGTGAACAACTTGAGTCGGTGTACCTGGACACCCGGCCGGTCGTCCCTGGGGTCATCCGGCCGGTCGACCGGCTGGTCGACCTACCCATCCCTTTTTCAACTACATTCACTGGTTTATTTTCTGATTTTTTTCCTACTTCATTTTTTACCTGTCCCATTTTCCTTACATCTTTTTTACTGGTTTTCTCCTACCATTCAAAGATAATGTTACCTAATTTTTTTACCTGATTTTTTTTTTATTAGTTGTGGTTATATTTCTGCTATTTAAATTAAAGTAATCTGTTACGCTATTTTTTTCCTTTAAATAATATCATCTGCTTTTTTTTTTATCTGTGTTCTCTTTGAAATCATTTTGCTCTATTATGATCTGTTTGCCTTGTATATCTACCCCAGACTAGTTTAAATTTCATTTGTATGTTTATAGATGGATGAAAATAATTCTGATGACAACCAAGAAACAAAAATGTGGACGGCCAGAAGTGAAACAAAATTAATAAATATGTTGAGAGATGAGGTTAGAAAAAATCAAACAACTGGCCGTACTACTTCGTGGACAATTAGGCATTGGAATCATTATGCAAATCAGTTGCACAATCTGTATGAATTTCGGTATACAGCAACACAGGTGCGCCAAATATATCAGCGATTGAAAGCTGATTATCAGACATTTAAGCGACTCCAGGCACAGACTGGTCTGGGATGGGATCCAATTGTAGGCACTGTTGTTACACCTGATGAATTTTGGGATAAGGTTGTTCATTAATCTGTACTATTAAATAATTTTAATTTAAAGATTTCATGATACATACGGTGCTTAATTCTTTATTTGTATTTGTTGTAGGCCAACAGAAATGTGAAGAAGTTTAGGACAAAATGATTTGAATATTTTCAAGAAATGGCAGAAATTGTTGAAAATTGTTGTGCCACAGGGGCCTTATCTCGTGCATCCACACAAGGAGCCCTTGACTCAGAAGAAGAAGATGACGTGTTAAATAAATTTTGGAACCCTGATGTTGGTGGGAGTAAATGGTGGTGGGTGGTAGGTGGTGGTGAGTGGTGGTGGGTGGTAGGAGGTGGATGGTGGTGAGTGGTGGTGAGTGGTGATGGGTGGTAGGTGGTGGGTGGTAGGTGGGTGGTGATGGGTCTTGGGTGGTGGGTGAAGTAATGTAATAAAGGTTTCATAATGACTGAAATTAATAAAATAATTACAATTTATTATTTTCAATTTTGTGAAAAAATATTTGTACATGACATATTTGTGGTTTTGACTTTTTGTTAAATAGTAAACAATTTGAAAGTTTTGTTATTAATTCGGTTTATCAATTTAATTTTTTTTTCTTTTTACACCTTATTTTTTAAAATTTTTGTTCATATTAACTTTTTTTTTCCTTTTACTTAAAAAAAAAAGGTTTATTATTTACTTGAAACTTGTTTTATTTCATTTTACAACATTAATTTCATTTTTTGTATTAATTGATACAGACAAATTATTTTTTATTTGTTTAATTTTTATTCATTTCATTGAAATGAAGGATTTGTTAGACATTTATTTTGTTCACATATATTCATTTTTCTACGCCCATAATTTTTCCGTTTGCGAAATCTTTTCGTAAATATTGTCAGAACATTGTAACTTGTTTTAAAATGATTAAAAAAAAAACACTTGTTTTTCATGACATGAATACAGAAGTTTACAACAAAGTAACAAAATAAAAGAAGTACAACAAAATAAGAAAATAAATAACCAAAAAAAAAAATGAAAAAAAAAACATGTAGCCACTACATCTGTTTCACCATTTAAACTGATTTTTGAACAAGTTAAGCATCATTATCTGGTGGTGTTGGGGGTGGAGGGTAATAGTGATGGTACAGCTGAGTGACTCGATGGTCAATCTGATCAATGCGGTTCCTTGTCACTTCATCATGTCTCCCTGAGTCTATACGAAACTCGCTAAATTGTTGAATTAGTGAGTTTTGAGCAGCGGCAAATTCATCGAACCGAGTACCCAATGTATTGAGCTGATTAGTCATTTGTTGTTCCCATTGTACGCGCTGATTGTACCGTTCTTGTTCCACAGCCAAATAATTAGTCCAGTAATGGGGCTGTTCATTTGGTGGCATGGCATTGTCATTGGGTTCTTCCTCATCGGATATTGGTCCTTTTCAATATTAATAGAGCTTATCAATATGTCAGCACCACCACCTCGGGTCAGTATGTACTCAGAAATTGGTGAAGTGATTCTGACATATTGTTCCCCTTCAAGATTGACATCATGCGCTTTGAAAATTGTGGTTAACAAAGCTCCATAAGGTAGTGACCGACCAGACAGAGTATCGAGTTTTGCAATCATCATTTCTTTGAGTAATATGAAGCATAAATTTAATTTCTGTCCAGTTTCAAAATAGTATAACAAATAAACATTAAAACATGAAACACTATCATAATGACCTTTTTTGGGAGTGACATTTTCAACTATCCATCGATGAAGAATACGAAGGTGGGGTTTTAAATGTCTGGCTAGTAAATTAGTGCCACTGAATTTGTTGTCACAAATTGTGGTATAGATCTGAGTGACATCACCAAACATTCATTCTAAGGCAGACTCATTTTGAAAATAGCATTGTAAATCTCCTGTTTGAACTCCAATAATTTGTGCGAAAGCACGGAGAGTGAGTGTGATTGTTTTCCCTTTCACATAGGAGGTCAGACTGAACGGTTCATTTTGTTGGTCACCAGCTGTCAAGTGAACATAAAATAATCGTACAATACGGGGATATACCTTATTTGGTAAATTAGTTAAAGGTAGCCATCCCATTGTATCTAATTTACCAACTAAGAGCGGGTCATATTGAGAAGGTAGTCTTACATTTCTCCCCGTAACAATTGGTCGATTAATAAAATGTGAATAGGCTTGTTCATGATGATACTATAAAAAATCATTATTTAAATTGTCATGATGTTGTTGCTGTGGTTGATGTTGTACAGGGTTTGAGGATTCACCACGTTCGGGTCTGGCTCGTTTTGTTCTTGGCATGATAGCTGCAACAGTGAAAGAAGAATATATAAAAAATATATATTAAAACATGAATTGAGAAAAATGTATGGAAACTATATCGAAAATAGTATGATGTACAAAAATGTATAGAAAATATATCAAAAATAATATAATGTTAGTGTAAAAAAATGGAACACATATGATGGGACAGATATGAAAAACATGAACAGATCGGTAGCCACAAAACTGATCGACTGGGATGGGATAACCGGCCGGTTGACCACCCGGTTTACCGTGTCGAAGGCTACTGCTCCTCTTCTTCTTCGAAAGCTACTGGTGTTTTAATACCAAAGGTAGTCTGAATAAAATACGAGATGCGAAGGTAATACGAAACTAACCTGTAATTGAAATTAATGTTCTTGATGGAGCTGAGACCACTCGACGGTGAAGTTGAAATCTTCCTTCAGCAGGATCAAAGACGGTGAAGATGGTGTGGTTAAAAGAATGGTTTATCAGAATTTATAACAAGGCTGAAGCTTGGTTTTTTATTTTTTATTTTTATATTTTAATTTGTTATGTATTATTTTTTTATAATATTAATAATGTTTTTCAGAAAAGTGCATGTGAACTGATATACACAGCTATGATGTCCCTTTTCTTTTGGCTCAGTATATAGGTAGTAGGTTCATGAAATTACTAAATTACCCTATATATTTTGTTCACTTCCCATGTAAATAGAGAGGGACAAAATAGTAAATTTATAGGTGAATTCAATTATATGAGCGTGCTGATGGTCCTTCAATAATGGTCTGATTTGTACTCATTTCCTAATAAATTAATAACGTGTAATAAATGAGAAAAAAATTTGATAATATTTTATAAGGTTTACGATATGATTTGTATTTTAATCTATTAAACTTAGTGTATTTATGTTAATTTTTATTAATATGTATTTTTAAAAGTTATTGACTTCAACAAAATTTAAAAACAAAAATTAAAAATGTATTGTACAAGATGTTTGTACAGGCGTAAAAAATGAATTGATATAAAAATTTAATTGACACAAAATAATTGACATAGATTTATTTTAAAATGGAAAAATAATTTGAAAAAAAAAATTATTCAACAAAAATTACTGAAAAAAATTAATTCAAAAAAAAAACAATTTTTAATTTCAGTATTTTAAATATAGTTTGGTTATTACTGTTGATAAAAAATACGGATATCGATATAAGAGTTGTGTACACTCAAAATAAATTATTGATTGAATTAAATTTTGAAAACTATTTTGAAAACACATTACCAAACAAATTTTCTTATTTCACATATCACATCAAACTTTCAAAACATAATTCAAAATACATATTCAAAACACATTTCAACACTCTATTTAAAAACTATAACCAAACAAATTTTCTACACTCAAATCATAATTCCACAACACACAAACTCAAAATACAACTCATATTCTCAAATCACATTTACAAAACTCTACCAATCGCTACCTTAGTTTCTAAGTCGCTTTCATCGCTATCTTCTCCCCATGCTGTAATCATGGCTTTCTTCTTGTCCTTCTTGAATTGTTTCTTAAGTTCTGGGCATTCTGATTTGTAGTGTCCAGGTTTATTGCATTTGTAGCAGGTAACTTCAATTTTTTATGATTTTCTCCCTTTTGAAAATCCCTATTATTGAAATCTTTTCTGAAAAATTTTCGCACACCTTGTTCATTTTTCACAAACCTTTTGAACTTCCTAGTGATGAATGTCATTTTCTCATCATTATCTGAATCATCTTCCTCATCCTCTTGATGTTTCGAGGTGGATTTGAAGGCTATTCATTTCTTCTTTTTGTTGTCCTCATCTTCTTTTCCTTCTTGCATTATGAGCTCATGAGTTAACAGAGATCCCATTAATTCATCTAGACTTAGCTTTGATAAATCCTTGGCTTCGGTAATGGCAATGACTTTTGTCTCCTAACTTTTTGGCAATGACCTAAGCATTTTTCTTACAATTTTAGCATTAGTATATATTTTGTCAAAAGAAGTTAAACCATTAATAATATCACTAAAGCAAGTAAACATTCGAGGAATAGTTTCATCAGGCTTCATTTTAAAGAGTTCATAATTATAAACTAGCAAACTGACTCTAGATTCTTTAACTTGTTCAGTTCCATCATGAGTCACTATTAAGTTTATCCCAAATTTCTTTTGCGGTTTTACATGTGGAAATTCTATTGAACTTGTTTGCATCTAAGGAGCAGTACAACATGTTTGTAGCTTTGACATTAATTTGGGTCATTCTAATATCTGATTCATTTCACTCATCTTCAGGTTTTGGTACCCTAAGTCCATCTACGATTTTGGTAGAAATTTTTGGACCATTGCAAATAATTTTCCAGCGTTCATAATCATTAGATTGAACATGTATGGCCATCTTAGTTTTTCAATAGCTAAAATTTGTGCCACTAAACAGTGGTGGCCTATTGGATGCTTGTCCCTCAGGTAAGGAATAATTAGGGGTTGCCATGATCTACTCTAAGACGGTTAAGTCATACAAACTAGAGTTTAGGCTCTGATACCAATTGTTATCCCAAGTAGGCAACCCAAGAGGGGGGTGAATTGGATTGCCTACCTGGGATAACAGTTACAAAAAAAAAAAAAAAAAACCCAAACCAAACACTATAAACTTATCTTTTTTTTAAAAAAAATTCTTAACCAATCTCTAATTTTACACAAATTATTCACAAATTCCTTTCAATTTTTTATGTGAATTTAATAATGTAATTTAAAAATTGTACATACACACAAGAATATAATACTAAGGCCTCGTTTGGGAATATGCTATTTTAGTAACTTTTTGACTTTTTGGCTAAAATATGAGGTAAAAAAAACTAGTATGTTTGGGGTGACTTTTTGTTTTTTTACGAAAAGATATGCAAAAAGTAGAGAGAAAATGGAATTTTTGACTTTTTTGTATAGGTTATAGGCTTTTTGGCCTTTTTAATAACTTTTTGGCTAAAATGTTAACTTGCCAAACGAGGCCTAAATATCTATATTATGACTAATTATTTAATTATGAATAATTCACTTCTCATTGTTACCTGTATTATATTGTTACAAAATATTTCACATATTACTTTTGTGATGTCTTATATATGTCAATGGGTACATATATAAATATATAAATGTAAATTTATATATGTTATTATATTCATACATTCACAATCTATAATGTTATATTACCATCAGCGAATTTAATTTTCTAATTCTAACATGTATTGCTTTAATAATATAGTTATATTTACTAGAAAAAAATTGCGAAATTATGTATTGTTCTTCTATCAACTTATGTTCAATACATATATACATACATATTATACAAACAAGTATCCATCACAAACACTTTCAATAACAAACCAATATTGTGCAAAACACCTCCATCACGACAATGATTGTACTTTTTTCCCCTCACAAAAAAATCACATTATTAAAGAAAAATGAATTTTGAAATTCATAACAATATGATATCGCCTCAAACTCTTTTTCAACAAAATATTTTTATCACAATGAGTTATAATGTTGAGTAAGAAGAAAAGCGAGAGGATGGTAAAATAAAAATTCCAAAAGATCTATTGCAACATTTTCTCAAAGCAAAGTTAGACGGGTTGAAGGAAAAATTGTCCTGTCTGTTGTAAAGTTCAAGAAAAACAACATACCTCATGCACCTTTTTAGTCAAATTACAAGGAACAAATCAAATGATGCCCAAACATTATCACAGCAAATCAATGATGCCGAAAGTAAGTATATAAAAAATTTCGATTAATTTTGGTCATATACTGATTACTTACAGATAACATAATAAATTATGTAATTTGACAGTTTTATGAAAATGACCCTGCAAATACTTATAAGTATGGATCTATAAATATTATGAAAACAATTATGAAATTTCTATATCGATCAAAATATTAAGATGCAATATCATTTTATTTTCTTAAAAAACTATTTCACATTTTTTACATAAATGAAAATATGCTAATAACTAATGTTATATTTTTAATTATGCGAGATATTCTCTTTTTTTTTTTATATATTAGGAAATGAATATGCAGCTAGGCTATTCCAATATATCCACCAAGGAGTATTGTCCTTAGCACTTACAGCATATATACAGGGAACCCCACCGTACCTACGTCGGGGTCGAAACTTAGACCCCCCACATGCTCCAGGCGTTAAAGAGTATGTTTAACCCTAATAAGGAGCTATGGAAACTTGAACCCAAACCTTGAGTGAGGGATTCGAATGTCTTATCCACTGAACCAACCCCTTGTGATAATCATACAAGATATTCGTGGTGCAGGAAACGAGACTCAATAACTCTTGATGTATAAAAATATATTACATATTGATATTAATGCATTTTTACACCAATAGGACGCAAATAATATGCAATAGTGGGTTTAATGAATTTGTATTATGATATGAACTATTAAACAAAATTGTACAATTGTGCAATTAATTTTATACCTTCAATTATATTACATGTACAAATTATGAAAATTTGAAGTGGGAAGTTTATAGAAATTTTTTTTGTGTAATACTATATATTTAAATGATATGTTTATTGTTTATTATTTAAGATAAGATTGTGATCTCAATAATCTAACTATAAATTAATATTTATATTTATAAAATTTATAATTTATCATTTAAATTCTTCAGTCGAATATGTATTTATTTCTCACGTAGTTGTATTTTGGATACAGATCAATTTACCTATATAAGTCTACATACTCTATATACATATCATATACCAATTTAAGAGATATGCATAATTACAGTACTAACAGTCGATAAAAAGTAATGTGCTACATGCAACACACGTGCCCAACCACTTAAGACAAAATATCACATCAAATTCATAATTATTATTTTTTTTTATTCTCACAACTATCAAATTAATTGCTAAAAAAAAAAAAAATCCCCAAATACAACTACTAAATAGCCAACTTCCCAAAATTAACTAATTTTCTTTTTTAAAACTTGAAAGGAGGTGTAATTTGCCTTGTTATTTGTTTGTTTTGCTTATTTTAGTTTTGTTAAGCCATCTTCAACGTTGCATTAGATTTGATGATACAGTGATGATGTAACGAGTTCCAAACAGAGCGGGTCGGACTGATCCACACTTCTCAAATCGATATCTGAATGATCAAACCCACCAGAGAACCTGCACACGAGTTCAACGGGGAATGGAGAGTCCCGCAGTGAACCCTCCGACGAGCAAGTTAGAGAGAGAAGTAGAGTGTAGAGATAAATTAGAGATAGAAAGCTTAACCTTCTTCTTGTCTTCAACGTTTGCTTATATCCTTTGGTAATCATTTCGTTGTCCCTTCCGACCTGTCACCTTGGCTAAAAGTCTATGCTGTAGCTTACCTTGTTTAGTGTAAGGGCGTGCTGTCCCGACGGAGAGGTGTTGTCGTAATAAATGCAGTGAGGGGCTTCATTAATGGCGATGTGTAGTGGCAATAACTTTGCAGATCTTTGTCTGCTGATGTGGCTTGCCCTTTACCTGCCATGTGTCTGAATATCATTGGTCTTTCATGCCATGTTGACTTCCAGATGGTATTGGGCCTTATCAGTTGGGTTATGTAATGGGCCCTAAGTGGTGGGCTTGACTTGTTCATGGTGGGCTGTAGCCTTTATGGGCCTACCCATGTCAGTAGTCCCTCATTCCCGAGTGCAGCTTTAGTCTAACGAAGGGAATAATGAAGAAAATGAGGGTGGTTAGAGATCTGCAGGAGAGGGGCCGACCGATAAGAGTGATCGAGCGTAGGGGCTGATCAGGAGAAGAGCCGACCGCGGGGGTTCGTCGAGTGAAGGGACCGACCACGAGGAGGGCCGACCGTGAAGGGTAACCGAGTAGAGGGACTGACCATGAGGAGGGCCGACCGTGAAGGGTAGCCGAATGGGGTGATCGACCACGAGGACGGCTGACCGCGAAGGGTAGCCGAATGGGGTGACCGACCACGAGGAGGGCCGACCACGAAGGGTAGCCAAGTGGAGTGACTGACCACGAGGAGGGCCGATCGCGAAGGGTAACCGAGTGGAGTGGCTAACCATGAGAAGGGCCGACCGCGAGGGGTAACCGAGTGGAGTGGCCGACCATGAGGAGGGCCGACCGCGAGGGGTAGCCGAGTGGAGGGACCGACCATGAGGAGGGCCGACCGCGAAGAGGGAAGTGACAGGGGCGGGGCTTGAGAGACGGCGGGTCACATGGTGACTTGAAGTGGAAAAGACAGGGTAAGGGAAGGGTGCAGTGAATCGTGATCGTACATGTGGCATCATCTCGTGGTGGGGGAGGTTAGGCGTTGGGCCAGAGGTGAAACGATAGGTCATAATGGGTGTTGAAAAGACAGTTTTGGCGGATGGTTGAAAATTTTTCAAACTGGCGGCAATTAATTTTGACCCCTGCAATATAGGCAAGCCTTGGGCTTTTGGGATTATACGTTTTACCTACCTTTTTTAAAAAAATCAAAACATTCCAAGTGTAGACTCCTTCGTTGCAAGTGATACACCCTTGCGACATTGTTTGAACTTTCTTGCGCCCGCATCCGAAGCCATTCACAGACACACGACAAAAATGGCCTAGGAAGAAGCTAGAACTGCCAGGGTTGATCCACTAGGGGACGATGATGCGGTGGAGTTAGCGGAACAGTACGAGACGAAGAAGCAAGTGGAGAGAGTAGGGTAGCCGGCAGGACCGCCGCGTTCGTTGACATTGATGGTGGCTCCGAAGCCAATCAGCCAGGCTGAGCCAAATCACTGGCATACGAAGGCCGACAGCTCGACCGTTACTGCGGGGGAGTTGGAGGGTATGCGCAAAAAATACCAGGTTCCCGCAGAAATAGAATTGATGCTGCTAACACCAACGAAGAGGCCGTCCGACGCCCGGTCGGGGGAGTTTGCCCTCTATGAGGAGGTGTTGAAGGGTGGGTTGAGGTTGCCGCTTCCGCAAGTAGTAGTGGACGTCTTAAACAGACTGGAAGTGGCGCCAGGTCAACTAATGCCCAATGCGTGGAAGATTGTACTGGTCTGTGCAAGTGCGTGGCCGAAAGCGAACGAGGGGGCGGCTATGACGGTAGATGAGTTTTTTGCATGCTACAAGGCCTCAGGCCAACAAGAAACTTAGGTCACTTTGCAGGCGGCGGCAGGGAGGGGTCTGGTGGCGGGGTTGCCGTCATCAATTAAGGGATGGAGACCGCGGTGGTTCTACGTATCTGCAAACGGGGGAGTGGAGGTGCGCACGGTGTGGAGAGTGCCTACCAAGTCTGTGGAGCCAAAGCTGGGGGCCGTAGTAGAGGAGAGGGTAAAAAAGGTGAAGGCCCAGAGGGAGAAGGAGGGCGTCAAGTGAGACGATCTCGTCCAACCGTCCGCTTTGTTTGTCGCAGGATTGGGCCCTCAGCTGACCGGTGGAGATCTGGCACCGGAAGAACTAGAGGCAAGAAGAAAGGCGCAGGAAGCGGAAGATCGGGCCATTTTTGCCAGAGCCCAAAAATTCAAGAAAGTGCAGTTAGACCCACCACCAAAACCGGTCGCGAGGGAGAGAATCTGACCGCGTCCCAAGCCACTGGGGGAAAAAGACTTGGGCAGTTTTGAGCCACGACCGCCTCCCGTGGATCCGATGAAGGAAAGGGCAAACAAGGAGGTGGAGGCTTTGAAGAAGAAAAAGAAAATAAGGGTTCGACCTGAGGGGGCCTCAGGTGAGCCTGGGTTGAAGAGAATGAGGGTTGGGGAGGAGGTTACCCCCATGGTGGAGGAGTCGATCGCAACAAGGGAGAAGGGAGTGGAGGCGACCCCAGAAAGTGTGGTTGTCCCAGACATGGAAGGGGACAAAGGCCAAGGAGGCCAGGAGGAAGAAGAGCACCTGAGTGCCATGCCTAAAGTTCTAATGGAGAGTGGGTCAGCTGGTCCTAAGGAAGTGATGGAGCAGCAGCCAAAGGGGGGTCCTGCGCTCCAAGGAGAAGGGGCCAGGCTGACGAATGCTATCTACCACGCTCGTGCAGTGGCTGGGCGGCTAGAGGGAGAAGAAGGCCTAGCCAGGGCGGCTGCAGATCGCCTTGTGGGGATTGTGGACGACGCAGCGGTACGCTCGGTGGCCAGGCTCAATGAGGCTGAGCTGCTGAGAGGGTTGTGCTCCGCCCAAATGGAGGTAACCACCTTAGCAGGAGCTCTGCTGAAAAAGGCGGCGGCTGGGAAGACCAAGTTGGAGGAGGCGAAGGCCCAACTTGCAAGTTTGAGGAGTGAAACTGTGGGGTGGAGAAGGACCGCACGGAGCATTTGTGCAAGGGGGTTGGAAGAGACTGAAAAGGCCAAGAAGATGGAGGTACTGGCGATCGTGCAGCGCAATGTTGCCACGCGAGCCCATGCTGAGCTGCTCGCGGTCAAGTTGGAGCTAGAGGACGAACGCCGCAAGGTAGTGTCGCTCGAGTTCCAGCTGGCTGGCGAGCAGAAGAAACTGGGGGATGCTCAAAATGCCTGCACGGTCGCCACCGAGCGGTTTGAAGAGGCTATGACCAGCAATGAAGAGCTGCGTACCCAACAGATCAAAGAAAATGAGGAAACCGACTTGAAGATTGCTGGGCTGCAGAAGGAGCTAGAAGATGAGCGCGCCAAGGCCATGGAGGAGAATGCGAGATTAAAGAAAGAGTTAGAGAAGGAAAAAACCAAGGCTGCCTCTGGAAGGGCAGCATACCCCGATCTGTATGTCGCAGCAGTGGAGCAATTCAAGGGGTCTGCTAAATTTCATATGGCGGTCGATGCCGCAGTCGCCAACAACTTGGCAAGGGAGGTGTCTGGGGAGGCGGGCCCGTCGGGAACGACCGCTGGGGGTAGGATTGAAGCAGAAGTTATTGAGAGCTTCCAGCAGTCAGACTCCTACAAACACGAAATGGTTGAGTTATGGGACAGTGGCTGGAAGATGTTCAGGCGGAAGGCAGAAGAACTGTTCCCAGACTTGGACCTGAGTGGTGTACGGATTAATGAAGATGATGTGGCCCAGACCTCTATAAATGAGGGCGTTGAAGAAGAAGACCTCGTTTCAAGTAAGGAAGAGTGATTGGTGTGAGTTGTACAAGTTTTTTGTTTTTTTTGTTTTTTGTTTTTTGTTTTTTTTTTTTTGTTTTTGGATTGCTGTAAAGAACGTATGTACAAGTTTGTGAATAAATAAAATTTGAGTTGTGTTTTCATTCCATTGTTTTTGCTTGTGTATCTGGGATGAATGAAAATGTTGACTTGAAACTCAATGCAAAGCCAAGGGTGAAATGAACGAAAAACTGAATGCAAAGTAAAGTTAAGAAGAACGCAATGCTAAGTGAAGTTGAACTTGTAAGAAAAACTCCATGCAGAGTGAAGTTGAAAATGTAATAAAATTATTAGTTTGTGTTTGTCACACTGCTGTCTTTATTTTGGTTAGTCTGAAGTGAGCGAGGGGGGGTTGATTCAAGCTAGGCTTGATTGGTAAGGAAAGAGTAAGAAAATAATTTGACTTGTAAAGGAAACATGTAAGAATGTAAAAGATGTGGAGTTTCAAATTATTCCCAAAAATGGAGTTTTAAATCATGTTGCAAGAGTTTTAGAATTTGACTAAGTGAAGAGTGGTGTAATAGCATGGACCTGGAATGTTGACCAAGTGTGTCTACTAATGCCACAAGCATGAATTCTGCATGAATGGCCTTGACCGAGTTCTGCATGCGTGCTCAGTTGGGGTCAAGCTATGATTAACTGACTTAGCAAGTAATTCAGTGGCTTGAAGTAACTCAAGTTAGCTGAGGCTGTGTTATGCTTGGTCTGGCTGAAGCTTGTCATGCTCACTCTGGCTGAAGGTAGTCATGTTCAGTCTGGCTGAGGCTTGTTATGCTCAATCTGGCTGAGGCTAGTCATGTTCAGCCTGGCTGAGGCTTGTTATGCTCAGTCTGGCTGAGGCTAGTCATGTTCAGTCTGGCTGAGGCTAAGTAGGCTCGATCTGACCGAGGCTTTTATGCTCAGCCTTGCTGAGGCTTTGTATGCTCGGTCTGGCCGAGGCTTTTATGCTCAGTCTGGCTGAGGCTTGTCATGCTCAGTTTGGCTGAGGCTTGTCATGCTCGGTCTGGCTGAGGCTGAGCAGGCTCAGTCTGACCGAGGCTTTTATGCTCAGTCTGGCTGAGGCTGTGTACGCTTAGTCCGACCGAGGCTTTTATGCTCATTCTGGCTGAGGCTTTGTATGCTCGGTCTGGCTGAGGCTTTTATGCTCAGGCTGGCTAAGGCTTGTCATTCTCGGTCTGGCGGAGGTTTTTATGCTCAGTCTCGCTGAGGCTGCAATCAGAGCGTTATTTGAAAAATCACACACATATTTGGAATATAAGCTTGTCGTCATTAAAGTGTAACCCATTTGATCAGGAATTTACATCACAGGAGAGAAGAATAAAAACAATAAAGTGTACAAATGGCCAAAAAGGAAATACAGCAAAAGATTGATACAAGAATTGGACTTTTATTGAAAATAGCGCTTCAAGTGCTCGGCGTTCCATGGGTGGGGGAGATCTCGGTCTTCCATGTCCTGAAGTCGGTAAGTGTCTGGACGAGGTCTGGCTTTCACGATGTAAGGTCCTTCCCACTTAGCTGCCAGTTTGCCTTCGGTCGGATTTTTAGTGGCAAGAGTTACTTCTCGCAAAACAAGGTCCCACACGGTGAAGTCCCTCGGTCTGACTTTGTGGTTGTAGTGTGCTCTCATTTTCTGTTGATAAGAGGCCCGTCTAACAGCAATGGTTTCTCGGAGTTCTTCGATCAGATCTAGGTCTACCCAATGCAGCTCTTCAGTTAGTTGTGGATCTGGATGTAGAACCCTTGGGGTGGGCAGACCGATTTCCACTAGGATGACTGCCTCAGCATCGTATGTTAAGTGGAAAGGGGGTCTCCCCGGTGGGAGTTCGGGCGGTAGTGCGGTAGGCCCAAAGCACATTCGGTAATTCCTCAGCCCAGAGTCCCTTAGCAGCTTCCAGTTTAGTTTTGATGATTTTCAGAAGAGAGCGGTTAGTGACCTTAACTTGGCTAGTGGCTTAAGGATGGCCTAGAGAGGAGAAGCATGGCTGGATTTGGAGTTTTGCGCAAAATTTCCTGAACTTGGCATTGTCAAATTGTTTACCGTTGTCGGAGACGATGGCTTGAGGAATGCCAAATCTACAGACGATCGACTGCCATATGAATCGGGTTGTGTTACGCTCGGTAATTGTGGCAAGGGATTCTGCTTCCACCCACTTAGTGAAGTAATCAATGGCGACAATGGCGAATTTGGTTTGGCCCCGGTCAATGGGCAATAGGCCGACCAGGTCGATTCCCCATTTGGCAAACGAGTAGGGACTGCAGAGCGTGATCAATTCTGTAGAAGGAGAATGTGGGATGTTGGCAAAGCGTTGGCACTTATCATATTTGAGAACGAAGTCGGTCGCATCTTGATTGAGAGTGGGCCAGAAATAACCAGTGCGAAGTATTTTGTGGGCTAGGGACCTGCCATGCGAATGATTGCCACATACGCCTTCATAGATTTCTCTCATCACGTAAGTCGCCTGAGCAAGATTGAGGCATCTGAGGTATGGGCGTGAAAATCCCCTCTTGTACAAAAGACCATTGACAAGAATGTAATTGGACGACCGGGTCTTGACTTTGGTGGCCTGCTGTTTGTCCTTTGGTAGTTTTCCCGTTGTCAAAAATAGAAAGATGTCGGACGCCCAGGGGATAGGTTCATTTTGGAGGAAGTGGACCGCTTGTTGGTCGGGGGAGATGGTAGGGTGGGTCAAGTATTCGAGGCGAACACCGTGGTTGAAATCTGACTGGTCTGCAAAGGCTAATTGAGCCATCTCATCGGCCTTGGAGTTTTCCGCCTGAGGGATGTGTTTGATGTGGAAAGTATTAAAGAGGCAAACAAGGGGGAGGGCAATATCCCTGTAAGCCCGTATTGTGTCCTCCTTGGCATCGAATTCCCCCTTAATTTGTCCGACAATGAGCTTGGGGTCACTGAACACCCGGATGTGGCTGACACCAATATCCCTGGCTCGACGGAGACCTGCTATCAATGCCTCATACTCGGCCTCATTGTTGATGGCCTCGAACAAGAAACGAAGAGCACATTTGAAATAACCACCCTTAGGGGCGGTGAGGATGAGACCAGCCCCACTGCCTTCCCTGCGGGATGACCCGTTGACGTTGAGAGTCCAAGAGTGAGGGTCTTCTGGGTCGATAGGGGTTGGTGAGGGTGGAGGGGCCATGATTGGGGTATGTTTAGTGAACTCCAGGATGAAATCGGCGACAGCTTGCCCCTTAATCACCGTTCGAGACTGGTAAGAGATGTCAAACTGGTTGAGTTCCACTGACCACTGCATGAGTGTGCCAGAGAGTTTTTGTTGCTGCATTACCTTCTTCAAGGGTTGGTTGGTGAGGACCACTATGGAATGGGCTTGGAAGTAAGGACAGAGTCGTATGGAGGCGGTGACCAAGGCCAGGGACAATTTTTCTAACAGTGGGTAATTCTGTTCTACTCCCCTGAGAGCCCTATTGATATAGTAGACCGGCCGTTGGACAGAGCCGTCTTCCCTGATAAGAGCTACACTGACTGCGGTGCTTGACACGGCTAAATAGAGAAAACAGGGTTCGCCCGTGAGTGCCTGTGAAAGGAAGGGGGGTTGGCCATACACTGCTTCAACTGTTAAAAAACCTCTTCAGATTCGGTCGTCCATTCAAAAGTTTGCCGAAGAACTTTGAAGAAGGGAGACACTTATCCGTTGCGCACGAAATGAAGCAGTTGAGGGCGGCGACTCGGCCAGTGAGTCTTTGAACCTCTTTAACCGTTCTGGGTGACTGCATTTCAATCAAGGCCTTGATCTTTTCAGGGTTGGCTTCAATGTCCCGCTGACTGACCATGAAACCCAAAAA
This sequence comes from Camellia sinensis, assembly GCF_055761805.1. NCBI lineage: Eukaryota > Viridiplantae > Streptophyta > Magnoliopsida > Ericales > Theaceae > Camellia > Camellia sinensis. Next base: position 211,908,735 of record NC_138963.1, on the reverse strand, counting down.
CTTCCCAGATCCTACGCTGAAGGCGCACTTTTCCGGGTTGAGCTTCATTTGGTACTTTCGTAAGGTGGCGAAGGTCTCTCGCAGGTCGGTCAGGTGATCAACGGAGAGTTTGCTCTTGACTAGCATGTCGTCAACATATACTTTCATATTCCGACCTATTTGATGATGGAAAACAACATTGACCAACCGTTGGTAGGTGGCCCCAGTATTTTTCAGCCCAAATGGCATCACACAGTAATGGTAGGTACCTCGGTCTGTAATGAAGGAGGTGTGTTCACGATCAGATGGGTGCATCAGAATTTAGTTGTACCCAGAGAAGGCATCCATTAAGCTGAGCATTTGATGACCGACCGTGGCGTCAACCAGCAAATCTATGTAGGGGAGAGGATAGCTGTCTTTGGGGCAAGCTCAGTTGAGGTCGGAGTAGTCGAAACAGAGTCGTCATTTACCATTGTTCTTACGGACCAGGACGACGTTTGACAACCATCTAGGGTAGCCCACGTTTTTTATGAATTGTGCCTCAAGGAGCTTGTCGACCTCCGCGACAATGAGAGTGTTGTGCTTCGGATGAAAGATGCGCTGCTTCTGGCGGTAAGGTCAGAAATGGGGTTTAATGCTGAGGTGATGCGTTATGAACGAGGGGTCAATACCCGGTATGTCTGAGTGGGTCCAGGCAAATACATCATTGTGCTCGATTAGGAGGACAGTAAGGTTGGCCTTTGCTTGGGGGGATAGTTAGCTGCCAATTTTGGCTGTTTTGGTCGTGTTGGCAGGGTCGATGGGAACCTCAATGAGCTCCTCCACAGGCTCCCCTCTGACCAGCTCGTCCTCATCTCGGACGTCAAGCCCTTCAATGATCATTGCCTCCTTCAGCTTGACTTCTTTGAGTGAGGCGACATAACACTCCCTGGCAACTGTCTGCTCTCCCCTCACTATCCAAACCCCCAGATCGGTGGGGAATTTAATGGCAAGGTGGTAAGTTGATGTGATAACTTGAAAAGCGTTTAGGGCGGTGCGGCCAAGGATGATGTTGTAGGCGGAGGGACAATCAACAACAAGGAAGGTGAGCAACTTTGTGGTCTGCCACGGGTACTCGCCGAGTGTGATAGGAAGATCGATAGAGCTGATGGAGGTCACTCGGTTACCAGTAAAACTGACCAAAGGGGTTTGGAGAGGAGACAGACTTTCCTCTCTAATCTTGAGCTGGCGAAAGCAGTTGAGGAAAATGATGTCTGAAGAACTGTCGTTGTCGATGAGAACTTGTCTGACCTTGTAGTTGGAGAGGAGGGCAGAAATGACGAGAGGGTTATCATGAGGGTAGCAGATGCCTGCGCAATCGGCGTCCGTGAAGATGATAGGCTCGTTTCCCTGCCTGGGCTGTTTGGAGAGGGTCATCATGAGGGTAGCAGATGCTTGCGCAGTCGGCGTCCGTGAAGGTGATAGGCTCATTCCCCTGCCTGGGCTATTTGGAGGGTCGGTCCACCGTGGCAACTGCTTTGTCTAAGCCCTGCCTTATCTTTCTGAGCTCTGCTTTCTGAGCTGAGCGGGATGGTCCCCCACAAGCAAGGCCGCCCGAAATAACTCTGATTTCTCCAACAGGTGGAGGGGATTACCTTGCGGTCGAGGATACTGTGGAGGGCGATCATAGCCTAGGTTAGGTTGGGCTGGCTGCCGGGGGGGTGCGCTGGCAGTTGTTTCTGGGGGGCTCATTCCTCTGCCTCTGCTGAGGGCGGGTGTTCGTGAACTGGTTAAGACGTCCCTGACGTATGAAGGTCTCGACCTGATCGTTGAGGTTGACACACTCATCGGTGTTTATGGCCGTGGTCTTAGTGGAAACGGCAATATTTGGACTGGTCTTTCCGACTGGAGGGGGTTCGTGATAGTTAGGGCCATTTGAGGGGGTAATCCCGCTGGATCTGGTTGAGGACTTGCTCCATAGGGGAGTTGAGGGGTGTGTACCGCTCGAACTGACCGGGCGGTCGGGCTGGTGCTGATCGGGCGGTCGGGCTGGTGCCGACCGGTCGGCTCGGAGAGGGTCGGTCTGTATAATGCGGTGTTTGGTTATTGTATTGGGTATTTCTAGCTTCTAGGTCTTTTCGCTTTTCTCGGGAGGTCAGGTTTTTTGTTGTAGGGTCTTGGCGAGGGGCTAGGGAATCTTCTGCGTTCATGTATTTTTGGGCTTTAGAAAGTAGGGCTGCCATGGAGGTGGGGGGTTTTAGAGAGGGAGAAGAGGAAATTAGACGACCGTAGTCCGGTCATGAAAGCCGTAAGGATGACCTTATCATCATTTTCCGCCACCTGCAAAGCTTCGGTGTTGAAACGGGTAACGAAACTGCGTAGGGACTCCCTATCGGTTTAACGAATGTTGAGGAGTTGGGTTGCCGGACGGCGTTGGCGCTGGGCTCCAATAAAATGGCTAAGGAATAAGTCACTAAGATGTTGGAAAGTAGAGACAGAGTCTGCTAGTAACTGGCTAAATCACAACCGAGCTGATCCCTTTAGTGTCACAGGAAAAGCTCGACACATGATCCCGTCAGGGAATGCATGGAGGATCATGAGGGTTTTGTAGGTCTCCAGATGGTCGACTGGGTCCGTTGTACCGTCAAAAGAGTCAATGGTGGGCATTTTGAACTTGGGGGGTAGTGGTTTGTCCCGGATGGAGGCGACAAATGGTGAGTTTGTTGTGGTAGAGGGTTTCTGCTGGATGTTCTGCATGACCCTTTGGAGTTAGAGCTTCATGGCTCGGAGTTCTGCATCCCAGAGAGGGATGTTATCACCACTAAAAGGCAGCAGGGGTTGGACGCTACTGGCCTCCCCTTCAGCGGCTGGTGCCAAGAGCGATGGATGAGGGAGCCGGGGTAGTGGATTCATATTAGTAGGAGGAGGAGGTTGCAAGCCTTCCAAGTTGGGTGGATAGGGCTGCGGGGTAGTATGGCTCGGGGCTCGTTCTTGGTTGGACGGAATATCAGGAGGTGGTGGAGGGGGTATAGGAAGGTTCATTTGGAGCAGGGCATTTATCAGGGCTTGGTTTTGCTCGGCCATGCGGTTAATGCTGTTGGTAAGCTCGATAAAATACTGCGATAGGTTGTTTGGATTGGGGGGGTCGGCTTGGTGGTCGGGAGCAGTATAGTGAGAAGCCATGGATCTAGTCGTGACCATATACTTTGATGGGTAGTAAGAAAGGGTTATTGGAACAGGGTTTCCGGCGGCAATGAGCACAACTGGCGTGCAGAGCAGGGCGTTCCCACAGACGGTGCCAACTGATGATACTGTGATGATGCAATGGGTTCCAAACAGAGCGGGTCGGACTGATCCACACTTCTCGAACCGGTATCTGAATGATCAAACCCACCAGAGAACCTGTACACGAGTTCAACGGGGAACGGGGAGTCCCCCAACGAACCCTCCGACGAGCAAGTTAGAGAGAGAAGTAGAGTGTAGAGATGAATTAGAGATAGAAAGCTTAACCTTCTTTTTGTCTTCAACGTTTGCTTATATCCTTTGGTAATCATTTCATTGTCCCTTCCGACCTGTCACCTTGGCCAAAAGTCTATACTGTAGCTTACCTTGTTCAGGGTGAGGGCGTGCTGTCCCGACGGAGAGGTGTTTTCGTAATAAATGCAGTGAGGGGCTTGCATTAATGGCGATGTGCAGTGGCAATAACTTTGCAGATCTTTGTCTGTTGATGTGGCTTGCCCTTTACCTGTCATGTGTTTGAATATCATTGGTCCTTCATGCCATGTTAATTTCCAGATGGTGCTGGGCCTTATCAGTTGGGCTATGTATTGGGCCCTAAGTGGTGGGCTTGACTTGTTCATGGTGGGCTGTAACCTTTATGGTCCTACCCATGTCAAGATTTTTCATCAAATTTAAATTTGATGAAAAACGCCTTAAATGTTAGCTCCAGCCATTTTATTAAACTGACGTCAAATAAAGGAAAAATCATGGCCTTGTTTGGTTTGTTTTTGAGAGAGTAATTTTGGAGAAATTTTTTTAAGATTTTGTTTGGTTTAGTGATTTTGGAAAAAAAAAATTCAAAATCACTTTCTCTCCTACACATCAATCAATCACTTTTTCTGTCTCCTCTCTTATTCTCAATCATTTTTTCTCTCACACACATCTACTCAACTACAATAAAATATCAAATCATCCCAAATACTCATACTCCAAAATTATTTTCAAAATATACAACCAAACAAACTAAAAAAATTTCTTAACTTCCTTTCCAATTTTTTTTTGAAAATTTATCTCCCAAAACCAAACCAAACACACATATATATTTCATAAAATAAAGAGTTTTCATCATTTCATCAAATTTTGTAAGTGGACGGTGGTAGACGGCCGGTCGAACAATCGAATTTTGAGATGAATTAAAAAATTTATAAAAAGATTCGATGAAGATTTACTTTTCACTGAACGACCGGTCAAATTGATAAAAATCTATTGAAAGGTGTCATATATATATGGGTATGGCTTCTGTCCAGTCTGATCGGACTGGACCGTACTGTTGGACCCGTGGGAGTTCATCACGGGTCCCCTTTTGATAATCTGAACCGTTCAATATGTGGAACTCGTTGAGTACTATATACATGAAAAAAATCACGTTGATTGGATATCGATAACTATATGATCAAATTAGTTTCGTATTAAAAAGATTTGACAGTGAACAAATTAACGGTTAACAAAAAACTGTTTTGATCACATAGCTATCGATATCCGATCAACGTGATTTTTTATAAGTATATAGTACTCGACAAGTTCTACACATTAAACGGTTCAAATTATTAAAACGAAATCCGTGGTAGACCCCCACGGGCCTAACAGCACGGTCCAATCCGATCCCAGGCTGGACAAAAGCCACACCCTATATATATATATATATATATATAAGATCAATTTTTTTATTAAATCTTTACTCAAATTTAATTAAAAAAATTATTAAAGGGTTAAAAATGTTCTTAGTGCTTTTGTTTTCTTGTTCTGCCCACTTCGCCACACAAAAATACACCATTCGATTCCTTTTCCAAAACACTAAGGATCCTCTAGAGTGAAATTTCTCTAAAGTTTCCTAGAGTGTTATATTTTGTGGTTGAGATTTACTGGCAAGTCACATCAGAAAAATTGATGTGACTTGCCAGTAAATCTCAACCATACACTGTAACACTTTAGGAAATTTTAGAAAAATTTAGGGAAAAATCACTCTAAAGGATCCTTGCTCTTTCCAAAATCTCTGTGCTTTCCCCCTTACACAATCAGATGGCCCTTCCTAATTGGTCCGTAACAAATCTACCTCAACACCATTGTTGAATTCCAGAAGCTTCCAAGAAAGGACCACACGGTGACTTTACTCTCTCTCATCACCGTACTCATGACTGCATCACTCAACCAGTAATCAAACCCCACGTCCTACGCGTCTCCATGAACCCAATTCAGCTCAATGCACCACACCACACTTCTAATAACTAACCCTGGTCAGATATTAAACCCAACCATCCTCAGCAGCCCTATAAGTAACACCCCATATCTGGTCGGCCTGTGTTTTGAGTAGTGTCTAAGTAAATGCGAGTGGAGCATTTGAAGCTCACACACAGAATATACAAAGGTTTGAACTTTTCTACACTCATTTACTCACACCAACCCTAATTCTCTGCAATTTATGGATCAATCTACTGAATCTCAATTGAATTGTACTAGGTTTTTGTGATATTGGTTTTGATCTTTTTGTTTTGATCTTTTTGTTTTGCTGATGTTGGTACTTGTGATATGAATGATCCTTGAGTTTTGAATGGACATTTTCATTGAAACTCATTTTGGGTTTTGTTCTTTCTGTGAAATATCTTTGAATTTCCATGAAAAACTATGCGATGAATCTTTATTGTAATAAATTTTGTTTTGTTGGTTCTTCAATATTGATCGTAGAATTGGGTTTTTGATTCAGTAAACACCCTGATGATTTCTAATTAACTACCCAGAAGATGAATTCATTTTCGCTTAGTGATTAGGCTTTTCTTGGTAAATCTTTAGGTCAACTAGAAGTCAATGGGGCATGCTTTTTCCAGTGTTGCTAATTATTTGGTGTAATTGATACTTTTTGCACTAATTACTAACTTATGCACAATTAATTGATCTAAGAGTTCATGGGTTTTCTTGGCTTGGATATGAATACCCCATTTGAGATATTGTTTTCATAGTTGCTTTATCCTTGTATGTGTGTGTGCCTTTTATATGAATACCCATTTGAGATAAACCGCTATGCATATAGTATACGCTTGCACATGTGTGCAGTTTTGTGTGTATGCATCACATAAAAAATTGCATAATTGGCATGTAACTATGCTTATGAAGCTTTTATCTGGAATGTGATTGGAAAACTTTTCATATATGGCACAGCTTCAAGTCACAGGATCAGCCTCTCCACAAGTAGTGGGGTAAGGCTGCCTGCCTTGTACCTCTATCAGATCCTGCTGTGAGGGGGATCCTTGTGCGCTGGTACGATTTCCTTGGCCCTTGATTTGTGTTGGGTGTGAGCGTGCGTGTGACGGTGTGTGTACTTCTAGTGATCAGAAAAGATATATGAATTTGAAATTCCTATATTTTTCCGCAGACTCTGATCACCAAAATTTTGGTTTATTTCAATTGATAGAAACATGAAATTGATTTATTATTTTGTTGTCATCATTTTGTCTTGACCACCTAAAATCTATGGTGCCGGACACAACAATAGGAGCCATCATGAATTTTGGGTTTTAGTACTTCTCGAGTATTGCCATTTTTTGGCCTTTTTCTTCATTTGTTTTCTTTATATGTACGAATTAATTGATGATCTTGGAACCCAATATTAAAAACATCCTTTCATTTTCTTTACATTTCCAATCTGACTGAGATTGTGCTCCTATCCATCCAGATACAGGTGTTTTGCTGCTATTTAGTTTTGGCTCCCTTGAAACTAGGTCACCATGTGTTCTGCGGTATCTGTCCTTCCTCCTGCTGAGATTGGTTTATATTGGACTGATGAGCAGCTCGTTCTGCATTTGGAGCAAATAATACTGGGATTCTTTACCCTTCAGAACGGAAATGTGACTGGAGATATTAATCCTTACGAGCACTTGCCCTCAAATTTACCTGGTTAGTATCAATTTAGATTCTTATGATTCTATACAAATTCACTTTTTTAAATCTCGGTCCATCTCTCTCTCTCGACTGTCTTATCTCTAATTTTCTTATTTGAGACTAGTATTTTTTAAACTACTGTTATCCTGATTTATTAAGATCCATACTTCATTTTGTGTTTGATAGGCTGAATTTCGGCGATTAAAATGTCCCCATTATAATCTTACTAAAGTATTTTCACCACTTCCCAAAAAAAAGAAGACTTCTCAAATCAATGGGAATGGCTGCTGTTATTGTAATGTTTTGCCAGTATCATTGCTGGCTTCATGTGATTGGGCCACAAATTTTAATTGCTACAATCAAGAGTTTGTTTTAAATGGATCTAGTAGTATTGAAAATTCAGCCGTTTTGTTCTCATTTTTGGTTATGTAGCACATATTGGGAGTATAAGGGTACATATATGATATATCTGAACTTGTTGATAAATTGATCTTTTGTTTCTACATAATCAAGTGTCAACTATGCTGAAGTTTTAGTGAAAATATCTGAGGCTGGCCATTATGATACATGTTTGGCAAAATAGTGGGATTATTACTGATCTAATAGTCGAGTGTTTATGAACTACAGTCGTAGCTTTATGCAGAAAAGATAGATGCATCTTAAGGTGATTTGTACATAGATGCATTAGGGATATTCTTCATGGGTGACAGTATTTTTTTAGTTCAACCATGTCCCCATAGGAACTGCACTTTATTTTGGAAATTAGACACTGGCATTCTAGGGCCAGTATGAGTAAATGCTAAGGAAGCTTATGAAGGTACATATATGCAGATATTTGGTGCTTTATATGCTCAGAGCAGAAAAAAGCTTCAGAACATGGATTCTGGAAGCCCAGAGGGGAGGCCTGTGAGATATTTACAAACTCCAACATCATTGGCTGGAGAACTACACTCGAATTTTATGAAGGCCGAGCCCCTCATGAACGAAGAACTAATTGGCTGATGCAAGAGTACAGCATTACTCAGAAACAACTGCACAGCAATAGCAATCCAAAGGTAAACCACACAACTTGCTACCTCTATATGCTTTTTCCCTGACTATTTCTTTTATTTTCATCATCAATCCGACCTAGCAGTCAAATTGCCGGTTGGTTGAATTTGCAGGAATCCGGTTTACTATGTAGAGTCTTTAGCAGTGGAGCAAGTCCAAACCGAGAAATGAAACAAAAACTAGGTGGTGCAGAAATTGCTGGTGGCAACAATTTTCATCCAAACAGACCAGTTGTTCCAGATACTGGCAGTACCACTGGACCAGGTCGCATGGCCGAGTCCGAGGTAGGCCAAGCTTGCATTATCTTTGTTTGACCCGTATACTTTCTTTTTCATTTTGTTTGTATTTAGTTTGATGTTCATTTATTGTTTTTCCCTTAGCTACCATATTTGTGAAATTGCATGCTTCTTCAGTTATTGTCTCGTGTTTCAAGTTAGCTTTTCCATTAGATTGTGATTTGAGCTTACAACCGGGTTTGAGCATTGGGTTATATATATATATATATATATATTTACTTGTCATTGTGATTTTTTTTTTTTAATCACTAAAGTTTGTCTGATGCTTATCAGTTGGTTATAGGAATTGTTTTGGATGTATCTTTTATCTTAGATTGTCAAATTGTTGCAGTATGAGAACATTTTGGTCATTACTAATGTGTTGCATAACATGGAAAATTCTGGATAATAACATCACGAGTCATGGCATAGCTGTAGCTCGACTGGTCATGAGGGACCTTGATGTAGGACAAGATTTTAAGAATTTTTATATTTTTAGTTTTAATATTTTTGATATATTATTTTATTAGGTTTTTTGTAATTTAGTATAAATATTTTAGAATGATTAGGTTTCTTAAGTTGTTTTGATTTTGTTTTTCTAATTTCTTAGGTTTCTTGTTTTCCAAAAATTAAATTAGTTTATTGTTTCTTAATTTGAGCTTTCTTGGTGTCCAGGAATACTTGGTCTTCAAGGTTTACATTATTATAAATAGCTATGTAAGTCTTATGGCGAAGGAAAACTTTTATTCAATAATATCAAGATATTTTTCTCTTCCTTGTGGATTCAAGGTTTTATTATTTCTTGTGGATTCAAGAGCTCCTCTTGTTTACTAGAATGATATCTAGTTCCCGTGTATTCCGCTGCGTCAAGTGGTATCAGAGCATAGATTCGCCTAGTTCAATGACACAAGACAATGGAGAACACACAATCCCTATTGGCATTGATCATAGGGTGGAAGCCATATGAGATGCGATTGAGGAATATTGGCTAGAGGTGCATGAACTTCGCAATAAGATTTGTAATCTACTTGCCGATTTGGGACTAATCGTCGACCAGAGGCAGCCAATAGTTGACAGTAATTGCGCTGAAGTATTCACTTGAGGCCAACCTGTTAGCTTACGTTATTTTGCAAAAATTTCATATTTTAATAGTTCAAGTAAGTTTCAAAAAGAAGATTTTCTTGATTGGTTGCTTGATCTTGAAAATTTCTTTAAATTTATGAAGATTCCTCATGAAAAGAAGGTTATATTTGCGTCCTACAGACTTGATAAAATTGCATTGAAGTGGTGGAATCGATTAAAAGATTATCGAGTTTGCAAAGGTAAAGACAAAATTCATTCATGATTAATAATGAAAAAGTTGTTAGCAACAAAATTTTACTTTCATGATCATGAAGATATATTGTCATATACAAATCAAGATACTTCCATGGTGTTGGTAAAAATTTGCAATGAAATTGCAGTTGCAAAAGAAAAGAATTCGCATCCAAATATTATTTGTGGTGAGATTGTTTGTAAAACTAATGAAGAAGATACAAAGTCTTATTCGAGTGTTGATAATGCATCAACACATGGTAATTTGAATATTGGGGAGAAAGTTTTACAAACAAATCATAAAAATATTGAGGAAGAAAGAGATTTGATTGAGCCCAGTAATAAAGATAAAATAGAAGAAGAGATAATACAACCGCTGTGTGCAACAAAGAAATTGATTGATGCTACACTTGATATTCTAATGTTGATAATTGAAGGATCAATTGAATCTGGGATGGTGCAACATCAAGAGAGCATGCAAGTTCTATATAAAGTAAATTTAGTTGATTTTCTTGGTGTAGAGCAATTTAATTTGATTTTTAATGCTTGTTTAATTGATCTTGTCAACCAGTTGAAGCATATAAAGAGTAACTTTCAAAAAGTAGACTTCTCTGCATATAATTTTTGGAAGAGGGACAAACAACTGAAGCATTCCAAGTATCTTTTTATTTGGCATGGACGATGACAGATTTCTAATGTGAACTTGAGGACGAGTTCTTTAAAAAAAAAAAAGAGCCTAATGTAGGACAAAATTTTAAGAATATTTATATTTTTAGTTTTAATATTTTTGATATATTATTTTATCAGGGTTCTTGTAATTTAGTATAAATATTTTAAAATTATTAGGTTTCTTAAGTAGTTTTGATTTTGTTTTTCTAATTTCTTAGATTTCTTGTGTTTCAAGAATTAGATTAGTTTATTGTTTCTTAATTTGAGTTTTATTGGTGTCCAAGAATACTTGGTCTCCAAGGTTTACATTATTATAAATAGCTATGTAAGTCTCATGGCAAAGGAAAATTTTTATTTAATAATATTAAGTTATTTTCTCTTTCTTGTGGATTCAAGGTTCTATTTTTCTTGTGGATTCAAAAGCCTCTTTCGTCTACTAGAACAATATCTAGTCCCTGTGTATTCTACTGCGTCAAACCTCTTAGGTGACAATGAGGTGAGATCTCAGGTTTGACAATAGTGTCTCATCCGCCTGCTGGGTAATCCAACTCTAGTAAACTACTGGCATCCTATGTTACACGAACTCTTCAAAATAAATCAAATACCCATGTCAGACACTTGACACTCGGACAAGGATATGGAATACGTGTCGGATACTTTTCAATAGATACGTTTTATATAATTGTATATAAAAATATTATTTTATGTACATATTGTTGTATAATTGTTATAAATGTCTTTTTGATACTAAGTTACATATAGTATAATTTTATCTCACATACTTGTTTAAAAATGTAAAAATATAATTTTGTTTTGCCGAGTTTACGTACCTTAAATTTATGGTTTGATTAGTCCGACCTCTAGATACATATCCAACACCTGTATCCGAGTCCATGGAACATAGCTAACATCCTACAATGTGCCGAAAAAAAGGAAAAAGAAAAAAGCATTTGTAATGATGATGCCTAGTGTCACGGCCTTGGAATTTCTGAACCAACCCTCAGTCTTTCCAAGCCAACCGTGCGGCCTTAGATGCTTGTAGCACGCCTTGCTTGCACCTAAGTAAGCCTTTTGTGGAAGGGAGCTAGGGGATTGCACACACACAAGAGAGACTTTGGAGAACTTAGAGAGAACACTTGGAGAATGCTTATGTTGTATTGCTTGGGTGGTTTGGCCAAATGAGGGCCTCCCCTTTATATAACCTTACAGAGAATATTCTAGAACCATACTAATGGAGAGTGTTCTAGACACTTCCCCCTAACTAGAGTATTCTAAGACTAATCTAGTATGTACATGTCTAGAAGATTCTACAGTAGCCTCTAACTATGTACAAGTTTCCACAATGCTCCAGGGAGTTCCAGAAGCTTCCAGGATGCTCTACAAACTCCCAGGGCTTTCTTGTTCCACTATCCTCTTGACTGCTCTAGAGAATTCTAGATTCTTCCATTAGAACCTCCCTTCTTCTAGCCATTCTCTAGAGAGTTCTAACAATCTCCTTTGGTTTCCAATGCTTTCTGGTGAGGGCAACATTAGGATTTCTCTGTCCGTGACATTCTCCCCCACCTATTGCGGCGACGCCCTCGTCGCGCCTTCCTTGCACAATCTTCCTTGCCTCCTTGCCATAGGGAGTTGCACTTGCCATATGTGCTTGAGAAGGTGTCTTCGCGCCTTGCTTTTTCTTCTTCTTGTGATCCACCTTTCCCCTTGGTGGAAGTCTCTTAGGTCTCGCTCCTCCTTTCCCTTGGAGGATAGCTTGATAGGTAGTCTCTCCCTTCTTTGAGTCTTCCTTGACTTGTGGTGTGGAGAGAACCTTCTTGGCCGCTTGCCCGCTAATCATCTTTTTGGTAGCGCCTTCTACCTTGTCGTTGTCTGCCCCCAACTCAATAGCTGATAGAAGTTGGAGTTTAGTATTTTCCTTGCTCACCATTGGCACCATGTAAGGCCCACCCTCCATGATGCACATTTTGTTGTCGCGAGGCAACATTGCCACGCTGAACTCTCGCAAAAACTCCATCCCTAGCACCACATCATAGTCATCGAGTGATGCTATGGAGAAGTTCACTTTCCCGCGCCATCCACCAAGGTGTAGCTCGACCCCTCGAGCCATGCCATCCACAGGCTTTGCCTTGGCGTTTACTGTTTTCATTAATGCTTGACCCCTGTCAAGTCTTAGACCAAGCCGCTTGGCCTCTTCCGCCTTGATGAAGTTGTGGGAAGCCCCTGTGTCTACCATGACTTGGGCCGCCTTCCCATTGATCTTGCCCTCTACGTACATCAAACCCTTATCCCCATGGGTTGATGCAGTAGGCTTCGCTTCTATGGCACCAAGCAGCTGCAGAGAACCCATGCAAGCCTGCTCGTCCCTTTCTTCCCTTTCCAGCATTGCACTAAGACTCTTCCTCTTTGGGCAATCGCGCGCCCAATGTGGCCCATCGCAGATGAAGCAGTTGTCTTTGGGCTTGCTTTCTTTCTTCGCCTCTTTCCTCCAATCTTTGCCCGTTGGGGACTTGCTTCTACCTTCTTTGTACCTTGGAACCTTAGAATCCTCCCATTCTTTGGCCCATGTGGCTCCCCCACCTTTGCCTTGACCCTTCTTGGTGGACTCCAAGTTAGAAGCTTCCGGCTTCGTGTATTCCACCAATGTCTCAGCCACGGTGAGTGCAGTGGAGATATCCTTGACGCCTCTTCGTTGTAGTTCCAATTGTGCCCACTGCTTAAGCCCAGCTGTGAAGTTAAAGAGCAAGTCATCATCAGTCATGTTAGGGATTTGAAGCATTAACCCAGAGAATTCTTGGACATAATCCCGAATAGAGCGGGTGTGCTTCAACTCCCTCATCTTCAAACGTGCTTCATATGCCACATTTTCCGGATAGAATTGCCTTGTTAGCTCATTCTTGAATTGTTCCCATGAAGAGATGCAAATGCCTCTTTCCATTTCAGCGTGCTTACGACGCCACCAAACTCCAGCTAACTTAGTGAGGTAGAGAGAAGCAGTGCGTACCTTCGCAAGCTCATCGTTTAAGTTTAAAGCTTCAAAATACCTCTCTAAGTGCCAAAGGTAGTCATCCAGCTCCTTGGCGTCCCTTTTGCCATCAAACTCCTTAGGCTTGGGTGCCTCCAGCCTTGGAGTGAATCCCGCATTAGTGCCAACACCGCCATTAGCCACAGCTCGCTTGCATATGGCCCAATCCGCCCGTGTCTCCTCCAAGCCTTCCTTCAGCTCTTGGACTTGGTCTTGGAGTTGACAAATAGCCTTCAGGATCCGTTCCTGAAAGTCATAACTTTCCTGTCTCTGCGCTTCAGAGTTGATCCGGATGGTGTCCCGCACGGACTCAAGCAATTCCTCGACTTGGCTTTCCACATTGCCATCGAGTTGCTGCATCCCTTGTTCCAGCCGATCAAGACGCTCCTTGACATCGGCCATAGCCATTTCAACCCTGACCACTCGGGTCTCCATAGCACTCATGATGTCCCGTGACTTGTCTTTCGCTTTCTTGCCCAAGTTTGCAGCAGCCTCCCTTCCGCGGTTCTCTTCGGTGTGAGTTAGTTCCGACATAGTGCCCTTCCTTCCTCAAGTCACGACGCCTTCGTAACCCGCTCTGATACCAACTGTCACGGCCTTGGAATTTCTGAACCAACCCTCAGTCTTTCCAAGCCAACCGTGCGGCCTTAGATGCTTGTAGCACGCCTTGCTTGCACCTAAGTAAGCCTTTTGTGGAAGGGAGCTAGGGGATTGCACACACACAAGAGAGACTTTGGAGAACTTAGAGAGAACACTTGGAGAATGCTTATGTTGTATTGCTTGGGTGGTTTGGCCAAATGAGGGCCTCCCCTTTATATAACCTTACAGAGAATATTCTAGAACCATACTAATGGAGAGTGTTCTAGACACTTCCCCCTAACTAGAGTATTCTAAGACTAATCTAGTATGTACATGTCTAGAAGATTCTATAGTAGCCTCTAACTATGTACAAGTTTCCACAATGCTCCAGGGAGTTCCAGAAGCTTCCAGGATGCTCTACAAACTCCCAGGGCTTTCTTGTTCCACTATCCTCTTGACTGCTCTAGAGAATTCTAGATTCTTCCATTAGAACCTCCCTTCTTCTAGCCATTCTCTAGAGAGTTCTAGCAATCTCCTTTGGTTTCCACCGCTTTCTGGTGAGGGCAACATTAGGATTTCTCTGTCCGTGACACTAGTAATCCCTTAAACATGGGATTAGCCCACAATCCTTTTGTATGTGTTTATGTTGGGGCTTAAGGGGGTATAAAATTCTTATTATGCATTTAATTACTTGTAGGCAAGAAGGAACAGGGATGACAATACAATACCATTGGCTGCAGCTGCGGGAAACATACCTGACATGGATTATATTTTAAGTGGTGACTTCTTGGAGTTGGACGATCTTGGAGATCCAGAATCAAGGTCTTCCTTTTCTGACAATTCGAGTTGTGTGACCTTGACATCAGAGGAATGCTTTGATTATTTAGCCCTTGGAGACCTAGAAGATCCAATTAACCAAGATGAGCAGGGAAAGGATGCCAATGTCAAATTTAATGTTGCTGCATCTGTCAAACCAAATGAGGTGGTTATGCGTCCAGCAACTTTAGGTATGTCTAGATTTCTTTCTATTTGTCTCTTTTATTTTCATGTATCAGATTCATTTTTCTCTGTCAGTTACTTTTTATCACTTTATTATCCTCTCTATATTGCATGGCCCTCCATGCTTAGCGCAAACCAAGATGTTAAATATGTGCTACTATCCTACTATAGCAGGTTTGCACAGGGGAGTTAAATCAATGTCTGTTGAATCGTGGTTGTTTACGCAATGAGTTCTACCTGACCTATTGTACCTAGAAAATAAAATAAAGTGGGATATTTGGTTGTGGAAATCATCATTTAACTTAAAATGTCAATAGCCATTCCTTTATTGGGAGTTTTTTTTAATCTTGTTCACTCCTTGTATGGGAATTTGATTGTTGTGTGACTAGTGTATGGTTTACTTTTTCACTGCAAGCAAAGCCTGTTCCAGTTGACTAGTTTGGAATGTGAACCCAGCGCTGTTGCCCTTGTTATTGCCTAAATGAAATAGGATCTGTTGGTAGTGGAAATCATTGTAAAACTTCTGTTCTATATATTTCTTTCCATATCTAATATGTTGATATCAAAATCCCCTAAACTCTTTTCTTTCCATGATATGAGAACAATATACTAGCAAGTTGAAATCATTTTTGTGCTTTTAATTATGCCTACAGAATCTCTTGTTAGCAACAATGGAAGGAAGTCACCGTCTAAAGCTTTAGACAAGAAACTCCTGGACAAAAGGGTCACCAAGGCAGGCAATGGGAATGAAGGTACATCTCTTGTTGGCAGCAATGGAAGGAAGTTGCCGACTAAAGCCTTAGACAAGAAACTCCCAGACAAAAGGGTCACCAAGAATGCTATCAAAACCCAAAAGGCAGGCAATGGGAATGAAGGTACATCTCTTGTTGGCAGCAATGGAAGGAAGTTGCCGACTAAAGCCTTAGACAAGAAACTCCCAGACAAAAGGGTCACCAAGAATGCTGTAAAAACCCAGAAGGCAGGCAATGGGAATGAAGGTACATCAAATTCCCATAACTTGGTAAAATCATCCAAGAGCAACAAAGCAGTACCAGTACCAGAAACCCACCCAAAAAAAGTGCCAATCCCAGAAGGCAAAAAGAATCCTCTAGTTGGCATGATGAAAAAGCTGTGTTGCTTTCCATTCTAGGTCCTCTTTGATTCTGCTTATACTTATGTAAATTAGAAACCTTATTTAATAGATATATGCACTTGGGTGACCATCACATCCGTTTGCCAACTAGGTCAACCTGATTGCGTTTTAATTATTCAAAATTAAAGAATTCGTGTTCAGATAAACTTATTTCTATTCTATGTTAAAGTATGGTTAGAAATCACATTTTTTATAAAATAGTGATTGCTAATCACCTTTATTACTTAATGTGATTTCTGACCACACTTCAACATAGGATAAGAAATTAGTTTGTCTGTACATTAATTATTTAATTTTTGAATAAAAGAAACGTAATGAGGTTATAGAGTTTCTGATAGAAGGATTGAAGACATATGTAGCTGTTGACTAATTGTTAGTCTAAAGTGGAAACAGAGGAATGGACTTGATAGCCGCAGACATGGAAAAGAAAGGTAGGAGGAGACTCTGATTGTCATATTCTTTGTAATTGTAAAGGTATAACGATTTGGGTTTGGCCATTTTCATGGTTTTTAAGTTTCCTGTTATTTCTGACCATGAAGTCGGGGAATTGTTCATAGTGATTTGATGATTTATATAGTATCATATATGTAATGTAATGTAAAACTGAATTTGATGAAGACGGGGAATTGTTCATAGTGATTTGCTAAATTGTATGTACTATTCTGTTGTGCTTTGACATAACCATGAAATGAAGGACTGTTTGTGTGAAACTGAATTTGATTTTTGTTTAATTTCTTTACATTCTCAGTGATTATACCATACTAAGTCAGACTTGATCAATGGACTGTAAGCAGAACTGGAGGCAAACAGGTCTCATTTTCTTGCTTGGTGTAAATTACATATTTTCAAGAAATGCTGTAAATTACATTGATGTGTCTTCTTCTTCTGTTAACTTTATTTGAAGACACTCACTGTAAAAGCCTTTGGTAGGTACTGTTTTTGTTTTGTTTTGTTTTTCTTTGTTTTGTGAAAACAATATAATGAATAGCTTGAAAACACTTTAGTCGTTTTCGTATCATTTTTGTTTTTGTGTGAATAATTATTGAAAAATTGAAAATAAAATTTTGATATTTCTTAAAATGTTTGCTTTTAAATTTTTTTTGAAAATAGTTTTTATAAGGGCAAATTACAAACATCTCTCTCGAGATTTGGTAAAAATATAAATTTTCTCATGAGATTTGAGAAATTACAAATTGTCCTCTGAGAGTTAAATTTTCATAACAAATTAGGAGAAATTATGGAGAAATCTGTATGAAAATAAAAATTTCAGGGGGCAATTTGTTATGAAAATAAAAATCTCAGGGAGCAGGATGTAATTTCTCAAATTTCATGGAAAAATTTATATTTTCACCAAACATCGAGGAGGGTGTTTGTAATTTGTCCTTTTTATAAATATAAAATAAAAACATAGCTACATATGCATATTGAGAAGAAATGCGGGACTTGCTTATCAACGAAGGGTTTAATTACAATGAGGATTCACTCGTTTTTCCCTCAATTTCTATTTATATTTCTTTTTATGTGTTTAAAGATGCTAGGGGTGTTTTTTACCCTAAAAGTGTGAGTACTTAACTTTTTAAAATAACTTACGTATAGTTCTTAATAAATGGACTTATTATTTGGTAAGTCCTATAATAATTGATGACTTATTTATATATAAATATATATATATATATATATGCAGACTTTACTACCAAAAAATAAATAAATAAAGAAACATCAAACTGTTGTTAAAAATCGAAATCAATGAGTGTAATGATTTGTTCTTAATTTGAGATAATTATTTATTTTAGTTACTGAATATGTAAT
Organism: Camellia sinensis; assembly: GCF_055761805.1. Classification (NCBI taxonomy): domain Eukaryota; kingdom Viridiplantae; phylum Streptophyta; class Magnoliopsida; order Ericales; family Theaceae; genus Camellia; species Camellia sinensis. The sequence continues at coordinate 211,890,755 of NC_138963.1, read as the reverse complement.
ATTATATTATAATTATAAAATTGAGAGGATCTGAATTAATTTTTTTAGGCTCATTAGTTTTTAACTTCTTTGACTATTACTTTACTTGAAACAAAATTACGGCTAACAATAAAAATTTTAAAAACTTAAATGGGAGCGTTTGTTGTAGTTTATTGGGATTGTTTTTGATTTGTTTTTATTATTTTAAAATTTTATTTTAAAATGTTTAACTCACTTTTTTTTAAAATTTATGGAATAAAAAAATTTAATAACTGAGAACTACGGGACAGTTTGGGAAGAGATTAAAAAAGTCAATTTTTTATCCAAAATAATCTAACTTTTTACCAAAAACATCACAAAAAAATTAAAAAATTAACTTTTTATTAATTTCTCAAAACACCACAACGTACTTCTAAACTTTGTTTTCTTAGCTTCCGTTTGAGAAGTGGGTTGGCTTTTTGACTTTTTGGTTTTTTGGCTATTTTAGCCTGGGCTATTTTAGCCTGGTTTGGGAAGGGCTTTTTGACTTTTTGACTTTTTTGGTTTTTTTTGTGAGAGAGGATTGTAATGATTATGGGTTGAATTTGATGTTTTGTTTTTTATGACTAAAATAGCTTATTTTATTTTTTGTGGCTATTTTAGCCCCAAACCAAGTTCCCAAACAAAGGCTTATTATCATTTATTAACATTAAGCTGCAACAAATAATTCCAAAAGAGGTTATACTTTATGCTCTGTAGTGCAAGGATTGTGATATCTTAGCTCAACGGCTCAGGTTCATTTGCGGATAAAGTACAGCTGACCACATGTCACATTTGTTGTACCTTTTCATGTTATTATTTTTCCTTAATTTATTATAATAACTAGTAGGTAGTGATGTACAAAAGTTTATTTTAAAAATTAAAATTTAATTTTGAATTTTAATATTTTATATTTAAAAAAAATTTAACAATCAATAACTAAACATTCCGTTCAAAAAAATTAATAACTAAACATAAATAGATTTTCAAACGTTTGATAAAAAATTTTGTTACTACGTGTGTCATCTTATGTAAAAAGCTCATACAAATAATTTTTTTCAAATTTTTTAAAAAAAATGCATTATCAATCTAAAATCAAATCATCGGTTGTGTAATTAAATTTATCAAAAATTATGAATTCCACATGAATCAAAATATTTATAAAAAAAAATAATAAAAATTTCTATAATATACAAATTATGCCTTAATTATAACTCATGGTGTATTATTTTTATTATTAATCGAAAAACTCTTTGCTAATTTCTTATATTTTTAGTTATATCTAAATCGGTGCATTGGATCTTTAATTATACTTTAAGTGGTATTTGATTATCATTTATTATAATATTTTTATATAACAATATTTAATTCTTTTATTACACACAAAAAAAAAATGTTTAAGATGGGTTATTCAAAAATAATATTTATGATTATATTAGTAAGATCATAAGAGTTATTTACATTAATGCATAAAAAATTACAAATTCAAATTATAAACAGTGTTCTTAAAGAAAATCAGACACAAAATCTTTATAACCTTAATGATTTTAGTTCTCAAAAGGGTTCTGATTAATTATGTGATATATCATAATAATCACAAAATTTTTATTCTAACCAAATTATTTTTACATATCTTTCCTAGCAACGCTCATGAAGATATATTATCAGTAATACTATAAATTCAAATTTTTATTTAAAAATTATTCAAGAAATATCAATATATACAATCCTTTTTGATGAATCATTATTCTTTAAAATAGTACTTCACACTATTTATCATTTGGTATTTATAAATTTATCTTCTAAAAATTTAACAAAAAAGTATTAAGTTTTATTATTTTAAACAATCAATATCAAATTAAATGTTGCACGTGTACGTAAATTATTTATAGAATAATGTCTGATATATAAAATTACAGTAGAGTTAACTTTAAGTAGGCCTTATTTGGAAAATTAGCTATTTTAATTGGCTATTTGGCTTCTTGACTATTTTAACTTGGCTAAAATAGTCGTTTTGAAAAGTTGGTTGTTTTTTCTTTTCTTTTATAGTTTATTTGATGATTGTGAAATAAAAAGTGAAATGATTATGAATTAGATGTGATATTATCTTATTGACTATTTTAGTTTTTTTTAGTGGGCTAGTTTAGCCCACCCCTCTTCCCAAATACCCCTTTAATGTAATGATATTATAATATGTATTACAAAAAAATAATATTAATTTAAATTTAAATTTAGATTATTTATTTTAATAATCTTAGCCTTATCGTATAGTTAAATTGTTTATTGATTTTGATAATTTTTTAGTTCAATAGTGTTATAAAAGTGTAGTTATCATATAATAATTTCATATGATATATATTAAATTATAAAATATAAAATAAATACTCATTTTGATATTAAAAATAATAGTTAAGTTAGAAAGAAAATTAATAATATAACATTAAAAGTGATTCTAATTATTTATTATTTATTTTTATTTGGATAATAAAAATTTGTAGAAATATAACTATATAAAATTTATTTAAAAGATTAAATATAAATATATTGTGATTGGATTAATAAGAAAATACATAAATTAATTATGTAGAGTATTAATTTTTTCTTTAATATTATTTTTTGAATTATCCATACATGTTATATATTGGTATATAAAATTTAAGTTAAATTATACATATCATAATAATTAAATTATAATTATATATGAAAAATAAGTATTTCTTAAATATAATCCATTCAAAATTGGTTATTATAATTGAAATTGAATTTGTATAGAACTTTATATATAAATGAGAAGACATTTTGATATGATTTTTTCTTTTCTTAAATAATACCTAAATAAGAAAAAAAAATACGATTTTTTATTGATAAATCTCATTTAAAGGTGTTATAACCCAATAAGTCCACAAAAGAAAATTATAACTTAATTAGTCTCATGTATTTATACTTTTATTCCATGAGATCATTTTTTCCTGATTTATATTGTTTGTTGAACTATTATACCTTATATCTATTGTTGATATGTATTACATAGAAAAATGATATACAGTGTGTTTGGTTTGAGTTTTTTAAATTAAGTTTTTTGAAAATTAAATTTTTTTATTTTCGTGTTTTTTTGTTTTTAGTGAATGCTTTTTAAATTTTAAACATTTTTTTTACTTTTTAGATGCACCTTACTTAGATATATCTAAAAAATAAAAAATTTGTGAAAAAAATATTTTAAAAAATTAATAAATACATAAAAATATAAAAAACGTACTGAATTCTCGTATTTTTTTTGTATTTTGGGTATTTAGTGAATTTTTAAAATGTTTTCTTCACAAATTTTTTACTTTTTAGATACATCTAAGTTAGGTATGTCTAAAAATTTTAAAAATTACTTAAAATATTTTAAAAAATCAGTAAAAACAAAAAAAAACACGAAAAATAAGAAAGTAAAATTTTCTGAAAAGTGTTTTCTGAAAAGTGAAACCAAGCATAGTGATATGCATTTCCTTTTTGTTACTACCTCTATTTTGGTAGTTACCATTATTCACGTTTTTCTTTTTTATCAATTTCATTTACATTTGTAGTATTGTTTCATTGTGCTAAGATTTTAAACTCTAATTTATACATGGTGGTGAAAATGTTCATCCATTGTTGCAGTGAAATTTTGTATTCCTTCATTATCACTTTGTATTCGAAATTCTATGTTTTTCCATTGTTGCTCTGTGTTTCTTTAGTATTGTAAGTCGAAATTCTGTTTATGTCTATTCAATTTTGTTACAAACATATTCTTTAAAGGTGAGTTTGATTTGATTTGGATTGGTGGAATGATGAAATTGTATAGATTATTAATAATAGATATAATGATAAAGATGATGAATATGAGGACGTGGGTGATATTTTTTTATTTTTAGAGTGATTGAGTTTTTTTTTCTTCTTTTTTTGTAATTCTATTGCTGCCACTATTTTTATTTTTTTGTCAATCAGTTTGCATGTTCACATTTCACATTGTTTGAAAGTTTGAAAGATAAGTGTTGAAATATAGATATTGACATAATTATATATTTTGCAATATGTGAATATTTACATATTATTAGTTATTTGTTACTATACTTGTTATTTGAACAATTATTTTTTGCTACCATTAAATAATTAAAATAGTCATTTTTTTCTTTCAATTTTGTTTCATGTTACAGTGTAAATGTTCACATTGGTATGAATTTAGCTTCTCTAAGGTTAGTTGTATGCCAATTGCAAATTGTGAATATTTACATTGTATTTTAGTATGATTTTTATTTTTTAAAGTTTTTTTGAAAGTTGGTTGTATTTTGTTATTTTTTTTTACTATACTTGTTGGTTGAACAATATTTTTTGTTAACATTGAACAATCGAAATAAGCAATTTTCATTTTTTTTCAATTTTATTTCATGTTTTCACGCTATAGTGTGAATGTTCACATTGGTATGAGTTTATTTATTTATTTTTTAAACTAGTTGTATATTAATTATAAATTGTAAACATTCATAATTTGAGATTTTCTCAATGGAATGTGGAAGAGATTTTCTCTTAAGAATAAGGGAGAAATTTCATACATGGAATAAGAGAATGATTTTTTTTCTTTAGGATAAAGGAGAGATTTTCTCCATAAAATGAGGAATTATTGTTAGAGCATCCACAGTGGACGTGTTAGTGATAGTGTTAGTGTCAGTGGCGAAAGTTTAGCTAGCTACAGTAACCTTTGGATCTCACAATGGACGTGTTAACATGTGTGTTAGTGGTGTGTGTTAGGATCAGTTGCTAACTTGTTTATTATCTGTGGAGAGCGTTGCAGCTGGGAAGGGAAGGGTTTTTTTTGTCTTACGAGTTGACCGGCCAGACGTCCGGCCGATTGACCGGTCAACGGCAAAATTATTAGTATTATTTTTTTTAAAAACTTTTTGGGATTTTTTTTGACTTGAAATTTAATTTTGGGCTTTAAATTTTTGATTAAACTAAATTATTTATTTATTTTATTTATTATATACACATATATATATATATATATATATTTAACACACACCTTAACACATTCATTGCACCACTACTCACTTTCTAAAATTAACAAACTCTTAACACATCTTAACAAACATTTTTGGGCCCCACTTTTATCATTTTTTGTCATATAACAAATACTTTAACAAACAATTTTGGATATCCCATTGTGGATTATGTATTAGTTTCAAAATAGAAACATGTGCAAAAAAATTAGAAATGATGATTTTGTCATATTACATTAAACAAGACTTAATGAAATATTCAAAAATAATACGGGATAGATAGAATAAAATACTTAGAAGGATGATTTATCAAAAAATGATCCAAAAAAATACTACCCTCTCCGTCCCAAAATAATAGTCATTTTTGAAAATTTTAATTTTTTTTGATAGTATAATTATTACATTTTAAAAATATTAATTTTTCAAAATTACCCTTTGATAATATTTTTTTTAAGAATAACAATTGTCATAATTGTACTTTTTTTGTTTTTAATGAATTTGAAAAAATGACAAAATAAAAAATTTATGTTATTTTATTTTTTATTTTTTGAAAAAAAAAATATTTTGGAATAATAAAAAATAAAAAAAGAAATTACTTTGGAACGAAGCGAGTATTTATATATGAGAGGGTAATTTATATGCGAATTGGGCTGAGCTGGGTTGTTATGGGCCTCGGTGTGAAGGGTGAGTGAAAAGACCAAAAAGTTACTCCGGTCTTGAAGAGGCTTAAATTTAGTCCGGTCTCAAGGCCAGAAGTTAGACCGGTCCAAAGGACTCTTGGTAATTACATCGGTTGAAGGATGCTTTGAACGTATACTGGCCATGGCGCAGCTAAACTAGATCGGTCTATACCTTGGTAAAAAGATAGTTCAATTTTGGGCATACCCTGGTAAGTGGGAGAGGAACAAAGGACAGAGAACCAAACTAATTATAGTTCGGCTAAGTAGGGCCATGCTTACTTCGGTTGTATGGTAGTTCGGCCATGGTAAAACCATCTCACTTGGTTTAAGTAGTGAGGAGGGTGTTGAAGGATAAGCATTATCCTTCAGGAGTATGAATCCTAGAAGGACTCTGCATGGAGGAGTAGAAGTCCTACTAGGATTGTGCCACGCGAAACCTATAAAAGCTCACAAACATCACCTTTGGAGAGGTAACACAACTTTGATTCTTGAATATACAGAGCTTTTATTTTTGTCCATTTTTCTGACTTAGGCATCGGAGGGGTTTCCGGCACACACCCGCCAGCTAGCTCACGTTTGTGTTTTTAGGGAATAAAGCGACGACGTTAGAAGGAACGCAGACTTGATCAACAAGATTATACGAGAAGGTTTATTTCTTTCCCGTACAATTGGCGCCATCTGTGGGAATAACAGACAGGACAAAACCTCTTGATCAAGCTTTACCTCTTTAGGAACAATGGCACACAATGAAGATATACCGCAGTCCGCCATCGATGGGCAAACACCAGATGGGGGTGCAAGGCGTGAAGGACTACCTTCTATCCCTCCCATGGCAGACTTGAAGCCCCAACGACATGACCCCAGGAGGGATACTAGGGGGAGGTGGACTAACAGCCCCCGTCACTCTCGTTCACAAAGTCCGGACAGGCAAAGGCGGATGATTGACCCTCAAATTCTGGAGGACCGCGTGAAAGAGCAAGACGAATTAATAAGGAAGATGGCGGCGGACATGGAGGCCTTGAAGCGCCATATGAGGGGAGGAGTGGCGACAGGAGAGGGGCGCAACAAGACGCCCCCTCGCCGCTCAGAAGACCATAGAAGGCATTCCCCACCATCACAAGAAGAGAGTAGAAGCTTCAGGACAGGCGATACTCAGTCTAGAACCTCCAGAACTTGTTACTCCAGGTCTGAGAGAACGAGATCATTGAGGTCTTACACAAAGGGAAGTACCTACCGACCCTCACACTCGCACCAAACATCATCCAAACAGACGGAGTTGCCCAGATCATCCGATTTACGGATCATGCTGGAAGAAAAGGCACGATGGAAGGAAGACACTAGGGCACGGGACCCTCGCAGAGTTTCTGCCCTTCAACGGTTGGCTCCCCGGACGCATGGAAGCGTTGAGGTTGGAATGCCATTACCACACCCTGCCTACGAACCAACGGACAAAGCATTAGTAAGGCTGCAGACCTCGCCGTTTGTTCCGGCGATCAAAAACGCGCCCCTGCCTTCAGGCTTCCTTCAGCCCAAATTCACCATGTACGAGGGAAAGACGGACCCCTACATTCACCTACGCCACTTCCGCCAGGTTATGGCGGTATATCGGCGAAACGAGGCTTTAATGTGCATCCTCTTCCCATCAAGCCCTGGCGACCTAGGCTTGACTTGGTTCGAAAAACTTCCAGAAGGCAGCATAGCCTCCTGGGCACAATTGGCGGAGGCGTTCGTCACAAGGTTCAGAACGAACACCAAAACCTCGGTGGAGATTAACCAACTACTCTCCATCGACATGGGCGAAAAGGAGACGCTAAGATCCTACAATAGTCGATACTGGGAGACATTCAACCAGATTGGGGACTGCCCCACCAATCTCACCATTGCACAATACAAAAGAGGCCTACCAGTCGGGAATAAACTAAGGGACTCAATCACCATGACACCGCCCCTCACCATGGAAGCCCTGATGGAAAGAGTGCATCAGTACATCAGGGTGGAGGAGGATGGCGCATGTGCCAGAGCAAAATCTGGCCCGACCACAGCACCAGAAAAGAAAACCTCAGCAAAGGTCAACGCGGTAGATCGTCCGAACAGAAACGGACGTGGCAGACGAGACAACGGAGAGGACCAGGATAAAAGATGGTTGAGGGTCCGCACGGCCATAACCACGGTATTCAAGAAACCGATCTACCGAATTCTAAGTGAAATAAGAGATGAGCCTTTTGTCAGATGGCCAGCCAAACTAGGGGAAGCGCAGAAGGACTACGACGAAAGATCGCGGTGCACATTCCATAAAGAAAAGGGGCACCGCACTGAGAATTGCACGCCATTAAGACAGCACCTGGAAGAGTTGGTGGCAGCAGGACACTTGGATAAATACATTGAAGGAGGGACGCAACCAGCCCCCCAGGACCATAATAACCCCAACGGGATGCCAGTCGACGCCCCACCTCAAGGCATTATCAATGTGATACATGGAGTCTTTGAACCTGAGCGTGTATGCAACCTCAGGGGATTAATCAAAAGGCTGAACACTTAAGAGAGGTGCTAAGTGCCCAACCTGCCATCAAGAAGGGGAAGACAGAGGCCACAAACATCATGTCTTTTTCGGATAAAGACTTGGAACGGATATATTGCCCTCGCAATGATGCCCTGGTCGTCACTCTTCGAGTCAAGGATTTTGACGTCAAGCGGATTCTGATTGACCAGAGTAGTTCATGTGAAATCATGTACTACGAAACATTTAAACAGTTGAAGCTGCAAGACAAAGACTTGGCGCCTGCCGTATCTCCCCTAATCGGATTCAACTCCATGCCAGAATGGCCCGTCGGCAAAATAATTCTTCCAGTCAAAGCAGGAAGCGTGACAAAACAAGTGGAGTTCTGGGTATTGAAGGTCCCCTCCACTTACAACATCATCTTGGGCAGAACATGGCTGCATGCCATGCGATCAGTGGCGTCATCCTACCACCAAGTAATGCGATTCCCCAACGATACCGGGGTAATTGAAGAAGTCTATGGAGATCAGATCATGTCGAAGCAATACTTCGTCACGGTGAATGGCAGCCCCGTTGCCAAAGGATACGTTCATTCGGTGGAAAAACTTGAGAGCAATGAGCTATTCGCAGATGTCGGCAAAGCGGCTGATCAGAAAGCGGTGGAGGACTTGGTAGAGGTAAGAATAGATGAAAAGAACCCGGATAAGTTCTTTTTGCTCGATTCGTCGTTGTCCAGCACTAAGAGATTAGAGGTGTTGGAATTTTTGACCTCTAACATCGAAGTGTTCGCCTAGACACCATACGACATGCCAGGTATTGATCCCAACTTCATCTGTCACCAACTCAATGTCCACCCATCCGCCAGACCAATCATCCAACGCACACGCAGATCAGCACTCCACCACCCCGAGATAGTGGTAGAAGAAGTAGGAAACCTGCTGGAAGCAGAAGCAATCAGAGAGGTGCACTACCCAAGATGGATCTCCAACACAGTTGTGGTGCCAAAGAAGAATGGCAAGTGGCGTGTCTGTGTCGACTACAAAACAGTCAACAAGGCATGTCCGAAAGACAGCTTTCCTCTACCACGGATAGATCAATTGGTCGACCTAACGGTGGGGCACAACCGACTTAGCTTTCTGGATGCATACAGAGGCTATCATCAAATCGCCATGCATGAACCAGACCAGGAGGTCACATCCTTTACAACTCCAAGAGGACTATACTGTTACAAGGTCATGCCCTTTGGCCTAAAGAACGCAAGGGCAACATTCCAACGGATGGTCACCAAGATGTTTGAACCATTGTTAGGCAGAACAATGGAGGCTTACATCGACGACATGGTGGTCAAGAGCAAGGATGAGAATGACCATCTCAAGGACCTAGACGAGATGTTTGAGATCCTGAAGAAACACAAGTTGCGCTTCAATGCATCCAAGTGTGCATTCGGAGTAGGATCTGGCAAATTCCTGGGCTTCCTTGTGACCAACCGGGGTATAGAAGCAGACCCCTCCCAGATCAAAGCAATCCAGGATTTGAAGAGACCAAACTCAGTAAAAGAAGTGCAGCATCTCATCGGCATGGCAGCTGCGCAATCGGTTCATAAGCCGGTCATCGGACAGACTACGACCATTCTTCCATGAACTAAAAGCCATGTTCGAATGGGACGAAGAATGCGACCAAGCTCTGGAAAGCTTGAAAGAATACATGTCTTCTCCACCATTGCTGGTCACCCCCAATACATAGAGAAGAACTCTTCTTGTACATGGCAGTCTCTCAGCACGCAATTAGTGTAGTGTTGGTCTATGCGGAAGGAATTCAACATCTGCTCATCTATTATGTCAATAAGACATTGCTGGGAGCCGAAACAAGGTATTTGCCACTGGAAAAACTGGCATTAGCCTTGATGATGGCCTCAAGGAAGTTGTCGCACTACTTTCACGCCCACACCATAGTTGTCCTCACAGCTTTCCCATTAAAAGCTCTGTTTGAGAGGGCAAACTTTTCTGGGCGAATCTTGAAATGGGCAGTTGAGTTGAGACAATTCGACATCAAGTTCCAACCCAGGACAGCGATAAAGGCCCAAGCTTTGGCAGACTTTGTCACAGAATTCACCCTAGGAAGTCATCATATCTGCCCAGTCGACCTGACTGATACAACCAAACCAGGAATAGAAATTGACGCCGGAATAGCGCAACCCCTGGTGCAGGATATTCAATCAGATCCCATGGCAGACCAGACTAAAGATAGTAAGGAAAAAGCAAACCAAGCTACACCGAACCAAGACTCACCAACAAATAAAGACTTGGTACAATCAGATAGCGAGGGGCAGACCGCAAGCATAGACCTTGAAGAAAACGCCAGCAACATTCTTGACCCTATGACATCATCTGACCCCTCCACCTGCTGGAAATTGTTCGTTGGAGAGATGTGGAAGCTCTTTATGGATGGAGCATCCAACCGACATGGTGCAGGACTTGGCATAGTCCTCATCTCACCAGACGGCCTGGTTGTGGAGCAAGCAATCAACCTTGGCTTCCTAGCATCAAACAATGAAGCGGAGTATGAAGCACTTCTTGCAGGACTCAAAACAGCATTCTACATGAAGGCCACCGAACTAATGGTCTACAGCGACTCACAGCTAGTGATAAACCAAATTTCTAGCGACCATGAAGCAAAGGATGATAGGATGGCCAAGTACCAAGAATTGGTCAGAATAGAGATCAAGAAATTTGAAGTAGTGAGGATAGAACAGATTGGCAAGGAGGAAAACAGCAGAGCAGACGAACTAGCAGGCTTCGCTTCAATGGTAGATACTTCCATCCCTCATTCGTTGCTCATCGACTACTTACCAAGACCAAGCATTGAAGACCCCGAAGCAGAAGAGGTATGTTGCGCCGAGCTAGGCCCCTCATGGATGGATCCCATCATACTGTTCTTAAAAGATGGCGTCTTACCGGAAGAAAAGAAAGAAGCCAACAAAATTAGAGCAAAGTCGCAGCGATTTTGGCTCTTTCCATCTATGGCATTGTACAAAAAATCCTTCTCAGGACCTTATCTAAAGTGTGTCCACCCCAGTAAAGTAGAAGCATTCTTGTTCGAAATACATGAGGAGGTGTGCGGAAGCCACCAAGGAGGAAGATCATTAGCTTACAGAGCCATTTCACAAGGATACTGGTGGCCATACATGCAAGCAGACTCCGAGAAGTATGTGAAGAAGTGCGAGAAATGTCAAAAGTTCGCACATCAAATACATCAGCCGGCCAGAGAACTCCTACCATTGACCAGCCCATGGCCCTTTGCAATGTGGGGCTTGGACATAGTAGGACCACTTCCAACAGCGCCTAGAAACAGGAAGTTCTTTCTCGCAGCAACAGACTACTTCACAAAGTGGGTGGAAGCAGAAGTATTGGCATCAATCAAGGAAAAAGATGTGAAGAAATTCGTCTGGCAAAATATCATTACACGATTCGGCATACCTAAAGCCTTCATATCAGACAACGGCACCTAGTTTGATGGCAAAATCTTTAGAGGCTTTTGTGAAGAATACAAAATAGAGTTTTACAATTCTACACCAGCATATCCTCAAGCAAATGGCCAAGCAGAAGCATCAAACAAGGTTGTCTTGGATGGACTGAAGAAAAGGTTAGAGAAGGCAAAAGGCAAGTGGGCGGAGGAACTTCCTCATGTTTTATGGGCTTACCGTACCACACCTCGACGATCAACAGGAGAAACACCATTCTCCTTAGCTTACGGCATGGAAGCAGTAATCTCACTGGAAGTTGGCCTCCCCACAATTCGAAGGGAAAATTTTGATCCAGACCTGAATGGAGAAGCCATAGCATTGGAGTTCGACCTCGCCGAAGAAAGAAGAAAAAAAGCACTAGTCCACATTGCCTCATATCAACAAGAGTTATCCAGGAAATACAACAAAACAGTGCACCCAAGGCAATTCAAAATCGGAGATTGGGTGCTGCGCAAAGTAATGGGAAACACCCTGGTGCCAGGAGATGGCAAGCTAGGGCCTAATTGGGAAGGTCCTTACAAAGTGGTTGGGTTAGCAGGCAAAGGGGCATACTACCTAGAAGACAAGGACGACAAAGCAATCCCTAGGCCATGGAACACCGTCAATCTCAAGTTATTTTATTTTTAGCTTTCCCCTTACAAACATGTGTAATTTTCTCTTTCCTCAATAAAACAAGTCAATTCTTTTCAACATAGTTGTTTTTTGTAAAAGTTAGTTTTAGTGAAGTTAGGAACATTGCAAACATTTTATTCTAAGCTGGCTAAAAAAACCAACTTAGAGGTTGGCTGGATTAAACGAACACCTTTCCTAAGCCCAGGATAAGGATTCAGGCTGCAGGACGTTTGGTCGGAATAACCAAACACTTTACTTTAGGTTGGCTGGAAAAACCAAAATAAAGTTTGGCTGGAAAAACCAACACCTTTCCTAAGCCCAGGATAAGGATCCAGGCTGCAAGACGTTTGGTCGGAATAACCAAACACTTTACTTTAGGTTGGCTGGAAAAACCAATCTAAAGGTTGGCCGGAAAAACCAACGCCCTTCCTAAGCCCAGGATAAGGATCCAGGCTGCAGGACGTTTGGTCGGAATAACGAAACATTTTATTCTAAGTTGGCTGGAAAAACTAACTTAGAGGTTGGCTGGATTAAACCAACACCCCTCCTAAGCCCAGGATAAGGATCCAGGCTGCAGGACGTTTGGTCGAAATAACCAAACACTTTACTTTAGGTTGGCTGAAAAAACCAATCTAAAGGTTGGCTCGGAAAAACCAACACATTTCCTAAGCCTAGGATAAGGATCCAGGCTGCAGGACGTTTGGTCGGAATAACCAAACACTTTACTTTAGGTTGGCTGGAAAAACCAATCTAAAGGTTGGCCGGAAAAACCAACGCCCTTCTTAAGCCCAGGATAAGGATCCAGGCTGCAGGACGTTTGGTCGGAATAACCAAACATTTTATTCTAAGTTGGTTGGAAAAATTAACTTAGAGGTTGGCTGGATTAAACCAACACCCCTCCTAAGCCCAGGATAAGAATCCAGGCTGCAGGACGTTTGGTCTGAATAACCGAACATTCTATTCTAAGTTGGCTGGAAAAACTAACTCAGAGGTTGGCTGGATTAAATCAACTTTTGTTACTCTCCAGCCAAAGTAAAGGTATGGCTGAAGACATTGTTGGTTGGGTTGAACCAACTTTTGTTATTCTTCAGCCAAAGTAAGGGTATGGCTGAAGACGTGGTTGGCTGGATTGAACCAACTTTTGTTACTCTCCAGCCGAAGTAAGGGTATGACTGAAGAGTGGTTGGCTGGATTAAACCAACTTTTGTTACTCTTCAGCCGAAGTAAGGTTATGGGCTGAAGAAGTGGTTGGCTGGATTAAACCAACTCTTATTACTCTTCAGCTGAAGTAAGGTTATGGGCTGAAAAAGTGATTGGCTGGATTAAACCAACTTTTATTACTCTTCAACCGAAGTAAGGATATGACTGAAGAGTGGTTGGCTGGATTAAACCAACTTTTATTACTCTTCAGCCGAAGTAAGGATATGACTGAAGAGTGGTTGGCTGGATTAAACCAACTCTTTGTACTCTTCAGCCGCAGCATTTATATCAGCTAAAGAGTGGTGGGCAAGTCAGCCTAGTCAGATTGATAAGCTAGGACCGGAATAAAGTATTTAAACCGGAATAACAGTTAGTGCAAAAGAAGATGATTCTCATTAATCAAGTTCAAAGAGATTACAAGGGAGGGGCTCCCAGCCCGGTTACAAGTCGAAGCAAAAACAAGAAAAAGAAAAAAATACAAAATCAGCTAAAAAGGTCATCTATTTTGACATCCAGCTCGGCATCAACCTGAAGCCCGGTTTCAGACGGAATTACAGTCTGAGTTGGCAGCTCGATCTCAGCCTGGAGCTTGGTTTCAGCAGGTTGCTCAATGGTCAGATCTTCTACCGCAGGCTCCGCCCGAACTGATTGGTTAGCAGAAACATTGTCAACCGGAGTGTCAGTTGGCTCATTCTCTTCATCGTCGTCGTCGGACGCTTCAAGGAATTGCTTCTGAAGATCGGCTGCATACTCCGCTAGTGAGACCGAAATAAAATACTGAGGAGCATTGTAGACCTCGGTGTCGGGACCGCAACCGAGCTGCTCCACGGCACCCCTCCAGCCGCACTTGAAGAATAAGTCCTTCGCAGCTTCACACTACTGGATGTATGCAGCTTCGCCTGCCTTGAAGCCCTTCTGCTCGGCATCTTCAGCTTTCTTCTTCAAAACGTTTATTTTGGCGTCCTTAACACCCTCAAGTTTCGCCAGTTCCCGTAAATACTTGTCTTTCATCTCGGTTAGCGCTCTTTGTTTGTCGGTATTAGCCGAGGTAACTAGTCCGGTTAGACGAGTTATCTCGGCCTCCAGCTCAGCCGTCCTCTATTGGGATTGATTTAGATCGGCAGTCTTGGCTTCGGCTTCCGCCATGGCTTGCCTAGTTGTTTTCCTTAGCTCCAACACTCGCCTGTGAGTAATGTTGTTTTCCTGAATGGCCTGCAAAAGAATTGTTTCTTTTTAACCGAGCTAAGACTTGGAAGAATTAGAAAGATCGAAAAAAGCTACTTACCAGAATCATTGATTTCGTTGAAGACCGGATGGACTTCAGTTTGGTGTTCAGTTGATTGTGGTGGTGCTCCATGTCTTTTGGAAGGCACACACTCTTGGCCAGATTGAAGGCCAGTACGTGATCCTTCTCTGCGACCACCGAGTCGGTGTCCTGTATATCTCGGTTCTGGAAAGTGAGCTTGGGTGCCCACTTGAAAGAGCTAGATCGGTCGGATCGCTCCGGCTGAGGGCTCGGTGGAAGGCTTGGTGGCGGAAGAATGGTCTCATCTTCGTCCACAAGGCGCTGTTCGATTTGGCTAGTCCGGGCATGCTTGTTCGCCCGAGATGATGAAGGCTGTTGGGATGGTAGGGCCATCACGGCTTCTTGTGTTTGGTTTGGTGGTGGTACCTCGGTCCTGTTTGTCTCAGTCAAGAGGGCCCTGACTCTGTTTCTCTTGGCCATTTCTTCTTCAGCAGTCAGTGGGATTAGTCTAATTTGTGGCAAGGTTGGGTCTGGTTCGGGGGCCTCCTCTAGCAGAAAGTCGGTCACTCTCGCTTTTCGGCGGCCGCTATATCTGTATGTTGGTTCAAAACCTAACAGCTTGGCCCAACTTCATTCTGGATACCGTAGTGCAGCACAGAGAGTGCCTAGATTGGGGTAGCTGTAAAGTGATTGAAGATGGGCTGAATCTGCGAAAAAAGACACTGTTAGCTCGGCTGCAGAATAGGAAACCAAAATAAAACGAAGCAGACAAGGAAACCGAAGTAATTATACCAGGTGTTCCTTTTTTCCAATTAATACTTCGGCCAGGAATCTGGGCTTGGTGATCCTCAAAGTTCCCAGACACCCAGAAAAAATCGTCATCATTCAAGTCTTTATCCAGTGTGTTTTTTATTATTTTCTCACGTCGACGGCGTATTCTAAGATAGTACACCCAGCCGTCTTCCTTCGAACCTATGGAATACTGGTGAAAGGTTTCGGCTAGACCGAGGTTAATGCCTGCTTGGCGGTTTAGTTCGGCTATACCCATTATTATACGGTAGGAGTTGGTAGAAAGCTGGGTTGGGCATAGTCTAGTTTGCCTAAGGAATTCACAAATTAGGGGTTGGACTGGAAATCTTAGCCCGGTTTCTATTATTGAAAAAAGGGTAAAGGGTACAAAGCCTTCTTTGCCCCATGGTACAACATCTTGTTCGGCTAAAGTGAGTTGGACGTCGTCGGGTATATTGTAATCTTTTCGGAATTCGGCTAGACCACCCGGAGTATTTACTAAAAATCTATATTTCCCCATTTATTTTATAAGTTATGAATAAATTAGATCGGTGGCAAAATTGTGCTTAGTAGCTCGGCTGAGCGCTCAGAGTACCTGGCAACCTAAGTCTGCAAAGTGGAAAACAAAGGTGTTAAGCACAGATTGTTGGACCGTGCTACAAGGAAAAAAAACAAAGAAAATAAAAGACCTACTTCGATTATGTAGGATGTTACAGGATTTATCTCGGTTCCAACAAGGTGATTGATATCTTGGTTGAGGGGAGGTTCTGTCAGACCGGTTGAGCTCCTAGGGGCAGCTTTCTGAGTTCGGTCTAAAAACTTAGAAAGTTGGTTTAGCCCCGAAGCCGTAGTTCGGTCGGAATTGAGGTTTTCCCAGTACACTGATTGCAGAATTAGTTCGGTTTCTTATCTCGGCTATGATAAAACAAAAGGTTTGACTTATTAAAACTACTGGTACGAGTGTTAGTTCGGTTGTATAGTCTGGTCTCACTGGCATCAAACTACAAACAGTTTACTAGTTCGGTTATGTGTAATTTTGGATCAAAAGCAGTGTTCTACAGGTTATTTCATGAATACCTGAGGATTATTCTAACATAGTGTTTTCAGAAGAAGCAAAGCAAATGGAAAAAAATGTGTTTTGCAAAAACACACAAAACAAAGTACGAAAACAAGGAAAGCAAGATAGAGGTGCAGTGCTTACCAGATGAAGAGGCAAGAACTGGAGATGAGAGCAGCAGCAATGGAGAACACGAGCTGAGAGGTTGAAGAGCAATGGAGGTTCAGAGAGAGAAGTTGAATAGTATGGTGAGTGATTTTGAAATGTAAAAGAGTTTGTGTTGGTGAAAGAGCTGGAGGCGGGAACTATTCGAATATTGCAAAGAACGAGGGCGGCGTTACAGCTGTGGATGGCCAATAGCAACCTGCCACGTGTCGTTAGAATGGGAATCAATTCAGATGCTGTGATTGAAGAGACATTTTGACTGGACAAATGGAGCCCGGTGTAATTAGCTCGGCTGGATATGCTTAAGGGGGTTTTTTTAGCTCGGCTGGAAAAGCTAAAAGGTTTTAGCTCGGCTGGAGAGGCTAAAAGATAGTTTAGCTCGACTGATAAACAGGTAATCCCTATCATGCTATGCAGATGGAATTAATGGGCAATTGAGAGGGTAATTTATATGCGAATTAGGCTGAGCTGGGTTGTTATGGGCCTCGGTGTGAAGGGTGGGTGAAAAGGCCAAAAAGTTACTCCAGTCTTGAAGAGGCTTAAATTTAGTCTGGTCTTAAGGCCAGAAGTTAGACCGGTCCGAAGGACTCTTGGTAATTACCTCGGTTGAAGGATGCTTTGAACGTATACCGGTCATGGCGCAGCTAAACTAGATCGGTCTATACCTTGGTAAAAAGATAGTTCGGTTTTGGGCATACCCTGGTAAGTGGGAGAGGAACAAAAGACAGAGAACCAAACTAATTATAGTTCGGCTAAGTAGGGCCATGCTTACTTTGATCGTATGGTAGTTCGGCCATGGTAAAACCATCTCACTTGGTTTAAGTAGTGAGGACGGTGTTGAAGGATAAGCATTATCCTTTAGGAGTATGAATCCTAGAAGGACTCTGCATGGAGGAGTAGAAGTCCTACTAGGATTGTGCCACACGAAACCTATAAAAGCTCACAAACATCACCTTTGGAGAGGTAACACAACTTTGATTCTTGAATATACAGAGCTTTTGTCTTTGTCCATTTTTCTGACTTAGGCATCGGAGGGGTTTCTTGCACACACCCGCCGGCTAGCTCACGTTTGTGTTTTCAGGGAATAAAGCGACGACGTTAGGAGGAGTGCAGACTTGATCAATAGGATTATACGAGAAAGTTTGGGCTCGTTTGGTTTGATTTTCAGAAAAAATTTTGGGAAATTTTCTCTACAAACAAGTTTTCAAAAATAATCAAACCAAACAAATTTTCCCAAAAAAATTTCTCAAAACTTGTAAACCAAACAAGTTTTCCAAACAAATTTCTCTCTCACACACATCAAATCAATCACTTTTTCCAAAACTCTATCTCAAAATAATTTTCCAAAACATCTTTTAAAAAAAACCAAACCAAACATGTTTTCGTACTTTTTATCTCTAAAACACATCTCTCAAACACAAACCAAACATACCCTTTATTTCTTTCCCGTACAATATATATATATATATATATATATATATATATATATATATAATGACTTATTTTGCCTTCGTTTTGTATGAAGAGTGACTTTTTGACTTTTTTGACCTGTCGTTTGGGATAGGCTTTTGACTTTTTTAACTTTTATAAGAGAAAAAATAAAATTATTATGATTTAAATGTGATATTTTATCTTATTATTTTTTTAACATATTTTATCTTTTTATAATTATTTTTGCTCAAATTTTTTATGCCAAACAGTCTTTATTATTTTGTGACTATTTTAATTTTTTTTTAAAAAAAATTATATTTTAACTTATATCAGATGATATGAGTTTTTGTCTTTTTATTATTTTAGCTTATATGATACGGCGTTACAGAAAAAAGGACTTCCCTTTCAACTTTTGTTATCATTGCACACGGTAATGCCTACACGTCTGCTTTTTGGTACTCCCCTACTTCCTCTCCTCCTCCTAATATTTTCCGATCCAACGGCTTAGATTTACTCCTGGTTGATCCAACGACCTTATATTTACTCCGGGTTGATCCGACGACCCAAAATATCAGTCACCCAGACCTCCGGCCCATGTTGCACATTTATGGCGGGAAAACTTGGTTAGTTTTTTATATTATTTCTTGCTTTAAATTTTATATTATATTCAAAGAGGTAAATGTTAGGTAAGTGAGAAAATTATAAACTAATTCTAAATTCGGGGTTGTCTACTAATGACTTTTTTTAGTTAATTTTTTAATTTTTTTAGCTTGAGACTTTTTTATTTGTTTGGTTTATTTGTTTGATTTTTTTAGTTTTTTAGTTTTAGAATGACAAATTTTTTTTTTTATCTTTTTGTGATTTTTGACTTTTTAATTTTTTTGATTATTTTTTTCTTTTTGTGATTTTTTAACCCAAGAGAAAAACCAAACCGGGGCTTTGTGGAGGAGGTCTATTTTGATTTTTAAAAATTGTCAGATTTAAAATTGTGTATTTAGATAATTTCATATAAGTAAACTATTTATTAGTTTATTAATTTATTCCAATCACATCATTTATTACTTTTTTAATTATTTTTTCGTAATAAATAAAAAAATTAACATATAAGTCATCCTCATAATAAAAAAAAGTTCACTTTTATCTCAAAATGGGATTTTTGCATATTTTTTATAAAGTCTAAATATATAATTTTAAAGTTAAAGATGGTGACGTGACCTTCAATAATAGTTGAAGGATAATGCTAAACATTTTTAGCCTCCGTTTGGGAAGTGAGTTGACTTTTTGACTTTTTAATTTTTTGGCTATTTTAGCTTGGGGCTAAAAAGCTTGGTTTGAGAAGGAATTTTTGATTTTTTTGACTTTTTTTGTGAGAGAGGAGTGTAATGATTATGAGTTGAATTTGATGTTTTATTTTTTGTGGCTAAAATAACCTCTTTTATTTTTTGTGGCTATTTTAGCTCCTAACCCGCCAAAACCAACTTTCCAAACTATGCTTTACATTGATATAGACAAAATTGAACAAAATATTGTATTTAATTATTTTATATTATAATTTTTCAAAATAAAATAAGTAGTTAGGAGTATTGCACATTTTACAATCAAATTTAAAAATAAATATATTTAATTTTTTTTCTTCATTTATCTTTAATGTGACATTTAATAGAGTTTTATAAAACATCTAAAATCTCTTATTTATACTTAATTAAAATCACAAAAATCAAATGGTAATATGTTATTGATTTTAAATGTGTTTGGAATTGACTTTATTGTTATTATTTTTTTATTGATTTTTTCGTCTTAGTAAATTTTTAAAAAATTCAAAAAAAAAAAAAATTACACTTTCGGTTTCACTTGGCACAAACCAAAAAACTAAAAACACACAAACAAAAAATTTACTTATGTTTTGTATTAAGTAAGCTTTATTTAGATTTTTAACAATTTTGTCTACAAATTTGTAGATCATTTTACACTAGATGGCCCTAAAAAGTTATAAAAATTTACACATTTTAAAAATAATTGAAGATAATTTTTATTTTAAATGTGGCTTTTTGGTGGGGTTCCAAATTCACCCTACACTATCTCAATGTGTTTGGCAACTTCCTAAAATAGTTAATTTTTGCTAAAAAAGATTAAAAAGTCAAAAAAAAAAAAAAAGCCATTTGCCATTAGTTAGAAAAATTAAATATTACATCAAATTTTCACTCACAATTTTTTTAATATATTAATTAAAAAAATCACTAACAAAATTAAGTGTAAGATACTCATTAAAACTGAAGAATATTAACGAGTTGCTTTAGCCTCCGTTTGGGAAGTGAGTTGGCTTTTTAATTTTTTGGCTTTTTTGGTTATTTGAGCTTGGGCTCAAAAGTTTGATTTGGGAAGGATTTTTTAGTTTTTTGGTTTTTTTGACTTTTTTGTGAGAGAAGAGTGTAATGATTATGGGTTGGATGTGATATTTTGTCTGTTGTGGTTCAAATAGCCTATCCTGTCTTTTGTGGCTCAAAAAGCCAAAAGAGCCCAAATAAGCTTTTCCCAAACGACACCTTAATGAATAAGATCTCCGCTAATGTACGAGTTTAACAATTGTTACTTTGAGTGCACTTGAAATAAATAAAAATATGAAAAATTAAGGAGTTTTTGGAAAGTTAGTAAAAAGTCAACTTCCAGTTTTTTACTCATTTTAAGTCACATCACCTTGCATATAACTTACTCACAAAAAGACAAAATAAATTTAAAAAGTCAAAAAATTAATTTTTTACAAACTTTTCAAAACACCCTTAATTCGGAGTTAACCAAATTTGATTGAGTAATACTATAAACTTACTCTTATCAATTTAGAAATTATTCATAATTTTTATCTTATAATTTACATTTATTTTACATATAAATTTCATATTATACAAATTAATTTTCACTACACAATCATTCACTCAAAATTTTCGGAATGAATTAATCTGGTCGATAACTTTGGTCAATTTGATTACACACCTCTAGTAAAGGGAATTTTAGACATCAGAGAATTTTTCAAAATTTAATTATAAAATCATAAAAAAAAAAAAAATTGGTTTTATTTTTAATATTTATAACATTTATAATTAATCTGACAATATTTTTTTAAAATACACTGAAATGAAATTATTAGGTAGGTCCTACCTTAAAATTTTTGGCGGGGTATAGGTATCCCATGTCGGATAAAGACAACACCGACGGCAAGGTGTACATACGCCACCCCCTCACTCCTTCACGTGGCCCCCACTTCTGTTTTTTTTGTTTCCGTTAACTTTTTCTTCCTCGCTCCGTTACTTTTCTTTTTCCGACTCTACCCCTATCATTGGAAAAGTTATTTGGTGATTCTCGGTACAGTCACGCGGTGTCTCAGAAATGTTATGATTAATTGAAGAGGTAAAATTTCCGATGGTGTCTCAGAAATGTTATGATTAATTGAAGAGGTAAAATTTACGATTTTAATGTTGAGTGATTAAAAAATAACAAAATATATAACATATGATGATAATAATTAATGAGTAATACGAACACATGATACTTTACAATAGCACCAAATAATTTTTCCACTCATTGTCTTTATTATTCCCTCTTGATCCTATTTCATTTTTCTACTTTTGGTTATTTTTTCCAAGGACGAAAATTTTGATAAATTATACATAAAATTAAAAAATCTTGTATGTAGTTTTATTTTTTTAATCATTTTTTCTAATTTTAAAATAGAAGTGACAGAATTTCATATACATTTATTAATATGAATCTCATTACCTTTGTGCACAGGGTCGGTCCTGGGCTAAGGCTGGTAAGGCCTGTGCCTAGGGCCCCAAAAATTAGGCCCAAAAAAGGGCCCCAAAATTTAGTCTTGTATTATATTAAAATTTTAAGATGGTCCAATTCTATTTAATTAATTTAGACCATTTTAAAGGAGGCCTCAACAAATCTATTTGGCCCAATTGATAAAAGGCTTAATTTAAAAATATTTATAAGTTTTAGTTGTTAGTCCAATTTAAAAAATAAAATATAAAATATATGTATATGTATTAGTCGTTAGCCTAATTTTAAGTGACCTATTTTTTTTTTCTCTTTATGGCCCAATTATGTGTTTTTTAGTATTTTTTTAAAAAATTATTTTATACAATTTTTATTTATTTATTTTGTAGATATATCTAATTTAGATACGCTTAAAAACTATAATATTTATATTTTTTTGAAAAAATGTTACCAAATACAAAAATATAAAAAAAAATACAAATTGTAAACTTAGACAATTATTTTTGAAAACTCTAAACCAAACAAAGTGATTTTTATTTTTATTTTTAATAAATATCTAAAAAGGTCCCGAAAAATTAGTTTGCCTTAAGCCCCGGAAACTCAGGGCCGGCCCTGTTTGTGCATAGGAGTAATAAAATAAAATAACATAAAAAATGAGATAATATATAATATTGTTTATAAAATTAGCTCGTAAAATTTATTATTTTTTAATATGAATTTGATTATGGAAAGACACTATAACATGATAAATAAACAATTCAGGTCTATGTTGTAAACCTACATAGCGGGTTGTTACACTTGTTTAAACTAAAAATGTATTAAACAATTAATTTTTTAGTATCAATTTTCTTATATGTTTATTTTTAGTCAATAAATTAATTTTTTAACTCCTAAACTTAAATGGTAGGAGTGTAAAAATGACTTGCGATCCATCCGAAGCTCACCGACGATTCATTTGAGCCCGGGCCTGAGCCTAGCCTGAGACCTTGAATTAGTCTTGGGCTATCATTTTGAAGCTTGGCCCAGCCCGTGGGCCTGACCTCCTGGCTCGACCCGTTGGTTGGCTTAAGGCCCACTCAAGGCTTGGCTCGAGGGTCGACCCACCCAAGACTTAATGTCTTTTTTAATGAAAAATAACAAAATTTTAGTAGAAAAAAATTTAAAAATAAAAAAATTTGTTCAGTCCCGCTCGAGCCCAAGCCTAAGCCCACAGGCCCGGCCCACCAACCCACCCCACCAACCCGCCCCAAGGCTCGAATCCCCCCATGGGCCCGGGCTTGAGTATAATTTTCTGGCCTGTGACCCGGCCCGAATTTTGGCAGGAGTCCACAAGTCCCGACATAGGCCGGGTTGGGTTAGGCCAAATTTACACCCTTACTATTTTTTTATTTTTATTTTTTTCCTATGACACTTTAACTTCACATGAATTAAATATGGATCCAAAATAAAAAATACAAAAACAATATAAACACAGCACATAATCAACACCAGGAAAATTATTTTATAATCTTGGGACAAATTCATAAAGTATTCCAACTAACTTTTATCAATTGAAATAAGGAGAAATTGCATACCAGTGAAAAATTAAAAACTATTATATATATATATATATATATATATATTAATTTATTTATTAATATTAATAAAATATATCATTAATTTATAATTATTTTTTAAAGGGGGATTTGGTAAAAATCCCCTAATAATAAAATTTTAATGCATTAAGAACATGCACAAAAAAAAATTTCTTAAAAAGTTTAACAAATATCACTATTATCAAAATATTAAACTTTAAAATAATATAACTTTTGATATAAATGTCGGTTTTTAATAAAATTAATCACTCTGTTTGGTTTCAATTTTCAGAATTCAATTTTCAAAAAATTCTACTTTTTTGTTTTTTTATTTTTATTTTCACTAATTTTTTTAATATTTTAAGTAATTTTTTTTAATTTTTAAACACACCTTAAAAAATATGATATTTGTGAAAAAAATCTTTAAAAAAGTAACTCAATACAAAAATATAAAAAATAAGAAAATTCAATACATTTTTCGTATTTTTGTGTATTTATTAATTTTTTAAAAGGGCATTTACATATAAGTCTCATTTTGTGAACTTATACTCCATTAAGTCCTAAATAAAATTATTTACTCCTTCAAGTCCCATTAATTTTTAATAGTCCAATTTATCTTTCCAAGACCTCCTCATAGCTGCCAAACATCATTGCTGTCTTCATTCTCTCTCTCTCTTCACAGTTGCAATTTGAAGTTCTACACAACTTCAGTTCGTCAAACATGGGTGATTCGATCTGGGTCTTGATTCGTCGATGATTGAAGCTTGACCAATCAATTTCGCAGGTCACTCTTCGACTTCTAATCTGGATTTCAGTTCGAGATCATGACTTCTGCTCTTGAATTCATCCGCGATGGTAAGTTTATGGTAACTTCCAGTTCCGTCCGTCCAATAGAATCGCTGAATAATCCCAATCCAAACATGTCTCCAAGCTGAAGCGTCTGAGTGTAGAGTTTGTTGGCAGTGTCTACAAATCCAACCTCTATACTATCTTCTATTACGAAAAGAAGCTCCGCCGAGCGTGGATGGGTGTGCAGTGGGTTAACGCCGCCAACAGGGAATTGGAGGACTGCCATCGACACGCTCTGGCCGTTGAGAGCCGGGAACTTGGCCATGGTGGCTTTGTGACCTTGAAGTTTGGTGGGTTTGTTGAGTTAGCGGCAAGTCTACGAATTCCCGTGAATGTGAAAAAGTTTCTATCAATTGGGGTGCTAGAGTTTGCAGGGACTATGAAGTTTGTTAAGATATCTCGATCGCCTGCTTGGGCAATATAGGAAGTAAAAAGGAAAGAAAAGGAAAAACAAAGCTTGTTTGAACAAGGTTGAGGAGCCCATTGGTTTAGATGGTAAATTGGTATGAAAATGAGATTGTGTTTTTGGGGGACGATTAGAATTGGGTTAGAGGATGATGAAATTGAGAACATTTTCTGTCTATAAAATTCTCAATTTTAATCATGAAAAAAGTTGAGAAATTTTTCAAAATTGATAATTATAAATTTCTTAGTTTTGATAATATTCTTAGTTCATACTAGAAAAAATTAAAAAATTCCTTAGTTTTTGATAATTTTAAAATTGAGAACATTCTCAGTTTTGGGATTAAAAGGCAAAACGTCTTTTTACCTATAAATGAGACTTAATGATTCAAAAAAATTTTGACCGGATCAAAGCTACCACCAAATATATAAATAGGACTTTTTGATAATTAATATTTTTTTAAAATATTTTTACACAAATATTTTAAGATACGTTAAAAAAAAGTAAAAAAAACTACTTAAAATTTAAAAAATACTCACTATAAA
Source organism: Camellia sinensis (assembly GCF_055761805.1). Classification (NCBI taxonomy): domain Eukaryota; kingdom Viridiplantae; phylum Streptophyta; class Magnoliopsida; order Ericales; family Theaceae; genus Camellia; species Camellia sinensis. The sequence continues at coordinate 211,865,395 of NC_138963.1, read as the reverse complement.
AAAAATAATAATATAAAAATATTTCGAAAATATTAAATAATTTCCCTTTGTATTGGTCACATCACGAGGCTATGGAACAAAAACAATCACATGCCTCATGGGAGCACTCAATCAAACCGTTGCTTTTGCAAAAATACGTTCAGAAAGGATAATTTCGTCATTTCACAACTCACGCTAACGCCATTATCACTCTCTCACTAACCCAAAAAACCACTAGTGGTATTGCATATCATGCTCTACGTGGCTTCAAACCATTGGTGGAATTCAGGTCGTCCGGATTCAGAGCAACAAGCAATAATAAACTAAGAAAACACACTCTCAACTCACTCTCTCTCTCTGTCTCTCTCTCTATGAGTGTGCTTTTCTCTCTCTGAAATTCCCGAATTGCTCCCAATTTTCTCACTCCAACGCTCCAAAACTCTTCGAATACGAATTCTGCAATGCGTGATCTTACGATTCCCTTCAATTTCGAGTACTGATACCGAGTTTTCACCGAGTTGTTCGACTCACTTAGTTGGGAACTGAAATGCTTGAAGCTGTGGAGAGTTCCGTCAATGGCGGATTTTCGCAGTTGCAGAGTTGTGGAGATAGCAGCGAAGAAGAGCTCTCTGTTCTGCCACGTCACACCAAGGTCGTTGTGACTGGTAACAACCGGACCAAGTCGGTGCTCGTTGGTCTCCGAGGCGTGGTCAAGAAGGCTGTTGGGCTCGGAGGGTGGCATTGGCTGGTAATTTTTCTTCTCAATTTCGAGTTTTTTCGATTGAATGACTTCAAATTGGTTTTGGGTTTCAATTAAATTCAATTTTTGAGTTTGGGTTTGGGTTCTTGAAGAGTTTGATTGTTTATGTTAATGCCATTGTGGCTCAATTTGGTAATTTCGCTGTAGTATGCTATATTTAGTAATTATTAGTTTTTTCATTTTTTTTTTCTTTTTCTGCCCTATATTCTAGATTAGTTTATTAAAGTCTCATCAATATAAAGGATTTTTAAAATTTTCCAATTTACTGACATTTTTTTTTTAAATATTAATTGACGAATTTTTAGGTGGTTCTGGTATCATTTTGCATGAATTTTAATGTTGTTTGTGTTTTTCAAGTTTTAATTTTGAGTGCTTAGAAATGGGTTTTGGTTGCATGTTTCTTTTTATCAATGGATCTTGGGTTTCTCATAATTTCGGATTGTCAATTGAATTTTCAATGCAAATTCCTAATTAATATGGTTATGGTTTTGTATATATATATATATATTAATTTTAATTGTTTTTGCATTGAGGGATTCAGTTACATTTGATATAATCGATGGAGTTTTGCTAGATCCCCATTCCATCGCCCCCAATTATAAGTGGCAAATAATTTTTGAAAAGAGAGAAGAGTTTGAAGAGAGTTAATTGGTTGGTAATGTTTGCCACCACATTAAAGTTGCAATTGGGGTTAATAAAATGGGGGATGGGGCATTTCTCTAATCAATGTTCTGTTAATATCTCTGACTTTGATAGGACTTGGCTCTGTTGTACTTTGTTTCTCAATTATTATTTCTTAAATTTTTTTGCCTGAACGTTTTAGGATTTTTCAGTCTTTAATTCTATATGGATTGCTTTGCATGATTGGTTTTCTTGGGAATTTTGTTCTGATTAATGTTTAATATGAATTGCCTTATGGCTCATTTATTGAATCATCAATTTTCCATCAAAGGGTGTTTTATATAACTTCTTGTTTCATAAATTATGCGACTTGCAGGTACTTGTTTTAACTGGTTGTAAAGTAAATTTGGTTTGTGTAGTATCTAGTTAAGTTTATGCATTTTTAAATAAATATTATTAATTTTTTGTTTTTGTTTTTGTTTTCATTATCTGTACTGTTGTTCACTTTTCAAGATTTTGACTTAGCATTACAGATATTTACTTGATCACAGTCACTTTTTTGTTGTTTATGTTTGAGGTGTTTATTGATTCGTGTTTTAGCTGAAGATGCAGATGGTTTTCTTTGTCATTATGCCAGTGACAAATTTTAGATCCATGTAACCTTCAATGAGTTTGTATAACAAAATCTGATAGATATATAATTGGGCTAGATAAAATTGAAATCCTTTCCTTACTTGCTATGAAATTTTGTAATTATATTCATTTTTGTGCCCGTTACATATTTTACTCTCTCTCTCTCTCTGCTTTTTTTTTTCTCTTCAGTGTTTTAGCCAGCATAGAGTTAGGCTTTATGGGGTTCTTCTTGTATTGATGTAATGGTTGTTGGCATTTCGCTTGCGGATATATCTTGTTGGACTTTTTCATATAGTGGATTTTCCAATTTAAAGTAATTCTCTTGATATTTGTAAATAATCTTCAACTGATTGACCCCCCCCCCCCCCCCCCCCCCCAAGAAAAATGACTACTAATTTTTACTTCCTGGTTTGTGTTATTTCATGGTGATTTGGTGTAGGTTTCTCAGGTGGTTTCTAATTGTCCGATTTATGTAAAATGCAGGTTCTTACAAATGGCATAGAGGTAAAGCTACAAAGGAATGCCCTTAGTGTGATTGAAGCTCCTACTGGTAACGAGGATGATGATGACCTTGAATTTGAGAATGTGCAGTGGAATGGCTCAGATTTGGGCGAGTTAGGTGAGTGAATTATGCATCATAATTTTGTGCCATTGCACACTTTGAGAACTACGTAGTAGAATTTTTTTAGAATTGTTTAAAACTGCATTGCATAAATGAATGTTTAAAATATTATGTGGTTCACAAACGTGCATACCTTCCATAATGAACCTCTAGACTCTAGAGTTTATCCACAGCGATCTCTATGACTTGAAATTTGTTCAAACTAAATGAGGTAAAATGTACTTTTATCATTTTCATTGACAATTGCACTAGATATTGTTATTGGAGCATCAAATAAGGTTGAGAATCAACTTACTTTTAATCCCTGTTCAACCAAGATCCTATCAATTTTTGTGAAACCTTCTGATGATTATTGTGTGACCAATAATTCTATTAGCATTGGTACCTGGCATTGAAGAAGAATTTATTTATTTTTTCATTCTTATCCTCTCATCTGTTAATTGAAAGTTTTTGATTTGACCAAAATAGTGGGTCTTTTTATTCAGAGAAAAGTTGTCCAGGGTGTTACATAGGATCCATTTTCCTTTTCCATATTTGCAGCACTTCATCTTTTACTTTTTCCATTACCACAAGCTCTGTTGTTGCACTCTCCTTTGTGCTTGTTTTCTTTTTGGCCCCACCACTGAATATAATTATGCTTTCTAAATCTCCAGCATCCGATGATACTCAAAAGTCCTACAGATCAAGGCATCGCATGCATAAATTATCATGGTCGTCCCACAAGACTATGAGCAGGTCCCTCTCTTGTGAATCACAATCAAAGGGATCATCTGTGTCTACTCCTTGGGGGTCCACGGTAATAAACCTTTTTATACAATTTTTGCCCCTTTGTGTACATTCCATATGCTATAATGCTCATTTGACTATTGCCATATTTTGTGATTGTGTATACTGTTCAATTTTTGTATTCAAAATATCTACTGTACAGAAGGTTGACCTAAGTAAGCTGGAGATGGCTGCATTATGGAGATATTGGCGACACTTTAAGCTTGTGAGTTTATAATTCCTGAAGTTGGCTGCAGCACGTCAATTTATTTTATTTATTTATTATAAATATAATATGTAATATTGAGATTTAATTTTTCTAGGTGGATGCCAGTCCCAACCCATCTAAAGAGCAACTAATTGATGTTGTCCAGAGGCATTTCATGTCACAGGTACTTGCTAACTTGTGCTCTTTTTCTTACATGGCATTGAGTAAGCACTGGGTGATGAGAAGTTTTGAAATACTCGATCCAAAGTCTTCCAAGAAAAATGTTAGCAATCAACTTCATTTCAATTTTTGTATACTCAAAAGATACTTGATCCTTTAATTCACGGTAACGACACAAGTTAGTATTTAACAAATGATCAATATTCATGGCTACTTTTTTATTTTATTTTATCAACGTTTACCTGAATTCGTGTTCAAGAAAATGATTATCTGAAGTTATTCTTTCTTCTGCTGGTGAAGCAATTGGACGAGTTGCAGGTCATTGTGGGGTTTGTGCAAGCTGCAAAAAGATTGAAGCGAGTGTGCAAATGATGATGAGCGAGAAAGCGAGATCTTTAAATATGGTTGTCGATGCTAACAGATATTAGTACCTAAATATCCTGCTTCCCTCTGCAGTAATGTCTGTAACTAATGTATCCCTGTTTTGTTTTGCTTTTGTTGTGCCTATAGTTGGTCTCATTTACTTTTTAAGTCCATGGAGGTTCTTACTTTGTTGGTAGTCGTAGTTATGTAAATATATGTAAACTCTGGTGAAGAGACCTCTACAGGGACGTGTAACTTTTCTAAGCTTGGTTGAATGAATTGCTGACTGAGGGGAGTGGTTTTTTAATAAATGTATAGTCTTATCCGTGGCGAGCCATTGGGAATTTATTTATTTATTTATTTTAATTTTATTTATTGCTGATTGGTTTTACATTAGCTCCACATGTTGTTAGAGCTAACATTGAATGACTCGTCTCATCACAAAATTTCCTGTGAGGTAGGAGTATGATTTGAAATTTGTCGTGGCGAGAAAATTTGGTATGCCCATAACCAAGATGAGAAATTTCTCAACTTCCAACTTAATAAAACTTAAATGAAAAATTTACTAGTTATGTTCAAGTTTAAACCTTTCAATTTCCAAAACAAATTTAAGCCAGCAATATAATGTTTTCGACAAAAAAAAAAATTCAAGATTTAAGACAACTTTCTTTACGTTTTTTCAACTGAGTGTGTGACTGCAAAACATAAAAAGAGAAAAGAAATGATGTTGAAAGTGTTGATGGGTTAACTTTGAGGACCAGAATTGAGACACAAGGACACATAAATACAGTTCTAACACCTTTTATATTCAGCTTGGAATTCCCATCCTTTTTTTTCTTGGTCCAAAGTTGCTAGCTTTCACACTTTTAACCTCTTTCTATGACTTTGAACCAAACTCATTTTTTAAGTTGTAAATAAAGAAAGGTTCCATTAAGGGTTGTCAATAAGATAAATATAATATTAATGAGATTTTAGCATGCAACAATTGTTTTATCTCTAACTAACTGGGATTAGTTTAGTTGATCAGAATCTTTTTACATTTTTAGAAGACCAAAAGTTCAAACCTCTCCTCTCCTAAGCTAAGACCTTCAATATATCCAAAAATTCAAATGAATCACGTCTATATGTGCATATGAGATATTTACCAATATGAATAATCTATATGTGCATATGAGATATTTTCTAGTTTGCGAACATAGAACTAATCACTGAAGCAATTTGAGCAAAACAATATCTTTAATAATGAACAGTATTGTATGTGGGTGTTGATTTCCGATCTCACAACTAAACAGGAACTTAACTGGAGAGCACGCAACAGAATAGATTACACCAAACACTTGCCAACAAAAAAATAAGAATACTACGGTGGCTCATTCATTCGGGGGTACTCTAACGATCGAGTTAGTCAACCTATCTCCCAAAGATATCAACGCAAGTATACAATTTACAATCAAAAAGTATACTTTAGGCCCACGGGGTGTATCACTTTTATAGCTAACAATGCCCTCGTCCTCTAGAAGTCTTATTTCATAGGACTCAAGTGCAATGCTCATCTCAGACTCTTAGTTAGATATGGATGAACTCCTCAAAGGTCTTATCCTTATTTGCACTAAGCGTATCACTTATCTAGGACTTTTGTTCCCTATCTAAATATCTTAGATTCTGATATTACTGCACCAGATCTTGGCAATACCATAATGATAACAACAATTTGGCTCGCCCACGTAGAACCTCGACCAACTCCTCGACAACACCTCGACCACATGACGCGACCCAAAAAGTACATCTCCACAACTGCCCCCTTGGTTCTATTGCTTCAGCAATTTGAGGTGATGTAACCTATATTGTCTGATCTTCTAATATGTCATCTAAACAAAATGTTAGAGATACTCTTCCGACCGAGATTATGACTCATCGACGTCAAGAAACTGTAGGACAATCTTCACCGTATTTAAAAGGTTTTAATTCTGTTGTGTACAAAACAACAACAAGAATAAAAGAAATAGAGAAAAGGAGAGAATATGTTTGATTACAAAAATCAAACTCGAAATAAAAATAAATAAATAAAAAACAAAACAGATTTTATTTTGTTACAAAAACAAAATTAAAATCTGAATAAATAAACAAATAAAAACAACACTGAAAGTAATTAAATAACTTACTTGATTTAATTTCTTCGAATTATTTTTCTGATCAAGTCCAGTGTTTAACACTGTCTCCTTAAGACAGATTCGTCCTCTCCACGGTACTTTCAGAATTCGGACGTCTATCTCCCAGGATGAAATGATCTACCACAAACAATAGCAGCACTACTAACTGTTTGCCTTACGAACACACTAAGTGTTTACACTCTTTCTTTAGAAAATAAAATGCAGCAAGATGAAGAATAGAAAACAGAAGTGAAATACGAAATTTCTGAATACAAACATCAAATGAGGGTGGTCCTATTTATAGATGTGAAGGTGGCTCTTCATTTTGAATTAAACAGGTATGTAGCTCTTAGTTTTGAATTGAACAGGTATCATACCTGTTGGGTTTTGAATTCAAACAGATTTGAATCAATTCAAACAGATAGTAAAACGGGAAGGGCCCTGTTTGGGTGTGCATTAATTCCAAAACAGTTTATTTCTGTTTGAAACCGGGAAGGGCCCTGTTTGGATGAACAAATAATCCAAACCAATTTAATTTGAATTATGGATTTTATTTTAATAAAAAATAAAATTAAATTCAAATGTTTTTGGCCCAAAAAGATTAGAAGCCCAACCCAACCACACACCACGCACCCGCGCCCAAGCCCAGGCCCAGCCCAGCCCGCCCGACCGACCGGACGGACGGCGGCGGCGGCGCGCGCGCGTGTGGTGATTTTTGGGTCCAATGGGTCTAGCCCATTTTGCCCATAACCTCTCCCTCTAAAACACTTGGGTACCCCTTGGGGCACACCCCAAGTATCTCACCCTAAGCCTTATAAACCCTTTCAAAACCTCCCACCAAATCAATGTGGGACAAGCCAATTTACAACCTTAAGGGATTTCCACCAAAACTCCATTTTCATGGAGCACACTTTGGCTTCAATTTCCCATTCACTCGGTAATGGTTTTGAGCAACCAAATATACCACGTGAATCACAACGCGGCATAGAACGCGTTACCACTTTGACCCGAGTTAATCGACACTCGGGGCCCACCTAAAAAATAGACCTAACTTAGGAAAAAAAAATTAACCATTTCCAACAATCCCCCACATGAATGGAATTTGATGACAACGGAAATGCAACAATATGCAGACTGAACGAAAGAGTATAAGTCGAAAATATCTTGCATCAGGATAGGTAGTTTTCGGCTTTGAACCTTCCCTAGTGATAACCTATCGGACTTACTGGCTAACCAATGGACGCGATGCCTTGAATTGTTCAGCCGTTTGTGTAAGCCAAGACAATAGATTTCACACAAAATATCTTCTAACACATCGTGGTTCTCACTGTTGTGTTCATTTTGGCCTTGAACGCACCTGGTTTTCATAAGTGTTTCTAGAGAATTTAGCCTCTTCATTCTCATAGAACCGGCCCCAGTTCAACACTCATATAGGTGATTCTTATTGTGAGTATCTCTTTATACTCGTCTTGATTTTATGCCTTAATCAAGATATAAGTAATCATTAAAAGCAAAGCTTATCCTTATACCCCTGCAGACAACATATGTTGCAGATATCACTCTCACCATAGGAATGGGTAGGAATTTTAATCCCTTGGTGATTTCTGGCGAGCCATACATAACTTAGTTGTCCCTTTGAACTTAGTTCTTGGGATCTCCAGTCATATAAGTAGGGTTACCATTATGACGACTCTTATGTAATAGGCTTTAATCCCATCCCCTTTGATGAACTATACACTAGCTCTTTTGTCAAACCTTTTGTTAACGGATCCGCAATATTCTCTTTAGATTTTATATAATCTATTGAGATTATTCCGTTTGACAACAATTGCCTTACGGTATTATGTCGACGACGAATATGTCGTGACTTACCATTATACATATGATTCTGTGCCCTGCCTATTGCAGATTGACTATCACAATGAATGCAAATAGCTGGCACAGGTTTTGGCCACATTGGAATGTCTTCTAAGAAGTGACGAAGCCATTCTGCTTCTTCACCTGCTTTGTCTAAAGCAATGAACTCGGATTCCATTGTGGATCGTGCGATGCAAGTTTGTTTCGTGGACTTCCAAGAAACAGCAGCGCCTCCTAGAGTAAAGACATATCCACTAGTGGATTTTGAATCTTTAGTATCCGATATCCAATTGGCATCACAATAACCTTCGAGTACTGCTGGATATCGAGTAAAGTTCAAACCATGATCACGAGTAAATCTTAGATATCTAAGAACTCGAATGATCGCTTTCCAATGGTCTTCTCCAGGGTTACTAGTGTACCTACTCAATTTACTTAAAGCATAAGCTATATCAGGACGAGTACAATTCATTAGGTACATTAGGCTTCCAATGATTTGGGAGTATTTTAACTGAGACACTGCATCACCTTTATTTTTCGATAAATAAAGACTGATGTCTACAGGTGTTCTAGCTAAATTCAAATCATCCTTGATAAATTTATCAAGAATTTTCTCAATATAATGAGATTGAGATAATGCATATCCGTCAGATGTTTTAGTAATTTTCATTCCTAATATAACATCTGCGACCCCCATATCTTTCATATCAAATCTTTTGTTAAGCAACTGTTTAGTTGATTTGATCATGTTTTGACTGCTTCCAATGATAAGCATGTCATCCACATAAAGACAAACTATGACATATCCTTGGTCAGTGTTCTTAACATAGACGCACTTGTCACATTCGTTTATCTTAAACCCATTAGTAAGCATTGCATGATCAAATTTTTCATGCCATTGCTTAGGTGCTTGTTTTAATCCATAAAGGGATTTTACAAGTCGACAAACTTTCTTTTCTTGTCCTGATACTACAAACCCTTCGGGTTGTTCCATATAGATCTCTTCATTTAGATCACCGTTTAAGAAAGCTGTCTTAACATCCATTTGATGTATTTCTAAATTAAACAACGCTGCTATAGCAATAAGCATGCGAATGGATGTTATTCTTGTCACAGGGGAATATGTGTCAAAATAGTCCAGACCTTCCTTTTGTCTGTAACCTTTAACAACAAGTCTTGCTTTATACTTGTCAATTGAACCATCTGCTTTCATTTTTCTCTTGAATATCCATTTATATCCAAGAGGTTTAGAACCTGGTGGAAGATCCACCAATTCCCAAGTATGATTTTGCATAATGGATTCAATTTCATTATTAACAGCCTCTTTCCACAAAGGTGCTTCAGGACCTGTCATTGCTGCCTTAAAGCTTTGAGGTTCATTTTCTAACAAGTATGTCAGAAAATCTGGACCAAAGGATTTTGATGTTCTCGCTCTTTTACTTCGTCTTGGTTCATCATTAGTTAAATCCTGTTGGTCGAGACTATTACTAGTCTCTTGTGTTTGATTGTCATTAGTCTCTTGACTTTGTGTACAATCATAAGTTCTTTTCTGTGAACTTAATTCATGTCCTTTCTTGTAAGGAAAGACATGTTCAAAAAACACAACATTCCTTGACTCTATAATAGTGTTCACATTTATATCAGGTATATCTGATTTATAAGTCAGAAACCGATATGCACTACTATTCTGAGCATAACCAATAAACACACAATCTACTGTTTTTGGTCCAATTTTAGTCTTTTTAGGAACAGGTACTTCAACTTTTGCCAAACACCCCCACACTTTTAAGTATTTGTACGAAGGTGGTCGACCTTTCCACAATTCATAAGGAATGCTTTTGGTTTTCTTGTGGGGTATTCTATTAAGAACATAATTAGCAGACAATATTGCTTCCCCCCACAAGTTCTGTGGTAAGCCTGAACTTAGTAACATGGCATTCATCATTTCTTTTAGGGTTCTATTCTTTCTTTCAGCAATTCCATTTTGCTGTGGAGAATAAGGGGCTGTAGTTTGGTGAATAATGCCATGTTGTGCACAAAATTCATTTAATGGTGCATCATATTCACCACCCCTATCACTTCTAACCATTTTAATGGTTTTACCAAGTTGATTTTCAACTTCTGTTTTGTAGAGTTTAAACATTTCTAAAGCTTCATCTTTACTTCTAAGTAAATAAACATAACAATATCTTGTGCAATCATCGATAAATGTTATGAAATACTTTTTGCCACCTCTAGTTTGAATAAACTTTAAATCACATACATCAGTGTGAATTAATTCTAGAGGTTCGGTTTTTCTTTCAACCGATTTAAATGGAGCCTTAGTTAGTTTCGCTTCTACACAAATTTCACATTTATGATTAGGATTAATTTCAAACTTTGGTATATAATCTAAACCAATTAATCTACGCAAAGCATCAAAATTCACATGTCCTAATCTACCATGCCATAAATTTGACTCAAGAATATAAACAAAAGATGTGTTATTCTTATTCATAGCAACTTTCGGTACAACTGTCATTACATTTAACTTAAAGAGACCATCACTCATGTATCCCTTACCAACATACATACCACTCTTTGTTAATACAAACTTATCAGACTCAAATACAAGCCTAAAACCATTTTTACTTAACAAAGACCCAGAAACTAAATTCTTCCGGATGTCAGGTACATGCAGTACGTTGTTGAGGGTCAGTTCTTTCCCTGATGTCATCTTCAAGATTACTTTCCCTTGTCCAGCCACAGCAGAAGTAGAAGAATTTCCCATGAAAAGTTGTTCACCATTTGCAGCCTCATTGTAGGTAGTGAACATCTTCTTGTCCGCACATATGTGACGAGTTGCTCCAGTGTCAACCCACCACTCTCTGGGATTTCCAACCAAGTTAGCCTCAGACACCACAGCAGAAAGGTTGATGTCATTCACTCCGTCAGAGATGTAATCCAATTCTGTTACATTGGCCTGATTGGTGGTCTTCTTACTTGTACTTCCATGATTCTTTTTAGGGCGGCGGCAGTCAGAAGCTCGATGTCCAGTTTTGCCACAGTTATAGCATTTTCCTTTGAACTTCTTGCTACTATTGCCTTGTTTAGGACCATCTCCAGTAAACTTTCTCTTTTTGTTATGTGGTTTATGAACTTGTTCAACCACATTTGCCTTGGACTCAATGGGATTTTTCCCATTCCTCTTTTCAGCCTTTCGGTTATCTTCTTCAATTCTTAACCTTACAATCAATTCATCCATAGTCATCTCTTTGCGTTTATGTTTTAAATAATTTTTGAAATCTTTCCAAGCCGGTGGTAACTTTTCCACTAAAGCTGCGACTTGGAATGACTCGCTAAGAGACATACCTTCTGAATGAATATCATGCAAAATTATTTGAAAACTTTGAACTTGAGATATTACCGTTTGGGAGTCTACCATAACAAAGTCCAGAAATTTACCGACGACAAATTTCTTCGTGCCGGCATCTTCTGTCTTGTATTTCTTCTCCAAAGAATCCCACAATTCTTTTGCTGTTTTCAGAGGACTGTATACATTATACAGCATATTGTCAAGGCCATTTAGGATGTAGTTTCTGCACAGGAAATCTGAATGTTTCCAAGCATCTACAGCGGCAACAACTTGCCGATCACTTTCACCCTCTTTAAGTGCTGGAGCCTCTTCATGGAGAAACCGGGCCAAATTAAGAGTTGTAAGATAGAACAGCATCTTCTGCTGCCATCTCTTAAACTCGGTACCATTAAATTTTTCCGGTTTTTCTCCATGATTGATTGGTACATGAACATGGTTCTGGATAGGGACCGATGTAGGTGTAACAATAGGAGTATCACTGCCAGATGCAGTTTCAGTTGCAGTAGCCATAATCTCTGATTACAAAAATCAGAAAATATTAAAACACAAATTAATTTTCTAGTTACTAAAACCAGAAAATAATTATAACAACAAAATAATTTTATTTTCCTTGTTACTAAAACTAGAAAAATAAAATATCACAAGAATTTTCTGTAATACCAAATAATATTCTGAATTGTTAATGACACCAGTATCGTACTACTAGTAGTTGTCAAAGAAAAGAGACAGTATATTACTACTATCTGTCAAATAGCATAAATCACTATTTGTTTTTCCAACCAGAATATTAATTTGAAAACACAGAAAATTAAATACAATGAAGATACCCAAAAAGGAGTCTGTCTTAAGATTGTAAGACAATCTTCACCGTATTTAAAAGGTTTTAATTCTGTTGTGTACAAAACAACAACAAGAATAAAAGAAATAGAGAAAAGGAGAGAATATGTTTGATTACAAAAATCAAACTCGAAATAAAAATAAATAAATAAAAAACAAAACAGATTTTATTTTGTTACAAAAACAAAATTAAAATCTGAATAAATAAACAAATAAAAACAACACTGAAAGTAATTAAATAACTTACTTGATTTAATTTCTTCGAATTATTTTTCTGATCAAGTCCAGTGTTTAACACTGTCTCCTTAAGACAGATTCGTCCTCTCCACGGTGCTTTCAGAATTCGGACGTCTATCTCCCAGGATGAAATGATCTACCACAAACAATAGCAGCACTACTAACTGTTTGCCTTACGAACACACTAAGTGTTTACACTCTTTCTTTAGAAAATAAAATGCAGCAAGATGAAGAATAGAAAACAGAAGTGAAATACGAAATTTCTGAATACAAACATCAAATGAGGGTGGTCCTATTTATAGATGTGAAGGTGGCTCTTCATTTTGAATTAAACAGGTATGTAGCTCTTAGTTTTGAATTGAACAGGTATCATACCTGTTGGGTTTTGAATTCAAACAGATTTGAATCAATTCAAACAGATAGTAAAACGGGAAGGGCCTTGTTTGGGTGTGCATTAATTCCAAAACAGTTTATTTCTGTTTGAAACCGGGAAGGGCCCTGTTTGGATGAACAAATAATCCAAACCAATTTAATTTGAATTATGGATTTTATTTTAATAAAAAATAAAATTAAATTCAAATGTTTTTGGCCCAAAAAGATTAGAAGCCCAACCAAACCACACACCACGCACCCGCGCCCAAGCCCAGACCGGACGGACGGCGGCGGCGGCGCGCGCGCGCGTGTGGTGATTTTTGGGTCCAATGGGTCTAGCCCATTTTGCCCATAACCTCTCCCTCTAAAACACTTGGGTACCCCTTGGGGCACACCCCAAGTATCTCACCCTAAGCCTTATAAACCCTTTCAAAACCTCCCACCAAATCAATGTGGGACAAGCCAATTTACAACCTTAAGGGATTTCCACCAAAACTCCATTTTCATGGAGCACACTTTGGCTTCAATTTCCCATTCACTCGGTAATGGTTTTGAGCAACCAAATATACCACGTGAATCACAACGCGGCATAGAACGCGTTACCACTTTGACCCGAGTTAATCGACACTCGGGGCCCACCTAAAAAATAGACCTAACTTAGGAAAAAAAAATTAACCATTTCCAACAGAAACTAGGACTCAAATGTCTATTGGTCAAGAACCAAAAATCAAGAATCAAGATAATCCTTCTTGTCTTCCTTTTCGGATGTTGGCCATCTATTCTTACCGAGTGCCCATAAACGGCGCCAAATTGTGGATGTTGATTTCCTACCTCACAACCAAATATGGAACTTAGCTGGAAAGCACGCGTCAGAATAGACAAGAATATCACGGTGGCTCGTCTACCCGGGGACATTCCGATGATCAAGTGAGTCAACTTATCTTCCAAAGATATCAACACAAGTATATAATACACAATCAAAAAACATACTTTAGACCCACAAGATGTCTCATTTTTATAGCCAACAGTGCCCTCGTCCTCTAGAAGTTTTATTTCATAGGACTCAAGCACAATGCTTATTATCAAACTTTTAGTTAAATATGGATGAACTCCTAAAAAGTCTCATCGTTATTCGAATTAAGTGCATCACTTATCAAGGACTCTTGTCCTCTATTCAAATATCTCGAATTCTAGTATTACTGCATCACATCTCAACAATCCGACAATCACATTGGCAATCTAGCTCACCCATATGGCACCTTGGCCACGTGGTGCAACCCAAAAAGTACATCCCCACACTGTCTAATGTGTATGGCCATAATTATTTTATTTGATTGATAATTTATTTGTTAGTTTTGATGTCACTAAATTTATCATTTTCCCCCTTATGAATTGGATCATAAGCTTACTTTTATTTTTTTTGACACTAGGATCATAAGCTTACTTTGACCATTTGGTTTTCAACTGTTTGCTTAATTGTATCCGTTAATCTAAATAGAGCGAATTATGCTTCCTTATTAAGGGCCCATTTGGTGCAAATATTTGCAAGTCTAAAGTTGATAATAACAAAATAGCAGTTAAAATAATTTCTTCATCTGCTCTCAATAATAATTTTTTCCCCCAATTTATTTAAATAATTTCTATTTCATAAGTGATAAATAAAAGCTGTACTATTAAAGTCGGAGTTACAAACCTTATCTCTTTCTCCTCTAGGCTAGTCTAGGAGGTTATAATGGTATTTTCAATGTAAAAAATAAGCTAAAGATTTTCAAACATAACCATAAAAAAGGGAGGGAAAGAAAATTCTACATTCCCGCCATAGTGATATGTTGCAATAATTTGTGTTTGAATCTTTTTGGATAAAATCAATTGAAGTAGGAATTCAACCTTGGATAGTGACTTGTTTGGATAAAAGTGGTGGGCTTGTGGAGTGGAGCTTCAATTCCCGCCAAATCTTACAAGAGAATAATAATAGTAATAAATTAATAACCAATCAAAGCTAGAAAAAGAAAGGTTGGTAGTTCGTTCGGTGCATATGATAATGTATGGAATAGTATTATATAATATAAGAGCAATGCTATACACCACTAATTTGTCATCACTAATATCACCACTAGTGAGGTGGTAATTGAAAAAAAAAAAAAAAAATAAGGCACAAAACACATGTGGCAGTGGATGGGACCCACTGCCACATCATTAGAGCCACCACTAATTAGTGGTCTAAAGCATTTTTGATAATATAATGTCCATTTTCTTATTTTATGTATGGTACTTTAGAATTAAGATTAGTCATTTGTCCTATGAGTTTTGTCTCTCCTACAAATATTTATTATTCCGTTTAGTTCAACTTTTAAATCACATTTTAATTAGTCAAAAGAAAAAAAAATAATTTTTTCGACTAAAAAACTAACGATGAAAATTAAAGATTCACTCATCTTTCTCAATAACTAAAAAAATAATTATAATTAAAAAACTCTTTTAACATTTACCAATTGCATCAAACTTTTTAGCAACTCTTCTTATCCTAATAAAATAAAAAAATAAAAAACTAAACAAAGTTGATATGGTGAATGATACATTTAAAAAAAAATTAATAATAATACTAATAACTATGTCTATCCTAAGTTCAACCAGTTTTCTTGAATATCATTTAATATTTTTACTAATGCATTCGTGACATATAATGAAATTAAACAATTATTATCAAAATTTAATCACCATATTATTATTAATATTTAGGGTTTAATATTCAAGAAATGGGAAAGATATTGATGATTCTTGAAAGGGACTTCTTTGTTATGGACTTGGGTGAAAGAAAGACTACATACAAAGTCAGCCCAAAGCGCACACATTTGTTTGTGGTTTTTGTACAGCCCAAGAAATGAAGGCCCAAATGCAATAGCCCTCTAAAGCCCAACTCTTGCAATAATTCTGATCTATCCTCTTCCATGGGCTTGTGCTGCCTGTGAATGTGGATCCACGGAGACTAGTAACGGCCCATGACATTTTCTATATTTCGGTAGAATGTTTGTGAATCTAAAATTTCTTAGTAAATTCACGAACACTTATGTTTTAAAATTTCTGTATTTCAAGAATTTTACATAATTTAATACTCTAATTATATATTTTGAGACAAACAAACAAAACAATTTAGCGACACAAATTTAGGAATTTAAATTGTGAGTCTCTAATATTTTTCAATATATAAAATAATGATTTATTAAAAATAAATATTTTATTAATAGATACAAAATTTAATAAATTTCATGTGTATTTATTTATTAATATGGGTCCAATTATTTTTTTTGTTTAATAATAAAAATTTTAAAGTAATAATTACATTTGACATGGCAAGAAAAAGACAAATTAAAGACTCACACTCGTACACTTTTCTCTTTTCTCAAAATTTTTTAACCAATTTTGCCACGCCATTCGGAGGAAAAAATTGTATAAATGTAATACTAATATTTACAATGGCGAGGATCAAAATCCCATTAAGTATACCCGACTCCTAAGATTATTGGGACCACCTATTTTGCAACATTGCATTGGAGGCTCAACTTAGAGAGGTTCATATTAATCAACAACAAAACAAAGATTTAGCTTCTTTTCCAGTCAAAGATTCCATTGTTAATAATATTTATCCCACAATATGTGTCTTCTTTTTGTACACTCAGGTTATCACTAAACCATCTTTACACCTTATATAATTTTCTCTAAAGTAAATCAGCCATTTGTCATGTTTATTACAGTTTGTTAAAACTATATATATTGAGAACTTGTGATAATATGTTGGATATAAAATTTGTTTAAAACGTTAATCATCAAAAAACTCGAAGATAGATATTTTTGATTTTTACTTTCTGATTATCAATTAACAAAAAAAACTTGAATCAAAAGGCCACATGCCATTTTTAGATTAATAATCTGATCTTTTTGAGTCAAATATTCTGTCCCTCTCCACCATTTGTTTATCCTTAATGGGGCTATTAGTCCTTGATTAAACTATTATTAAGTGCTATGTCCTTTGCTTTGAAAACAGCTGTAATTGTATCAAACAAACACACAATTAAAGTGGTTGAAACAAAATGTTAATTTAGTTCCCATTTGAATCCAATCAAAGTTTTTAAACTTTTATTCAGAACAAGAAGATTACAGATTTTTAATTTTGTCCAAAGTAACAAAACAAACAAAAGACCAGTCACACCTATGAAGTTGGACTATTGTGAACTTTTTCCATTGATCTTGGGCAAATGGGTGATGATCAATCAATTTATGAGAAAAGTGCAGAGTCATTTGGGATTATTGAAGACTCATCAATTCCCATTAGTGAGTGAGAGAGCATTAGTGTCACTTCTTAATATCTTTGAGCCATTCACCCTTCACCATAGAGACACAAGGGTGTCAAATAAGTCTCTTGTCTTTTTCAAAGTAATTTTAAATTCATTAGTATTACAAATGCTATAAGTAGGGTGGAATTTAAAATCCGAATTTATAAAATTTTAAGATTTAGACAACATAATTTAAATTTAATTATAATAAAAATTGCAAGTTGTAAATCAAAACTAAATTTGGATAGCACTTAGGTAATGGGCTCTTACAATCCAAACAATCACAATTTTTATTGTTAATATATATTAAATATATATAATAAATATGATTTATTCATTTATAAATAATGATTATCTTCACACAATTTCAATTAAATCATAATCGTAATATTTGGTACACATAACTCAAATGAATTTTGTTCTAAAAATCAAAAACAAAAACAAAAACAAAAAAACTCACAAATTTTCATATTATTATTCATGAAGATATATTCTTTTGTGCTTGAGTTTGAGTAACCCAACCACAATTCAAATATTTTGAGATAAACTTAGGTTTGGGCTTTTGTAAAAAGATTTGTCTAACAATTGGGTTTGAGTTCGAGTTTGATCATATCCAACCATATTGGGCAAACGTTCTCTTGGAACAATCTTCTGTGTAAAATAAAATAACTTGAAAATAAATTCAAACAAAATAAATAAATAACATACCAGATTTATTTATCGAACCCAAATAAAATTAAGACCAAGTCGAGTGTGTGACACTCTTTCCTTAAGACAGATTCGCCCCGCTACGGTGCTTACGGTTGAATCGCGTCTATCTCCCAGGATACAATGATCTTCACAAATTTATAGAAGCACTTCAAATAAATTTGTTCGGCGAACCAAACCTATGTTCTAACTCTCTGAAAATTTATTCTAAAACTAGAATGAAGAAATAATGCAAAAGGAAAATATGGACTGCAAAGAGACAAAATCAAACAGATTTTTTCGGATCAGAAAAATATGTGTTCTAAGACTGCTGGAATAGAAAGTATTTATAAACACAAAGACACAGCCCGAACAGGTGCTTTCCGAAGTGAACAGGTGCAACACTTTGGACAGATTCAGACCGTTACCCAACAACACTACAATTTCAAATATTTGAAAAGATGTTCCGTTGGTCCAACACACCAACTGTTTGGCACTTTATGTAATAACTATTTTAAATATATAAATATATATATATATATTAAACTAAAGAACATATATATATATATATATTAAACAAATTGAATAGTTTAATAAATAAAGTAAGAAGTACAAATTTTAGGAAACCAGTTAGGAATCCAAAAATTTGAATTTAGAATTAAATTAAATTCTAAAATTACAAACTTTAAGAAACCACTTAGGAATCCAAAATTTGAATTTAGAATTAAATTAAATTTCTACACTAATTTTTATTGAAAAAATTCAAAAGAATTTTATCTAAAAATTAATGTTAGACCCGAAAACGATGTCAATTTCCCATTCACTCATAAATGGTTTTGACGTTTCGTCTTCACCGTATGACTTGCCACGCGACAAGGAACACTTCACCTCTACGGACCCACCCCAAAAGACGTTTGGGGTCCACCCAAAATTGGGCTAAAAAATATGCCTATATAAAATCATTTTTTCCAACAATCCCCCACATGAATGAAATTTGACAGAGAGAAAATGCAACAACATGATCTAAATACAGAGAGTACAGAAATTGGAAATATCCTGCAAAGGATAGGCAGCTTTTGGCTTTGAACCTTCCCTTATGAGACACTATCGGATTTACTAGCTAACCAGTGAACATGATGTCTTGAACTGTTCAGTCGTTTGTGTAAATCAAGACAATAGAACTCACACAGATTATCCCCAGACACAGTTTAGTTCTCACTATTGTGTTCATTTTGGCCCTGAACAACCTGGTCTATCATGAGTGCTCTAAAGACTTGTAGCCCTTCACAAATCTTATAGAACCGGCCCAGTTCACACTCACATAGGTGATTCTTATGAAAAGTATCATGCCATACTCCACTAGGTTTACCTAGATATAAGAATTATTAAAAGTATTACTTAACCTAAATCGCTGCAGACATCACTTATTTCATCATAGAAATGGGTAGGAGTTGGACTCCACAGCGATCCTTCTGAGTCAATCACAACTCGGTTGTCCCTTTGAACCTAGATCTTGGGATCTCCAGTCAACTAGGTTAGGTTGCCGTTGTGGTAACTCTTATTTAATAAGCTTAAGTCCCATTCCCCTCGATGAATTTTCAACTAACTCTCTTGCTAATCCTTTGGTTAGTGGATCCGCTATGTTGTCTTCAGACTTAACATATTCTATGGAAATAATTCCATTAGAGAGTAGTTGTTTTACGGTGTTATGTCGACGACGAATGTGTCGTGACTTACCGTTATACATATGACTCTGTGCTCTACCAATTGTTGATTGACTATCACAATGTATGCATATAGCAGGCACCGGTTTTGGCCAAATTGGAATATCTTCAAGGAAGTGGCGAAGCCATTCTACCTCTTCCCCAGCTTTGTCTAAAGCTATGAATTCAGATTCCATAGTAGACCTATCACAATGTATACATATAGCAGGCACCGGTTTTGGCCAAATTGGAATATCTTCAAGGAAGTGGCGAAGCCATTCTGCCTCTTCCCCAGCTTTGTCTAAAGCTATGAATTCAGATTCCATAGTAGACCTAGCAATACAAGTCTGTTTGGAAGATTTCTAAGATACAGCCGCCCCACCAAGAGTAAAGACATACCCACTGGTGGATTTCGAGTCTCTTGTATCCGATATCCAATTTGCATCACAGTATCCTTCAAGTACCGCTGGATATCTAGTATAATTCAGCCCAATGTTACGAGTAAATCGGAGATATCTTAGGACCCTTATAATTGTTTTCCAGTGTTCTACTCCCGGATTACTCGTATATCTACTTAATTTACTTACTGCATAAGCTATATCTGGGCGAGTGCAGTTCATCAAGTACATTAAGCTTCCAATAATTTGGGCATACTCTAATTGAGAAATACTTTCCTGTACATTTTTAGAAAGATACAAATTAATATCTACAAGAGTTTTAGCTAGATGATCATCATCTTTGCTGAATTTGTCAAGTATTTTCTAATGTAATGAGATTGTGACAAAGCATATCCTTCTGATGTTTTGGTAATTTTTATACCAAGAATTACATCAGCAATGCCCATGTCCTTTATGTCAAAATGTTTATTCAACATTTTCTTGGTAGTTTTAATCATATCATTATTACTACCTATGATGAGTATATCATCTACATAAAGACATACAATGGCATAACCTTTATCTGTGTTTTTAATATAAACACATTTGTCACACTCATTAATTTTAAATCCATTTGACATCATTGCCTTGTCAAATTTCTCATGCCATTGCTTTGGCGCTTGTTTTAAACCATATAATGATTTAACCAATTTACACACTTTCTTTTCTTTTCCTGGAACAAAAAATCCTTCTGGTTGTTCCATGTAAATTTCTTTATTTAACTCACCATTTAAGAAAGCGGTTTTAACATCCATTTGATGAATTTCTAGATTGTATAGAGATGCAATAGCAATTAGCATTCTAATGGATGTTATTTTAGTAACCGGTGAGTATGTGTCAAAGTAATCTAGACCTTCTTTCTGTCTAAAACCTTTGACTACAAGTCTTGCCTTGTATTTGTCTATTGATCCATCCGCTTTCAATTTTCTTTTGAAAATCCACTTGTACCCAAGAGGTTTACAACCTGGTGGCAAATCCACCAATTCCTAAGTGTGATTTTGCAAGATGGATTCAACTTTACTGTTGACAGCTTCTTTCCATAAAGGAGCTTCAGGACTGGACATAGCCTCTTTAAAAGTTAAAGGCTCATTTTCTAACAAATATGTTCGAAAATCTGGACCAAAAGATTTTGAGTTTCTAGTACGTTTACTACGCCTAAGTTCCTCTTCCTCATTTTGATCTAACTCTTGTTCTTGATCATGTTCTTGATCCTGACTAGTAATAGCATCAAAAGATCTTTTATTAGTACTAGTCTCTTGTCCAGTCTTCTTTGGAAATACATGTTCAAAGAAAGATGCATTCTGAGATTCAATAATAGTATTTACATGCATTTCGGTATGTTCTGATTTATGAATCAAAAACCGATATGCACTACTATTCTTAGCATAACCAATGAAAATGCAATCAATGGTCTTAGGACCTATCTTAGTCTTTTTAGGACTAGGAATAGTCACTTTAGCCAAACACCCCCACACTTTTAAGTATTTGTAGGATGGTACTCTTCCATGCCACAATTCGTAAGGTGTTTGATTTACTTTCTTTCGAGGTACTTTATTAAGTATATAATTAGCAGAAAGTATTGCTTCACCCCACAAGTTCTGAGGTAATCCAGAACTTATTAACATGGATTCATCATTTCTTTTAAAGTCCTATTTTTCCTTTCAGCAATTCCATTTTGCTGAGGTGAGTAAGGAGTGGTGGTTTGATGAATTATTCCATGTTCTTTACAAAACTCACCAAAAGGTGATTCATATTCACCACCTCTATCACTTCTAAGTTTCTTGATTTTCTTACCAAGTTGATTTTCAACTTCATTCTTATATTGAATGAAAGTTTCCAAAGCTTCATCCTTGGTTCGAATTAAATAAACATAACTATATCTGGTATAGTCATCTATAAAAGTGATAAAATACTTTTTCCCACCTCTAGTTTGAATTGATTTAAAATCACAAATGTCACTATGAATTAATTCAAGTGGTTCCGTACTTCTTTCAATTGAATGAAAAGAAGTTTTAGATAATTTTGCCTCAATGCAAACTTCACATTTATGATTTGAAACAATGTTAAATTTAGGTAAACATTCCATATTAATTAATCTACGCAAAGATCCATAATTAACATGTCCTAGTCTACCATGCCATAAATCTGAAGACTCAAGCAAGTAAGAAGAAGATGTAGTATTATTAATAACTGAAGGTACAACGGTTATTACATTTAACTTGAAAATGCCATCAGACATGTAACATTTTCCTACATACATCCCGTTTTTGGTAAGTACAAACTTGTCACTTTCAAAAACTAGCCTAAACCCATTCTTACTCAACAAAGATCCGGAAACAAGATTTTTGTGAATGTCCGGTACATGCAGCACATTGTTAAGAATGAGTTCCTTTCCAGATGTCATCTTGAGTACAATCTTTCCTTGTCCTTCAACTTTGGAAGTTGAGGAGTTGCCCATAAAGAGTTGTTCACCATTGTCCACTGTAGAATAAGATGTGAACATCTTTTTGTTGGCACAGATATGGCGAGTAGCACCAGTGTCCACCCACCATTCTTTAGGATTTCCGACAAGATTTGCCTCGGAAACAACTGCAGAAAGATTGATGTCATCGACACCATTGGAAATATTATTCACTTCGGTCATGTGGGCTTGAGCAGGCTTCTTACTTGTTCTTCTTTTGTTTTTGCCTTTGCTGCGGCAATCTTTGGCCCGATGTCTCTCTTTATCACAGATGTAACATTTGCCATTAAATTTGTACTTTATATTTTCCCCCCCCTTAGAGCCTTGTGATGAACTTTCTCCAAAAGACTTTCGTTTCTTGGTTTTTGAAGCATGTTCCACCACATTTGCTTTAGACTCCATAGGAAGCTTACTTTCAGAATTGCGGTTGTCCTCCTCAATCCTCAAACGCACAATTAACTCGTCCATAAAAATTTCTTTGCGCTTGTGTTTGAGGTAGTTCTTGAATTCCTTCCAGCCTTTTGGTAATTTTTCAATTAAGGCTGTAACTTGAAAGGATTCACTGAGAGACATACCTTCTGCGTGAATGTCATGCAGAATGAGTTGGAAATCTTGAGCTTGGCTGATCACAGTTTTTGAATCAACCATTACAAAATCTAAGAATCTACCAACTACAAATTTCTTTGAGCCGGCATCTTTCGTTTTGTACTTTTTCTCCAACGATTCCCAAAGTTCCTTTGCTGTCTTGATTGGACTGTAGACGTTGTATAATGTGTTGTCAAGTCCGTTCAAGACGTAATTCCGGCAAAGGAAATCGGCATGTTTCCAGGCATCAACCGCAGCAACCACTTGCCGGTCAGTTTCATTCTCTTTCAGGATAAGAGCATCTTCACGGAGAAAACGAGCCAGGTTCAAAGTTGTAAGATAGAACAACATTTTCTGTTGCCATCTTTTAAAGTCAGTTCCTAAGAACTTCTCTGGCTTTTCACCGTGATTTACCGGTACTGTTACAACAGGAGGGGGGTTGGCGTCATTGCAGCCACCACAATAGTACTTGTTTGGGCATTTGTTTCAGTAGCCATCAATTCTAATATATAAAACAAAATTATAATTAGAATTTACACTACACAGAAAATTAAACCAAATTCACAGAATTAAATTCCGTAAAAATAAAAGAAACAAGAATGTAACTTTTATTTTCCAATTAATTTGAAAATAAAATAAAATTTTATTTAAACAAATTAATTCCACACAGAAAATTAAATTCTGTAAAATTTTATTCAACCAAATTAATTCCACACAAGAAAATTAATTTCAGTAACACTTCAATAATTAAAATACTAAAACAGAATTTTAATTAATGAAAACTCAGAAAATAATTTCTAAAACCCAAAATTAATTTCTGAAAAAATTTCACAAAAATATATTCTGAATTGTTAATGACACCAGTATCGTACTACTAGTTGTTGTCAAAGAAAAGAGACAGTATATTACTACTATCTGTCAAATAGCATATAATCACTATTTGTTTTTCCAACCAGAATATTATTTTGTAAATCCACAGAAAATAATTTTCTTCCGAAATTATTTACAAAGAAAGAAAAAGGAAAACAAACGAAAAATTCTGTAAACAGAATAATTCAAATCTGTCTTAAGATTGTTGGAACAATCTTCTGTGTAAAATAAAATAACTTGAAAATAAATTCAAACAAAATAAATAAATAACATACCAGATTTATTTATCGAACCCAAATAAAATTAAGACCAAGTCGAGTGTGTGACACTCTGTCCTTAAGACAGATTCGCCCCGCTACGGTGCTTACGGTTGAATGGCGTCTATCTCCCAGGATACAATGATCTTCACAAATTTATAGAAGCACTTCAAATAAATTTGTTCGGCGAACCAAACCTATGTTCTAACTCTCTGAAAATTTATTCTAAAACTAGAATGAAGAAATAATGCAAAAGGAAAATATGGACTGCAAAGAGACAAAAATCAAACAGATTTTTTTGGATCAGAAAAATGTGTTCTAAGACTGCTGGAATAGAAAGTATTTATAGACACAAAGACACAGTCCGAACAGGTGTTTTCCGAAGTGAACAGGTGCAACACTTTGGACAGATTCAGACCGTTACCCAACAACACTACAATTTCAAATATTTGAAAAGATGTTCCGTTGGTCCAACACACCAACTGTTTGGCACTTTATGTAATAACTATTTTAAATATATAAATATATATATATATATATATATTAAACTAAAGAACATATATATATATTAAACAAATTGAATAGTTTAATAAATAAAGTAAGAGGTACAAATTTTAAGAAACCAGTTAAGAACCCAAAAATTTGAATTTAGAATTAAATTAAATTCTAAAATTACAAACTTTAAGAAACCACTTAGGAATCCAAAATTTGAATTTAGAATTAAATTAAATTTCCACACTAATTTTTATTGAAAAAATTCAAAAGAATTTTATCTAAAAATTAATGTTACACCCGAAAACGATATCAATTTTCCATTCACTCATAAATGGTTTTGACGTTTCGTCTTCACCGTATGACTTGCCACACGATAAGGAACACTTCACCTCTACGGACCCACTCCAAAAGACGTTTAGAGTCCACCCAAAATTGAGCTAAAAAATATACCTATATAAAATCATTTTTTCCAACACGTTCTTCTTAAATCTTAATGGAAGTGCTTTGCAAAAGTAATGTCGTATTGATGCCAAAATTATATTGATGCAAATGCGTAAGAATGTGTGTGTCACTTTCATTTGTTGCATGCCAACCATATTGGGCAAAACAATAGAACTGTTTTTTGTTAATTTGATAGTATTTTTATTTTTAAAAAAATAATAATTAATTCCTGAAACCATCCTTCTTGCAAGAAATATCAAAACTTTGTTCAAAAACTATTTTTGCTTAAAAGTAAAAAAACAATATGAGAATGATCTTGTAGGTTTCCAAATTCCAAAATTAATTTTTGAGTTTTTTTTTTTTTTTTTTGGTCTTTATTGAACCTTTTATTTTATTTTATATTTTAGTCAATTTTTTAACATTTTAAATACACTTAAAAGTAAAATATCTGAGAAAAAAAGTTCACTACAGCATATTTCTGTGTTTTGTTATCTTTAATATATATATTTTTTTTTTATAGATTTAATCACATATTTTACTTTTTATATGAACAAAATTACTAGAGAGAAAAAAGGACTTAAAAACAATTTTAGAAAACTAAACCATACAAGATGACATGTTTTCGAACTTTATTTTATTTCCAAAAAACATTAAAACAAAAGAAAAATGTTTCATCCTCCTAATTTTGTCCCCTCCCATTTCACCTCTAATGATGTGGAATTAGAAGGTGTTAAGGATGAAAGGAGTGTGAGACCGTTTTACATGAGTGTTAGCCACATCATTAAAAATGGAATTAGATGGCAAAATTAAGAAAATATAACGGGATTGAAAACCAAACAGATCCCAAATAATGGCACATCCCAAATAACTTACCTTTACTTTGTTTCCAAGATTTCTAAAGCATATAATCCACATGAAATTGCTCAAAGAATCTACAATCTGATTTTGGAAAACAAAAAAATGTATCAAGAATGTTTTAAAAAAATGGAAGCAGAATCAGATTTTGCAATTTATTCACAAGTAACAATCAATAGGTACGCATATCTAGAAATCCACAAATCTTATGTCAGCATCGTTATTAAGCTAACTAAATAATTGATATAAAATTGACATTGTAGAAGACAAAAGTAGAAAGTATATTTCGTTAATCCCATAGATGCTCCAAATCCTTGGGAAGTTGCAGCTTTGCTTCCCCAATTTGATGAGCAAATTAATGTCAACTCACAAATGCAGCAAAACAACTCTCTTTCAATTATCCCTTTCCCACTCCATGCCCACCATTTGCTCAACAGGCACACGTCAAATTCCAAGTCATTTTTAAGTTGTTTTTCAAAAATAAAAAATAAAATCAGTTAGGTGAAAACAAACACAAAATTTTTTGGTTTAAATTTTTTTAACAATCATGAAAATGATGAGATTTTTTTTTTCATTAACTAGTTCTTAATTTTTTTAAGGCAAAAAAAGAAAAAGAAAAAGAATTTAATGTAAATTTTTTGTGAGGAGAAATATTATTATTATTATTTTACAAATTATTTTCTTTGCTATTTTCAACAAATTCACTGATGTTTGAATTTAAAATCTAAACATAAGATAAAAGAATGAAAATGTAATCCAAAATTGAGGCATCTGAATGATAATTGTTGGCGACAAACTAATAAAGGGTTCACCGGCCTTGCTGCTAATGAATCAGAAGCTGATTCCTGAGGTATTGACATTCACTCAACCCCTATCTTACTTAGAATTTTTTAAAGACCCAATAAAATAAGGACTTATTTTGTATTTAACTTGAGGCCTCATACAACTTGACATTCTCTCAGGTCTAGATTTGGAAGAGTGGGTCTTGTCTGGATACATTAAACTCGCTACGGATTCCGTTTCGATGATCTGAATTATTATTTTATAAAATTATTTAGTTATATTATTCATAAAAAAATTAATTTTAATATTAACGTCTAATGGCTGAAGGCCTTATTTGTTTTACTGGATATAAAATGGAAGATATAATATGATGTGAGATTTAGTGAGGATATATAATGAATATGATATATGTATTGGATAATATATTCCTCAATTCATGTTTGTTAACTTGATATATAAGACTAGATATATATTATACATGTTTGTTTTACAAAATATATTGTGGAATATAAACAAGTAATTTCCAAGATTACCCTCATAATATATTTTAAATACCCATATTGGAACTAATGCAAATAAACAAATTCAAAATTCAAAATTCATATTATTTTTTATTGGAACAAATTAAAGATTCATATTAAATTCAATACTTTTTCCAAACAAAAAAGAAATTATATTATATTAATGTCAACCTGATAATGATAAAAAAATTATATTATATTAAATTCAAACAATTATATTAAATTCAAAAATTATATTAAATTAAATTCAATAATATTATATTATATTAAACTCAAATTTTATATTGTATTATGTTATATTAAATTCAATAATATTATATTGTATTAAATTCAAAATTTATATTAAATAATATTATATTATATTAAATTCAATTCAATAATATTATATTATATTAAATTCAAAATTTATATTATATTATATTATATTATACTAAATTCAAAAATTATATTATATTATATTAGATAGACAAGAAAGTAAGTTGGACTTTTTAAATCATATCCCAACCTAAGGGATATGATATAATGGGGATGGTGATATTGTACATCCTCCAATTTTGAAGATATACAATCCCACAGTAAATTATATCCTCTTCAAGAAAAAATTATAAAGATGAAATATGTAAACCCTACAATATATAATATCTAGTCCCAACCTTTGTCCTAGAATCAAATAGGCTTAAGTGGACATGGTTGGATAGAAGATTGTTTTTTTGTCACCACAAGTGCCATGCCATCATCATTTGTTTTGGCTCCATCGCTTTTGAAAGCCCCCAATAAGTTTTGAATCTTATTCTAAATAATGACAATTAATGATACTATTAAATTTTTTAATGGCAAAAATATTAATTTTGATAAAATATAAATTAATTTAACAAAAATAAATTTTTAAAAAATATTTTTGAATTTTTAAAAATTCTTTCTACTTACTAAAGATAAAATTATGTAAAATTGATAAATCTTTTAGAAATTAATTAATTAATTAATTTTTTTACCAAATTAATTTTTATTGTATGTTTGGATGATTATCATGTAATGGTGGTTGTTTTTGTTTTCATTAAATTAGTTTTTATTTTTTTAAAAGTCAAATATGACAACAACTTTGATATTATTGTTAAACCAATCCATTAAATCAAAAAATTCAAAATTAAAAATATTTTATATATTAAATATGTCGATTACCCATTAAATGATCATCATTTAAACATGTAATAAAAATTAATTTGATAAAATAAATAAATAAAAAAAGTCTAAAATATTTATCAATTTTACATAATTTTATCTTTGGTGAGTAGAAATAATTTTTAAAAATATAAAAATATTTTTTTTATATTTATTTTTGTCAAATTAGTTTATATTTATCAAATTGACAATTTTGCCTTTGAAATTAAGCAATAGTATCTTCAATTGTGCTTATTTGAAACAAGATTCAAAATTCAGGATCAAATGTGTTACAATTAAAAAGTCAGAGACTAAAGTGACACGAGTCCCAAATTATAGGGAATGTTAGTGTAATTTGCCCAACAACAATATAATTTTTAAGTTTAAGCATTAGACAACGTTGTCTTTTTTTAAATGAGGCACATGCACAGGTTTTAAAATGTTACGTATAATGTGGGTGTTTGAGAAGTGGATTTTTTTGTTCGTTTTTTTAGTTGTAGGATATTATTAGAGAATTTTTTTTTGTGTTTGGAAAGATAGTTGAGTTTTTTTATGGTTTGATGTAATGTTTGTGAGAGAAAAGGTAAAATGATTATGAGATTCGATGTGATATTTTATTTAGATTTTTTTTTTATCTTGTAAAACATTTGTCTTGTAGTGAAAAAGAAACAAAAAAAAAAAATCCAAAAACCAAATTCCCAAACACGGCCAATAAAGATTCAAAACTCTCATTTATAAGATATTTTATACACACTTCCCCAAGTGGTATTTAACTAAAGGGTATGGCTTCTGTTCCGAACCGTTGAATGTGTAGAATTCGTCGAGTATTATATGCCTCTTAAAAATCACGTTGGTCAGATATCAATAGTTATATAATCAAATCAGTTTTGTATTAAAAAAATTGGACGGTGAACAAATTAACGGTTGACAAAAAACTGTTTTGATCACATAGCTATCAATATCCGATCAACGTGATTTTTTTTACAGGCAAATAGTAGTCGACGATTTTTACACATTGAACGATTCAGATTATCAAAACGGGACCCGTAGTGAGCCGCCACAAATCCAACAGCATGATCTAATCCGATCCCGAATTGAACAAAAGTCATACCCTTAACTAAAACTAATCAAATAATTTCACCCAACAACGTGGGGAAAATGGGGGCGGCGTAGACATTGCACTAGTCTGAGAGAATGTCTTAAATTGGAATCCAAACGGCCATACTATGATTCCCTCCTCTCCCCATATGCTTGGAATTAGTTTTGATTCTTATATTCAGTGAAGGAATTTTAACATTGATTCTTCTGGGAATTTCTTCTTCTTCACAGGGAATCTCGCAGTGAGGCCAACTTACTCGAGCCATATTTTCATTTTTCTAGCTAGATGGAATGTCTCTCCAATTCATGTTTCACATGTAGGGCTAGGAATCTCTGCCCACCTTCATATTGAAAATTCCCCCATGTTACCACCGTCACTATCATCATTACCATTTGTCTTAGGTCTATAAAACTAAAAAAAATGCTATAGACTAAAACTAAGGAAAATGCTATAAAAACTGAGTAAATCGCTGGAGACCAATAAAAAACTTGATTTTTAATCAATTTTTCGTAAGGTACAAGTTGTTTTGATTATAAAATTTTTACACCAATCTTAACGGAAATATATTATATTTGGGGTTGTTTGGGATGACCTAAATAAATGTACTTTTTATCTTTTTACGAAAAGATATGCAGAAAAGTATAGAAGTGATGTGATGAAAAAAAGATAAAAAGATAAAAAAAAAATAGATTATTTTTGAATTGCCAAACTTGACCTTAATTTTTTTTTTATTTTTATTTTTATTTTTTTTTAGCGTGACTATTGCTACATGTTGTGTGATAAAAAATAACAAGTGAAGTATTTAGATGAAAAAATTGATGAAATTTCGTTGCCTTGGAGGTATTCAAGATGAGTTGACTCTTTTTATTTATCATAATCGCAATAACAAAGATTCTACATAAAAATAAAAATAAAAATAAAAGCATTAAATTTTACATATTTTTTTAGAGTAATGTTATTTATTGTGATTGAATTTGAAGGTTGAACCTATCATTTTATAATTAAAACTTAAAATAACTTTTCATCATTATTTTTATAGAGATTATATGAAGGACGGACATCTCTCTAGAAATTATGTACAAGTATCGGACATGGATACGGATACACTCCGAATAACGCTGATGACACTTGGGATGTTAGGACACACACACTGTCCCATTTTTATTTTTTTTTTTTTTTTCATCAGAATAGCATATCTCAAAAAAAAAAAAAAAGGTGGAACTGTTTTATTTTTTATTTTAAACTTTGTCCATTATCCTTATAGTACTTTTACTTCTGTAGCCGAGTAATGATACCCAAAATATAATTTATATACGTACCGATGTTCTCATTTTGTAATAAAAAAAGTTATTATCATTATTTTTTACAAGGGAGAAAAATGCGAATCGGTAAGAAGATAAGAACTATAAGATTCAAATAAATGCATCACATTAGTATTGCCTCAAACACTAAGCTGACTTGTCCTAATTACTTAAACATCAGTCTTGTTGAAAATTGTTCATGGAAAGTGTATTTGTAAGGGCTTTGATAGAGACCCCTTCCAATCACTATCCCACCACCCCACACCTCCCACCTACCCCCACACACACACGTGGCGGGTAGTGATTCGAGGAGAAGGAAAAATAAATATAAAACTAACCAATCAGGGAGAAAGGGGTCTGAGTCTTTTTTCTATTTGTAAAAAGTATTGAATAGTAACTTTTATATTTATAATTTATAATTATTTTTATATGAATAAAATCTATATAAAAAATAATGACCCACTTAGAGCATCTCCAACGGTGAACCAAATTTTTCACCAAATATGAGTAAAAAAAAGCCAATTTTCTCAATATAATATGGCTTGCTCCAACCGTGCATCAAAAGGGAAGGGTCGACCGGTAAGGGTAATTTATTTTTATTTTTTTTTACCTGTTTGAACCTTTTTGACCGGTTTGAACCTACCTATTTAAAAGGGAACCGGTCGACCGGTGGGTCAACCGGCCGAACAACTGGTTAGTTGACCAGTTGGCCCACCCCAACGGTAACGCATAGTGAAATAGTGAAATCTAGAACCTTTTCTCACTTTGATGAATTTTTTGTTCCATTCTCATTTTGATACCAATTTGGTGAAATCATTGGAGCTCCAAAAAGTAATTTTTTCACCAAATTTCAAATCTGATGTAAAGTTTAATGAATCGTTGGAGATGGTCTTAGTCCCATATATATTCCTATAATCCAAAATCTTTTATCTCACATTAAATTTTTTTAAAATATATAATATAAGTAAAAATATTGTGAGACCTTTGAGCTTGAAACTCTCAACACAAATTTTTTAATTTTTTGAATTTATAAAATACATAAATATATATATGCCGTTCAATCATTTGTTTTTACATTTTAAATGTATTTAATAATTAATTATTTCATTCATATGGTAAGTGAGAGAGTAATTTATAAGTAAATTGGGCCGAGCTGGGTAATGGGCCGTTCTGTGGATCACAGTAAGAAAGGGTTGAGTAAAGGGCCTTGTAAGTTAGCCCGGTCCAAAAGAGCTTTGTAATTAGCTCGGTCACCCTGGCCAGAGTGATAGCAGTTAGCTCGGTCATATCCTTCTGAGCCAAGGTATTTTGAGCTTTCCTCAGGACCTTGCTACGGAGTAGCTCGGTCCAAGCTCGTTATGGTTAGCACGGTTTCAGCAGGAGAACCCGAGGTACACGCAGTGAAGGGAAGGACCGAGCTAGTTAAAGCTCGGTTATTTCAGCCAGTTTAGCATGGCTATGATAGCTCAGTCGTTTTGTCACACTACCGAGGTAAAACCATCTCACTTGGTTTAAGCTGTGAGGGGGGTGTTGAAGGATAAGCATTATCTTTCTGGAATATGATTCCTAGGAGGACTCTACATGGAAGAATAAGAGTCCTACTAGGATTGTGCCACACAGAACCTATAAAAGCTCACAACATCACCTATGGAGAGGTAACAGAATTTTGGTTCCTGAATTCACAGAGCTTTTGTGTCTATTGTCTATCATGCTGACTTAGGCATTGGAGGGATTTCCGGCACACACCCGCCGATTAGCTCACGTTTGTGTTTTTAGGTAGTAAAGTGACGACGTTTGGAGTAGCGCAAACTTGATCAACAGGATTATACGAGAAGAATTATTTCGTGCTCATACAATTGGCGGCGTTTTTGGGAATCACAGAAAGAACAAAAACCTCTTGATCAAAGTTTTCCTCGCTAGATTAGACGCAATGGCGCACAATGAAGATTTGCCGTAGTCCGCCATTGGCGGACAAACCCTAGAGGGAGGTGGGAGGCGCGAAGGTTTGCCTTCCATCCCTCCCATGGTAGATTTAGAGCCCCAGTGACAGAACCCCCGGAGGGATGCAAGGAGGAGGCTGGGTAACAGTCCCCGTCGCTCATCAAGTCCTGATAGGCAGAGGCAGATGATCGACTCTCAAGTTTTGGAGGATCGGGTAAAAGAGCAGGACGAGTTAATCAGGAAGATGGCGGCGGACATGGAATTGATGAAGCGCCAGATAAAAGGGAAGGGGGTGACGATAGGAGAAGGGAGCAAAAGCAATACACCTCCTCGCCACTCGGAAGATCGTGGTAGGCATACCACACCGTCACAAGCAGCGAGTAGGAGCCTCAGGACAAGCGACACTCAATCAAGGACTGCCAGGACTTGTTACTCCAGGTTTGAAAGAACGAGGACTGAGAGGTCATATACTGAAGGAAGCACCTATCGGCCCTCGCGCACCCACCAGACGTCATCCAGGCAGACGGAGCTGCCTAGGTCGTCCGATTTGCAAACTGTGCTCGAAGAAAGGGCATGATGGAAGGAGGATGCCAGGGCACGCGACCCGCGCAGAGTTTCAGCCCTTCAGCGGTTGCCTCCTCGGACGCATGGGAGCGTCAAGGTAGGAATGCCAATACCGCACCCTGCTTATGAACCAACAGATAAAGCATTGGCAAGGCTACATAGCTCGCCGTTCGTTTCGGCAATTGAGAACGCACCGTTACCTTCAAGCTTCATCCAGCCTAAATTTACGACTTACGAGGGGAAGACAGACACCTACATGCACTTAAGCCACTTTCGCCAGGTCATGGCAATACACCAGCAGAACGAGGCTTTGATGTGCATCCTATTCCCATCCAACTTTGGCGACCTAGGTTTAACCTGGTTCGAAAGGCTACCAGAAGGTAGCATAGCCTCCTGGGCACAATATCGGAGGCGTTCGTGACTAGGTTCTGAACGAACACCAAAACGCCAGTGGAGATCAATCAGCTACTCTCCATTGACATGGGCAATAAGGAGACGCTGAGATCCTACAACAGTCGCTTTTGGGAAACCTTCAACCAGATAGGAGACTGCCCCACCAATCTTGCCATCGCGCAGTACAAAAGAGGGCTACCAGTTGGAAACAAGTTGAGGCTCAATCACAATGACGCCCCCTTCACGATGGAGGCCTTGATGGAAAGAGTACACCAACATATTCGGGTAGAGGAGGACGGCACCCGTGCTAAAGCAAAATCTGGTACAACAACAATTCCAGATAAAAAGACTACAGCAAAAGTTAACACGGTAGAACGCCCAAGCAGGAATAGGCGAGGCAGGCAAGCCAACAGAGAGGACTCAGACAAAAGGTGGCTAAGAGTCCGCACTGTTATCACCACGTGGTTCAAAAAATCGATCTACCGAATTCTCAGTGAAATACGCGATGAACCTTTCGTCAAATGGGCAGCTAAATTGGGAGAAGCACAAAAAGACTACGACGAGAGGTCTCGGTGCACCTTTCATGATGAAAAGGGGCACCGCACTGAAAATTGCACACCATTGAGGCAGCATTTGGAGGAGCTAGTGGCGGCTAGACATCTAGACTAATACATAGAAGGAGGGACACAGCCAACCCCCCAGAACCATAACATCCCAGATAGGATGTCAGTCGACGCTCCACCTCAAGGCGTGATTAACGTAACACATGGAGCATTTGAACCTGAGCGAATACGCGAGCTCAGAGGAACGATCAAAAAGGCTGAGCACTTAAGAGAGGTATTAAGTGTACAACCTGTCATCAAGAAGGGGAGAACAGAGGCCACGAATGTTATATCCTTTTCAGACAAAGACTTGGCAAGGATATATAGCCCTCACAATGATGCTCTAGTCGTCACTCTACGCGTGCCAAGGATTTCGACGTCAAACGGATTTTGGTTGACCAAGGGAGCTTATGTGAAATTATATATTACAAAGCTTTCAAACAATTGAAACTGGAGGATAAATACTTGGCACTTGATGTATCTCCCCTGATCAGATTCAACTCAATGCCAGAATGCCAGTTGGCAAGATAATCCTCCCAGTCAGAGCAGGAAGCATGACGAAACAAGTGAAATTCTGGGTATTGAAAGTCCCTTCCACTTACAACATAATCTTGGGAAGGACATGGCTGCATGCCATGTGATCGGTAGTGTTAACCTACCATCAAGTAATGCGGTTTCCCAATAAAGCCGGAGTAATTGAAGAGGTCTTTGGAGACCAGATCATGTCCAAACAATGCTTCGTCACAGTAAATGGCAGCCGTGCTGCCAAAGGGTATGTACAGATAGTGAAAGAACCTGAGAGCAATGAACTGTTTGCGGATGTTGGCAAGACCGCTGCAGCAGAAGGCAGTGGAAGACTTGGTATAGACCAGTTATACAGCTCACTCGCAGATCGGCACTTCACCATACTGAGATAGTGGCGGAGGAAGTGAGAAACTTGCTAGAGGCAGGGGCTATCAGAGAGGTGCACTACTCCAAATGGATCTCAAATACCATAGTAGTGCTTAAGAAGAATGAAAAATGGCGCGTTTGCATGGACTATAAAACAGTCAACAAGGCATGCCCAAAAGATAGCTTTCTCTTTCCCAGGATAGACCAACTGGTAGATCTTACAGCAGGACACAACCAGCTTAGCTTTCTTGATGCGTATAGAGGTTATCATCAGATCGCTATGTATGAGCCAGACCAGGAGGTCACATCTTTTACAACTCCTAGAGGGCTGTATTGTTACAAGGTCATGCCCTTTGGCCTAAAGAACGCAGGGGCAACATTCCAACGGATAGTCACCAAGATGTTTGAACCATTGTTAGACAGAACAATGAAGGCTTACATCGACGACATGGTGGTCAAGAACAAGGATGAGAAGGACCATCTCAAGGACCTAGATGAGATGTTCCAGATCCTGAAGAAGAACAAGTTGCGCCTTAATGCATCCAAGTGTGCATTCGATGTAGGATCTAGCAAATTCCTAGGCTTCCTGGTGACCAACAGAGGTATAGAAGCAGACCCCTCTCAGATCAAAGCAATTCAGGATCTAAAGAGGCCTAACTCAGTAAAAGAAGTACCGTATCTCACTGGCATGGCAGCTGCGCTCAACCAATTCATAAGTCGGTCGTCAGACAGATGTCGACCATTCTTCCAAGCACTAAAGACCAAGTTTGAGTGGGATGAAGAATGCGACCGCGCCCTAGAGAGTTTAAAAGAATACATGTTTTCTCCACCATTACTAGTAACCCCAATACCTGGAGAAGAGCTCTTTTTGTACCTGGCAGTTTCACAGCACGCAGTTAGTGCAGTATTGGTCAGAGCAGAAGGAATCCAACACCTGCCCATCTTTTATGTCAGCAAGACATTGCAAGGCGCAGAAACCGGGTACTTACCATTAGAAAAACTGGCCTTAGCTTTGATAATGGCATCAAGGAAGTTGTCGCATTACTTTCACGCCGACACCATAATCGTCCTCACAGCTTTCCCATTAAAAGCTTTGTTTGAGAGGGCGAACTTTTCTGGGCGAATCTTGAAGTGGGCGGTGGAACTGGGACAGTACGATATCAAGTTTCAACCCAGAACCACAATAAAAGCCCAAGCATTGGTAGACTTTGTGGCAGAATTCACCCCAGGAAGCCATCACATCTGCCCAGTTGGCTTGACTGGTGCAACCGAAATGGGGATGGAAAGCGCCGCAGGAAGCGCGCAACCCCTGAATTGGGATGCCCAACCACACCCCAAAACAGATCAGAGTAATGACGAGCTGGAAGAGGCGAACCATGCTACACCAGGCAAAGACTCATTAGCAAACAAAAACTTGGCACAATCAGATAGTGAGGGGCAAACAATAGGCGTGGACTTGGAAGAAAATACCAGCACCACTCATGACCCCAAGGCATCATCCGATCCCTCTACTTGCTGGAAGCTGTTCATTGGAGAGATATGGAAGCTCTTCGTGGATGGAGCGTCCAATAGGCACGGTGCAGGACTCGACATAGTCCTCATCTCACCAAATGACCTAGTAGTGAAACAGGCAATCAACCTTGGCTTCCCAGCATCAAACAACGAAGCGGAGTATGAAGCGTTTCTAGCAGGACTAAAATCAACACTCTACATGAAGGCTACCGAGCTAATGATTTACAGTGACTCACAGCTGGTGGTAAACCAAATTTCAGGCGACTACGAGGCAAAGGATGAAAGGATGGCTAAGTACCAAGAGTTAGTCAGAAAAGAGATCATGAAGTTTGAAGTAGTGCAGATAGAGCAGATTGGCAGAGAAGAAAACAGCAGAGCAAACGAATTAGCAGGCTTTGCCTCGATAACAGACACATCCATCCCATATCCATTGCTGATCGACTTCCTACTAAGACCAAGCATTGAAGAACCCGAAGAAGTCGAAGTATGTTGTGCCGAACTAGGCCCTTCATGGATGGATCCCATTATAGTGTTCTTAAAGGACGACATTTTACCCGAAGAGAAGAAAGAGGCCAATAAAATAAGAGCAAAGTCACAGCGATTTTGGCTCTCTCCATCAATGGCATTGTGCAAGAAGTCCTTCACAGGACCTTACTTGAAATGCATCCATCCCAGCAAGGTTGAGGCATTTTTGTTCGAGATACACGAAGGCGTATGCGAAAGCTACCAAGGAGGAAGATCATTGGCCTACAGAGCAATTTCACAGGGATATTGGTGGCCTTACATGCAAGTAGATTCAGAGAAGTATGTCAAGAAGTGTGAGAAATGTCAGAAGTTCGCACACCATATACATCAGCCAGCCAGAGAGCTTCTACCTTTGACTAGCACATGGCCTTTCGCAATGTGGGGCTTCGACATAGTAGGACCATTTCCCACGGCACCCGGCAACAGAAAGTTCTTTCTTGCAGCAACAGACTACTTCACAAAGTGGGTGGAGGCAGAAGCACTAGCATCAATAAAGGAGAAAGATGTGAAGAAATTCGTCTGGCAGAATATCATCACTCGGTTCGGCATACCGAAAGCATTATATTTAACAACGGCACTCAGTTCGATGGTAAAATTTTTAGAAGCTTTTGTGAAGAATACAAGATAGAATTCTACAATTTTACACCGGCATACCCCCAAGCAAATGGCCAAGCGGATGCATCAAACAAAGTCGTCTTGTATGGATTGAAGAAAAGGTGGAGAAAGCAAAAGGAAAGTGGACTGAGGAGCTTCCTCATGTTTTATGGGCCTACCGTACCACACCGCGACGATCAACTGGAGAAACGTCATTCTCCTTAGCCTACGGCATGGAAGCCGTAATCCCACTAAAAATTGGCCTCTCAACCATCAGAAGCAAAAATTTTGACCCAGACTTAAATGGAGAAGCCATAGCATTGGAACTCGACCTTGTTGAAGAAAGAAGAGAAAGAGCATTGGTTTACATCGCCTCATACCAGCAAGAGTTAGCTAGAAAATACAATAAGACAGTACATCCAAGGCAATTTAAGAGTGGAGATTGGGTACTACACAAAGTAATGGGAAACACCCTGGTACCCGGAGATGGCAAGTTAGGGCCCAATTGGGAATGATCTTACAAAGTGGTTGGATTAGTTGGCAAAGGGGCATACCACTTAGAGGATGGAGACAGCAAGACCATTCCCAGGCCGTGGAACACTGTCAATCTCAAACTATTTTATTTTTAGCTTTCTTTTAAGTACATGTAATTTTTTCTTTTTTCAATAAAACAAGTAGTTTCTTTTCAACACAATTGTTGTCTGCTGTAAAAGTTGTTTTAGTAAGCTAGGGGCATTGTAAGCAGAGTTGGCCAGAATAACTAACTTTACACTCTCTTCAGCTAAGATTAGGATCTGGGCTAAAGAGGTTGGCTGGAAAAACCAACACCTTTCCTAAGCCGAGGATAAGGATCCAGGCTGCAAGACGTTTGGCTGGAAAAACCAAACACTTCCCTCTACGTTGGCCGGAATAACCAACCTGGAGCTCTCTTCAAGCTAAGATAAGGATCTGGACTGAAGAAGTTGGTTGGAAAAACCAACATCTCTCCTAAGCCGAGGATAAGGATCCAGGCTGCAGGACGTTTGGCTGGAAAAACCAAACACTTCCCTCTTCGTTGGCCGGAATAACCAACCTAGAGCTCTTTTCAAGCTAAGATAAGGATCTGAGCTGAAGAAGTTGGCTGGAAAAACCAACACCTCTCCTAAGCCGAGGATAAGGATCCAGGCTGCAGGACGTTTGGCTGGAAAAACCAAACACTTCACTCTAAGTTGGCAGGAATAACCAACTTTGAGCTCTCTTCAGTTAAGATAAGGATCTGGGTTGAAGAGGTTGGCTGGAAAAACCAACACTTGTTGCTCTTCAGCCGAGATAAGGATCTAGGCTGAAGAGTGGTTGGCTGGAAAAACCAACTCTTAGTACTCTTCAGCCGAGATAAGGATCTAGGCTGAAGAGTGATTGGCTGGAAAAACCAACTCTTAGTACTCTTCAGCCGAGATAAGATTTAGGTTGAAAGAGTGGTTGGTTGGAAAAACCAACTCTTAGTACTCTTCAGCCGAGATAAGGATCTAGGCTGAAGAGTGGTTGGCTAGAAAAACAAACTCTTAGTACTCTTCAGCAGAGATAAGGATCTAGGCTGAAGAGTGGTTGGCTGGAATAGCTTTTTATGATCTTCAGCCGAGGTAAAAACCCAGGTTGAAGAGGTTGGCAGGTATAACCAAAGATTACAAAGACAAGACCGAGATAGGTATCTCGGCTACGGAATGTAATACTTCATTCAGATTACAGTTAGAAAATAAGTACAAGCATGGCATTAAACCGAAACAACAGTTGAAACAAAAGAAGATTTCATTGATAAGTGCAGATCTGAAGAACAAAAGGTGGGGCCTTAGCCCGGTTACAAACTTTTTTGCTTGACAAAGAAAAGAAAAATCAGGAGAAAAGATCGTTCAGGTCAGCATCCAAAACAACCCGGTCTTCACCTAGAGGTAGCTCGGTTGTGGCAAGCACATCTTGGTTAAGCTCAGTTGAAGGCACCGCATCAAACACAGCAGGCAAAGGTGGAATGGAGACCACTAGCGTTGGGGAGATAGACTGGCGCCCAGGCTGGGTGTTGTCTTCTGGAACAGAATCTTCGTCCTCATCTTGCAGAAATTTTTGCTATATGGTAGCAGCGTACTCTGCCATAAAGCTCAGTATGAAATACGGAGGAAGGTGGAGGAAGACCTTGGTCTCTGGGCCATGACCGAGCTGCACCGTAGCTGCCGTCCATCCACATTTGAAGAATAGATCTTTTGCAGCTTCACATTGCTTGATGTAAGTGGTCTTTCCTTCCTTGTAACCTCGGTCTTCCGCGTCTTCAACCTTCTTCTCGAGTTCGGTTATCTCGGCGTTCTTTTTTCCCTCGAGCTTGGCTAGCTCGCG
This sequence comes from Camellia sinensis, assembly GCF_055761805.1. Taxonomy (NCBI): domain Eukaryota; kingdom Viridiplantae; phylum Streptophyta; class Magnoliopsida; order Ericales; family Theaceae; genus Camellia; species Camellia sinensis. The sequence goes on along the minus strand of NC_138963.1, from coordinate 211,825,089 downwards.
CAGATATTTATCTTTTGTCACGGCCGCCGCCTTTTGCTTGTCTGCTTCAGTCGAGCTGACAAGACCGGTCAGACGAACCCTCTCGGTTCATAGCTCGGCTATTTGCTTCTTCGCCTCTTCTAGCTCGGCGATTTTGGCATTGACCTCTGCCATGGCCTGCCTTGTTGACTTGCGCAGTTCCAACACACGCTTATGGGCGATGTGGTTTTTCTGCATGGCCTGTAAAAGGGTGGTAAGAAACTTTTTAGTAAAACCGAGCAGAAAGATGAACAAATTGGAAAGACGGACAAAGGGGCAACTTACCAGCACCATTGATTTTGTAGCCGAGCGAATGGCCTTCAGCTCGGTAAGATGGTCGTGGTGCTCCATATCGGCTGGAAGGCAAACACTTTTGGCAAGATTGAATGCCATCAGATGGTCTTTTTCGGCAACCACTGAATCGGAGTCAATGATAGCACGGTTCTGGAATGTAATCTTTGGTGCCCACTTAGAAGAGCTAGCTCGTTGAGAGCGCTCAGGTTGTGGGCTCGGTGGAATGGTTTGGGGAAGCACTGTTTCATCCTTGTCGACAAGACGTGGCTCAATTGTGGAAGTCCGAGCACGCTTGCTTGCCCGAGATGATAAAGGCTGATGGGTTGGCAGGGCTACCACGATCTCTTGAGTTTGGGCAGCTGGTGGTACCTCGGTCTGGTTTGTTTCGGTAAGGAAGGCCCTTACTGCTCTTTTCTTGGCCATTTCTTGCTCCGCTGTCAATGGGATCAAGTTGACTTGAGGAAGTGTTGGATCAGGCTCAGGCGAGGGCTCCAATAAGAAATTGGTCACCCTGGTCTTCCTGCGGCTGCTGTATCTGTATGTCGGTTCAAAATTCAGTAGGTCGGCCCAACTTCTGTTTGGATATCGTAGTGCAATGCGAAGTGCGTTCAAGTTAGGGTAGCTTTATTGGGACTTGAGAAAATTCAAATCTGCATGAAGAAAAAAAGACAACAATCAGTACGGTTCAAGATAACAAAACCGAGGTAGAAAAAAGTAGAAAACTAAGCCGAGGTAATTATACCGGCGACTCCTTTATTTCAGTTTATTCGGTCGCCCGGGATCTGGGCTTCTTGGTCTTCGAAGTTTCCAGAAACCCAGAAGAAATCATCGTCGTTTACATCCTTGTCTGGGGTATTCTTTATTATCTTTTCACGCCAACGCCTTATTCTTAAATAGTAAACCCAGCCATCTTCTTTTGAACCTATGGAATATTGGTGGAAGAGCTCGGCTAAACCGAGATTAAGGCCAGCCCGACGATTTAGCTCGGCGATGCCATTTATTATGCGGTATGAATTTGTCGAAAGCTGGGTAGGGCAGAGGTTGGTTTGTCTAAGAAACTCGCAGAGAAGAGGCTATACAGGGAATCTAAGTTCGGCTTCTATAATGGAAAGAAGGGTAAAAGGAACAAAGCTAGGGTTTCCCCAGGGTGTGGTATCTAGTTCGGCTAAAGTGAGATGAACATCATCAGGGATATGGTAGTCCCTTTCGGAACTCGGCCATAGCTCCTGGTGAGTTTACTAAAAACCTATATTTACCCATGTAGAAATAAATTATGTATAAATTAGCCTCAAGTGCTAGCTCGGTGCTGAGATGAGGTTGGTTATCTCGGTTGGACGGTCAAAGGAGTGCCTGGGCAACCTAGTCAAAGTCTGCAAGTGAAAAAGAAAGGTGTTAAGCACAAATTGTTGGACCGTGCTAAAAGAAACAAAGGCAAGATAAATGAAGTCCTAGCTTGGTTACGTGGGATACTGTCCATTCTTAGCCCGATTTGAGCAAGGGTCTTGAGCCCGGTTGGGCATTTGGGGTAGCATTCTTAGTTCGGTTTTGACTAAGGGAGCTGGTTTAGCCCCAAGTTGTGGCTTGGTCGGTAAATAGGGCTTTCTAGCGCGGTATGGCGCAAACTTAAGGCAGTTGGTTAGTTCGGCTAAGTAAAAGGTACTTGGACCTATTGAAATTACAGATTCGGCATGAAGTTTTAGTTCGGTCAGTTGAAGAGTTATCTAGTTTGGCTGGGTGCACACCTAGAAGGTTCCCTAGTTCGGTTAAATCTAAACCTTGAGATTGCCCAAACAGGTTTCTAGCCCGGTCACACCACAATATCTAAATTTGAATTATAATTTAGTAATATAATTATCTATTTTTCTGATGTATATATATATCAAAATTTTAAATCACTTAATGAGACAAATTAATCAATTTTCAAGTCTTATTTAAAGAATAATCTGATTAGTCACCCCAACTCCTAAACTTCGCAAGCACTGGCAGGGGAGCTAACAGATTTGGTTAAATGAGGTTTAAGTTGTTGAAAGTAACATTCTCCCACTCTATAAATTTATTTATTTTTAAATTTTATTTTTTCTCTGTGTGATTCTCTTTCTTTACTATTGGTTTGGTTTTGATTTCGGTTTTAGTGAGATTTATGTGTTTGTTTACAGGTTTGCATAGTAGAGAAAAATTATTGGTGATTATAGTTATATTCGAAGCATCTATGTCCATTCCATGCCAAGGATTTTGATAAGGTTTTGTTTTCTTTGGTGAAGACTATAAAATTGAAGTAAAAAAAATGGGTATCCATTTTTTTTTATTGTCATTTTTTTTTTATAAAAAATATGAAAATTTATTGAGAATTCAAGATTTTACTATAACATTAGATTTTTGTATAACTAGATAAATTTAAAACATTTAAATATCATTGTGTTTTTATTTTTATCCTCTTTCTATTCCATTAGACCATTACTACTATTTGTTAATTTGTTAATTATAAGTCAATTAATTGAAAATGAAAGCTTAATATAACTTTTCATAGATATTATAATTAATCTGTCACAACTATATAGTTGTATATAATAGCATAATATATAAAAATAATCTCTAAATATAATTTTTATTTTTTTATGTGATTAAAATAGTTCATCTTAATAATATATAGAAGAGTTAGATGGTTTCTTTTATTTCTAAAAAACCCAATCTATTTTTTTTTTACTTTTTAATTTTTTAAATTGAAATATCAATTGTTTATATTCATAAAACAAAACTAATAAACACATATAAAAAAGCTACACATTTTATTTATTTATTTTTATTTTTATTTTTTGATATGTAGGATATTTATAAATGGAAATTGTTTGACACTCCAAATTTTTTTTCCATAATAATGATGTAGTCATGAGTGTCAATTTTTATATAAATATGAGAAAAGAATTAATTAAATTATACATTTCAACCAACCACATACTCAACCTTTGACTATTTCAAGATGTTATTTCACTATAATTCTAATTAAGAGAATCTTCAACCCGTAATATATTTTTTTTTATCAAATTATAATTTGATAAAAATTTAAATAGATGAAACGTTAGAAATTATTGTTTTTTCCATCAAAATTGGTGAAAAGAAAAAAAATTGGAATAAGAATGAAAGTTCTTTTAAAAATTAATAAAAATAATTAAAAGAAAATGATGAAAGTTTGAAATATTTTAAAACCTTCTTATTTATAAAGACTAGAAATTCGTGTGTGTATTACATTCATATTGTATTTTTAGTTATGAAAATGAAATAAAAAGAAATGTAACTTAAATTATTGGATTAATAATAGAAACATTATATTAATTATTGTTAAATATCACTTCACTTCATATTTAATAATAAAATTATATATTTGTTTTAATTATAACTTTTAAATTTATATATTTTCAAAAGGCTCTGCTTTGGTCTAGTCCAAGATCGGACTGGACCGTGCTGTTGGGCTCGTGAGGGCTTACAACGGGTCCTGTTTTGATAATCTAAACCGTCAATGTGTAGAACTCATCAAGTACTATAAGCCTGTAAAAAATCACGTTGATCGAATATCGATAGCTATGTGAACAAAACAGTTTTTTATCAACCATTAATTTTTTCACCGTTCAAATTTTTTTATATAAAACTGATTTGATCACATAGCTATTGATATCCAATCAACGTGATTTTTTGTAGGCATATAGTACTCGACGAGTTCTACACATTAAACGGTTCGGATTATCAAAACGGGCCAAAGTTATGTCATAACTCAGTTAATCTCATAGACCGGACTGGACGGGTTCAGTCTTGATCTCAATTTGAGACAAGCTGGACCCTTTTCATAACAAGAAAAGTTATGTCATAACTCAGTTAATCTCATTTAATCAGGTTTAACTTTTTTTTTAATACAAATTATTAAAATTGTACTATATATATTTTAATTTTTTTAAACTAATAATTTAAAAAGTTATAAATATAAAAGTTAACTTATAAATTTTATGTATATCGTAAGATAAAATATTAAATTATTTTAAGATAATTATAATAATTTTTTTTTTAATTTATAAAGCCGTGTATAGCATGGGCTACCACTATATGAATGCCGTTTCATCTGGATCGGGTCAGTTTATAATTTTTTCAACTTTTCTGTTTAACAACGTTGAAACAAAAATAATAAACCACTTAAAATTTTATAAAAATTATAATTAAATTTATTATTTTTATTCCATGTATAGTACGAATTTACCAGTAGGAAAACATATCCAAATTTGATAACATAAAATATATATGTCAATATGATAGTTCAAATTAAAAAACATTGTTACATTAGGTCTTATCACATTTCAAGAATAACATATTTAATAAAAATTTAATAAGATAATAGTGGACACATTAAAATGATGTGGACAATCTCACATTAAAATATCTCAAAAAAAGCATACTTAAGGCCATTTCCAACGGTGAATCAAAAATTTCAACAAATTTAAGTAAAATTTTAATAGAAAATTTGATTTGATATCGTTCACTCTAATATTAAAATAAGAATTTCTGTCAGATTTTTTCATATCCCTGATTATTTGGGAGGACGTCCGGACATTAAAAAAAATATATATATATATATATATCAAAATTACTCTTGGTGGACATCCGAGAGAATGTCCTGTCCAACGATAAATTTAAATTTGATAAAAGATGAAAGATTCCATTAATTTAATGAAAGTTTTGTTTTCTTGCTTCTATTTGATATGACTTTGGTGAAAGAATTGGAACATCTCATTCGGCGCTTCCATCAAAATTTGATGAACAATAATGATTCATCCCATTAAAAATATCACCACTAATAGTACTAATACATTAAAAAAGTAAAAAAAAAAAAAAATACAACTCCAAGACCAAAAACATCACATCATTAATGATGAGACCCACTGCCACCTAATTAGTGGGAGCACTAATTAGTGCTTCCAAGCATTTTTCATTTGATGAATCATGTGATGACAGATTGAAAATACTCTAGTATCACCCCCAAAATCTTTAAGAAATATAAGGAAATGATCCACCTTTCTAAATTCAATCACTGTGTTTGGTTTGAATTTTTTGAATTAAATTTTTTAAAAATTAAATTTTTTAATTTTTGTGTTTTTTTATTTTTAGTGAATATTTTTTAAATTCTAAACATTTTTTTTACTTTTTTAAATGCACCTTACTTAGATGTATCTAAAAAGTAAAAAAATTATGAAAAAAATATTTTAAAAAATTAATAAATACATAAAAATACAAAAAATATACTGAATTCTAGTATTTTTTTATATTTTTGGTATTTAATGAAATTTTAAAAGATTTTTTTATATATTTTTTACTTTTTAGGTGTATTTATGTTAGGTGTGTCTAAAAAGTAAAAAAATTACTTAAAATATTAAAAAAATTTAATAAAAACAAAAAAATACGAAAAATAAGAGTAGAATTTTCTTAAAAATATTTTGAAAAACTGGAAACTAAAGCAAGGTGAATAGGATTTAATTGTTTACAATAAAATTCATGAGACTTCCGGTATATTTTTATGGGGTGAAATTTTTGGATAAATTTTCTTTAAATATTTCCATAATTATAAAATAAGTATGTAAATAATTAATTCACTCAATAAAATAAATTTTTCACAAAAGTTAAACAATAATGCTTGAGACCACTAAAAGTGGTGCTCTAAAAGCACCACTAGTGATGTGGTAGTGGACGGGACCCACTGCTTGTGTGGGGGAAAAGGGGGTGGGGGAAAAGAGGGGATGAATCATTACTCTTCTTTTCTCTGAATTGATATTCTTTTCCTTACATATTTAACTTTGGGTAATGATACATTCCATTAAAAGTGGTGTTCTAAAGCATCACTAATGAGTTGGCAAACACTTTAACTAAAAAAAAAAAAAAAAAAGTAATGATTCATCCCCCTTTTCCCCCACCCCCTTTGACCCCATCTCTCTCATTGGTTACCTTCTCTTTTTCTTTTTTTTCCTGCTCCTCCAATCACCCCTGCTACATGACAAAAGGGGTGAGGGGTGACCCAAAAGGGGTCTCAAGCATTATTCTTTCCTGAATACATATATTTAAAGAGATCTCGCCATTAAGACAGAATCAAGGGAGATTCCCTGGCTATATAACGCCTTCCACCTCCATTGGAATCTTCAAAGCGCTCTCTCCCCTAACTCTCTGCATTCTGCTCATCAATGGCGCTTCGAAGAGCACTAGCGAATCGTCTACTCAACAAAAACAGAGACTCATCTCCACTCCTAACCCTCGAGCATTCACCGATTTCATCTCCATCCTTGCACAAAACCCCAAATGCATTCAAAACAAACTTCCACCGCGAGTTCCTCACTTCGCCTGACTCCGCCGACAGCGGCTTTTTTCGACGGTTCCTCCAGCGGCGGGCCATAAACCAGGCGGCGAAGTTCCCGGACTTCCTCTCCATTCCTTTCGGAGACGAGCTGAGGGAGAAGCTCGGATCTATAAATCTCACCGGCGATCGTCTCCGGCTTGAAGGGCTGAGTTCTCCGGTGCCTTCGCAATCAGCTCCGTTCGGTTCAATCGATAGGACATCGATATCGGTGAGAGATGCGAAGAAGATTCTGAAGGCTTCGCAGTTGGAGAAGGTGAGATCGAAGCTGAGACAGATGGCGATGAACTCGATTTCGTACTCGGAGTATGTAAAGATCTGCGTTGATGTGTGTGCGAATCGAGAGCAAGGTGTGGAGTTTGCCAAGAGGTTGGATGAGTCTGGAGACGTCATCGTTTTGGGCCAAATCGTGTTCCTTCGGCCGGACCAGGTACCTGCCTACCCAATTTGCTCACTCTCTCCGAATCTACGATCCCTAATATAATTAATATTATAGTGTATTTATTTTAGGAAAGTATTTGGTAGTTCAAAATTTTGTGATTCAAATAATTCAAATATGTCAGAACGACATCGTTTTATACTTAAAATTACTTAAAACGACGTCATTTTGAGTGATTTGAGTCATTTGAACCACAAAATTTAAATTACCTAACATTATTTATTTTATTATTTGGGTTGCACAAAATCTATCTTATTAATGGGACGAACTTAACAAATTTTTGTCTTTATATAAAGAATCTTCTACAAAAGATATTAACGAGTCAATGAATATGAGTTGAAAATTGGATCTTTTAATCTTTCATTGTCAAAAATGAAAAATAAATAATTTATTAATTATTAGAGGATCTTCAATGACCAAATTTAAGTAAGAGTTTGATATGATTGTTGCACTCCAATCGTTTTATTAAAGTTGGTCGTTTTATCAAATTTGGGTAGTCATTTGACCTAAAGCAAATTTTTAACCAAACTTTTTCAAGTTAATCATCCACCTAGATGTTCCGTTGGTCGTCCACCAACAATTACTTACACAATTTGATAAAATATTAAATACTTCATTAATTTGATAAAAAATTTGGCCTCGCCTTCATTTGATATGAGTTTGATGCCCATGGTTGGAGTAGAAAAAAAAAAGACGTGTTTCATCAAATTTAAATTTGATAAAATATCTGAGTTAGAGTTGGAAAAGTTCTTATAAGATTTGTTAAAGAAATTAACAAACTTTTATATATATTTTTAACAAATTATTTTCTAAAATTTAAAATTTTATTATTGAACATCACATATATCACTAAGAAAAATTTGAAGGATAAGAATCAAATTGTTTGAGTAATGTTATACCAAAGAATTCATATATACGACTCTTTATAAACTTTTCACTTCAAAACAAAATACTATTAAATATGTATTTATTTACAATAATAGTATTGTTATATTATTCTTATAAAAAATTTTGTCTAAATTTTATACATGTTTAGAGTTTTACTTTGTATATGCGCAATATTATTACATACTTTGGTATTAACAACTAATATCTTATCCTAAAATAGTCCTTTTTTTTCCCACAACTTTTTGAAACGGAATTATAGATGAATAAATTGCATTGCGCAACTATAAAGATTTGAACTCAAACATTATGTTTAATAAAATAACGACATCTTTTAGGATTGTGACCAAATTGGGTGGTCCAAAATACAACACAAACTTTAAATTTTTGTTTTCAATATGAATTTATAACTTATTAAACTATCAAATGATTACAGGTTGCAAAATCAATGGAAAAGGTAATTTCTCAGTCCGTAGCCATCCCAAACGACCCAAGAAGGCAAGAACTTGAACAAATGGAGAAGCAAAAGTCGGTAATCGACCAAAAAGCCCAACAACTAGTTCAAGTGGAGCTCTACTGTGGGCTAGGCTTCATAGTTCTCCAAACACTGGTCTTCATGAGACTCACCTTCTGGGAATTCAGTTGGGACGTGATGGAGCCCATTTGCTTCTTCGTCACATCGCTTCACTTCGCTCTAGCCTATGCCTTCTTCCTCAGGACATCCACAGAGCCCTCTTTCGAAGGCTACTTCCAACGCCGAATCAAGGCCAAGCAAAAGAATCTCATGAAAATTCACAACTTTGATATTGAAAAGTACAATCAGCTTTGCAAAGCCTTTTACCCTAATTATGGACAGTTTCAGGCTTTGGATCGTGCCAGAGGGGCTGTTTTTGGTGCCGTGCATGGTTCATATTAGTACATAGAAAATATTCTCGAGAAAATGACAGTAGAGAGAAACATAGGGTTTTGCCTGTAAGGATTATTAGTAGTCCTTTATGGGCATGTTTGATTGGGTGGATTAGAGCGTGGGATTGGGATTATTAATTCGTGGGTCCAATTATCTTATGTTTGTTTTAACATTTTAGTTTAGGATTATTAATCCAATGGATAATTAATCCAACAAATTTGTAAGAATATTAGTAATGGGGTAGGGGTGAGATTATTAATCCAATGGATATTAATCCAATTGGATAGTGAATACCACACTAATTTACTAGGACTATTAATACTTCACTATTAATCTTGTGAATCAAACATGACCTATATGGAGTATCATCATGTGTTAAAACCTTGGTTCTTTGACATCACAAGCAAATATGGTTTTTTTCTTAACTACAAAATAACGTTCTGTGAGAGTATTATGGCATCCGTAGACCATGATGGTTTAAAGTTCATTTTTAGGCACCTTGGAAAATTATTAGATGTGCCTGAAGAAGTTGTTAATTATGGAGTGTTTTGAGAAGTTGGTAAAAAGTTAACTTTTGGCTTTTTATCAAGTTTTTTAGCTTTTTGTAAAGTAATTTGGGAAGTTGGTAAAAAACTGGCTTTTGGCTTTTTAGTTTAATATTTGTTTATGGTGTCAAATCAAATTAAAATAACCAAAATATCCTTACCCAACATAAGAAATTTATTTTTTTATTTTTTTGTCATAAGCCATAATTTGTAATTTTACACTTGTGTTTTTGGCACTTCCCAAACCAATTTTGTTGCATTTTTGACACTTGTGTTTTTAAACATTTTGTCCAAAAACATGACTTTTTATTTTGTTCCTAAAACGGCATATATCATGACTTTTTCTTTTCTTTTTTGTTTTTTAAGAAAGGTTGGCCATTTGATGTGTTATGAAATAGATAGGTAGCTACATAAACAAAAAAAAAATAGTCCAACTGTTCGAATTGGAGTCATGTAAATAAGCTAAATTTGAATATATTTTAACTTTGTAATCCTGGCTTGAATGTCCAAGGTGGCACGCTCTTTCTTAATATGATATGTCCATAACTATCTACTTTTGTTACATGTTATGTAATTTTAGTTGCATGATAAATTTGTCTTCAATGACAAAGACCATATATAACACATTAATTTTTTGAATTTTTTTTTTGGTCAACTGTTTTGAGCTTTTTAATGGGAACATAATACTCTCGGATTTTTCCTCCCAAAAAAATCCATTGTATTTTTGGTCTGTCGTTTTTCTTTTGGTCATAAAAAGGGAAAGAGAAAAATTCCATGTCTAAAGATCTCATTTGAGACACAAGTTCAAGTTCAACAAGATAATGGGCCAAGAAATCATAGTCCAGATATTGGTAGCCCAAATAAAAATAAAGCCTGGCCCAAAATTTTGAGAAGAAAGCAAGCAGCTAATGGCCCGACTATGCACCAAAAGGCAGACTGGAATAAATGTGGGTCTGTCATAATTAGGAATAATTTACAACAATTTGGGTTTCAAAGTAAGCTCCGAGGCTTCTCAAAAAGGCTTTTATGGTTACCTCTTATTGTTAATAAAGATATTCAATAACTTAACAATTCTCTAAATATTAATGTCTCATCCTATGATTTTTTACATAAATAATTTACTTAATAGGCTTACAAGATGATTTCATGATAACAAACTTTGTGCTTACCGCAGGGACCCTCTCTTGGGGAATATGAAAAAATAAAACAAATCTCATAATCTCATTTTCATTGACTTGGGCAATCAAACCGAGCATTCAACAAATGGCAATTCAATATGGGTCAATTTTGGATTTTAATGTCTTCCTTGTCATTTATTTTTTGAATCAAACCAAGCATTTCTTTCCAACGAATGGCAATTCAATATGGGTCAATTTTGGGTTTTAATGTCTTCCTTGTCATTTATTTTTTGCCATTTTGTTTTGGTATTATTGGACAATTGGTGCACATAAAAAGCCCCAATAAAATTTTTTGATACAAAACTCTAATCATAATTTCACGTGTCCAAACAACCAATAACTCAATAATTTTTCTACTACTTGTATCCTCCTAAGAAAATGCCATGAAAATTATATTCCCTGTTTTCTCTTTCTCTCTTGAAAAAGATATTCCAACTCCATCTTGTGGCCATTCCAATTGAGTACAAAGAAAATCATTAAAAGCTTTGGCGCCCACTCCATCCCCATCCCCATCCCAATATATGCGAGTATATATATATATATATATATCCACAACAAACAGTGACCCACAAAATTGTGATATTTATAGCCATTGGGGCACACTTCAATGCATAAATGTCCTTTTGGACACCAAAGGGACCCCACCCATGCTCTTGGTTTTGGTATACCAATCATTCTTTGATCAAATTATATTTTACATGTATAACCTCACTGTTATGCATTTCTTCAATTATATATATATATATATATATAATTGGGGTAAGGAGAGTCTCGGATCATTTGCCTGAGTAATCCTTTAGGTATATGGAATTTTTCGTGTTACACATATCATATATTTGATCGACACAAGTTCTGAAAGTGTTTCAAAAAAACTCTAAGCACTAAGAGGAATTTGAAATTGTAACTTATTTCTTCTGAAACACTCATCACAACTTAATGTTACTTCACTAATTTTTGTTAAAATTTAGTTTGTTAATTAAAATCAATGAATTGCAAAGTGTAAGGAGACTTGAGCTTATAAGCATTTGCTCAACGTGCTTTTATTTTAAAATAAAAGTAATAAATTTTAATTTTTATTCTAAGTTTTTATTTGAAAAAAAAAAGGGCAAATGAAAAACAAAATTTTGACATTACAATGACTTTTTAAAGATTTCTACCTAATTTGACCTTATTAATTTTACACAAGATTTTAACAATTTAGTGAAATTTTGTTGTTGGATTGTGTAGAGACAATAAACAAAAGGATCGTGTATTTTTTCAATACTAAAAAATAAATCACACATGCTGAAAATTAGACTTATTAATAATCTCTTGTGTGAAGATCACAAAAAAAAAAAAAAAAAAAAAAAAAGCACTCACTGCTCTTCAGTCTCAGATTAAGCTAGAGAGTGTTATTAGACCTATAAGGATCTATCACAGATTCACAGGTCCCGTTTCGATAATTTAAACTGTTTAATGTGTAAAACTCCTCGAGTGCAATATGTTTATTAACATCACGTTGATCAGATATCGACAATTACGTGATCAAATTAATTTTGTATTTAAAAAATGAACAGTAAGAAAATAAATAGTTGAGAGAAAACTAATTTAATGAGATAGCTATTGATATCTAATCAATGTAATTTTTTAAAAATATATAATATTTGATAAATTTTACCTATTAAATAATTTAAATTATTAAAATAAAATATTAAGTATCCACGAGTTTAACAGTACACTCTAATTTGATCTACGACCGGAGGAAACCGAAGGAAAAAAAAAATAAAAAAACCACCACCCTTGGCACTGCTGAGCTGAATCTTCAACCAGTATATTTGATAAAAATATAATATTATTATATTGAATGGAGAAAGAAAATTTGACTCATGTCATGTGCCTCTGGCTCTCGTCTCAACCACTTGTTGGTAGCCTGTAGTCAGAGAATTAATTTTCATGCAAAGTATATGTGTGTGAAGGGGTGGAGAGAGAGAGTGTTGAATAGTTGTCCAACTAAAACCACTATCCACCCAACCAATCTACTGTTAAACTAATCCACCAAATCAAATCCCAATTTGATGCCACTTTTCACGGAGTACAATGCTATGGATCCCAAATAAATTATTAAATTTTCTATCAGACAACTTATATGGGTGTGGGATCTATACAAATCAAATATGTGTGTGTCTCATACCCCATGTGAGAGATTTGGTAGAAAATTTAGTAATTTGTTTGTGGTCCCTATTTGTTTGGGGTCCCTAGCATAACTCTTTTACTAATTTAGACCTCATTTGATAACATTATTTTTAATTTAAAATTTTTAAAAATATTAAAAAATCAATAATCTATATTAAAAAGTCAAATATTATATTTTCTCTCTATTTTTTTAAATATTTTTTCGTAAAAAATTAAAAATTCATCCAAAATATACAATTTTATTTATATCATATTTTAGTTAAAAAATCAAAAAATTACTAAAAAAAATATGTTTCCAAATGAGGCCTAATATTTTTTTATCAAGTGGGTTTCACATTTATTTTATTTTTTTAATTTGAATATCAAACAAACCAAACATATTTGCCCATGGGAAATCAAATGAGTCATTGTTTGCTGAGAGTTAACATAATATGTCTATTTGTTGATTTATTAGGTAGAAGCCCACTTTAGATTGTGAGAGACGTGAAAGCACTTGTCACATATTAATGTTTGGTAATTAAGGGTTGGTTTGGCATAAATTAAATAATACAAAAAGTCAAAAAGTCACTATCCTATTTAAGTCACATCATCTTATTTAAATCACATCACCTCTCTAACACATCACATCAAACCCAACCCAACCCCAACCCATATAAGCCAATAAGTCAAAAAGTGTACTTTTTTAGAACATCACAAACAAACCCTAAGTACCCAAAAACCTTTTAAGGATACAAAAATCGGAAATGAGCCGTAGCTCGACACCAAGGGCTCGAATTGGCTCGAAAGAGGGAGAGGAGAAAGAGAATGGGGGGAGAGGAAGAAGGGAGGGAGGAGATCGTCGCGCAGCACCACCGTCGTCGCCTCGCCGCCGATCGTTCCAGCTTCAGACCATCGCTTCACCAATCGTCGCACCACCACCACCGCCTCGCCGATCATCGCAGTCGCAGTCGCAGTTGCAGTCGCTGCCCCGCCTCCTCCTCCAGTCGATTTTTATGGCCCCCTCCCCTCCCCTCCTTCCTCTTCTTCTTCCTCCTCCTCCTCCTCTTTTCTCTTCTTTTCCCTTCTTCTTCTTCTTCGTTCTGCAACAAAAACACGAAAAAAAAAAAAAATGATACAAAAACGACGTCGTTTTAGTGTCAAGCCAAACTCGAGCCACGGGTTTCGAGCTACGTAGCACTACCGTACAAAAATTGTAGGGTAAATTACTAACACATGAGGTTTATATTTACTATAAATCTCTCCTTACTTTTTAAAAATTACATATTTCTTCTGAGATTTAAAATTTTATTACAGATTCTCCTTTCAATAATTTAATTTTTTTAAATATCAATTTTGCCCTCATTGGGTAAATTACATTGACACCCCTCATATTTTAGAAATTACAATCCCCTTCCTAAGGTTTAAAGTAGTATTACCAATTGCCCCCTAGTATTAGTTGGAAAAAAAATTCATTGAAAACCAAATTAATTGAAAAAAAAAATTCTTAGTAAAAAAATTTCTAAAAACCAAACCATACATAGTCTAAGAATCTTTTGATAAGTTATTTCTTACGATGGTAACTTATTTAATTATTTGTTAATTTTATGATATTTTTACCATCTGAGACCTGTTTAGTAACCATTTCGTTTTCAGTTTTCAATTTATACTTGCAAAAACTTAAAAAACTGTCATAAAAATTTATTTGATAATTTTTTTGATTTATAAATGGCTGTCTCAGTTTATAAATTTGAGAAAAAAAACGTAAATTCAAAAAATGAGTTTACGTTGGTTTTTTAAATAAAAATTTAAAAATTTTACTAACAAATTTTTTTTTCAATTAATTTTTTTCCAACTAACACTAATCGAGGGGGTAATTGGTAATGCTACTTTAAACCTTAGAGAGGATATTGTAATTTCTAAAATGTGAGGGGTGTCAGTGTAATTTATCCAGTGAAGGCAAAATTGGTATTTAAAAAAATTAAATTGTTGAGGGGAGAATCTGTAATAAAACTTTAAACCTTAGGGGGAGATGTAATTTCTAAAAGGTGATGGAGAAAACTGTAATAAATATAAATCTCAAGGGGTGTCAGTGTAACTTACCCAAAATTGTATTATTAAGCCCTCAAAATTAGAGTTATAAGTGAGCCCTGGTTTGGTTTTCTCATTGAAGCTAAAAAAATATAAAAAGATAAAATAGACTATATAAGTTAATAAGACAAAACATTACTTTTTACCTATAATCATTACACTTTTTTCGAGTAAAATTGAATAATAAATTGTTTATAATTGAAAACTTTAATTAACTTTAAAGTGTATTGAACTTTTATTTGTTTGTTTTTTGAGCTGAACTTGAGTAATTTGAGTTTTTATACAATTTCATAGTGTACAGAAGTTATTGAGCTAAATTCAAAAAATCTTATCATTAGACACAAAGCTAATAGAGTCTACATTAGTAGCTTGGTTTGGGAAGTGGGTTGACTTTTTGGTTTTTTGGCTTTTTTGGCTATTTTAGCCTGGGCTTAAAAGCTTGGTTTGGGAAGGACTTTTTGGCTTTTTGACTTTTTTGAGTTTTTTTGTGAGAGAAGAATGTAATGATTATGGGTTGGATGTGATGTTTTGTTTGTTATGGCTAAAATAGCCTATTTTGTTTTTTGTGGCTAAAATAGCCAAAAAAGCCTCCAATCTCACTTGCCAAACAGAGGCTTATACATTGGACCCATCCTTTTGTGTTAGCGATAAAAAAAAAATAATAATAAATAATCTATTTATGTATAGATTTTTTTTTTTTTTTTTTGGTATAGTGCATAAGACATCCGCTTATAAATAGAGTGCATGATAGATGATATGCAATGCACGATTATCCAACAAATATTTTGTCGGAGGCATTTTTCAACAATACTGTATACCTAGAAAAATTGTCCAAAAAAATAAATCAATAAACTACGTTTATTGTTAATATGACTCATCTCCCACTAACTCTAAATTTTGATCACACTTTATTTTTTACTAGCATTTTTGGGCATTCTTTTCATGTTATTTTAGAAGAAAGTACGTAGTGCAAGCACTCATCTTTGCATACTTGAATAAGATAGGAAACCCACCATAATGCATATATATTGCCTTTGTTTAGGATTTGGGTTGGTTTTATATTTTTTTTTTTTTTTTTTGGCTATTTTAAGAGTTGTTTGAGATGTTTTAAATAAGTGTGCTTTTTGACTTTTTATGAAATATGAGTTGGGTATGGGTTGGGTTTGAAGTGATGTGGTAGAGAGGTGATGTGACTTAAATAAGATGATATGACTTAAATAAGATAGTGACTTTTTGACTTTTTAACTTTTTTAAGGGATGCCAAACAAGGCCTTAATATGGGCCTAAAAATCTTCATTTGGGATAGATTTTTTGATTTTTTTTTTAAATTTTTGTGAAAGAAAAAATGAAATGATAATGGATTGAATGTGATATTTTGTCCTATTTAATTAAAATAGTCAATTTTATTCTGTATGACTATTTTAACTCAAAGTAGTATCCCAAACATAACCATTGAAAATGAGCCAACCCCCTATTTGGCAAACTGGTTTTTAGCTTTTGTGTTTGGATTTTGGTGTTTGTTTTCTTGTACTATCTTAGGCTTTAATGTTTGGGAGAGGCTTCTTTCAGTCCACTGTGTGGATTGGAGTATATTGTTGAGCCTGTAGGGCTCATTACGGGTCCCATTCAATGATCCAAAACATTTAATATGTAGAACTCATTGAGCATTTCATGCCTGCAAAAATTTTATTAGTCGGATATTGGTAACCCCTTGATCGGAACACATTTTGGTTTATAATTTATTTTTAAAATCATATTTACAATTGATAAAAATATATTTCGATCAAGAGGCTACTGATATCTGATCAACGTGATTTTTTTGTAAACATGAAACAGTTGACAAACTCTACATATTAAACGGTTCAGATTATCAAAACGGGACCCGTGATAGGTCTCATTGACCCAATAATATGCTATGTAAACCAGAGAGAAGTCTCACTTTTAGGCATCGTTTGGGAACAAACTATTTTAGTAATTTTTTTATTTTTTACGAAAAAATGTACAAAAAAAAATAGAAAAGGTGATGTGATAACTTATAGTAGTAACTTTTTAACTAAAATAGAAGATTGTCAAATAAGCCCTTAATGTTTTCATCTTTTTACCAAATTGTAGTCCATGTTTTTGTCATTTTTCGTTTTTTGTTTTTGAAGCAAAAGGCTAACATGGTCTATAATCAAAACCCGTGTTTAGTTTATTCTACATATGTATACTTATATTTGTTATTCGTTAGATATAATAAGTCAAATCTCACTTGTATTTATAAATATATATCATCTAATGAATAAAAATAAAAAATTATATGCGACATTAGTCTATAGTTAAAGGTGAGCATTGTCTGTATCCTGGAAATCGACTACTGTCGCTTTCAAACATCCCACATTCAATAACATTTTATGAGATAAAAACATTAAATATATATATATATATATATATTGGACTTTATTTTGAACATTAAATATGTATATATACATATATATATGACTTTATTTCTTAACTAGAGGGGCCTTCAATAACATTTTATGAGATAAAAACATTAGAGGGGCCTTATTTATATATATATATATATTGGACTTTAGTTCTTAACTAGAGGGGCCTTATTTAGTAAAAAAATGATAAATTATATAGGCCTTAATTGTTACCAACATAATTTTTATGTACAAAATATCATAAAAAATTATGGATATTTTTGCTTGAAATAAAAAATTGTTATATCATTATGTGTAAAGTTTTTATACAAAAATTTTATTTATATAACATTATCTTTAAAAATTGGAGGAGAGATGCAAAAGTGGATGTGAAACACGTCCACCCCATGAAGACTCAAACCCAAGGCTATAGAACACGAAACTTGGTGTGAGTGAGCTCTCATCCGTTAGGATATCATCCCTGATGATCCTTGTATTGATGTAGTGGTTGTTAATATTGGAAATGTAAACATATGTTATTAAATTTTATTATAGAATTAATTATTTAATTTGATATAATCTTTTTAATGTTTTAAAATATATATTCTACCGATTGAAAAAATAAATAAATAAATAAAAGCACTCAAAGAAAAAAAAAACACATAAAGCAGCTGTTGAGAACTTGTATAAAAAAGAAAGCATAACTTGACAAACAAACAGAACCTAAGTCTTGGTGGCTTGAAGGTGTGAGTGATGTTTTAGGCCCACCAAATTCTAAATTGTGCTTTTACCAAATCTAAATATGAGGATTAAGATGGAGAGGGTCACCAGATTGGGACCAGTAGTAATGCTTCTATTTAAGGATTTAGTTATTTATAAATTGGACAGACTTAAGAAAATATATTAAAAAAATACACAATTTAGTTGGCTTACCCGTAATATTAAAACAAAGCAGTAGGTGTTGGCTTATTAAGATGGATGAGCTGTATTCTAATTTCTAACTAATGTTGTAGTTAAGTCATCCCCACTTAACCAACTTTTTTACATTTAGTCCTGAGATTAGGAATTAATTATTTTTCTTCATTAGGGGCTCTACTTTATTTAGTTATTTCTTAAAACCCATCTCCTCTTCATTCGACTTTACCATCTATTTTGATTCATGAAACTCATTATTGGTCTTACGTCAATAATTTATTACGTTTATTTTTTAAGTTTTAATGTACAGATCATTCAAAAAAAAATTACACGATTCCGAGAATTATAATTCTATAATTTTATCGTCTTTGACTTCAAAAAATGAATGATATATTTTTGAAATCATAATTATCGTTCATTTTATAAAGAAAAAATAATAAAATTATACAATTACATTCATCGAATTGATTGATTTTTTATGTGCATAATATATATATATATATATATATTAAAATTTTCAAAGTAAATAGAATACATTATCAAAGTGAGGCTATATGGACCGGACCAAGGTCCCATCTACTAAATTTATTAATTCCTCACTATGGCCAAATTTGGAAAGACTAAATAAGTACACTTTTTGACTTTTTATGAAATATGGGTTGGATTTGGATTGGGTTTGAAGTGATGTGTTAGAGAGGTGATGTGACTTAAATAAGATGATGTGACTTAAATAGGATAGTGACTTTTTGACTTTTTAAATTTTTTTGAGGATGCCAAACTTGGCCTATGTGGGTTTTTTTTTTTTTTCTTCATATTAATATTTTATTTGGTAGTGTTAAGCTTTGTTATATAATTGATTGTATAATTTAATATAATTATTAAAATATTTATAAATAAACTCCTATCCGAGTAATAAAGACTTGAAAATAAAATTTAAGATTTTAAGTTCAAGAGACGCCTAAAATTTTGCTTAATTATTATTTTTAAAATTATAAAATTAATCGAGATATGTGTAAATTTAATTTCACATTTAGTTATCAATAATATCTATACTATATATTAAGTAAAATGGAGTTTTTAACCCTAAGCCTTGTGAGAGTTCCAATCTCCCAATCTAAATTTTCTAATTATTTGATTTAAAAAAAAAAAACTTAGCATTTATTAACTTCTCCCAACCTCTAAGTCTTACTTTCATAATAACACTTTAATGCATTAAGAACAAGCATAAAAAAAAATTCTTTGAAATCCAACACATGAATTCCTTGAAAAGTCCTAACACATATGATTACTATGCCTCATAATAGCATTTTAATGCATTAAGAATAAGCATACAAAAAAATTCTTGAAAAGTCCAACATATATGATTATTATCAAAATATTAAATTTTAATATAATATAATAAAAAAAAGAAGAAATTTAATTCGTTGAAAAGTCCAACTTATTATCAAAATATTAAACTTTAATATAATATAAAAAAGAAAAAAAAGAAAACATTTAAAAAATATATATATATTTAAAAATCGCAATTGTAAATATATTAAGGAAAATAGAGTTTCTAAACCCCAAACCTTGTGAGAGCTCCAATCTCTCAATCATAATTTTCTAAATTTTTTATTTAAAAAAAAATCTCAGCATTTATTGATTTGGTCAAAATTTCCTGATCGACATTTATTAACTTTTTTCAATCCACATGCCTGCATTTATTGATTTGGTCAAAATCTCTGATTAGCATTTAAAATTCCATCATATAAATAATTATAGATACAGTCACTGCATAGTTACTGTAGTAGCCTTTTTAATTTCTCGTGTACACTATGATTTGTGGTAAGATTGTTAAATTATTTTTATAAAAAATTTTAAAAAATATAATTTATATATTAAAAAAAATTAATTTATCACTAATTATAGATAGAGGTCGTGCATTGTTACTGCAGTAGCCTTTTTAATTTCTCATGTACAATATGATTAGTGATAAGACTGTTAAATTATTTTTATAAAAAATCTTAAAAAAACATAATTTATATATTAAAAAAATTAAAATAAATACAAATATTTATAATTATCCTGTACATAATACGGGTGATAGGCTAATATATATATATATAAATAAAAAGCAAACCCACTTCGTAGGCAATGAGAGATTGGTAATGATATTGTTGAAATTGACGCAAATTAAAATAGAGTAAAGAAGAGGGAAAGAAGGTCAAAGTTGCAAGGACAATTATTGACGCTTCGTTTGTGGGTCAGCAATATACCAAACCTAACCTTATGATGACTTAACTAACCCTCCTTCCCTTCTATCTTTCATTTTTTATTTGCTTGTTGATGCTTTTAATTAAAGCTTTTTACCAATTGGTCCCTTTCAAATCTCAGAGTATTTGTTCCCATCCAACACTGCAATTCACGTAATGCCCATACCCTCCATTTTTTTAATCACTCATTTAAATGACGTAGGAACGACATGGAGTTAAAGTTCCTTTTGGTTTGTCCTTTTCAAAATTAATAAAAATTCATTCCAAAAAAATAATAATAATCATAATAATAAATATTTCTTGAATATATATGCTGGTGATCCTTTCTAAAAGCAAAATCTTAATCACTAAGTTTGGAACTCTTGTATTTATAACAAGAGTGGTCTTTTTATTGCTTATCTTTTTTTTTTTATTTTTGAGGGGTGTTAAATGTAAATTCCTATAAAATTATTTTAGGATAATTTTTTCCATATAATGGCAAGATTACATCATTTTACCGTACAGCCAATAAAATGATGCCAAATGTCTATGTTAGTAGTATCTTTGTTATTCAATAAAGAGTAATGGTAGAAATTTTAAAAATTATGCTAAAATTTCTATCAAATATTTTATATGGGTGCGAGACCTACACCATGTACGTTCCACACCCATATAAGATATTTAGTAAAATTTTTATAAAACTTTTAAGATCTCTAATATTTTTATTCAATAAAAATTAAGTATAATTGTCACATCATGTCATTATTATGAATACATTGTCCCCGAAAAATGGGTGGGTGCTCGAATTTCGTGGGTCGAAATTTGGGTCGAATTGAAGAGAGGGAGAGAAGAGAGGAGAAGGAGAAGAGAGGGACCCGGGGTGCTGGTTCTGCCGACGTCCTCGTCGTCTCGCCGTCCTCGCCGCAGCTCCGTCGCCTCACCGTCCTCGTCGCCTCGCCGTCCTCGCTGCAGCTCCGCCTCTGCCTCGCCGTCACACCTCCGCTCCTGCCTCAGCCCCGAGTTTGTTGGCCCCCTCCCCTTCCCTCCCTTCCCCTCCTCTCCCCCTCATTCTCTTCCTCTCCTCCCCTCCCCTCCCCTCCTCCCCTCCCCTCCCCTCCTCCTCCTTCTTCCTCCCTTCGTCTTCTTCTTCCTTCTGCTGAAAAAAAAAAAAAAAAAATACAAAGATCAAAACGACGTCATTTTGATCTTTCGACCCATTCGACCCACGAATTTTCGAGCTATCAACCGGGGTTGCATTGTCCCCCCCCTCCCAAAAAAAAAAAATTATTTGAGTTGTCAAAGAGTTCTTATACCCTTTTTTTTCTTATTTTCATAAACAATAAAAATCTGTAAATTTCCGTCATTTTATGTTTTTCATTTTGTGTGAAAATTAATTTTAGGAAATTTGGAAAACAACTTACAAATTTTATTTGTTTTTTTTTTGAAAATAGAAAACAAAAACAAAAATGAAAATAATAAAAACATGTTAAAATTCTAATAATTTTATATTATTTTCAAGAATGATGTTACATACACCAATTAGTGTACTAACTAGTGTATCAGCACTAGTTATGACATTATTATTGACTCCACTCATTGTATAAATTATAAATACCAAAAACATCTTAAATTGTGTCATATCATCAATTAGTATACTAGTTAGTATACTAATTGATACACATAGCATTAGTCTATTTTCAATTTTGCTTGCGAAAATCATTTTAGAAATTTCATAAAGCAACTCAAAAGTATTTTTAAGGTATGGGTTTCCAAATAATTTTTTAGAACAATTTGTCAAACAATGTTTATTATATTTTGTTTTTTTGTTTTGTTTTATTTATATATTTTTTTCTAGCTTTGTTAAGAAGTTAATGGTTTATTAATTTATCTATGCACAGTATTTGAATTTGGTGCTTTTTTTAGTGTTTTAGTTTTTATTTTATATAACAGGGTGCTTTGGTAACCAAATAAAAAGCCAATTTTTAGTTTTTTTAAACTATTTTGAGTAATATCACTTCTCACATTATATATTCATACAAAAAAAATTAAAAAAATTAATTTTTTATTAACTTCTCAAAACACCACGACCTCTGATTTGTATTTTTATAGGGTACGTGTTTGACTTTACGAAACGTCCCTTTTTTTTTCCTTTTATTTAAAGCGTCTTTATGGGACTTACATGGATTTTTTTTGTTTAATTATCTGTATATCGTATCCAAATAAGTTGCATTCAAGGCCAAAGCCAAAACTTAAATTAATGCGATCAAAGGATGACACACAAATCTACATTAATTTTAATATTGTTTTTAAATTTTTTTGACATCCTACCTCTTGAATATTAGGGCTCGTAAACAACTTACCTAAACCCATTCAGTGGCTAAGACTTATTTTCCCCCACCCAAATAATGTTGTTTATTTATGTGATTTGATATGCTTGGTTTGGCAATAAAACGAGTTTGCATTTTATTTTTGTTATTTTTTTTGGTCCTTTTATGCAATTTAAAAAAAAAAACGTAATTTGTTTTTTAATTTTATAGCCTTGCAAAAATGAAGAGAAAAAAAAAAAATTACAATCGGACCAAGCCTCGTCCTAGGTACATGTTATAAAAAGTCTTCTATGCATTTTTATTTTTCTTGTTGCCACTTAATAAGAGATTAATTATAAATATAAGAAATATTATAAAATTCTATTAGATTAGGCAATTATAATCTAACACATACAACACTAAGGGGCCATTTGGCAAGTCGTTTGGTAACACTTACGTTTTCAGTTTTCTGTTTATATTTACAAAAATTTTAAAAACTCAAATAAAAACTTGTTTGGTAAAATTTTTGATTTATAAATCAGTGGTCTCAGTTTATAAATCTGGCCAAAAAATGAAAACACAAAAAATGTGTTTTCGTTTTGAATTTTGAGTTTTTTTTTTTTACCACCCAACACTAGCCGCCACCCGCCACCATTTTCCACTACCGTCTTTCGCCACCGCCACCACTCACCACCACTCACCACCCACCTACCACCACCACCACCCACCACCCGCCACACACCACCCACCAGCCACCCCTCACCACCACCACCACCACCACCACCACCCACCACCCGCCACCACCCACCACCGCCCTCCACCACCACCCGCCACCTACTTGCCACCACCACTCACCACACACTTGCCACCACCATCTACCACTTACCACCACCAGCCACCCACCACCACCACCAGCCACCTGCCACCCACCCGCCACCACCACCCACCACCACCACCACTACCACTATCACCCACTTGCTACTCACCTGTCACCACCACCCACCACTACTACCCACTCGCTACCACCCACCACCCGCCACCCGCCATCGTCACCCACCCATCCACCACCACCACCACCACCACCACCCGTCATCTGCCACCTACCTGCCACCACCCGCCACCACCACTACCTACTCGCTACCACCCGCCACCGTCACCCATCCACCCACCTGCACCACCCACCATCCGCCACCCACCTGCCACCCACCCGCCACCTACCCGCCACTACCACCCACCTGCCACCACCCACTACCACCCGTCATCCGCCACCCACCTGCCACCACCATCCACCACCCGCCACCACCACCACCACCACCACCACTACCCACTCACTACCACCCACCCACCGACCACCACGACCACCACCACCCACCCGCCACCACCTACCACCACCAGCTATCCGCCACCCACCGCCACCACTTTCCACCACCGTGTCCCGCCGCCACGTGCCACCACTTGCCATTTCTCACTCTTTTTTATTTTTTAAAATATTTTGTCAATTACCAAACACGTTTGTAGTTTATGTTTTTCTAAAAATAAACAAAAAATAAACAAAAACCAGTTTATAAAATTTTTGTAAATATAAACTGAAAACGTAAACGTTACCAAACACACCAAAAATCAAATTTTAATTTATTTTTGGTCATATCACTACTCATATTTTTTAAGCAAAAAAGCTATAAAAAAAAATAAAAAGTCAACTTTAATTATCTTCCCAAAACCCTCTTAAATATTATCACCAGAAATAGCTTATGTTCACAATACAAAATATGGCAATTATGACATTAATATATGTATTGTTTGATAAAGTTGAAAAATTGAAAACTGAAATTTGAAAATTAATTATTGAAAAATGAATACTTAATTTTTTAAGTTGAAAATCTATTTGATAAAAATTTGAGTGTTGAATTAAAAATAAATTATTTGATAGGTATAAAATTAAATTTAAAATTTATTATTTTTAAATTATATATTTTAATTTTTATATTATGATGGTAGTGGCGGCAGTGGAATAGTGGTGGTGGTGGTGGTAGCAATTGTGGTAGTGGCATGGTGGTGGTGGTGGTAGTGGTAGTGGTAGGGATGATAATGGTAGTTAATGATGATGGTGTTTATGGTAATAATGACAATAGTGATGAAGGTGATCATAGTAGTGACGGTGGCGACGGTGGTGGTAGCGGTAGTAATGGTGGTAGTAGTGGTGGTGGCATGATGGTGGTGGTGATTGTAGTAGTGGTGGTGCTGGTAGCAATAGTGTGGTGGTAGTGATAGTGGTAGCGGTAGTAATGATGGTGGTGCTGGTGCTGGTGCTGGTGCTGGTAATAGTGACGGTGGCATGGTGGTAATGATAGTGGTAGTGGTAGTGGTAGTGATTGTGGTAGTGGTGAGTTTTGTTGGCTGTATAAATTGTAAAAGCCAATCGCAGAGTGACACGTGGTATCTAAAGGGCAATTTAGGGAATTAAAGCAAATGTCCAATCAAAAATAGACTCGTGGTAGTTCAGATTGGTAGTATTGGATCTGCGTGGCATCTGAATAGTCAAGAGGCGCAAGATGACATAGCCTAACGGTTACTTACAATTCAAATTCAAATTCAGAAGGAAAGCCTAACTGTAAAAGAGGCGTAGTGGGAGTTAGTTGAGCGAAGCCATGACCAGAGATCGTAGAATCATATTTCGACGGTTAGAAGGCCACTTCTACGGTTATCACTAAAAAGTATAAATAGCAGAGAGGGCTAAACCGAAGGGACCCAAACTCAGATCTAGAAACCAGTCATTTACTTAATATTTTCTTTCCAATTTTTTACATTTCCAGTTCTTTATATTTTCAGCACTTCAATTCTTGTACTGCACTTCATTTCCTAGGAGTAGTTTTTCAGTAGTTTGTTGCTGTGAACCTCGTCGAGGCTGGATTATTGTAACTTCATTGTAAGTTTTTATTTGCTTAATGAAATTCGATTGCTGAATTATATTTACTTGTTACTATTCATATTTTTTCTTAAACAAGTCACCAGTAAAAGTCCTCTTCATTGAGATTGAGAGAATTTCAACACAACGCTTGATAATTGGTTAGCAATTATAAAATCTGAAAGGACTAATTGATCCTTACTGGCACGCTTAAATTTACATAATTAACCTTCAAAAGGCAAAAAGGCCAACATACATTTTTGGTACGCTTAGTGGGACTCGAAAAAATGGCTGGACGTAGAACAAGAAGAGAAAATGAATGCCTGGAAAAGGGTGTGGAAAGAGAAGTAGAAATACCTAACCCAAAAGACAATGTGATGGATGCACCTATCCCATTAGATCCTCCGCAAATGGTCAAATAGACCATCATTTTAGAATATACAACACATGTCTAACACGCTGGACAGAGTTATGAGACTGGACCTTCGAATGTTCCTTCTACCCAACCATTGAATCTGTGGGGAGGTTGAGTAGATGCTATAGGTTAACAACTAATGTATACAATGGAAAGATGGGCAACATCCTTTCTGGATCGAACGAATTCTCATCAACCAACTGCTGTAAGACAAACTGAAGAAAATGTAAATAGTCCTTAGCAACGATTAGCTCGAGATAAACAACCTATGCAAAATAATAGACAAGTCAATGGTTAGACTAGTAGTCACAACCATGAGAGGCCAGCACCTATGCCCTAGTCATGGTATGAAACTCCTTCGACACCAATGGCCATTCAGAATGTACCATTCTTTACCAGCGAAACCATACAATTTGATGGATCTGGGCCAGCCTAGGGTAATGGCATGAGAGCGTTTCCAAATCCTATGTTTGAGAACATGCCTGACATAAGAGGTTTCACCAACCCTGTGTTTGAGTTTGCACCCGAGGGGTTAGAAGGATTACCTACAATTGAAAGAGAAGTAACACCTACTTCTCCTCCTATGGTACTTTTCGCAAGACCTTTCGCAGGGTAGGGCCCAAGAGGCCAGCCATACCTTCAACAGCAGCCAGTACAGCAGGGACAACTAGCCCTGAATGTACCCACATATGGATCAAGAGGCCTACAAGCACATGGTGTTCCTCTAAACCCTGTGTTTGTCTCCCCGGTAGTGGTTCAACTAACACAAAATATGGTTACAAGGAATCAAATTGCTGATATAGTTAGAGAAATGTGTGGACCTATGGTTCGGGGGGTCCAGACACCAGTATATAGAAAATCTTACCCAGAGTGGGTAAATAGGGTACACGAGTATCCTAAGGGGTTTAAAATACCAGACTTTGCCCTTTTTTTATAGTAATGGAAATCAGTCCACAGTAGAACACATTGCTAGGCTTATAAGCCAGTGTCGTGAGTTTGTTAATAATGATTATATCAAACTGAGACTTTTTCCAAGTTCTCTAACTGGAGTAGCCTTCGTATGGTACATAAACCTTACACCTGGCTCTATCCAAACTTGGCAGCAAATGGAGGAAGTTTTTCATGCCTAATTTTTCCAAACAGAACTTGAAGTTTCTATAGCAAACTTGGCAAGATTGAACCAAAGGCCTGATGAGAAGGCTGTTCAGTTTATTGCCAGATTTAAAAGGGCACGGAACAAATGTAGGGTCATGCTACTAGAGCCTGAATTTGTAAGATTGGCTCAGAATGGCTTAAAATTTAGGCTTTGAAAGAAGCTTGATTTAACTGAGTTTCGAGACTTAATAGAATTAACCTATAAATTTTCTAGATATGAACTTTACTCGAGGAAAAATAAGATTGAAATAATGCATCATATAAGACCTACTATAGGGTCCCTAATTATGAAATTGATACAGTAGAGATAGTAGGAAAAGAACCTATGACTTGTGAGGCATTAATTCAGAAGGATAGTACAATAGACCAGCAGTTTAAAAAGAAAGACCTGCATAAGAAGTATTCTTTTGACTTAACAAAAGTAGATAACATTTTTGATCATTTGCTTGCAGTAAATTTCCTAAAGTTACCAAAGGGAGTCAAAATTCCTACTCTTAAAGAACTTAAAGGAAAACTATACTGTAAATGGCACAATTCTTGGTCTCATTCAACTAAAAACTATATTGTTCTTCCGAGACAGGATCCAAGAACAGATTCGGAAGGGGAGTCTAAAGTTTCCAGCCAAGTCAGAGAAAGCTATAGGAATTGACACCAACCCATTTCCAGAAATTGGAGAGGCTACAGCCAATGTTGGCATGCTAGATTCCCAAAACCTATCCCTAAAAGAATTGGAGGAAGTCATTGTGCAGATGCTTGTGGCTAGCCAGACTGCTTTCAGGAAGAACAAAAAAAGTTCACCAACTGATGGACAAAGCCCTGCAGGCATAAAAGAAAGCTTTAGTGAAGAGATGTTGGATGATGACTCTCTTGAAGCTGCTATAATGCAGAGGATGTGCCCCAGGTGTAGGATGTGCTATAAGTGGTTGAAAGGGCTCTCAGTTGATAGTAAGCAGCATTACAAAGAGGTGCAGAAGGACCAAAAAACCAGCATCCATAACAAGAGGCCATACCCAACTGGCCCCAGACAGTATTCGTCCTTCGTAACCCTACCAAACACCAGGATGCAGTCAAAGGGAAAGAGGCCTCTGTATGAAACTAGGTCACCTAATTATTACGAAGTAGACAGTCAGCTGCAAAGGAGGCATGTATTTAGTATAAGGCATGGGACTAGAACTAATAATTGGCCCCCAAAGACTACTTCAAAGAGTGGGGCAATAGATTCAGCAGCCAAACTAGTGGGCTCATGGGTCCCAGGAGTTATAGATTTGTTTGTCATGTAGAATAAGCCTAAGGAAATGTCAACTAAAAAAAAAAAGGGTTTTGGAGACCAGGGAAGAATGATCAAACCTCCATTGGCGGCTCCAAACAACTGAGTGTTATTAAAGAATCCAAAAACAAAAGAGCCAGATGTGGTTCCTATAATTTCTAGGTCTCAAAGAAGGAAGATCCAACGAAGATGCACCCAATATCAGAAGGATTTGAAAGAAAATGGAGAGAGCACTTCAATGGCACAAGCAAAGGATCAAACAGATAGAGGGATTGGTTCAAAGCCTGTTCCCAAGATCAAGAGGAGTGCCAGCATAGAGCAGTTGGCTAAAGGTCATGCTAAACTAAGGGCCAAAGAAAAATTTAGTTCAGCAGGCCTCGAGAAAGCTGTAATGAAAAGTGACGATGAAACGGATGAAGGGATTGAACTAGGTCAAGAGAGAACATTGGCTGAAAATGGAGGATTTGAGGCTTTCATGGCTGAGCAAACCTTTTTGGTTAACAAGCCAATGGAGGTAAATCACTAACAGGCTGTTTCAAAGGAGCCTGCTAACACAAAGGTACTAGAGTGCAGCATGGAGGATGCTTCCGAAATAACTGAACAAGTTAGTTTAGAAAAGAAACAAGTATAGCCAACAGTTCAGTTTGGCTCATTTCCTCTAGTGTCAATAAACATGGTATATATACTGCCACAAGAGTTCCAGACTGAAGATGGAAACCAAGAAGGTCAAGAAGATGGCCCTATTCCAGTTTCTAGTAAAGATTCACAGGTTAACATGATTCAAGATGAGTCTAAAGTGGCCACACCAATGAAAATTGAAGATAAAAGTGAGGAGGTGAGTATTAATCTCTCGTCTCCTTTCGAGTACCTTACAATATCTATGACGCAACATGTTAAGCCTTTGTATATCAAGGCTTATTTCGATAGAACACAAATGAACAGGGTGTTAGTGGATAATGGGGCAGCAGTGAACCTACTTCCGAAGTCCTCTTTGAAGAAACTAGGAAAAAGAAACTCCAGATTAATCCCAACCAGCACAAACATTGTTGGCTTCGCTGGGGATAAGCAGATGGCTTAGGGCATCCTGCCTGTCAACTTGAGTGTGGGAACCAGAGATTGCATGACAGCATTCTTTATTATAGATAGTAATGCCAAATATAATGCTTTACTTGGCAGGGATTGGATCCACACCAACAAATGTGTGCCTTATTCTCTATATCAGAAAATAATGATGGCCCTATGCAATGGAGAGACAGAGGAGATCAACGCAGACCCTCAACCCTTTATCGCTTGTGCTGATTTTGCAGAGGCCAAGTTATATACTTGAAATAGTGACACCACTCAGTACATTGAGGAAACCTGATGGAACAGCTGAAGTGATGACTAGTGATGAAGTCGCACACTTGAAGCATTTAGTGCGAGAGGGTGCTGATGAAGAGTTTGTCGCCAAAGATGACAATGATGCCTGGTTGTAGGCAAAAAGATAAGACCTAAGAAGCCAGACCCTTGGCCTTAGTCAAGTTTTTAGCATTGGACATAAAGTCAATAGTCCAGAAAGTTCAGGAACAAGAGAGGGAATGTCCATGGTGTTTGGCTGTAATAAGGAGCAACAAAAGGTCAGGCCTTTGACCCTTAATAAGTATTGTGCATTGGACATCGAAACAAAAGTCCAGGAAATACAGGAAGAAAAAGTCTTATGGACAGATTTTGTCTATAAGGAAGAAGGCAAAGATGTTGAACTAGAGAAGGTGGGAGCAAAATAAAATGAAAAAGTTACTTCGAAGGCAGAAGAAGTCAAAGGAGAAGCATTAGTAAGTGCTCAAGTACAAGAGCCGTTGGAAGAAGTCAATTTAGGGGAAGGCTCTGCACAACAATCCATTTATATCAGTGCTTGGTTAAGTCCTATTGACAGGAACCAATTCTCGATAGTCCTAAAGTAATATAAGGATTGTTTTGCGTGGTCTTATAATGAATTTCCAAGATTAGATAGGTCATTAGTGGAACATAGGTTCCTTATGATGCCTAACTTCAAACCACACAAACAGAAACTAAGACAGATGAGCATTGAAGTGGTTTAGAAAGTGAATGAGAAGATTCTCAAACTCCTACATGTATAGTAGAGATGAGTGGTTTGTTCATCAATTTCAACTTTCAACATGTATGCAAAGTAAAATAGGAGAAAATTTGCATACCGTGGAGGCGTCGGTTAATACATGCTCCATGGGCTCTTGCAGTAAAGTGTTCTCACCTAGCCCTAGGATGAGGCCCTCAAATCTCAAGATGCCGCCTGGGGGTGGCACATGTGTACGCGGCTGGTATGTAGCCGCATCAAAGGGCCTCTCGGCAAGGGAATGCAATGCAACCTCCTCTACCTCCATGTCTGCACCAAGGGCAGCACCAATACCTACGGCGAGGTCGGGAATAGGTACTTCATCGCTAGCCATAGAGAGGAGATGAAAAAAAGTGAGTGGTTGGGGCTCCATTAGAACAACCAGGTATGTTGAATGGTTGTCTAACATTGTACCTATAGTTAAAAAGAATGGCAAGGTGAGGGTATGCATCGATTTTAGAAATCTAAATCTGGCAACTCCAAAAGATGAATACCCATGCCTATAGTGGATCTATTAGTAGACAGTTCAGCAGTGCACAGGATTTTGTCTATGATGGATGGACATTCTGATTACAACCAGATCTACATTGTAGAGGAGGATGTCTACAAGACAGTATTCAGGTGTCCTTGGAGCATTAGCACATTTGAATGGATAAAAATGCCATTTGGTCTAAAGAATACTAGGGCAACATATCAGAGGGCAATAAATATTATCTTTCATGATCTTATTGGAGGATACCTAGAGTGTTACATTAATGATATTGTTGTAAAGTTCAGTCTACGGAGGAACACTTGGTTCACTTGGTAGCAGCTTTCGAAAGAATGAGAAAGTTCAAGTTAAAGTTTAATCCTCTCAAACGTACTTTTGGTGTATCAGCTAGAAACTTCTTGGGGTATGTTGTGCACAAGAAGGGAATACAGATTGGTTAGAATAAAGTCAAAGCCATCATTGAGGCCAAACCTCCATCAAGTAAGAAAGAAGTACAAAAGTTCCTTAGTCAGGTTAATTTTCTTTGAAAATTTATTTCTAACACTGCAGGGAAAACTAAAGTATTTTCTTCTTTGTTAAAGTTGAAAGATGAAGAGAAGTTTGTATGGACGACAGAGCATCAAGCTACTTTCGAAGGAATTAAAGCCTACATAGCTAAGCCTCTAGTGTTGATGCCACTAAGGAGTGATAAGCCGTTGAAGTTATACATTGCTGTAATAGAAGATTCATTGGGAATTTTCCTAGCACAGGACAATGAAGAAGGCAATGAACAAGCAGTTTATTACCTTAGTAGGTTTTAAATTTTTGTAAATGTAAATACTCAGTTGTAGAAAAGCTGTGCCTTGCATTGTACTTTACAACAATGAAATTAAGATATTATCTTTTGCTTACTGTTGTCTTGGTAATTACAACCACAGACTTAGTTAAGTACATGTTATCTAGACCTATGTTGAGAGGAATAATTGGCAAATGAATATTAGTTTTATTAGAATTTTATCTAGAATATGTCCCCTTAAAAGGCAGTAAAAAGACAAGTTTTGGCTAACTTTTTGGCAGGTCATCCATGCCAAACAAAAAGTCAGGAGATAATGGACCTTGGTATAATCAATGTTGAGCCATAACAAATGTGGTTCGATGGATCAAAAGCCAACGGTTTGGTTGGAATTGGTGTTATAATTAAATCACCACAGGGGGTGGAAACCACACATGGTTTCAGAGTGGATGAAACTACTTGTTCCAATAATCAAGCTAAATATGAAGATTTAATAATGGGACTTGAGATACTTATTGTATTACAAGCTTATGCAGCTGATATATTTGGAGATTCTCAATTGGTAATCAACCAAGTAAAAAGAATTTTCAAGTGTCAAAGTGCAAGCATGTTGCCATATTTTATTGTCGCACTGTATTTGTTTTGTCTGTTTCGGATAACCAATGTGAATTATATCCCAAAATTTATGAACCATAAGGCCAATGATGTGGCCCAACAGGCTTCGAATTTCAGAAGAAAGGGAAATACCCAAGTGGATATAAGCCAATCAACATACCAGAAGTTAATACCACTCTTGGCTAAAAGGGGTATCATGGTAGAAGTTAACCCGAATAACTTAGAAGAGCATGATTGGAGACATCCAATCATTCAATATTTAATTGGCCCATCTTCGAAAGCCAGCAAGAAAATTAAATTACAGTCTAGCAATATGTAGTGTATAACAATGCTCTTTACAAAAGAGAAGCAGATGGGTTGTTGTTGGAATGTTTAGAGCCAAAGGAAGCATTGACTGCTATGACTGAGGTCCATGAAGGTATTTGTGGTGCTCATCAGCTTGGCGTGAAGATGAGATGGTTGCTTCGAAGACATTTCTACTATTGGCCAACCATCCTAAAGGATTGCATAGAGTATGCAAAAGAATGTCAGGCATGCCTGAAACATGGCATGATAAGACATGTTCTGATAGCTGATTTGCATGCAGTAGTGAAGCCATGACCATTTAGAGGATGAGTAATGGATATGATAGGGAAAATATATCCACCTTCATTGAAGCAATATTGTTTCACTCTAGTGGCTATAGATTGCTTCACTAAATGGGTCGAAGCTAAGCCTTATAAGGCTGTGGCTCAGACTGAAGTTATTGGATTTATCAAGGAATTGATTCATAGGTTTGGCATCCCACATACCATAATTGTAGATAATGGGACTGTTTTTGATGGAAAAATGGTAAAATTTTTCGCAGTAGAGTTTGAAATTAGCCTTGTTAATTCCACCCCTTATTATGCACAAACAAATGGTCAGACTGAGTAATCTAACAAATCCTTAAAAAGGGGGATACAAACAGTTGTGGAAGACAATCCTAAGGATTGGCATAACTTATTATTAGATGTGTTGTGGGCCTATAGAACTTCTCCAAAGTCAAGTACATAAATCACTCCTTATGCCTTAGTATATGGACATGATGCACCGTTGCTTGTGGAAATTAATATTAAATCCTTAAAGGTAAAATACCAGGACCAATTAACTTCTGAGTAGTGCCATCAAAGCATGTTCTTGGAATTAGAAAATGTGGATGATGCTAGAATTTTGGCATTAAATAGTATTATTTTCCAAAAGAAGAAGGCAGTCAAAAACTATAATAAGAAGGTCAAACATATTAGCTTTTATGATGGTGATTTGGTATGGAAGACAATACTTCGAATAAGAATTACAAGCCATAAGTTTGGCTAATGGTCGCCTAATTGAGAAAGACTATATCAAATTCATAGAGTCTTGCTTGGGGGAGCATACCATCTGAGAAATCTGAATAGATATGTGCATCCCAAGAAAATTAATAACAGATATTTGAAGCCTTATTATCCAACTGCGTGGGAGACATAAGGAGTGTAGAAAGTACTAAATAATAAAATGATAGAGCATGATGCACCCACATAGATAGTAAAAGGGTTTTCATTTTGTAAAGAATTAAGTACATGTAGCCACAAATTGGCCCAGAAATCAATACAGTGTTTCAATTGTTTTCTTACAATTGATTCTCTACTTCTAAGGGATGAGAACAACTGAATGACTGTAGCTATGTCTTGTTTTTTGTCAGCCAGCCATTGATTAGTAATTTTTAACTTACTGACATTTCGATCCAAAGTTAGGTTAATTGTTGCTAGCTCCTCTTCTAGTTGAGCTTTCTTCTTCAATAGTTGGGATCGGAATTGGGATGCATATGAGTATTGTCCTTTCAATTCAAACACTTCAGCATGGATGTGGGATACAAAGTTCTTATCCTTTAGTAGTTTTTCTTCTGCAGCCTTAGCCATTCGACATATATTGATATAAAAGTCTATGATGGCTGCCGCCTGCAATAGGTGGCTTGAAAAAGCCAGATTAGATTGCTCGAAGGCCTGACAACATTTAAGGAAACGATCCTTGATGATAGGCCTCTGCAAACTTCAAATGAAATCCTTGAAAATGTTTTCAGTAAATCCAAGCAAGTGCTCAAGTCCATTTGAGGTAAAGAGGCTTCAGTAGCAGTAGAGGAGCTCCAAAAAATCTCTAGTAAGGAATCAACAAGGGTCAATGGCTCAGTCTCACTGCTTGGTACCCGAGCTGGTGAAGAGATGCCAAACAAGCTGGCTAGCTGAGCTTCGAAGATGTCTATCTCCTCCTCTGACATTATTAGTACAGAGGGATTGCTGGTTGAAGGAAGAGATGGAAGCATGAGAATAGGTAAAGGGGTAGAAGTTTCCCTTGCAGAGTCAATAGTCCTGGCTACCAGCAAGTCTAAAGAAGAGGGATTGGAGCTGGATGGTTGAAAGAAAATTGGTGAGCCACCAGTATCTTCCTTGCGAGTACCAGTTATCACTGAAGATGAAGTGACCACTAGAATTCTCTTAAGTGATACAGGAGCAACCATGATTATGGGAGAAGTAAAATGAGAAGACAGGAAAGATAGATGGGGCAAGTATGGTGTTAAGTCTGGGCATAGAGAATGTGGAATGCTTTGCTTTAAAAAAGAAGACATGGAGGATATAGAGCTAGGAAGTGGAAGTACCATCTGAATAGGCTCTATAATCATTGGCACTTCAGTATAAGCCTTCCTTGTTCCTTTTTAGACTAATGAGGCCAATGTCGAAGGAGAAATGACTGTTGTTGCATAAATAGAAAAATAGAAAGAAAATGTTAATTCTTTTTGTTAAGTCTTGAGAGGGAATCAAAAGGAGTTAAGCGAGAAATTATCAGCCTCAAAGGTTGTATTGGTAATGATTGGAGAGCTGCGAAGGGCATAGAGCTCAACAGTTTGTTTTTTCCTTGTAGCCTTCCTTTGTAGCACATTAGTAGTAGCAGCTTCATCCTTTAGTATTTGTTGCTGCCTCCTATTTTTAGACCTCTGAAATACGATAATTTCTTTGGAATGTTCTTCTTCTACGGCCTTAGCAACTGCCTCGTGAATAGGATCACTAACAAAGTCAAGAAGAGAAACTGTTATTTTCTTCCTCCTCTTCAATGGTGTTTATTTCTCTTTCTCTACTTCTTCCTCTTCTATAGGAGCCTCAGGTATCTCCTCTTTAGGATGGTCAGAAGGAGAAACTGCTATTTTCTTCATCATTTTCAATGTTGTTTCTTTCTCTTTCTCTGTTTCTTCCTCTTCTATGGGAACCTCAGGTGTCTCATCTTCAGGATCAAGCAGAAGTTTTCTTTTCCTCTGTTGTTGCTGCTTGCCTTTG
Source organism: Camellia sinensis (assembly GCF_055761805.1). Taxonomy (NCBI): domain Eukaryota; kingdom Viridiplantae; phylum Streptophyta; class Magnoliopsida; order Ericales; family Theaceae; genus Camellia; species Camellia sinensis. Next base: position 211,789,293 of record NC_138963.1, on the reverse strand, counting down.
AGGATATTCAAGGCTTGAACTCTATGAGGAAAGTCCTCTTGTGAGGCTCCTACACCAAAGAGATGCTATAAATAACTAAGTAAGGCATCATAAAGAGAAGAAAAAAAAGGGAGGTAGCAGTGCACACCTTTCTTCGAAGCAGCTCTAGTAACTCTAGGAAGAGGAGATGGGGCAGCAGGAATAGTCCTTGTGGCAGTAGAAATAGGAGCTGGAATAGTAGGGGCAGTAGAGGACGTAATGATCCTAGTCCCCTTGGACTTGGCCTGAGGCACATCTAGTCCCACTAACAAATCTTGAGGAGGGATGGCCAAGTGCACCTTCATATTGGCCGTCCACCAATTCTGGTATCTTTTCAATGTATTGCTTTGAGGAATGAAGGGTAAGTATTCAAAATCAATCAAGTCTTGGATCAATTTGGAGGTTACTTCCTCTAGTCTGGACTTTGGAACCTTCAGTTCTCTGTTTACAAGATTTGAGTTAGATTGGCTGCAGAGAAGGATATGAATTGCCTGAGTGAATCCAAATTGCCTAGCAAATTGGGTAGGGCAGTAGGGCTCAGAAATACACTTATAAGCTCTAGCATTTATAGTGCCAATTAAAAGCTCCCTCAGAATTAGAATGGAAGCCCACATATCTCTGTGTTGAGGCCTAGAGTAGGACTTGTCACCCAAAAAGGCCCACAGCCAGGCTGGTCTAATGTTGGCTTCGAAGAGACAGAAAAAGAGGCTAGAAGGGAAAACTCCCTGAAAGTCGATGGAAAAAAGAAAAGTAAAAGACAAAATTAGAAGGGTAATGAGAGATCCTGGCAAACTTCATGTCGTAAGAAGTAGGGTCTGGTGATAGAAATCTTAGGCATTTAGAGTACAAGTTAGTGAAGTATGCAAAAAGCCAGAGTTGGAGTATCTAAAATGGGCCTCCTTGATTGGCATTCATGGGTTTTTCACAAAATTGGGAGCAAATTCTGTAGACATGACCCAAAACATATAAAACTAAAGCTACCTTTTTATGCAAAACAAAAACTTTGGTGAGAAGGGCAAACTCAAGCATAATCCTTTGAGAAGAGGTACAAAAGAGGAATTTACAAAGCCAATATAATAAAAAAGAAAAGAGTTCCCTATCAGTTACATGACCTTCCCTTTTGTTCTCAAATTTGACAAAGTCACTATAGGATGAGTTTAGAGGAGGAATTGAAAAAGAGACGTTAAGGTCAAGATAGTCTGGACCAAAGGGAGTGCCAGGAGGGGATAACCCTAAAAGATGGCAGATGTCAAGGACAGTAGAGGCCATCATACCACATCTAAATTGGAAGAGATTAAAAACAGAGTTCCAAAAACAAAGAGCAGCAGGTATTAAAAATGGATCCTCCGAAATAGTGAACTGGATAGTTGAAGGGCATCGAAGAGGCAAAGTTCTTGGAGATCCAATGACCTGGCAGGAATAACTCGATCGTACCTTTCCTCCCATTATGGCCTTATTGTGAGCCAGCAGCAATGGGGTTGGTTCATCCTCTAGTTTCTCCAATCAAGACCACCTTCGTAGAGGAGGTAGTGATTCTCTAAACGTGAGTATAAAGTAGGAAACTGAGCAAGGGCCTCCTTAAAAATGGGCCCAGGCACATATTCCCGTTGCTTGTGACGACAGGGAATGAAAATGCGCCTATTAATAGCATTTTGCTCGCCAGCTTTGTACTTCTCATATTCTTCAATGACAACCTTCTTCAAAGCTACGGATGGACTCCACGCTCCACAATTGGTACTTTCAAGGAGGAAGAAGCCATTAGCAGAAGTTTTCAAAGGAAAAAGCTGAGGAAAAGAGTAAAGAGGAAGAGAGAGCAATAGAAATAGAGGGTTTGTGTTTTGGGCGAGTAAGTAAGTTAAAAGCACGAAGAGAAAGATTTTTTTTTAAAAAAATCTTTATGTTCGAAAGATGTCCAATCAGTTTAAATGGGTAAAAAGACTCGAGATAATTGTTTGATTGATTTTGGAACCCATATGAGTTTAAACCTTTGTCTTAAAATTCAAACGAGTCCTAAAAGTATAACATGAAAAGTTTCTCTCAAAGGTGATTGTTTGGGAGGGAAACATATCTCAAACACTCAGATTGGCTTCGAAAACAGATATCTCAAACACTCAGATTTGGCTTCGAAGCCAGGATTTGGCTCCAAAGCCAGATGTCAAACATCCAGCTAGGGCTTTGAGAGCAGGTAGTTGACTTCGAAGCACATTTTATGCCCAAGAATGCAAGAATGTTTAGGTTTGATCTGTTTCGAAGGGACTTGCTCTTAGGTTTTTTGTAAAAGATAAAATCCTTTGAAGTGAACTTTGAAGTATTTTGTAGCTGGATTTGATTATTATTTAATGTTTTAGATTTCAAAGTTGCAAAGCCAGTACCAAGTTAAGTAAAGGATCAAAATCCAAAAAGACTTACCTAAATATGAAAAATTCCTTTTGGGATTTTCTGTCAAAATAAACCCTTTTTTGGGAAGCAACATTATTACTTTTAAAAGTAGTTTCATACTTCGAAGCACTTAAAAGTAACTTTGATACAAAGGTTGGTTAATTCAAAGCTGTTAGATTATGTTGACCATGCGATTGGAATGAGAAGACCTAAGGCAAAATTGTCAATTGTAATCCATACTTTGGAGATGTTCAAATCAGGCTTTGAAGCAAAAATTGGTTAATTCAAAGCTCTAATTTTATTTGAATTGTGTGAATAAAATGGTCACAAGCATACAATTGGAACATAAAACTAGATCATGCTAAATAGGGAAAGAAAACCCCTAGTTTTATTGATATGTAAGTAATTACATTAGAAATGCCTACTTGGCTACGAATTCAATTTCATAATAATAGGGAATATAAAAAGTATCAAGTTCATTAAATTTAACCTAACTATGTTCAATGAACTTATATTCTTTCTTTATTCTATTTTCTATCCTATCAAAGTTAGGTTGTTGCAGCTGGTATGCTCTTATTTAGTGAAAAAGTTGTTCAGCTTTCACCTTGAACTCTGTCTCTTTCAAGCCTTGCTCCATCTCGTCCATAGTTAAATCATCCCAGTATAATGAATCCTTATTCTTGAAGTCATCATATTCTTCAAAAAGGTTCTGTACTTCGTGCTGAGTTTGAATTCGATTGGCTGTGATTTTATCCAAAGAGTCACTGGTAGCTAAAGAAATTTTGTACCAATGAAGAAGGAGTGGAAGTTGATCCGAAAAAGCTTGAAGCTCTATCTGGGTAATGGGGTTGAGAACATGACCCGGAGTCATAACATCACAGGCCCATTGGAAGGCCCATTGGAAGTTCTTAAGAAGAATCTCATCTCCAAGAACATTGAAAGGCAAGTGAGACAAGGCGGCAAGCAGAAGCTGAGCTTTGTATCACTCAAAAGCAGTTAGAAGAGCTGGAGGTTGGTAAGAAGGAAAACATCGATTCTCGAAAAGTGTAAGTCTTAATTCCTCAATCCAATGAGGATTCTGAGAAAGATGAGGTGTAGAGGGATCCATTCCGAAGGAAGAGGGGAACTGGGGGTCATTCACGCATTCGAGCTAGTCAGAAGAGCAAAGTTTTGCCTTCTTAGCCAAGAATGACGGATTATATTCATGTGCTTCGTCTGGATAAGGAGTTTCTCGCAATATTTTCGTTGGCATGAAATACGTGTTCCACGCTACAAGCAAGTTGTCTTCTAGACTGCGTCTGTGATCAATGGGTACATAGAGGTAAACCACTGAGCTCTGAGCAGAATAAGGAACATAAAGGGGATCATTGAATTCAACAAATCGATGATGAATTTGCTCTCTTAATTGGGGTTTTTCAGGTTTTGACCAACTTTCCTAGCCAGTTGGCTTGGAGGAAGAATAAGCAGTTTGGTCCCATGCGGAGAGTGGTGGGGCAGAAGAGGAGCTTTTAAGATCCATTTCTGTAAATGCTTGGTCCAAAGGTTTGTAGTTGGCAGATTCTTGGTCTAAAGGTTAGTAAGTTGCAAAAATTTCCATGGCTTGTATAAATGGAAGCAGATAGGTGTAGCCAATAAATGTATTAAGATTCTTTCGAGGCCTGCAATCATCTTCCAAAGACTTCTCGTATGCTCGATCAATGTAAGAGAATGTGTGATTGGCCACTGGGGATGTACCAGTCTTTTCGTCTACTCAAAGAATGGAAGTGCAAAGCACAAGGATTTAATGATGTTCACTGCTTCATTATTCAAAAAGCCATTATACTTCCAGAATATACAGAGTCCATGCACGTCCAAGGACGTGCGTAGATTGTTCTAGTCCACTAATATCACCAAGTATTGGGTATATTAGTGCAGGGGGTAATGTTGGCTATATAAATTGTAAAAGCCAATCGTAGAGTGACACGTGGTATACAAAGGGCAATTTGGAAAATTAAAGCAAGTTTCCAATCAAAGACAGACACGTGGTAGTTCATATTAGTAGTATCGGATCTGCGTGGCATCTGAATAGTCAAGAGGCGCGAGATGACATAGCCTAATGGTTATCTAAATTCAAATTCAAATTCAGAAGGAAAGCCTAATTGCAAAAGAGGCGTAGTGGGAGCTAATTGAGTGAAGCCATGACTAGAGATCGTGGAAATGTATTTCGACGATTAGAAGGCCACTTCAACGATTATCACTAAAAAGTATAAATAGCAGAGAGGGCTAAATAGAAGGGACCCAGACTCAGATCTAGAAACCAGTCATTTACTTAATATTTTCTTTCCAGTTTTTTACATTTCCAGTTCTTTACATTTTCAGTACTTTAATTCCTGTACTGCACTTCATTTCTTAGGAGTAGTTTTTCAGTAGTTTGTTGCTGTGAATCTTGTCGAGGCTGGATTATTGTAACTTCATTGTAAATTTTCATTTGCTTAATGAAATTTGATTGCTGAATTATATTTACTTGTTACTATTCCTAATTTTCTCTTAAACAAGTCACTAGTAAAAGTTCTCTTCATCGAGGTTGAAAAAACTTCAACACAATCGCTTGATAATTGGTTGGCAATTATAAAATCTGTAAGGACTAATTGATCCTTGCTAGCACGATTAAATTTACATTATTAACTTTAGAAAGACAAAAAGGCCAACAAGTTTATAATAGTGTATATTGATACTTATATTTAATATTTACAAATTGAATTAGAATTAAGTAAGTTTTATATGATTTAAATTTTAATCTACATTTTGAGAGACATTTAAATTTTTAAGTAATAGCAAATGAACAATTATTATCACTTAATTGATGCTGAATCATATTATCAAACATCCCATAATCCATGACTAATTTTCTCTACAAAAAATTGCACCAAATAATGTCTAAATGTTCCCAATACTAATTAATTTCAAACGTTAAATATTTATTAATTAAAGTAATTTGCTCTCATATTCTTGTGTAATTTGCCTTAACGACAGAACCTTTAACTTCTAATGTTACAAGATACTTAGGCCTCGTTTGGTAAGTAGTGCCTCGTTTGGTAAGTAGTGATTTTTACTAAAATGTCAAAAAATTATCCAAAAAAATCAAAAATCCAACCACTTATAGTAAAAAGTCAAAGATTTCATATTCTTTCTACTTTTTGTATATTTTTTCATAAAAAATAAAAAAGTCATCTAAAACATATTAATTTTTTTTATATCATATTTTAGTAAAAAAGTTAAAAAATTATTAAAAAAACCTATTTCCAAATGAGATCTTAATAGAAATCCAAGAATCCTGAGTATAATTTATACATAAAGATAAAAGGCTTCTTTTGGAAAGATGACTAAAAGTTAAAATTAACTTTTAGTCTATTTTATACCACATCATCTATTTATTTTTTTTATATATTTTTTCAAAAAAATAAAAAATAAAAAAAATCAACTTTTAATTAATTTTCCAAAACAACTCAAAATAATAATGTTAAGCCCATATAATAAATTGTCACAAATACAAAGGGTTTACATTTTGGAATAAATCTAAGCCTAGCGTTAAGACTTCTGGTGTTCGAGTGTAAATAAAGTGCACACTAATTAGGTATTAACATTGTATAATGCATTTAATAGTAATTAACCATCTTAAATAGTCATGGACTAAGTACTCCACCTCAAGGCGTGCATATTATCTAATTGGCTGCGTGCATATCATCTAATTGTTTTACTGAAAATTATTTCGTGATGTTATATGTATTAATTAATATATCAATTAATGTATTAATATATATTATAATATTATTTTTGATCATATTTTTTATACAAATTATAAGGACAAATTACATATACACCCCTCCAGGTTTGACAAAATTACAGATACCCCCCTGAGGTTTGAGAAATTACGAATTCCCCCCTGAATGCTATATTTGCATAAGAAATTAGGGGGTAATTTGTTATGAAATATAAACCTCAGGGGGTAAATTGTTATGAAAATACAAACCTCAGGGGGCGGGATGTAATTTCCGAAACCTCAGGGGGTATCTGTAATTTAACCAAACCTGGAGGGGTGTATATGTAATTTGCCCAAATTATAAACATTTAATTTTTTTAAAATTATATCATATTATCTATTAATATATTAATTAATTTAAATAATATTAAAAATATTTATTAAATAAATGACTAAATATCTTAATTAAATAATATTAAAAATATTTATTAAATAAATGACTAAACATCTTAGGTAAATGTAAGGTGCACGAATGACCAAACGTATAACATTACAAAGCTACCCACCTTAATGCATGATAATATTAACATTACTTTAACAGTCCTAATCTGTACAAGGATTCAAAATTAAATACTATTATATTAATTAGATTCAAAAGCACTCAAACCTCATTATCATAATCTTTATCTCAAACCAATTGTCTCTCAAATGTTAAAGTACAATATTTTATTTCAATTACTTTTTTTGAATTTTTTTTTTTAAATATAGAATTTACCAACTCTACCCACCTTCACCTGTTTCTCATGTATTTGTCTGTTATTTTATTTTTTTTTGTTTTCATTGTCTTCTATTTCTCTCTCTACTATGCAGTGTTCTTTCATCTCTGAAGAAAGAGATTGATCTGTTTCTCTCTCTAACAGTTCAAGAGACAAACATCTCTGCCTGAAGAAGCAGAGAAGAGCCAAGTAGTCCATAAAAACTCTCAGATTGCAAGAGACCTGGTTGATAACGACAATCCTTCGAATCACAGCGACTCATTTGGAGAGAGAGAGAGGGGCAAAAGTGTTTCACTTTCTCTCTCAATATTTATATACCCACATACTTGAAATGCGGGGAAGCCTGCGATTTTTCTGGGTAGTGGAGCCGATCGGAAAATCGCCGGTGATTTGATGGAATCGATGTTGGTTTTGTTGAACACATTGCTTGATGGAGTTGAAGATTCGGTGTAGTCGATGCGTTGTGTCTTCGAAACCTAGGTTGTTTCGGACCAAGCTTCGATTCGCCGTTGTTGTTTTTGAGGTAAGATTTCTCTTTCACAGTAGCTTTTTCTGTTGAAAATGGAGATTTAGGGTTTTGGTTTTTTAATTTTTTAATTTTTTTTTCCTAACCGAATGCTGTGAAATTAAGCTGGGAACAGAGGGTTTTTTGGTTCTGTTTGGTTGCTTAGAAATTGCGGGATTGAGAAAAGAAAATTTGGGAGTCTTGAGACTGACACTCTTAAACATCATTCAATTAAGCACTGTGATTTAGGGTTTTGTTATTGGAGCAATTGTGGTCAGAAATTGGAAGTAGTTGTTGAAGATTTTGTTCTGAAGTTTCTAAATTTTTGCTAATTTCTTTTTTTTATTTATCTTCTCTCGTTCTCTTTCCTTTTCCATTATTCTTGTCTTCATTTCTGGTATTGTTTTCATGCACTGTTCATAAGTTACTTAAGAAAGCAAGCTACGGCTGAAAAGTTCACACTTTTTTTTTTTTGCTTTTATGGGTTAGAATTTTATCAAGATCCGTATGTGTGCACGTATTTACACTTTATGTGTATGCTTTCCCATGGATTTGGGGCTATTGAGCCGATGATGGTTGGTTGGGTGGAAAGTATTTTTGGATCAATCCTACAATATTTAATCGAGCTCAAGACTGTTTATGGGGTTCAAAGATTGCTTCTTTGGTTTGGTAGAAGCAGAATAAGTGTTGTCATTACAGATCTCTTGCTTTTGCAATGTCAAAACTTAAATTGGGGATTCTACTTTGTGCTTGTCCAACATTTGGGCCAAGAAAAACTGTAATTCAACTCTTATATATATATGTATATATATATTGATTTCTTTTCCTGTTTGTTCATTTTCTCTCCCAATGTTTCAGATTGTATTGATATTGCTATGGTTGGAAGCTACTTGTGCAAAATCCCAAGAACACCAATTGTGGCAAGGAACAGAAAAGGGTGATGAAAACATTATATCCCATTCCTGCATTCATGATGAAATACTTGAACAAAGGAGGCGGCCAGGTCGCAAGGTGTATTCTGTTACTCCACAGGTTTATGAGGGGTCTGGTATCTCAAAAACCCTTCACCGCAAGGGGAGGGCATTACTTGGAATTTCCAAATCTCTGGAGCAACAAAATGATGTAAAGCAACCTATTAGAATTTATTTAAATTATGATGCTGTCGGCCACTCAACTGATAGAGATTGTCGAAATGTTGGTGACATCGTCAAGGCAAGTGTAATCAACCTATTTGTAACTTCTGTCTTGTACATGGGTTGTGGCTGTGGAACTAATGTTGAAGTTTTGCTTTTTGTTTTTCATCAATTAGCTAGGGGAGCCTCCTCTAAATTCCAATCGTGGTGTGCCGTCTTGCAATCCTCATGGTGATCCTCCAATTTTTGGTGACTGCTGGTATAATTGCACTTCAGATGATATATCTCGGGATGACAAAAGGCATCGCCTTCGAAAGGTATCATTTGTTACATTGTTTAGTGCTTCTATTTTGAGTTTTTCAGCTATATGTTGCTCTGCTCCATAACTGACCTTTTATACCCAATGAAGATGGCATTTCACATCACCCGTATCTTTCATAACCCGGAAGATATTCTAATTTTTGCAAGTAGCTTAATACAGGCTCTAGGGCAGACAGCAGACTGGTTCAAAAGAGCCTTGGCTGTTGAGCCTGTGAAAGGGAATTTGCGGTTGAGCGGATATTCTGCATGTGGACAAGATGGAGGCGTACAACTTCCACGGGAATATGTAGAAGGTATATTTGTTGCAACATATGCCAGCCTGCCTTGTCATTTGCACCTTGCAAATTAGTAGTTGGTGGTTATTTTCTTCTTTTTTTCCCCATCAGTATAGTTAAAAGGCAACCTTTCTTTTTGTTTTATTTTCTGTTTTCCAGATGGTGTTGTTGGTGCAGACTTAGTTCTTTTGGTAACTACTAGACCTACAACAGGCAACACCCTAGCATGGGCAGTGGCATGTGAACGGGATCAATGGGGTCGTGCAGTTGCTGGTAATTCTTTATGTAACAATGCTTTCTTGAAGACATTGAACCCTGGCATGTGCCAGATGCTTGTGTTCCAAACTTTGATGTCACTGATCATATGCAGGACATGTGAATGTTGCCCCTCGCCACTTGACTGCCGAAGCAGAAACCTTACTTTCAGCTACGCTCATACATGAGGTGATTCGACTTTTCTTGATGTAAACACTAAGGGTATGAAAGGTCTTTTGTTTTCTTTGATCAATGAGTTTCATTTTGTTCAGGTCATGCATGTTCTTGGATTTGATCCTCATGCCTTTGCACATTTTCGGGATGAGAGGAAAAGAAGACGTAACCAGGTAAATCTGGTTACCGTATAGCATGAGATTCTCTATATGAACTATGACATAAAGAATCTTTTATTAGTATTGTATGGCAGTCTTTTAAATTAGCACGTCTATGGAGATGCAATCTCATTGGCTGCTAATCCCAGCTAAACATGTGGGTTTTGGGATTTGCTAGGATAGTTTGGTCCTCTCTGCCTTAAAATCTGTAGATGAGCTCTGTTCCACTTCCTACTTTATATTGTTATTTATTTATTTATTTTTGTTTAGATTTCTTTCATCAGATGGTGTTAATATTATATGAAATCTTACAGTACATTGCCCCATTGAGCATCCATGTTTAAGCTATTTCAGTATGTCCTCAATATGGACCATACCAGTAGACACGGCACCACTACGATGTCCATGATCTTCATCTAATGACTAATGTGTATTAATGTGTATTCAAGGAGTATAAACCATTCTTCAACATGTTCTTAGCCTTTTCTACGTAATTTGGAAGGAGCTGTATCATTCTATCAGGCTCTCTAACTTAAAAAAAATAAATAAATAAAAAATACGCTATCAGGATCTTTGGAAATCGTGTTTGTGGGTGAATACCATCTAGATCATAGTTGCACGAAGTGGGGTGCCGTAGGAGTTTCCTGCTACTATGATCGAGATGGTCCGATTCACAAAAGATAATAATAAAAACAAGTACACCCAGGACACGTTCCTTTTCTGAATTTTTTTTTAAAAAAATAAGGTTTTCCAGGACACGTTCCTTTTCTGGTCATTCTTAACAGTGGAACCTTACTCAGTTTGCAAATACTTTTTGTGGTAAAAATGTCTCTTGTCCATTCAAGTTTATAGGCACATATACATGGTTGTCTTATTTTACACTTTATTTTGTACCTCAGTTTTATCTATGATTCCATATGTAGGTTACTGAACAAGTCATGGATGATAAACTTGGACGGATGGTTACACGTGTTGTGCTCCCTCGTGTTATTATGCATTCACGCTATCATTATGGGGTACTCGATTACTTCCTGATTTTGTTGGAATTTTCTGCTTATCATTAATGTGTGTGCATGTACCTGTGCTTGTTTTCTCTTCAACCTAGCCAGATGTTTGTGACCTTGAATTTCTGTTGAGCAAAGAAACCAGAGAATCCACCAACATTTTTATGAGTGTTTACTGGCAGGCATTCTCCGAGAATTTCACTGGTTTAGAGCTAGAAGATGGGGGTGGGCGTGGTACATCAGGTTGTTTATCCTCGTCTCTTTGTTTTTGTTTTCAAGTATGTCTTTGGTGTAGTTCCTTTAATTCTGCCCAGCAATATCTGTATTTGCTGCTGATTTCATGCTTGATGTGTTTAGCTGCCATTTGAAAGACAGTATGCAATGCTTAGTAAAGCATCTCAATGACTATTACCATTGAGAATTGTCTCAAATTCCTAATGTTGTGGGTATCCTTTTTTATGGAGTAATATTGGTGGACAAGAATTCCAATTCCCTGTGTCGGAACAAAAAGGTTTTCTTTTAGCAATTTGAGTGTGCCCATGTTTGGGGTGTCCCAAGATGTGAGGGTCCTGCCCTCGTGGGGAGCATGCTTTGGTGGGAGAGAATTATGGAGTTGCTTCAAATGAAAATTAGAGAGTTAATTCTTTAGTTGTTCTAGTTGGGATTTTGCTTGATTACAGTATATCATACCATATCCAATTAAAAGAGGTTTTGGTTTTGGGTTATTAATTTTCTACTCTTACAGGGTTTCATGATTGGGGATATATTTTTTTCTTCTTTATTTTTTGGGGCGAATTTTTGGAAAAGTCTGTGTGGGCATAGTCTAGTTGGGTTAATTACCCTAACTTCTTGTATTCCATTCATACGACAATTTTCTTCTGTCACTTGCTTAATGCTGCTGGTAAAGTGGCAGTACCATGGCAGTTATATAAATAATATATGCTCGATAATTTGCCTCAGGATCCCACTGGGAGAAAAGGCTTCTGATGAACGAGATCATGACGGGCTCAGTGGATACGAGATCAGTAGTTTCAAAAATGACACTGGCCTTATTAGAGGATAGTGGCTGGTACCAGGCTAATTATAGCATGGCTGACCGTCTTGACTGGGGCCGTGACCAAGGAACTGAATTTGTTACTGCCCCTTGCAATCTCTGGAAGGGAGCATACCATTGCAACACAACACAGTTACCAGGCTGTACATATAACAGGGAAGCAGAGGGTTACTGCCCTATTGTAAGCTATAGTGGGGACCTTCCTCAGTGGGCCCGTTATTTTCCACAGGCTAACAAAGGTGTGTTCTTGACCAATTGTTTTCCGCCCCTTTATTTACATGTTTTTGCTGCTTGTTTGTGTTTGCATGTATTCATTCTACTGATCCCATTAGCATGCATTCAAAAAATTCTTTATACGCTTGTGAAATTTGGATCCATCTAATTTCGAATATTCACCAAAGGTGCTGTCTTGTATATCAAGTTTATATCCAAGCTTCTTCAACAAGGTTCATAATTCTGTATATTGGCCTGCCAAACATAAATTAAAGAGTAAGGCCAAGTTTGGCATGATTGAAAAAAGACAAAAAGTCAAAAAGTCACTATCCTATTTAAGTCACATCATCTTATTTAAGTCACATCACCTCTCTAACACATCACTTCAAACCCAACCCAAACCCAACCCATATTTCATAAAAAGTCAAAAAGTGCACTTATTTAGTTTTCTCAAACTAGGCCTAAATTTCATTGACCTCTCCTAAGGTTTGAAAAAAATATAGTAAGCCTCACAAGTTTAGCATAATTACATTGGACTCTCTCAAGGTTTTAATTCTCATAGCACTGAGCCGCATTTTCATAAGAAATTCGTTAGTCATGTGGATGGAAAAATAATGATGTCATCTTTTTTACAATGAAATGTATATTTTTCCTTATTTATAGTTGTGTCTTCACACCATCTTCATTTGTTCCTGTCCCTTTAACCTCGCTAAAAGGGAGGTCACTGTAATTTTTTCAAAGTTGTGGAGCTTGCTGAGAGATGAGTGTAATTTACCCTAAATTAAATGATATGTTAGAATCTTGCTAAAGCTTGGATTCCCTCTGACATCTGTCCTCTTCCAGACAGTAGTTGATTTTGCTTGTGACTTGCTGGAAAGATTCAAAACTCTAGCATGTTTTTTGTTCACTAATTTCTTAGATGTTCCACTTCCAGCTGGTGACCACTTAAATTTAGATAGCCATTTTTGGTTTAATATGTACAATAATAACCATTATAGAATATTGACTTCCATTCTTGGCCATCGCAGGTGGGCAGTCATCATTAGCTGACTATTGCACTTATTATGTGGCTTATTCTGATGGATCATGCACAGACATGAACAGTGCTCGGGCACCTGACAGAATGTTGGGTGAGGTGAGAGGACATAGCTCAAGGTGAGATATGCTTATGGAACTTTTTTCAGATTCTCACATTTGAATTCTGCATTGGCATAACCTCTGTTCATTCTTGTAGGTGTATGGCCTCATCATTAGTACGGACTGGGTTTGTAAGGGGTTCCATGACCCAAGGAAATGGTTGTTATCAGCACAGGTGTATAAATAATTCACTGGAGGTATAATTTGGACCTTTAACTTTAGTTTTTAATACATGGATTCTGAGCTCATTTATGTTGAATAGAATGGCCACAACGAAACATTGTACGAGTTTGATTTTGAATTTATTTCCTTCAAAGAATGCTACTGATACCATCTCTTTTAGGACCATTATGGAAAAATTGTCTTTACATTGAAAAACCAATTCCTTGGCAAATATATAATTATCTTTAAATTATAAAATTTTCCCAATCATGATCGACTGAGCCGCATCGTTTCTTCATTTATGTTCAGCAATGAGTTAAGGACTCACTTTCAAACTGCATGTTGTCAGTTTTTCATGTGATATTCTAATGTAACTGTGAACTTCTTTACTTCTTTTTAGGTTGCTGTTGACGGTGTTTGGAAAGTGTGTCCTGCAGCTGGTGGACCAGTTCAGTTTCCTGGATTCAATGGTAGAAATTCTTTAATTTTTTTAAAAATATATTTATTTGCCGACCCTTGTTATTGTCAAGTATCTATTTATATTCCCCAATCTCAAGGTCTCTTATGTTCTAAATTGTAGGTGAGCTGGTTTGCCCAGCTTATCACGAACTATGCAGCACAGACCCCGTCTCTGAATCTAGGCAATGTCCTAATTCATGTAACTTCAACGGAGACTGCATTGATGGAACATGTAACTGCTTTCTAGGATTCCATGGTCCTGATTGTAGTAAACGTGAGCTCTTTATCCCTTCCCCCCATGGAAATTACATTCTTGGTCAACTTGGCGCATTTGGTATTCCTTGTGTTGCTGATAAAGGTTTTATTTGCAGGCTTCTGCCCTAGCAATTGTTATGGGCATGGCAAGTGCCTTGAAGATGGTGTCTGTAAATGTGAAAACGGATACACCGGCGTCGACTGCTCTACTGGTAATGTGATTATCATTTTAGGATCTCTTTTTTTGTCCACATCATGGTGTTCCCAAAATGTGGACTTTAGATTTTTAAACCATATCTCAAAAACATAATGGAACTTATTGCTTTCTAAGTGCATAATATTGTGCTTTGAAATGATGTGCAGCTGTCTGTGATGAACAATGTAGCCTGCATGGAGGGGTCTGTGATGATGGAGTATGTGAGTTCCGCTGCTCGGACTATGCTGGCTACATATGCCAGAACAGCTCGATGCTTGTCTCCAGTCTTTCAGTTTGCAAAGATGTGTTAAAGAGTGATGGACCTGGACAACATTGTGCACCTAGTGAATCAAGTATTCTGCAGCAGTTAGAAGAAGTTGTTGTGATGCCCAACTATAACCGGTTGTTCCCAATTGGTGTTTCTTGGAGGGTTTTCTCTCGCGTTAAGAATAGCTACTGTGATGCAACTGCTAAGCGGCTAGCTTGCTGGGTAAATTGCATTTGCTTTATATATTTATCACATAAAGTGTCTGTGATCACTTGGTCTAGATTATTCCTTGTTTCCCATTTCATCACTAGTCCGAATCCACTGGAGAAGTTATTCCACTATTATCCCAGCTCAATGTAAAATCTTTATAGCGTGTTGTGTTAGTAAAAATGTGATTGTGTGGGATTCTAATGCTGTAGTTTGCCGTGCACATAGCTTGTTTAGGAAAATGAAGAAACATAACTTATGGAGAACCATGCTTTTACAGGGCTATTTAATTCAAGTAAATTTCAAGCTTTGTCCAAGTTTAACCAAGTTTGAAATGCTTCATTCTTTGGCTTGGCTGGGCCTTTATCTAGGATTTCTCATGGTTTTTAAATGATACATGTCCAAGTACATCACTTACACGGTTATATTTAGCACGGGCGGAGTCATGTAATTCTTAACAATAAATTTATGATAATTTAAACGAAAATATTTCTAATTCTCATTCACCTTCCTGCAACAGATTTCGATCCAAAAGTGCGACAAAGATGGTGACAACAGGCTTCGTGTGTGCCATTCAGCATGCCAGTCATACAACTTAGCGTGCGGAGCATCACTCGACTGCTCAGATCAAACTCTGTTTAGCAATGAGGCTGACGGTGAAGGTCAGTGCACAGGCTCTGATGAGATTCCATTGCCATGGTATAACCGCTTTTGGGCCAGATTTTTTTGGTAACAATTCCTGAAGCGGAATTTCTGTAAATTATAGGCAGCTTCAATTTTTTTTTAATTTCGTTTTTTAGTTTTTCTAGGGTAGGATAATGGCACAAATTGCACGTGCGTTGGAAGGTAGGGTCTTATTTTCCCGGTCCCAAGTCATTTAGGGAGGATTGGGGGTGGGGAATGTTTACTGAGATTGGCTTTCACAACTGAGAGTCCAAGATGTAGAGAAATTGCAATTGTATGGAAAGAGGAAAAAAAAAAAATATGAGCAAACAACAAAGAGGTTTGGCCCAAGGCCATCAAAGAAATGAAAAGTGCCTCTTATTATTGTATGTCTGCCTCATATTATTGCATGTCTGTTTGTTAATGTTTTTGTTTATATTGTAATTTTTTTGTTTTATTTCCCCTTGAGATCATGAAGGCTGCAATTCTTCTTCTTAGCTGATGATTCAGAGGGGTTTTATAATTTTGGGTTTTGTTTGGTTTGTGATTTTGGGCAGGAATGAAATGACTATTCATTGCCTCACAATGAATCTTATCTTAGATTTTTGAATGGTTAATCTATTTGTAATGTATATTCTTTTTACCCAAGTAAAGTACCTATGATATTGGGCCTCTGTTTGGCAAGTGAGGTTGGAGGCTTTTTTGGCTATTTTAGTCACAAAAAACAAAATAGGCTATTTTAGCCATAACAAACAAAACATCACATCCAACCCATAATCATTACATTCTTCTCTCACAAAAAAAGTCAAAAAGTCAAAAAGTCCTTCCCAAATCAAGCTTTTAAGCCCAGGCTAAAATAGTCGAAAAGTCAAAAAGTCAATCCACTTCCCAAACCAAGCCTGGGTATTCTAATGGAATAATTATTTTATTTCAGTTTTCATTTCAGTCAATCAAAAACTCTCCACTATGTAGTTAAATGACAAATTTAAAGGCCTGAATATAATCAGGCATGGTAGAGAGTTTGTGTCTAAAAGCTCAGGGAGGTAGGAACATGTATTGAAGATCACACTTGCTTTGAAGATTGCAGTTCACAAAAACATTGTTAAATTGCCCCACCCATCGGCTGCTGCCGGCAACCACCCGTACCTCACCCTTTCTATCATCCTGCATTTTTCTCCACATTAGTTCTTCCCTTTTTTTGCAAATTTTTCAAATTTTGTTCATATATTAAGCTCATGTATATTAACTATTTATAAAATAAATTAAATTAATTTAATAACCATAACAAACATACTAATAAAGACGTAATAAAAAAGTAAAAAATGTATTCCCAAATATCAAAAGAACATTACAAGTTAAACTTAAAATCAAGATAATCTCCAAAGACAACAAACATACTAACAATTATTCATAATAATCATATTGTAGCGTTGCATTGGCCATCTATTGCATGACTAGGTTGGACAAAATGTGATCAAATAATCCGCCCCGGTACACGTACACGTACTCGACGCATCATCATACGCATAACTATACGCCGTCGGGCACGCATTCTTGAACATCTCTGAGTACTGCGTTGGCGAACATGTCTCCGGCGTTGAATGATCGCCGGTGCAACAAAACTCCGGCGCATTGAAAGCCGCGCAAGCACTCTTGCAAGCCACCACCGCTCCGGAAGCTCCGGTCACCCGAAGCTCCGGAGGGCAGTTTCCGTTGACGTCGGAGACACAGCCGGCGTACTGACAGTCGCCGGAGCCGCTGCCGGAGGGTTTCACTCCCATACCCACATTGTACCCATCTACGAGACTCACGTCGTAGAAGTCTTTGTCGTTCTTGTTGTTGTCTCCGAGGGTGAATTCGACAAGGGTGACAGGCGGAGCGCCGCCGCCGGAGCACCGAAGCTGGCCTCCGCAATCGCCGGTGGAGCAGTTGCCGGCGCCGGAGGAATCGAAGTTGCAGCCCGTTCGGGCCCAGAATCTGCCCGACCAGCCCGGTGGAGCGGGGAGTTGGGTTGATGCGCCAGGGGCCAATGCGAAGCCGCCCCCACCGAGGACAGCGGCGCCATTGCCGGACAATGTGCCGGGCCAGACTGTGTAGGTGCATCGATTTTGAAGCGTGAAGAGGGTAGATGAAACTCTGGTTTCTGCAAATGGGACAGTAATTGATGTGGGTTAAATTCCAGCAAACCAATTATTTGAATATACTTGTAGTTCCACCGTTTGGTTGCATGTGTCATTTTATTTCCTATTGTTTTAATTGATTCAATTTTTATTTTTTTGTTCAAATTTTTTTTATTTTTAATAATTTTAAATTTTGTATTAATTTGATCTAATTGATAATGTCATTAAAGGAAAATGTTTGGAATCCCTTTTAGGAATGACCCCACACGCCAAAGTGATCCTAATCCTCCATATATGTGTGGAGTCCACATCATGAGTAGTCCAGATTTGTGAGGTCTTATAGGGGTCTTGTGGGAGTAAGAGTCTCAATCATTGCTCTTAACATTTTTGATTTTTTTTTTTTAATTGAATTAGTTGAGTTCAAATCAATGAATGAATCAAGTTTATAATTTGAGTTATGATAGGGACCCCAAACAAATTACCAATTTTTCTACCAAATCTTTCACATGGGTGTGGGACCCACACACATTTGATTTGTGTGGATCCCACACCCATGTGAGAGGTTTGGTAGAAAATTTGATAATTTGTTTGGGGTCTATAACATTTTCCTTATAATTTTACTCTAAAAAAATTGACAAATATCGCTTATACATGTATTTGCTATAAAAAAAAATTAAGTAGACTAATTTAAAATAATATAAAAAATTCAAAATCAAAATTGATACAATTAAAATTATTACAAAAATTAAAATGACATCAGAATCAAAATACAAGTGTAATTTGCCTTTATTTGAATTATCGAGAGTGTTTGTGTTTTTGCTATCTAGTTTCAGTTTGGTTGGCGAGAAAAATCAAGGATGCCTGAACAGAATGATGTGTTTTTATTGTAATTAATTGCATAGGACCCAAAGTAAAAAAGAGAGGTAGATCAAATTTTAGGACACAAAAAAACATTCTTTCTTACTTTTTCTCAACAAACAAACAACCAAAAGCTATTTTTACTGTAAAAAAGGAATATTAGTACAATGTTTGAATCAGAATGTTGAACAGCTGTGATTTGGGTAATCCAAAAGTTCAAAACAACGGTATAATCAAGGATGAAAATGCATTAATTGGGAATAGTAATAAAAAGTGATACAACTGACCAATCCAAACTTATGTACTGCAGTGCTTATATGCATGTATAATGTATATATTCTGAGAGAAACTTGGCAGAGAAAGGAGAGAGAGATGTGTGTTTTAAATTTTACCTAAAAAGATGATAGCCATGGAAAGAAGGAGGGGAGAGACTCTGTGTGTAATAATCGCCATGGGATTGAGGAGAGAGAGAACTGAACAAACAAGTTCAATTTAAGAGAGAGAGAGAGAGAGAGAGAGAGAGGTTCGTGGGTTTGAGGGTGGTGGTGGGAAGTTATATAAAGCATTTCAATTTATTTATATTTACAATTGGCTCCCCCACATTTTTTGTATTTCTTGATTTTCATCCTTTTTTTTTTTTTTTTTTTACAGTCATGTATGTTTTGTGCACGATACAGAGCCAACGGGACATAAATGTGTAATCATTATTTTTCTAAACGTTTGAAGTGTTTTTTTTTTTTTTTGGATGAAATTTAAATCAGAGTACAAAGCTTAGTTCTCCAATGTAGTATCGTTTAAAAGGAAACCATATATCTATGCACCCATCATCTTTCCCTCCTTCTACTTTTCAATTTAATTTCTTGAATCATCTTTTTTGTGTTTTGTAATTTTCAATATTTGATGTTGTTATGAGAATAGAGAGAGAATATAGAGCGAATTACACTAACCGTACTTATAGTTTAGAGTTCGTGTCACTTTGATTCTTAACTTTTCAATTGTGACACATTTGACCTTGAATTTTAAATCTTGTTTCAAATAAAGACAATTGAAGATATCATTGCTTAATTTTAAAGAAAAAATATCAATTTTATAAAATATAAACTAATTTAATAAAAATAAATGTCAAAATATTATTTTTGAATTTTTAAAAATTATGTTTACCCATTAAAGATAAAATTATGTAAAATTGATAAATCTTTAGATATTTATTTATTTATTTATTTTACCAAATTAATTTTTATTATGTGTTTGGATAATGATATGGATGGTTGTTTTTATTTTCATTAAATTAGTTTCCATTTTTCCAAAAGCCAAATATGGTGACAGTTTGATATCATTATTAAACCAATCCGTTAAATCAAAAAATTCAAAACTAAAAACATTTTATATAGTAAATATATCGATTACACATTAAAATCATAACAACCGCCCATTACATGATTATCATTCCAAACATGTAATAAAAATTAATTTGGTGAAAAAAATGTCTAAAAGATTTATTAATTTTACATAATTTTAGCTTTGGTTGGTAGAAATAATTTTTAAAAATTTAAAAATATTTTTTTGACATTTAACTTTTGTCAAATTAGTTTATATTTTATCAAATTAACGATTTTGTCCTTGAAATTAAGCAATTGTATCTTCAATTGTCCTTATTTGGAACAAAATTCAAAATTCAGGTTTAAACGTGTCACAATTGAAAAGTTAAGGACCAAAGGGTGTGTTTGTTTGGACGGACTGGATAAGGGGGGATTGTAATCTATCGGACTATTAGTCCTGGGATATGTTGTCCCCGAACTATTTGGTTGGACTGGATTTGTATCTTATGTTTGTTTAGTCATGGGATCAGATGTCTGGATTGAACTATTTTTAGTGAATCCAATATTTGTTTGGGATATTATGGAAAATGATAAATGCTCAAATAACTATTTTATCCTTTTCAATTATTTAATAAGTAATAGCAATATTAAACATAGCTTTAATATTTTAATTATTTTTAACTAGATTAAATAAAAATTTATTTTATTTTATTTTTTGCACAATAAAATAAATTTATTTTTTAAAAATTAAATAAATTACATATAAATAAAAATATATGTTATTTTTTAATTAAAATTTTAAATAAATTTATTTTAAATAATAATAATAATTAAATAATGAAATAAAATAAAACATCTATTAAAATTTAAATAATGAAATTAAATAAAATATAAACAAAATTTTAAAATAAAACATCAATAAAATATCTATAAAAAAAATTAAATAAATAAAACAAAAATAAAAATTAAATACTAGAGGGCAAAAATATAATTTCATTGGCTAATCCCAAGGGATAAGTTATCCCATGATTTCTATCCTCCCCAATGGGATAAGATAGTCCCACAAATATGGGACTAATAGTCCGCAAAACTTTTGAAACAAACAATGGACTATTAGTCCGGTGGGACTAATAGTCCAATCCCACCCCCTAATCCTTCAAAACAAACACACCCAAAGTGATATAAGTCGTAAACTATAGGGATTGTTAATGTAATTCGCTCGAGAATATAACTCTGTGTATTTCAATGAATGAATATGAGTGAATACAAAACACTCTTATATAGGAGAAGGAGAAGGAGAAGCGAAGTATGGTAAAACACAATATAGAAGGAGAAACCAAGTATGGTAAGTAATGCACAATATGGTAATATAGATATATACAGTTAACAACCCCCTTAAGCTCAAGCTGGTAATGTAGATATCAACTTGGACTCGGAAAGTAAGTTAGAAATGCGTCTTAGAGGATAAGCCTCGGTGAAGATATCGGTTGTCTGATCGGCAGAGATAACAAAGATAAAGACAAATAGTGCCACTAGTAACATGTTCCCGTATGAAGTGACAATTAATCTCAATATATTTAGTGCGATCAAGGACGACATCATTATGTGCAATTTGAATAGCACTCTGATTGTCACAATAAAGGTTAGTGGCAGTAGGATGAGAAACTCCCATATCAGAAAAAATCCAATGAAGCCACACAAGCTCTTGAGTAGTGTCAACAAGAGCACGATACTCAGCCTCAGTACTAGAACAAGCAATAAAAGTTTGCTTCTCGTTATGCCAGATAATGAGAGAGTTATCCAAGAAGAAGCAGAACGACAGTCAGTAGGATATCCAGCCCAATCTGCTTCAGAAAAGGCTTGTAGTTGTAGAGAAGAGTGTGTTGAGTAGTAAAGATCATGAAACATAGTGCCTTTAAGATAGCGCAAAATGCGAACCAGAGCATCATAGTGTAGAGAGTGATGAGCAGCTATGAACTGACTGATAATGTGAACAACATAGGCAATATTTGAATGAGTAATCATGAGATAGACAAAACTACCAATTAGCTGACGATATAAAGTAGCATCAAATAACATGTGACCATCAAGAGGTGTGAGATGAATCTAAGGATCAACTGGGGTAGGCACAATCTTGCAATCGGTAAAACCAGCACGAGCTAAGAGATCAGATGTATACTTGGCTTGGGTGAGAAAGTAACCAGAAGGATCTTGAGAAATTTCTAAGCCGAGGAAGTAGCTAAATAGACCCAAATCTTTCATCTCAAACTGGCGACTGAGGAGCTGTTTGAGACTAGAGATATTCACTGTGTCCTCCCCAGTAATGATTATATCATCCATCTACATAGAGAAGAAGAAGAATAATACCACACTCTGTCTTGCATACAAACAAAGCAGAATCATGGGCACCGAGGGAGAAGCCAAAGTCACGAATTGTAGAACTAAACTTGGCAAATCAAACACGATGAGCTTGTTTCAAACCATACAAAGCGCGATAAAGTTTGCAAACTTTAGTGGACGGAATTGAGGAAACAGAAGGATGTTGCATATAAACTTCCTCAGTGAGATCACCATTGAGAAAAACGTTATTGACATCCATCTGACAAAGACTTCAATGACGAGCAGTAGCAATGGCAAGGAGGTTGCGAACTGAAGTAAGAGGAGTAACAGGGGCAAATGTTTCCTCATAATCAATCCCCTATTCTTGAGTAAACTCTCAGGCAACAAGTCGAGCTTTGTAACGCTCAATGGAACCGTCAGAACCAATTTGCAATTGACAACACTATTTCCAAGTGGAAGGTCAACTACATCCTAGGTATGAGTTTCATCAAAAGCCTGCAGTTCATTAGTCATAACTTGCCGCCAAAGAGGTTTAGAGCAAGCCTCTTGATAAGAAGTAGGTTCATGAGAAGAAAAAGCAGTAGAACCAACAATAAACTCATGAAGAAGTACAGAAGGTTGTGTTACCCGAGTAGAATGACGAAGAGGTACCTCTGGTTTAGAAGATGATGGAGTAGAATCAAAGGATGCATAAGGCTCATTATGAGAGGGAATGAAGACAGGACTAAAAGGTGGAGCAGGAGTAGGAATAGGAGCAGGAGCAGGCTTAGGATTAGAGAGTGAAGCAGCAGGACCAGGAGGTGAAGCAGAATCCTTAGGATAGATCGGAGTCATCATGTCGAAAATAGGGTTTGTATCAAGCTCATTAAACAGAAGAGAAGGATCTGTAAATAATGGTGTAGTAGGAAGAGTGAACAAATGAAACTTAGACAGAGAAGAGAATTGTGTTCCCAAAATAGCACATGATGAGAGACACAGAGACGACAAGAAAGATGATTCCAACAACGATAACCTTTATGTTCAATCTCATACTCTGAGAAGTAACACAAACGGGATGCGAAGTTCTAATTTAGTGCGCTTATGAGGTTAAAGAAGAGCAAAACAAGCACATCCAAACACATAAAAACTAGTATAGGCAGAAGTGTGCCATACAGATGCTCATATGGGGTTTGATTGTTGATGGTAAGAGAAAGGACACGGTTGATAGTATAGACGGCTGTGAGAGCAGTTTCCTCTAAAAAATGTTCAAGACAAGAAGAAGATATTAAAAAAGCACGAACAGTGTCTAAGATATGGCGATGTTTGCACTCAGCACGACCATTTTGTTGGGAGGTACTAGGACAAGAATATTGAGAAAATGTACCATTTTGACGAAGGAATCTCAAAAAATGAGTTTCTTTATATTCTTGGGCATTATCAGCACAAAAAATTTTGATGGTGGAAAAAAACTAAGTTTTGACCATTTGTGAAAAATCATAGTATAGTTGGTGTAACTCAAAACAAAATTTCATAAGAAATAATCAAGTAAAATGAGTGAAATAATCAACAAATATGGCAAAGTATTTAGATCCCCCCATAGTGGTATTAGGTAAAGGCCCCCAAACATCAGAGTGTATGAGATTAAAATGTGCATGAGACATAGAGGTACTAGTATGAAATGGTAAAACAGGTTGTTTGGCAAGTTAACAAGACAAACAGTCTACTTTATCATTTGGAACATGACCTAATTGACCACTTGAAACTAGAGATCGTAAACGACTAAAAGACACGTGACCTAATCGAGAATGTCATAAAGCAAGAGAGGAACTAGTAGTAGCAAGAGCAACAGTCTGGATAGGAGAAGTATTGTATGATGGAATACGCAGAAGATGAGCTCGTACAGACGACCATGTCTACGACCTATCCCAAGAGTCTGTCTTGTCTTTGGATTCTGCACAACACAATTAGTTGGAGAAAATAAAACAGTGAGGCCAATTTCACATAGTTGATTAATAGAGATAGGATTAAATGTAAGGTTGGGGATCAAATAAGTGTGAGGGTGAAAGATATTAGAAGTGGAGATATGACTAACATGCATTTAAGAGCCATTAACAGTGTGAATAACTGGTAAATCAGAAAAAGATGTAATGGAAGAAAAAAAAGTGTAGGGTCAGAAGTCATATGATTGCAACAAGCTGAGTCAAAATACTAAGAAAAGGTACCTGGAGTGACTGAGAGAGCAGTAGAGGGTGTACCAAAGGTAGAGGTAGAGGTAAAAGTTGAAAGAACCTTTTTCATAATGGCTTCAATATCATGAAAAGTGTAGGTTAGTGAAGGTGTAGAAGAACGATTTGGAGAATGTTGAGTATGTGACTGGCTGTGAGTAGCAGTTGAGGCGAAGTAAGCCGAAGTGTGATACCAACTATGAGTCGTAGATGGTTTAGAAGAACCACTGTGCTGAGAAGAGTTGTTTGAACGATTCATGGAGTGAGCAAAATATGACTCACAAAGAGGGTCTAGTGGTGTCGGAGAAAAACTAGGTAAAACTAAGTACACCAGTGAATCCCGAAAGGTCAAAAATAGTCAAGAATTGGACCAAACAATCAAAATAGGCCAAAATTGGATAAAAAATAGCCAAAATAAGAAATAGTGCCAAATAGGGGGATATGACTGGCGTTAGCAGCAAGAGAGCTGACGTCCCCATAGAGGGCGTAGCATACGTTAGCAATAGACGAACTCTGTGCATAGGAGATATGATGACGTTAAGCTGAAAATAGTCAACTTGGCTTAGCTTGGAGCGAAGGGCCGGCTGACGAAGCAGTGGCTAAAGGCTGACGTCAACACAGAGAGGCTGGTGTCAGCAAGAAACTGAGGCGCGCGTGCAAGCGTGTGTAAGAGTGGCGACGAAAGGATGCGATGTGCGGTAATGCAGGTAGCTCATGAGGGTGCGTGACAGGTCTATTGGAGATGATTTTGGTGGCGTTAGAATCTTCTGGAAATTCTAAGTAGGTTGATGGTAGTTTCGGAGAAAAATAGTGAGAAAAAAATAGTGACCTTGGTACCAGAAAAGATATTTTGTATTCTAGTGATGAGCAGAGAAAAAAAAAATTATAGCTCTAATGCCATGTTATGAGAACAAAGAGAAACTGAGAGAGAGAGAGAGAGAGAGAGAGAGAGAGAGAGAGAGAGAATATATAACTCTGAATATTTCAATGAATGACTATAAGTGAATAAAAGACTTTTTTATATAGGAGAAGGAGAAGCTAAGTATGGTAAAATACAATATGGAATGAGAAACTAAGGCCTGGTTTGGGGTCTTTGAAAAAAGACAAAAAGTTAAAAAGTTCCAAAAAAAGTAAAAAAATTATTACTATTCACCAAAAAAAATATTAAAAAATTAATTTAACACATAATGACATTTCAAACAACTCTGCTGTACAACAGACAGAGGTCACTTTTTGGAAAAATTGCACGGTTTTAGGTGTACAAATAACACGGTGTTGTTCGGCTCGTAAGGGCCCATCACGGGTCCCATTTTGATAATCTGAACCGTCAATGTGTAGAACTCGTCGAGTACTACATGTCTGTAAAAAATCACGTTGATCGGATATCTGTAAATATATGATCAACTCAGTTAAAATTTATAAAATGGATGGTGTCATAGTTAACGGTTGAAAACAAACTAATCCGATCAGATACCTATTGATATCCGATCAACGTGATTTTTTACAAGAATATAATACTCGACGATTTTTACATATTCAACAGTTTTGATTAGCGAAACGGGACCCGTGGTGGGCCCCCACGGGCCGAATAGCACCCCAATTCAATGCGCAAAATGCAGGGAATCATCTCCCAAACAACACACTGCGGATGCTGTCCTTCATTTCAGCCTATTGGAGAGCCTACTCCATCCAATCTTCTCATATACACTAATTTATTTTATACAATTTTTTAATACACATTTTTTTCATAAAAAGTCAAAAAATTATCCCAAACAACCATCTTTTTTTCCTCAACTTTTTAGTCTAAAAAGACAAAAAGTTCACTTATTTAGAATATTCCAAACAACCCCTAAGTATAGTAAAACACAATATGATAATACACAATATAGTAATATAGCTATATACCACTAACAAATGTATTTTTTCCCCTCTTCATGTCATTAAGGTATCATTTAGAATAAACTTTTAAGCATCTTTTTAATGGATTTTTTTAGGGCAAATTACATATACACCCCTCGAGGTTTGGTTAAATTACAAATACCCCCTGAGGTTTGAGAAATTACGAATTCCCCCCTGAATGCTATATTTACATAAGAAATTAGGGGGTAATTTGTTATGAAATATAAACCTCAGGGGGTAAATTGTTATGAAAATACAAACCTCAGGGGGCGGGATGTAATTTCTGAAACCTCAGGGGATATCTGTAATTTTACCAAACCTCGAGGGGTGTATATGTAATTTGCCCATTTTTTTAATTATTTGGTCTAAGTTTTCACCTAGATTTTGTTTCTTAATAATTTTCTCTATTTCAAATTTTATCCTATCATGATTTTTACTGAGAAGAATTGCAAAATGTAAACATTATTGGGATTGACTTATTTGCAATTTCTGCAACACAGCCCAATTAATATTTTCAACATAATCTTTTCATTCAAGCTAAGTTGGCCAACGTTAATGAAAGATCAAACAAGCACACATGCCAAGACTTTACATAAATGCATGTGGTATGATTGTTTCATCATGATTTTATGCCAAATCTTGATTCATTTCATACTTATGAAGATTTAAAACCCACCCATTTCTCTAACCGTTTGGCTAAGGAGATTCTTAAATCTACTCAAAACACAAGTCATTTTTGGTTAAAAGTTAAAAGTCAATTTTTTTAATTTTTAATCTTTTTTTAGTCACATTACTTTTATATATTTTTTTTTGAAAATAAGTTAGAAACAGTCAAAAAAATAATTTTTAACCTACTTCCTGAAACAATCCACAATCTTAAAAATAGATAGCTTAACAGGAAAAAGTATATATTGAATGAATTGTAAACTCATTTTACATTTAAGTTTCACTCCTATTGATAAAGAGTAATTATTCATGAATCTTTGTTTACAAACAACGAAGAATTATCTCAAAACTTGTCACCAATTGTACATTGTCGTTGTGTGTGTGTGTGTGTTTTTTTTTAAGTGGGGATGAGTCTTACTGAACCTATCTATTTTAATGATAATTTCTTTTTCATGACTTGTAGAATTGGTTATTCTATCATCGAATCTATTTAAATTACTCATTCCGTCTCAAAATACTAATTCCTTATTTTATTTTTATTATCTCAAAATATTAGTTCTTTTTAAAAAATTAAGAAATAAAATCATATGAATTTACTATTTTGTTTTTCTTTTAATTCATTAATAATATAAAGGTAACAATTGATATTCCTAGAAAAATATACTATCAAAGGGTAATTTTGAAAAATTAATAGTTTAAAAATATAATAATTGTACTATAAAAAAAAGTTAAATTCTTTAAAAAGAATTATTATTTTGAGAGGAATGAAGTATTCATTTGTGTGTAGATCTTAAACTCACAAAAATTAATAATTTAGATGAATTTATGACATTAGTATGAATCATTATGTTTGGTTTGAGTTTTCTGGATTAAATTTTTTGAAAATTAACTTTTTTGGTTTTCGTATTTTTTTTTGTTTTTAGTGAATATTTTTTAAATTTTAAACATTTTTTTACTTTTTTAGATGCACCTTACTTAGATATATCTAAAAAGTAAAAAAATTGTGAAAAAATATTTTAAAAAATTAATAAATACATAAAAATATAAAAAATGTATTGAATTATTGTATTTTTTTTTATATTTTTGGTATTTAGTGAATTTTTAAAAGATTTTTTTTACAATTTTTTTACTTTTTAGGTGTATTTATGTTAGGTGTGTCTAAAAAGTAAAAAAATTGCTTAAAATATTAAAAAAAATTCAGTAAAAATAAAAAAATACGAAAAATAAAAAAATAAAATTTTTTGAAAAGTAGAAACAACCAAGGTGAATAATTTTCTAAATGACAAGAGAGAGAGAGGGCACAACACAACGGCTCCAACCAAAAAAAAAATAAAAATTTCTTTTAGTAGTAAATAAAAATAAATGAGAAATGTTAGGAATTATGAAAATTTTTTCATGAAAATAATCATGAAAAATTGATGATCCTTAGATTACTTTAATTAGTGTAAGGTGTTTTATTGTAAGTGTACTTTAAAAATCACAAATCTTTCATGATAATTTTTATAAAAGACTTCTCACGATACCGATCATTGTGCCTGTTTGGCAGAAATTATTTACAGCTTATTTCAGCTTTCAGCTTAATTTAAGCTATTTTGATGTGTTTGGTTTAACTTATAGCTTATAACTTATAGCTTTGTGGAAGTTAGAAATCAGCTTATTCTTTGAGTGGGGCAGGAGATACTTTAAGAATAAGTTAGAAATTAGCTTAAGCTGAAAGTTATAAGGTATAAGCTGTTTAGGCACAAGCTATAAGCACTTTCTCACAACTTTTCCGATCAGAGTTATTATTGAAAATAAATTATAGGAGGAAGAAGTAGTGCGGGTGCAAGATTGCACAAAGTCACGTGACAACGACTATTCTCCTCGAAAGAAGAAAGCAAGAGACCAACGTCTGTCAGCAGAGGTGAGAGAACATAAGTGGGGGGTCGGAACGAAAACCTCCACGTGAGAACACAAACCTCTGCAAACACGATCCTTACCTTACACCCCTCGCGTCGCACCTACGTGAGATCATGGCCACTTGGTTTACAATCACGTGCCCCTACTCTTTCCTCCTCAAAAGTATCCATAATATATATATATTAACGGGTAACACACGTAATAATGTGTATATAATTCAGTTAATTAATAATAAATATAAATAATAAAAAATTTAATACCATAATATGTATATTATTTAAGTGATAAGTATATTTTTTTAAGTTCAAAACTTACTTACGCTGTGTATAATATATTTTTTTATACGTGTAATTTAGATAACTAATAATAAAAATAAATAATAAAAAATTTAATATCACAATATATATGTTACTTAAGTGATAAGTATGTTCTTAATAAAAGTTAAAATATTGGGTTCAAAATTTACTTACGCTATATATAATAATATTTTTATTTTAGTACATATAAAATTACCACGTGACATGAAGAGAAGAAGATTTTACTAAATTTAGACTTTCACTTAATAATAATATAGATAGATATAGAAAATTATCTGCAAACACAATTAGAATTTTATATTATGATGTGAAATTAAATTAGCCCACACTTGGATCTTTTTTTTTTTTTTTTTGGTAAATAAAGGTTCCATAGAAAGAGAAGATTAGTACATAGTAGTTTCTTGATATAACATTCCCGCAGCATCATACATAATCGTTTGAGAAATACAAAAAGGTTGGAGGTGTGGAGAAAACATGCAAATCCCCATCCATCATAAGCATCCCATGATTTGCTAGTGCGTTTGCGCTTTTATTTGCTTCCCTAAAGATGTGTTTGATAATTGGTGCTTCGAGGTTGGCCAGGAGGAACCTGCAATCACGAATAATATTGCTAAGTTGGTGTTCATCATTGTAGTTATTTCTTATCATATTAACAAGAACCAAAACATCAGATTCAACTTCAATTAGTATGAGTCCTAGCTCAAAAGCTAATTTTAAGTCATCTCGAGAGCCCATAGTTCAGCGGTTAGGCTGGAAGTTTTGCCTAAATATCTGCAAAAACCCGAGACCCAATTTCCATGATTATCCCGAATGAGAATGTAACAGCCCCGACCTCTGATTTATGTTATTTCATGGTTAAAAGAGCCTAATCAGTAATTAAGGTGAAATTCTGAATTTATTGCATGTGTGTGATGCCTTAATGTGCTTATATATATCTATCGTAGAAATATCTATTTCCATTTCTGTTTCGTTCTACAAATTGAAGGCCTTATTAGCATCCAACCACGAAATTAACTTGACTTATGTGTTATTTGGAATTTTTAAGAATTTATGGTGGGTTCAATTAAAAGTTGATTCGGAACGAATTAAATTAGTCTAATTAATGCTCATTTGGTTAAAATAAGCCAAGGTTAATTAAGCTTCATTAAACAAGCCTAAATAAGGCTTATATGAGTCAAGCCACTTAACTACACACTCTCATTTTTCCTCATTTTGAGACTCCAAACGTGTGAGAGAGAGATCAACAAGGGAATGAGGAGAATTGCTAGGATTGTTGGGTATTGAAGAGAATTTTGAAGTTTAATCCTCTACACTTGTGAAATCAAAGTTTAAGATAAAAGTTCAAGCCTTTAGTCTTGCCTTTGAATTGGTGAGTTCATGAATACAAGAGAATTAAGTTGAAATTGGGTTAGAATTAAAGAGAAATGAACCATATTATGCATGCATGCTCATTTCATCATAATTTGAAATTGTTTTCAAAGAATTTCCTCTTGCATGTCCTCATTTTGACCTTGGTTTGAGAATTCAGCATATTTTTAAATTAGACACCTCATTGGACCATGTTTTGGAAGCTTGGAATTCACACCTTTACATGCATGATGTATATAGTTATGTTTTCAAAGAATTGGGTTTGGTTTTGCATACATCACATGCTTTTGAACCTTGATTTTGTGAAATTGATTTTGAATTCACCATGTTTTCCAAGTTTACAAGAGTTTCCGCAAGCTTTTGGCTCAAGAAACCATAATTTGCAACTTTGGGGTTGAATTTGAAGCTTGGAAGCAAATCTGGAAATTCCAGAATTCTGCTTCCACGCTTGAGCGACCACCTTCATTTTTACACTTCTGCTCGAGCGACTAAAAGTTGGCTCGAGTGTAAAATGCATGCTCCTAGAAGTTTGCGTATTTTGCAGACCGCTCAAGCGATGAAAGTTGCGCTCGAGCGAGGGTATGAGACTCATGCTTGAGCGAGCATCGAGCGGAAAAAATCAAGTAACCAGCACTTTTGCAAAAGTTTACAGATCGCTCGAGCGACAGAAGTTGAGCTCAAGCGATTACTCACATTTTGCAAGTCCGCTCGAGCGAAGGAAGTTGTGCTCGAGCAAGGACCTTATTTTCAACAAGTTTTGTTAAGTGTTTTCAAGCGCATTTTAATATCCTCATTGTATCCTAGGCATTTCAAGGCCAAGATTAAGATACAATAATGGGGATAAGAAGTAGAAACACACCAAGACAAGAAAGAACCAAGTTAATGATTTTGGGTGTGTAATTTAGTATGTCTTAATTCTGTATCTGTGTAGGTCACGCGCCACAAGATATCTAAATTGCCTACTCTGTCCGTTTACTTGGAGCCATTCGTTATCTGTGAGTAATAACTTAGGAAAGCTATGTTCAAGTTAAATTATTTTCTGTAGGTGGAACAAGAGCTGTTTTACGGAATGTTATGTTTTGTACAATGAATGATTGTCCAATTCTGACAAATATTTGTGACATTAAATCTGTGATTCAAGTATGCTATCTGTATCCGAATCGGAGGTTCCTTATAGAACTAACAAGTTATCTGTACTCGACTGGAGGTTCATTTATGGAACTGTCAAGTTATCCGTTCCCAGTCCGGAGGTTCCTTATGGAACTAACAAGTTATCCATATCCGGCCGGAGGTTCCTTATGGAACTGACAAGTATGACCTTTGATGTTCTGTATGAGATCTATTAGCGCTAACAGATAAGCCATGTAAGATTAAGCATGAACTCTAATTTCTGTATATGCTCAAAACAAGAATACGAATGTGAATTTGTTTCGATATGAACTATGGTTTCTGAATTAGTTATGGGACATCATTCATATAACCCTTTACTCTGTTATTATTCACTGGGCTCCCGCTCACTATTTATTTATATAGATAAGTAAGCAGGCTTGTGACCAGGCTTAAGATGTTGCCTGAAGGATTTCGTGTTTGTCAGCCACCTTTGCGCCTCCTGAGGAGGTTCCGGACTAAGTCAAGTCTCGTGGCCATGTTTTTTTGAATGTTTAAGACTTTGTTTCTTTTGATTTACGAACAAAATTTCCGTTTATATATACATGGGATGACGTATAACTACTGTATCTTTTGACGTCACACGTATGTTTAAAAATTTTAAAATTGTCTGTCCCATGTATGTTTGCACAGCTCGATGGACTATGTATATTTCTGTATATTGCTTCCGCAGCCCCTAATTATAAGTTTGTCTGTTAAGAGGCCTTCGGTAATTCAAGGATTACTAGCCAGTTACGACGCTAAACCTTTAGGAGCGGGTTTGGGTCGTGATAGAGACCTCCTGTCTTTACATGGTTTTCATTTGCTGAGCCATCAATGTTGAGTTTGAAGCAAAGTCTAGGTGGGTAGGACCACCCACAGGAGATGGTTTTTGTGGAAAGGTGTTTGTGGGCATAAGAAAGGTGATACCAATCAATGGCCTTAGCCATGGTCCACGAAGTTTTGAAGAAGCTCGTGGGGTTAGGCTGGAAGTAGGAAGTGTTGTGGTTTTTCCAAATGGTCCAACATACAAGGGGAAAATGATATGGAGGAGGTGTGTAGCTCAGTTGAGAGGCAGTTGGTTTTGAACTAGTCGGTCAAATGAAGGTTGAAGGAGAGTAATAGATTGGGATGGATTTGGATTGCATCCCAGAATCTCTTTGCTGTTGTGTAGTCTCTCAAAGCATGAAGGCTTGTTTTAGGAAAAGAGTCATAGAGTTGACATACATTATTATTTGTGATCTTTTTGGTATGGAATTGGTCTTTGGTGTTTAAACACTGTTGAAGTGTAAACCAAAGGAAATGGTTCACTCTTGGGCTAGTAGGGGCCTGCCAAACCCAAGTCCAGTTAGTGAATGGGGGGGTGGTTGTGTAGGTCTTGGATAGAAAGTAAGTCGATTTGCTGCTAAAGACATCGTCAGGGGAGTGGCTCCAAGTGATTCTATCATCTTCTAATACGAACCATCTGGGGGTGATGGTTTGAATTTGACATAGGATGTTCGTAGGAATGGGGATGAAGAGTTTGTTAAAGTCCCAATTGTTAGAAATTCAATAGTCTCGAATAGTGAGTTTATCTTCCTCGAGGAAGAATGGTCCTTCCACTAAATTTCGCAAGGCGCGAGACTAGTCCAGTTTTGGAACCAAAAGCTTGCATTAGCGCCACTTTTGATAAGAATTTTCGTTCATTTGTTGAAGAGATCCCTTCCTTTTAAGATACTTTTCCAAGTGGTGGAGACTCGTCCCACAGAATTGGAGTTGTCATGGTATTTGGCTTTGAGAATTTTGGCCCAAAGGGATTCTTTGTCGTTTTCCAACCGCCAATTCAAGTTAGCCATGCACACTTGGTTTACCAAGAAGGTTTGTTTGATTCCTAGTCTACCTAGTTTCTTGGGTTTGGATATATTCTCCCAATTCACAGCGTGAATTTTCCATGTTTCCATTGTCGAGCCCCAGAGGAAGTCCATATTAAGTTTATCAATAGTTTTGATGGTTTTCTTGGGAAGGAAGCTGCTTTGCATGATGTTGGACCACACTTGGGTATTTACTTATTGCTTCTATAACATTGGATTGATGAACACTATCAAACTCGTTTTTGTGGAAAATGACATCCATGGACCATTTTAAGAGAAATCACAGGTGTTTTGAAGAGAGTTTAATTTTTTTTTGGTTTGTTTGGTTGTATATTTTGAAAGGTTCGGCTTTCATCCAGTCCAATCACGGACTGGAGGGTACTTTGGGCCCATGGCGGTCCACCAGGGGTTCCGTTTTGATAATCTGAACCGTGCAATATGTAAAACTTGTCGAGTAGCATATGCTTGTAAAAAATCACATTGATCGAATATCGATAGCTATGTGATCAAATTAGTTTTGTATGGGAAAAAAAATGGATGGTGAAAAATAAATAGCTTACAAAAATCTGATTTGATCACATAACTATCAATATTCAATCAACGTGATTTTTTAGAGGCATATGGTACTCGATGAGTTCTACATATTGAATGGTTTGGATTATCAAAACGAGACTCGTGGTGGGTTCATACGGGTCCAACAGTACCTTCCAGTCTGATCACGGATTGGAGGGAAAGAATTCCGTTTTGAAAATAGTTTGGGAGTTTAAGATGATTTGATATTTTGTTGTAGTTATGTGTGTGAAAAAAAAATAATTGAGGAGAGAGGAGAGAGAAAAAGTGATTGATTGATGTGTATTTTGAAAAAAAATTCAAAAATTTTGAACCAAACAAAAAATTTTGTTTAAAAATTGTATCTTGAGATACAAACCAAACAAGCTTATGTTTTTTTTTTTTTTTTTTTTTTAACATAGTAAGAGAAATCACATTAATAACATTGAAACATAAATATTAAGGGATTTGACTTAATGAAAAGAGAGACAACTAAAAGGGAAGCGGGGATGCTGCTGTGCCATAGGCACGACAGTAACTGCTATGCTCTTTATAGGAGATCGTCCCGAGTATTTTTTGATAATTTGAATTGTTCATATTGTAAGATTCATCGAGAATATTATTCATGTAAAAGATTAAATTAATCGGATATTCATAATCCCATGATTAGATCCTAATTGTTTTTAAAAATTTATGAAAGTTATGTTAACTGTTAATTTTTATAAAAACAAGCGTGCTTTCGTTATAGGGCTACAACTATCCTATCAACTTGATTTTTTATAAGGATGATTTATTCGACGAATCTTACAATATAAACAGTTCAGATCATCAAAAAACACTTAGGATGGCCTCCCACAAAAAGCACAACAATTGCTGTTGTGCCTATGGCACAATAGTATCCCCGTTTTCCAACTAAAAGATTTATTATTTAAAAGATCACAAAGTTGAATTTTACAAAAGTGAAGCATCTCAAATTTTAGATCACTAGAGATTTACCTAATTGTTAATTGTAAAATTTTTAAAAGATTTATTAAAATTTTTATCAAATATCTTACGTAAATATAAAATCCACATATATAACACATTTTATAAAAAAAATTAATAGATTTTTCAGCGTCTAGTAATTTTCTTCTATTCTCACCCAACCAAAACACAACACCAACCCATCACATGGACGTTTGAAATAATGAAGCTTGTACAAGCATATCTCGTGCTGCTTGTACTTTAGCATAGCAAAGCAAAGCAAATTGGAGAAATTATCACTTATTAATGTAAATTCATGAAAAAAATTAAAACTATTAATATTTTATAAAAATTTATTATTTATTTGTAATTTTTTTAAAAGCCTACACTAAATTGAAATTATTCCAACCCACTTCCAACATAATAATGTAAGATAAGTTTTTTTTTTTTTTTCTCTTCTTTTTTTTTTTTGGCCTTTTTTTATAAAAAAATTAAAAATTATTTTCAAATACTTCAATTTTTTCCTCATATTTTAGTCAAAAAAACTAGTAAAAAAGTCACTTTCCAAATCAATTCATATATCATGTATAACTTGTCCGAACTTGTAAACCCATCACAGGTCTTGTTACTATAATCTGAACCGTTTATTTTATAAGATGCTTTATGAATATTATTCACACAAAAAACATAGATTGATTTGATAATTGTAATTTATTTAATATATCACTTTTGTTATAAAAAAAAATAGATAATTTATTTTAAAAAACATGTGTAGTCTATTTTTTTAGAGACATTAAAAATAAATTAAACATATTACAATTATCGATCGACTTAATTTTTCATCTGAATAATATATACGAAGAATTTTTCAAAATGAATCATTAAAACTATTAAAACAAAATCCATAGAACCCACAAGTCCAAATATATCCTTTTCGTAATATATCAACGTGGCCAAACCATCGTATGAAATAAAAAAAAAATAATAATAAAAGAAAATAAAAACGCCGCCTCAGCCCGATCGATATCCATTCCAGTTTTGATACGAACTCGCGGGGTTGGAGCTTGGAAGGCTATAACAATCCTTAGAATTACACGATTTCTCTATCAAATTCAAATTCATAAGAAGATCTATTTGTGTATGTCCTGGTGCTTTCATCATCAAATGGGGGGAAATTGGGCTGAACTTCCACAAGATCTTCTCCTCATTGCTCCATGTTTAGATCCAAAAAAAACTTTAATACAATAGAAATATCACGTCATCGGTATTATTGTCTAATATTTTTCCACCATTTACCCTTTTATGTATATATGGCACCTAAAAAGTAGGGTTCACTTTTCACACATTTGTTGGTGATATCACATCATCGATATCATTGTCTAATAATTTTTCACCATTTACCCTTCTATGCATATGCCTTCCATGTATATGTCGCACCTAAACAGTGAGTTCACCCTTCACATGTAGGGTTTATTGTTTATTGGTGAAATCATGTCATTAGTATCACAGTTATACTAAATTTTTACTTGTTTAGATCACTTGTTGAAAGATGTTTCCACTTCTGGCGGAGTGTGCAAATCATGGCGATTTGTAGCCAGGGAGAATTTTAATGAGCCTCTCCAACAAATTCCATGGCTTATGCTCGTTGAAAAAGAAGAAAAAGAAGAAGAAAATGGAAGAGATGAACGTCTACTGGTTAGTCTGACCAAACGCGGCATGATTCGAGGAGTTTGATTATGGGACTAGCGAGTTTTAAGTATTTCAAATTGATTCAAGTAGTGGGAGTTTTGTAGAGCTGAAGAGCTTAGGAGACAATGCCTTGTTAGTGGGTGATGGTGATTCCGTCTTTGTGGAGGAGGCCTCTAAATTCCCAAGACTCGAGCCTAATTGTATCTACTACACCGATGATTATTGGGAAGGGTACTTAACTATAGCTTTCGAGCGAGGAAGAAGAGGAGAGAAAGACATGGGTATCTATAGCTTGGAAGATGGAGCCATTACACCTTGCTATGAAGGCGAGTCTTTTAGTCGCATTTGTCCACCTATTTGGGTCACACCTTCTCTTTAATCTTATGTGGTCTACAGTCTGTAATCTAATGTGGATGACCAAATCACTTAATTTTTTTCCCTGTTCAATTTCAATTTCAAGTCAGTTTAACCATGCAGACTAAACCCAACACCTACACGTCTTTTTACTACATCACATATGCATTTTTATTTTTATTTTTTTGATAAATACATCACATATGCATTTTGAATAGTGTATTATGAACAACCAAAGCAAATTGGAATTGAAAAAAGATTGAAAATAACTGTAAAATGCCCAGAAAAGATTCATAATGTTGTGCATAATTAGCAAACTTCTTCTTGTCCCCTTTTCTATTACCTCATTAGGTAACAATGCAGGTGATGATAATCTAGGGATGTTAATGGAGCCATGTCTGCATCATATGATGCTTTTACCACTGTAACAGGACAGGGGAGATGAAGTACATATTCAATGAGGAATAAAAGGTAAGTTAATTGAGCCATGCCATGACCTCACATTCGATGGCAATGACATTCAATAGACAAGAAGAATATAACCAACTAAGATCTAAGATCTAAGATCTGAAGATTTTGAAAATCAGTAATCCCAAGTGTTACGACCGTGTAATATCCAAAATAGCTAGAGTAAACCTTTCTTATATATGAGAAGAAGTAACGTTTGGCTGCCATCATGAAAGCAATTTAAATACGCTCATATCATGTTACAGTTCAAATGAGCCCAATGCCACAGAGGCCGCTGAACAGTTCTCTTGGCTTAATTAGAGTTCAATTAATAATTCAAGAAAAATTCCCAAAAGATCATTGGGAATCTAAGTACATCCTCAAATGACCTGTCAATTTTCATAAAACTCATGTCATATGAAAGCCTTGGTGATGAGTAATTTTAGCAATGATCATGAGAGCCATGACAGTAATTACAATGGTGGAGCTTAAAAAAGAGACCTAACCCCCAAATTAGGTAGTGATGGCATATAAACCACATGAGAAAACTTAAACTTGATAACCATTTGTGGATGATAAGCCCACTCTGTGTCTCTGTGAAGTGCATAACAAGAAAGAAGACATGATCAAGCATTTTCGTAACG
Source organism: Camellia sinensis (assembly GCF_055761805.1). Taxonomy (NCBI): domain Eukaryota; kingdom Viridiplantae; phylum Streptophyta; class Magnoliopsida; order Ericales; family Theaceae; genus Camellia; species Camellia sinensis. The sequence goes on along the minus strand of NC_138963.1, from coordinate 211,751,310 downwards.
AAGAATAATCATTCCAGTGGAGAATAATTGGCTAGTGTAGAGAATGCTAGAAATTTCAACATAACATTCGCCCACAGGACAGGCAATACTAGAGAAACACTCAAGGCTAAAGATTGAGCAATCAAGCCAATGAGATAAAATTTATTGTCTGTCATTTAAAAGGGTTTCAGGACAAATTATAACTTCTTGGTTTTTTCACTACAAAACATTGGTTTAACAAATCCTAGAACTGGAAATGGTTGGAAATTGAGATATGTGGCAGAAGTAAGGTATGCACAAGATAAACCTACGTATATTCTAAACCAAATAGTTGAGAAAAAAGTAAGAAACACAAATATGCCTGCCAAAGCAACAACTAGTGTGAAATTTACCAAGCCATTCAACGGTGAAAGATCTCCTTCTGTTCCTTCATTGGGGAAATGACCATGATCACTGAAATCTGACAGCATCTGATCTTTGAGCTGGAATGTATTCATCAACCAAGTAGTAGTCTCACTTTCAGATGCTGGCATCTCCGTAATAGGGATACGACGAACATGAATGTGAACTTCCGAAGGATCCAAACCAAATAGATTGTCCACAAAAGAAGGGCACTGATGCTTGTATGCAATAGTGATGTCATAAACTGTAATAAAATAATAATAAGAATGTAAAAAATATTTGGAGGAGCTATAGAAAACTATGCTTGCAAAGCAATTAAGAACCAAGGATTGCTGTGTCCTTCCATAGGAAATTGCAGCATATAGTGTGGGAGATACCACTTGAACTAATAACTAGTGGTTTTTCAATAATATTGTTCTTCCATACGGCTCAAATGAATGCAATAATAAATACTAACAACATTTGTAGAGAAATACCAACCTGCATCCAAGGAGCCCCTCAGAATTTCCAAGCAAGTATAGAAACCCTTTGTTTTAGGAAGCAAAACATTCTTCAATACAGGTAATCCATTTTCAGCCGCTAACTTTTGACTCTTTTTGCACTTCTGTTCGCTGAAAAGAAGGGAAGAAATTTGATCTTATATGAGTATGACAATGGTCCATAGCATTGACAACTGATATGTTGCAAGTAGAAAACATGCCCTTGATGGATAAAAGATGCAGACAGAATATCACATGAAAATGGATGCCATGATTTCTCCATAACTTTCAAACCTCTCTATTTGCTCGCCAAAGCTAACTTAATATCAATAGCATCAATACAGTATTAGGTTACTTTATAAGAACAAAAAACAATAAATGATATAATCTCTAGAAGGGTGCATGTACAGAGAACAAGAAATAAGAACTCACTTAAAATCAGTTCCCTCTGGGAAAACAGCAAGCCACAAGGGTTCCGAAGGATTAGCAAAACTTGAAAGCATTTGGTGCATAATTGGCTCATCAATTTCCCACTTTCTCTGCACTGGGATGAACTCCAAAACATGAAAACCCCAGCCAAAGATAGGTAGTTTCATCAAAGTGCTCTTAAGGACATATTTGATGCAGCCCAAGCACCCCTTCCGCAAAGCAAGATTCCATAAATACATCCAATCAACCTCAGTTCTGTGGTTGGCAATAAGTAAAACACGTTCCCTTGTTGGAACAGTTTCTCCAGAAAAGACAACTTTAGTTTTATTTATCTTTTCAAATAAGTACGGCCATAAAGATAGCCAAAATCCAAGAAGGAAATATATTGCTTTCCTACTTGAATGAATGCTGAAAAAGCGTAACAAAAATACAACAATAGGAGCAAAATACACTAAGAACATAAACGCAGTTAAAAGAAGAATCACTAAACATATCAAACCCCTAAAAACCCTAAAAGGAGTCAAAGGGCGATGTTTTAAGCCAACATTAGAATTAAGGGGTGGGCAAACTTCCATATTCCCCAACAGATACTTCAGGCTTCAAACCTTCATCTTCATAGCACCTGCAATATCAATGTACCTTGTACTTAGTTGGGGTGTTCTTTATGACTTTAAAAAGAAAAAAGCGAAACCCCCCCCACCCCCCCCCCCCCAAAAAAAAAAAAAAAAAAAAAAAAAAACAAAAACAAAAAGAAGAAGACAAATCCCGATGCACCTCGCTATAAGTGTCAAGAGGGAATGAAAACATGACCAAGGCCCAAGTGTAATGGCAAGAATCTATATCACGAAGATCACATAGCCACACATTAACACAATATACAATTATGAGTGTTGCCAACAGAGAAAACGTAGGCCTAGAAATGACAACCTCAAAAGCATGGACAAAGACACATGACACGACACAAACACAATAGACATGTGTCCAAAGCAAGTTCGAGCCTTAAAAAGTTTTAAAACATAGTGGGGCACAGTAGCGGAGTCAGGATTTTGACTCAGAAGGGGCAATAGTAAAATAAATGTTATATCTACAACAGTGTTCTGACCCACTGTGAGCCTAACAAACTTAACCCTCATCTAACCATAACATTAACTTAGACTGTAATAACTATCTCCAAAGAAAGCAAGTATTTTATTAAGAAATTTTATCAAACAAGAAGTAATCATTCTACATATTTGTAGATACATCGTCACAAAAGGAAAAAAATATCAATAAGAATAAATTAGCAAGCATTATCAAAAAGAATGGAAAATAAACATTTAAATGTAGACTTTATAACATCATAAAGGTGCTTTTATCATAAAATAAACATTTGAACAACGCAAAATTATAGAAAAAAATAAAAATAAAGAAAAAAATAATAGTATATATTTAAATTTAGAGGGGGCAAATTGAAGAACTATTTATAAACCTATACTAAAATATAAATTATAGAAAGTTGGGAAGGGGCATGTGCCCCTCTTGGGCCCATGCTCCCCCACCCCTGGTTGGACATGTGTCTAACGTGTGTTGGAAGTGTCTGTCAAGAACTGTACAATGAGTGTTGATAAATGTCTGATGAGTGTCGGTGTTCAGCACGTCGGACATGGGCACACCACTATCTTAGAAATGTTTACGGTTAGATAACAACTAAAAATAGCCAAATAGCCAAATATCTTCTCTACACTAACGATGACAAGGTGACTTGGAACAACAATAATCATATTAATAAAATAAGTATCACAAACAGAACTGATTATGGCCATCCAAATCACACAAACTCAAATCGAAATACAATTTAGCTGGTATAGATATTTCATTTTAATGAACAAGTGTGACACACTCTTTTAATGAGCAGGCATATAACAAACATCTGCAATTGTATCTGTAGCATCTAACAAGAGATAGGATCAATGGTCATTTCTTTAACTATAAAAAATACAAGTTGTGACACAAACTTAGGGCACTGCCATAATGACTAACAGTAAAGATCGTTAAATTTTCTTGCAACATATAATAATTAAATCTATTATTTATTTAAGTAAAAGTTCTCATCAAGACGCCTTTCCTTCCCACTTCTTGATTTTCTTTATCTCTTCCTTTCTTTAGAAATTGTATTTTGACCACAATGGATGAGCAACGACCAGTGTCGTAACAAACATCTAGTAAACAACTGATGCCTTTAATCTCTTAGACCAAATCTAACATTCACCATTATTCTGTAACTTTGCAATAAAATAAAATAAAAATGGAGTGTCTTCTGATATACAGATGATCTTTGTCCCTTGTTGTGTATTCAAATATTACACCATCAACATCTAATGCCTTTGATGTCCTTGAATCGTGTGATATGGACGAGTTAGGAAATGGAGATTCAAGTCAAGAGTTGAGAAATAGAGGGAGTCCATCTCCAAGTGATCCTAGTTATGGGGAGACTTCAAAAGAGGATAACAGAAGAAAACTTTAAGCGAAACTTCATGACTTGAAGAATGCTAGAAGGAAATTCTGAATCCTTATTTTGTTGGGAATGTTGTGCTTGTTTTCTATAAGCTCAGTTTGTTTTTTTTGATGGAGTAGTTTATTTTGTTTATTTTTGTGTTCCCATCAAAAGCTGTGTGTTAAACTTCATTGTATATTTTTCCTTTTTTGGTTATAATATGACTTACTTATCCAAAAAAAAAAAATATTACACCATCACTGTAATTTATGAGCTGAGCTATCAACATTGAAAATTAAATAACGGAGATTGTAGCAACTCATACAGCTCACTTTTTAGTAATTAGTAACCATAAAGCCACACCTACTAACTAATAGAGAGCATCACTTTAAGAAGACAAACCTCCATACATGTAACTTTGACAGAAAAAATATTCCCACACATCTGATGCTTGTACATTGAGCACTACCAGTTCTAGTTATACCCTACTATAAAAAGCACACATCTTCATAAATACAATGAAATCAATTGTATCATTAAATGTTCTAACAAATTGGACTTCCAATAAAGTAAAAACTTTGGACTGTCCTATAAGGTACTAAATCTAAAAGGTTATAAATTTTGTCGCACTTTAAAGTAGTATTTTCAAGAGTCATACATAATAAAAGTGAATTGGATGAAGTCAATGATTTAGAGTGACCATATTGAGGACATCTACCCCTTCACAATTACTTGTTGGGGTTTCCCATCTATGTTTATATTAAAAGCCTTGGTTGAGCACTTGAGCGTCTATTTTGTATCACAATATTACAAAATTGAATGAGTAAATGTTTGTGCCATATTCCTATGATCAACATACATAGTCATCATCAGGAATCTATCCTTTAAATTTATTTGTTTTTCAATAACATATACAATTAGTCATGTAAAATAAGTATTTTATAACTTAACAATCTCTTCTTCTTCTTCTTCTTTGATCTATTAACTAATAACTTTTCGAGAAAATCCTTTGATGGTAGTATTAATTAGAGTTAAAAAGTTTACATTACAATGTACACAATTTTGTAAAAAAAATATATAATATAATTTAGGATTAAAGAAGGAGATTTGGAGCTTTGTTATGATTTAGATTAGGTATAATACATATTTTATTTTTTTCTGAAAAAAAAATTAAAAAATAAAAACTTAAATCGCCCTTGGATGTATGATACATATGTAGTCCAACTTCTATGGTGAAAATGCGTACTTATGAACAAGTTCTTCCATAACTTGAAGAAATAAATATACAACAATTCTACTAATTAATAATTTTTACTCTCTTATGATCAATAATTACTAGACCATATCGGGCCAAATAAGAAATGAAGCAGATACATTCACTAGTAAAGCATCGGCTACCTTTCCATATTTCTAACTAGTCATTTTCTATAATCTGAAATCCCATGTTTGCTAACTAAGAGTTCAAAGGAAAATGTTTTAAGTGCAACAAAACTAAAATTTTGAGCTAAAACATTAATATGCCTCCTTAATTGCCATGAATTTGAGAGCTTAAAAAGCTAATATGATTGAACACACCCAAGATCAGTATTAAAAAAATAATAAATAAAAAGACTGGTCATATGCTCAGTTTAATTTGTATTTCCTTGGGCCTTAAATAGAAAATACTCTAATAATAAACATTTTAATTCCTCACATTTAATTAGAAACCAAATTGACAAAAGGAAAAACAAGCACAATATGTACTTCCTAAATTAATAATTGATTTTCAACTGTGAGGTTACTTCTCATCAACTATACACCACCAAAGCTTTAATTTAAGGCTAATCCTTTCCAATTTAGACGGATCAAGAAACTTCCAGTAATTGCAAAGAAAAAAAATAAAAAATAAAAAATAATTAAATCAAATCTGCAGATAAACTAAAAAACACTACTCAATAAAATCTAATCAAATCTGGAAGATTCCCTACTAGGTAACTCCCATTGGAATGAAACATTAAACAACGATCAATCCATACAAAGGAACTGAAAAGGAAATCAAAATCACTAGCAACGAACAAACAACACTTAACATTTTCTGAGCAACCAAACGGATTATAGAAAGAAAGTCAAAAGAAGACAGGATCCGAACAAGACATATAGACAATGAATCCATAGACATATATACATATATACATGCATAGATTTATGGAAAGAGAAGATCTTTGTACCTGTTCTGTTCTATGGAGTTCAAATCCAAATCCAAATCCAAATCCAAATCTCGCGTGTAATCTATCTTCTATATCTACTATAGAGTCGGAGAGCTGTATTATATGTATATGAAATAATATCTACAAAATTGGCCAATACAACAGCGACTATATCCACATGTTTTAGAGCTAGGGTTAGGTGCGATCGTGCCCGATGTTTTTCAGGGAAAAAGTCAAGAATTTTGAGTAAGGTGCAATGAGAATGGAGGGTGAATTGGTACTGTGTTTTGATTGGTGGAAACAAATCTGGTTTTATGTTATTAATGCGGACGTGAAGTGGTGTGGGTTCTCACTTTTGGGGGTTAGTCTTTATTGGAGTGAAATTTGGAATATACTTCGCTCCAGCTGGACCTTCTCCGCATGGGTTGTTCGTAGATATATTTGGAACATATATTGTCTTTTTTTCTCAAAAAATTATTGAAGGTGTTAATGTTGATAATAACCTCAAAAAAGCTAGGTCCCATAAATTATGACTCAGAATTTATTGAAAAATGAATTTGCTTTGATAAAGTGTGAGATTCATATATGAATTAATAAAGTGTGAGATTCATATATGAAATAAATTTAAGTTATTAATGTAAAATTTTGAATATTTTTTTAGTTTTATGTTTGAATTTGTAGTATTACTGTAATAATTTATTCGTGTTTTTTTTTTCTCTCTACGGTAAAAGGTGTCCATGTCAGTTTATGCACATCTCAACTAATTTCTTCATCGGTCCGAGCAAAAATAGGCTCCAGGACTAAAGAATTTATGAGAAATTTCTTTCTCATAGCCTGAATTCAAAAACTGAACCTAAACAATTGTGTGAAGTGTATATTTACTAATCACTCAGGACAACTCTCAAAGTTCCTATCATGCTTTCATGAGAGAGAAAATTACATATTTGCAGACAAAAAAGTTAATTATATATTTTTAAAAATTAAAATGAGGTAAAAATAATGTATTCTTTTTTGAGTGGTCTACATTACTCTCTCTATATATTTTGTCCTTCTTTTTTTTTGGTCAGTAACTCCTAACTATCGATAACTCTCATTGAACACTATAGCAGAAACTTTCCCACCATGCCGCCTTACATCCTCAATCCCTCTCATCCTCTCTAATCACCACCAGCCCCTTCACCATTTCTCACGATCACAATTCTCGCCAATGGTTGGGAGTTGCATAGGAAAAATAAAAGGCCTAGTTTGGAATGATATATTTTTAGTCAAACAATTATTATAAGTTGTTATGTCATTTTTTTAATTTTTTTTACACATGTTTTTGTAAAAAAATTAACTAAAATAGTTAATTCCTAAACGAGGTCTTCTCTCTCCGTGTTTGCAATTTAAAAGATATTCTTATTAAATTGTAATTAATTTTTACACTTCTCATTAATTTTTTAATTTTTCTTTCACCATAGGAGAATAATTAATGAGTTATAACAGCTATGAAAATAGAAATATGAAAAATGAAAAATATATAAATATTTTATTATTTTAATCTTATTATATTTAACCAATTCAACTATATACATGCTTTATGTAAGTTTTAAAATTAATCGAGGTATGAATAAATTGACCAAGATATGTAGTCATAAAAAAAAATTATATATAAAACATATCTTATTAATAAAATGAAAGAAAGGTGGGACGGATCGAATAAGCAAGTCTCATCTCGTCAGAATAGGAAAAGCCCATGCAAATTGTCATCTCTAAGGCAGATCGACAATATCTAATAGTACAATAAAGAATATTTACACCTGGTTAAAAAAAATAAAAAAATAAAAAAATTAGGATAAATTATACGACACATCCTGAGATTTGATTTAATTACATCTCACACTCTAAAGTTTTGAAAATTATATTTTTATCCATGTGGTTAATAGTCTCATTTCACAAATCCCCTTACTTACATAAAAGGCAACAAGTTTTAGTAAAAAAATAAAAGAAATTATATTTAAAAAAAAAAGTAAAGAAACAGGGAAAAAAAGAAAAAAAAAAGTAAAAGAAGAAGTAAATAAAGCAAAGTAAGAAAAAAAAAATAATATATAAGTTTAATATTTTCATTCTGTTTAAATAATTATAATAATAGATGGATTAATGTAATTTCTAAAGCATCAAATAATAATATGTATTAAATTCAAATTTTATGAGCTTAAGAGTAATTTACCAAAAAATTTAAAAACTATCTACACATTCTATTATAATAAAACAACAGTCCAATGTGGTTTTACTGGGCGATACCTACCAGTCTTGTCTGGTGAATGATTTTGATTTATTGCATTTTGGAATATATTTTGTGCTTCATTGGGTTGAGTAGTTGGCTAAAGAAGCTTTCACTTCATTCAATGTTATGCTTTTCTCTGGAGTCAAGAGCCTCTCCTTGCAAGCTTGTGCTTGTGTCCGTCCTTACAGGCCTTCGGGTCTACTTTTAGGCCTAATTTTGATAATTCAAACTGTCTATATTTTATGATTTATTCAGTATATCATACCTGTAAAAAATCAAGTTGATTGGATATCAGAAAGTATGTGTTTAAAAAATTGAACTAAACACTATTTTTTAAAGAATTTAATAAACAGTTTTCTGAACATATGCTTTCTGATATCCGATCAACTTGATTTTTTACAGGTATGATATACTGAATAAATCATAAAATATGAATAGTTCGGATTATCAAAATTGGGCCTAAAAGTAGACCCGAAGGCCTGTAAGGACGGGCGCAAGCACGGAAGTTGCAAGGAGAGAATCCTCACTGCGTGAGAGAGAGAGAGAGAGAGAGAGAGAGAGAGAGAGGGGGGAGAGGGAGTGAGTGGTGGTATCTTATTCTTTAGGTGTAAAATTGAAGATGCTTTGCTACTACTTCTCGCAGAGTGGAAGACCAAGAATGTTGTGCTATCAATGTCAATTTAGGTGCCTTTGTGTTTGTGTATTAATTAATTTATTATTTTTTTTGTTGAGTTGGGTGTGATGAGCCAAGTCCCCTAAAACGTTGGTTGTACAGCCAAACGATTAAACATAATAATGTTTTGGGACAATTATAACATAAACCACAAGGTGTCAACCTTACTACAAATTAAACCCTCTATTTTCATTAAACCATATGATTTTGTAAATTTGATGCCAATTCTAAGCACAGTCTATTTTCATTAACTTAGGGAAGGGATAATTTTGGTTAAGGCACAGTTTTCTTCTAGTCTAATATTGGACTTAAGTGGCAGTGGTGTATTTTTATAATTCGAATCGTTCATCATCCAATGCTTCTTAAGTAGATCATCTAGGTAAAAAATAAGGTTAATTATAAATCGATCGTCATATAATGAAATCACAGTCAAGAAAAAAATGAAGAATCAATTTGATTTCAAGAATAAACCATTTATTTTTTTTGCTTCAGATAAATGTGATTCAATTATATGATTACCGATATCCACTTAATCTTATATTTAACATAGATGATTGACTTGATGAGTACTATAAGATGAATGATTTAAATAATCAACGTCACTTAGCCTTGGTTTGCCAATCCAGCCTTGGGCTAATTTAGCCACATCCTTCCAAAATAGGCTAAATTAGCTACAAGAGACAAAAAAACATTCACATGGTTGGGGAACAACTCAACGTCTGTGCAAATTACCAAATTACCTCCATTGCCAATCTGTTTGTCTCACACAAGCACCAATTCAAACCACGCACTCTCTCACCTAGGGCATGGTTAGACGCTGAAAGAATAAGGCAAAAACCACAGACACTCAACGGCGAAGAAGAATAGCAAAGTTGTCCACAGCCCAAGTCTACCGAAGTGGACATCGCAAGTGACACTGCATCCATCCCATCCTCGCCACCACTGATCATCAGGTACTTTAATTTTTTTTTTTTGTTTTGGATATATGTCGTGTCCTTCAACCCGATTTGCTGGGTGCACTACAACAAAATTGGGTTTTTACAGCATCACATCAACGACGTGCAGTAAATGCAAGCCATGGTTTCTCACTTTTACGACTTGCTTTTTTTGCATGTCGTAAATAATTTCTCAGTCACGACGTGTCTATTGTGTAAGTCGTGAATGCTAATAACGATGATTTTTTTACGGCTTGCAATGTTAGCTGTAAATAATAAAACTTTGTATGACGTGCATATGGCATGCCGTTAATACATCGACTATACACGACACGCGTATACCAACTGTTAAAAATATTGAACATTTCATGGCGCACAAAAAGCCAGCCGTTAAAAATTTCACTTTTCACGACGCGCAAAATGTTAGCCATGTAAAATATTACATTTTTCATGACACGCAATTATTGTCGTGAAAGATACGATTGGGAAAAAAAAAAGCCAAAATACAAATAAATCCAGCGCCAAACACCAAAACTTTCAAACAGTCCTAAAAGCTTAAATCCTTAAGGCTCAGTTTGTTTTCAGATGTAGAATGAAGGAGATTTATAGTAAGGGAATTAATAGTGAGGGGATTGATAGTGAGGGGATTAAGTAAAATTGTATTTGTTTTGATGATAGTTGTTAGTTTAAGAATTGTTAAATTATTTTTATATAAAATAATAAAAAAATAAAAAATATATAAAAAATTAAACATTAATGTTTTTTTAAAAAAATCCCAATATGTAAAAAATAAAAAAAAATTTAATCCCCTCACTATTTTTCTAATACCACCTTCATCTCCTCCATCTCAATCCCCCTTCTAACCTCTATCTTAATCCCTTCTTCTATCTTAATTCCTTCCCCAACTCTACAAACAAACACAATACTAAATAACCTCACCTTCATCCAAATCCCCTTCCATCCATTACACCTCAAAAAAAAACGGGGCTTAAATTCGTTCTCATGCCCAACCCAGCCCTAGTCTCTCTTTCTCTCTCTCTCTCTCTCTCAGCGGCGACAACGCCGACGTGTGCAGTACCCATCTGGCGACAACACTAGCATAGGCAGTATCCCCTCCTGCGTCTAGGTAACCCTCATTCTCTCCTGTCATCTCATTCTCTCCTTTCGCTCTCGCTGACCCTCACAATCTCTCTCGTAGACCAGCGTCAGCAAATTTCCCCACCCTCTCACTCTCTCTATCAACGGCGGCGACTCCCCATCGGTGACAACACCGACGTCTACAGATCTCCCTCCGACATCCAGGTATAGTTCTCATATCTTTTAAGTCATTTTTTCGAGCATGAAATAAACACTGGACTGAGCATAGTTGGGATTGTATATTTTTTATCGCTTCCTATTCCCTCATGATCTCTCTTCTCTTCTCTTCTGTATCTAGAATGAATACATAGGAATTTTTTTAGTTTGGGATCACCATCGTCCAGTGATATCAGGTCTGTCAGATCCTCTCCTATATATTGATTTCTTATCTATATATACATGTTATATATATATATATATATATCTGTACATATGTAATAGATGATAATCTGTAAATGTTATATGATATTAAGGATTGTTTGAAAAAATTCCCAACTCAAAAAAAAACTATGTTGGCACACTGAGGTTACTTTAAGAGCTCCACTTTTCCATCCCTGTTTTGTGCATATTTCTATTTGGTGTTTATGTGTTAGAGAGATTGGATGGGGATGGAGTCAGAGAGGTGACAGGGGTGTTGATTGGGTTGGGGTTTTTTAGTTTTGATTTTTAGCAAATAGTGTGAAAAGTGATTACGTTGTGACATTCTCCAGCAATGGTTTTAGATACTAGTTTTTTTTTTTTTAAACGATATTGAAATTTTGTTCTCTCAGAAAAATGAAATGTCTTTATCTTCTTTTTTGTGAATATTATACATAGGATTTTTTTTCCGACTTTTGGTGCCATATGGGGAAAAAATAGCTTGCAAATAAACCAGTCCCTAATGCAACCTTACAAGTCACAGGTGTTGTTGGTTGGCATAGAGAGGGTCTTGTTTATAGAAAGAATGAGGTAATTTCATTTTTCTCTCCAATCTCCTTTCTAGATATTGTGGAAAGTGCCAATCTTCTTATGTGGTCAAAAGGTGTGAAAGGTTATATTTTGGGATTTTGGTTGATGTGCTCCTATTTTGGTCACTCATACATTTTTTGTAATTATAGGTAGTGTTTTGCGTTGTGATGTGACTGGGAAAATTCTGATGAAGTGCTTTCTTTCTGGAATGCTTGATTTGAAGTTGGGTTTAAATGACAAAATTGGCCTTGAGAAAGAGTTGCAAATTAAATCATGTCCTACTAAGAGGTAACTTCTGAAGGCATCCTTTTTGCGTACTGCCCTCTCATTTTCATTTGTCTGTACACTTATTTTGGAATTTAAGCAAACTCATGCTTCTTTCTTGTCATCCTTTAATATGTCATTTTATTTATGAGTTTTATTATAAATGATTTTGGTTCGAGTTCCTTATTTAGGTATGTTGTGAATCCATGTTCCCAAAGTTGTTCCCACATATTCTTTGCATGCTTTCTTAAATGTATTAAGGGATATATTTCATAATTTACAGATGTTCGAAGTAAAATTAAATTGCCAATTGGGTTTGTTAATAATATATATATATATATATATATTTTTTAATTTGTTTTGAGAAACTGTCTTCTATCACCTCCTAGGAAAGAATGGTTTTGAACTTTTTAGTTCATATGTTGGATGATAATGCTTTAATTATTTTTAATTTTTTTTGAATTTGCAGTTTTATAGAAACCCAGAAATTGATTCTTTTATTGTAGCTATTTCGGTGTTGTATTGAGCATTGCATCTTGTTTGCCCCTGTTGATTAAGTGGTTGGCTAAGCATGCAATTTTAATTTGTGTCTCTGCTAGATGGATTCCTTATGCCTTTTCTATAACCTAATCTTTGTCCATGTTACCTTGTGCAGTGGGAAAACTATAGAGCTCGATGATGTTACTTTCCATCTTAACTCAGAAAAGACTATTAGTTTTGTGCCACCAGATAGTGAATTCGAATTGATGAAGTAAGCTTATAGTCTCCTTTTCAACTATGAACTATTTTGGTTATTATTATTTAATTTAATGTATTGTAAAAATAAAAATACAGAACCTGTGTGACCTTGGGTAGAACCTAGGCCACCCATGAACAAGACATAAATTTTGTAAGTGGATTTGGATTTTCAATAGTCGACGTTGTGTTGAACTTCATTTACTTTTACTCTCATATACACACATCAAAAGAAGGAAATAAAGCTAATGTGTTTCTTGTCTGTAGAATTGTTTTTTGAAGTGTATTCAAATCTCTTTATACAATATTTGGTGTATTTTTTTTCTCTTTAAAATTGTGATATGTTTTTTCTTCTATTGGTGTAATTAGGTGAGCTTTTTGGTATTGGAAAGATTGTTTTTGTTCTTTTGAGGTAAGAAACGTCTTCTGTTCCTTTCTTATACGTTAGTTCCTTTTATTTTTTCTAGATATATATTTTTCCCTTTTCTTACAAAAATTATATTTTGTTTTTCTTCCTTTCCTTGTCCTTGATAGGGTTGTTTGATTGTATGCCTTTGACTGAAGTCACAACATGTATTTGTTGTTGTTGTTGTCTTTTTTTGTTTTTGTTTCCCGAAGTATTTATTGTAGAGTTCCGCTAATTTTAGAACCAAATCAGAAACTAATAGAACTCAAGCCATAGTTAAAATATGGCACCCAATCCTTAGTTTCAATAATTATTTACACTGGAGACTTAGTTTCAATAAAAAAAAAATTCCTTTGTAAATCCATTAGATTCTTATAAAATTGTGATTTTTGAAATGGGTTTGATGGGTTTGATGGGTTTTGATTTTTGAAATTTGAAATGGGTTTGAATCTTTAATTTGTTCCTCGCTCCTCTTTCTTTGTTGATTTCGTTGTTTTTACCACTTACCAAACAGAAATTTCCGACTCTAGAGCAGGAACTGAACTACTTGACATGATTCTCACCAAGATAATCTCTTTTTCCTTCTCTTTCTGCTCTATTTTGTTACCCAAAAAAGGTGCAAAATAAAAACATTTGATTTTTGGTATTATGGTTTTTAATTCTTGAAACTTTAAAAAATGAAAACCTCTTTTAGGTTTAGGGGAGAAAACCCACCAAAGAAAGACGAGTTTCTGTTATTTTGAAATGATACTCTTATGACCCTAATTGTTCTTTTCATTTTGTGAAGCAGTTTCTTCAATTATTGCATTACATTGGAGTTTCTGTTATGTTTACTTCTTTTGCTTCTGCTACAAATGTCTTTGGTTTTGTATCCACTCGTGTTTGCATTTTATTGGACAATTCTGTATCACCTACAATGTTCTTGTCTTATAATTTCTGTCTTACAAAGCTTTTAATTGACTTTATTTTTTGAGCTTTACACCAAACACATAAGCAGTAGATAATTTCATTATTCAAAGCCACCTGCATGCTTGTGTTCCTACGGCCTTTTTTGCTTAAGACCATTTAAATGTGTTGCTATATGGAAATAATGTTCCTTCTTTTTTTTTTTTTTTTTTGGGCAAGTAAATAGCAATGTCCGTTTTGTGAATAGGCAATCATAGCTTCGATGGCTAACACCTGATAGCGTGGTTTTGGGCCTGATTTTAACTAATGTAGTTGTTTTTATGTTATGGCGGATTGCAGATCAACAATTTATGTTGAAGAACTTTACAGTGAGTTGTATAAAATGTTGTTAGTTTTTCTCATTCATACTATCATACAAAATCTTTTTAAGCTTGTAATGTATTCATGTTTTTTTCATAATATATTGTTGTTCTCTAAGCAGATTTCACTAGAGAATTTTAAAAGCAGACGCATTCACACGATGATAACATCTACATTCAGTCATATCGATATTGGGCACCTTGTCTCTAACATGATTGGATTTTACTTCTTTGGGGTGAATGTATGCATACATGCCTCTTAATTTTCTTTTTGTTCAAATTATTAAAAAAAAAAAAGAAAAAAAAGAAGGAAAAAAAAAGAAAAGAACATTTACTTACCAGTGTTCATGATTATAATTTGATTTCACTTGGAAAATTAGTAGTAGATTTTGCATAGGAGGGGAAGGGGATTGAGTTTTTCATCATTTCATCTAATCTAGGAACCTGGTATGTGTGCACTCATGTGCCTTCCTGTTTCATCATGATTAAATGAATTAAAAATTGCATTACCTGTGATACTAGTCTTGGTGGTCAATATGGTATTTGGTATGTGTTGGTTTACAACTACAAAATTAAGATTGTCCTTGTTGAATAAGCAAATGTGGATTTACATACGTTGATGGAGTTGTTCTCAATCATTTTTTTGTTCTTGTTGGTAATCAGAGTCCATGAGGAGTTTTTTTTCTCACAGGAGAAGTGATAATGGAACAGGGAAATGTGATAGATCAATTTTATATTGTTTGTCAAGGTATGCTGGTGTGATACTATCTTGTATTGACTTTTGTTTATTAATATTTATTTGATTATTGTGAGTTAGTGTCTTTTTATTCGTTCTTTATCTTCTTTTTCTATTTCTTTTAGATATATACTTTTCAGTTCCTTATTCTTATGTATGGTATATTAATTTATTTTTTGATTTACGGTTGCATGCCCTGATGTCACCATAAATTAGTTGTTTATTTAAACAAAAATACATAGACAGAACTCTATTTAATTTTTCTTCAGTCTAGTTGCCTTCAAAATATAGTCCTGTTATTGGTGGACATCAGTACTATTCATCAGCCCCTGTGGTTTGGAGTGTGAGGTTAATCCTAATTAATCTAAATCATAACACTCCCAAAATGAAACATTTAACTACTACTTAACACCAATTGGGTCTTTGCTCACCTTTCTTCTCTTTCTCATTACACTTACTTGAAGAACAAACATTAAAAAAGGGGCTCAAGGATCTTCATGGTTGAAAATTTTTGTTTATTGTAGACAGGGTTGTGAAATAAATGCCTATCTTGAACCCACCTGCTTGCCATTGCCATTTACATTTCTAGAAACATAACCATTATGTTGAATTAGAGTATTTATAAGTAGTTCCCTAGGAAAGTCGTTACTAGTTTATCGCATTTTAATATTGATAAAAGACTATTTATGTACAATAGGAGGTCAATATGAGGTCAGATGGATCAGAAGAGATTGTTTCTAATTTGGAACCTAACAATTTATTTGGTGAAATTTCTATTCTTTGCAACATACCTCAGCCTTATACTGTTCGAGTTTGCAAGCTACGTATGATTCTGCTCCTTGATAAACAACCATTCTCAAATATCCTTGACATATATTTTCATGATGGGCGAAGAATCTTGATCAACCTTCTAGAGGTAATTCAGTTGTGCTAAAATGTGATTGCCTCTCTTATGTTGTTTCTTGCACTTCTTTTTCTCCTATGGCATCAATACCTACAAATGCATATTCATTTGTTTTGCATAAACTTTATCGAATTAATTAATTTGTATGAATTAAATGCCTAAAATAGTATAAGTTGACAGGGAAAAAAATCAAATGTTTGTGTGAAGCAATTAGAATCTGATATCACATATCATATTGGAAAGCAAGAAGCTAAACTTGCTTTAAGAGTTAATAGTGCAGCTTATCATGGAGATCTGTATCAACTCAAAAGTTTGATCCAAACTGAAGCTGATCCTAAGAAGACAGATTATGATGGAAGATCACCATTGGTATGATTTTAGCTTTTCACTATGTTAACAGGTTACTTTTCAGTGGTTTTACTTTGTTGCTTCTTGATTCTTCGATCTAATGCTTATTTTACAAAAAAGAAGAAGAAGGTATTATATTATTGGGAATACGACTTAGTTTTTCTTTGATTTCTTGTCTTTCTGAATTTAAGTAATTCATGGAGTTAATTTTAAGATATCCTGCTTGTAGTTTCTTTTGTCATGCAGACAAGAAATGCAACAGGGTTAGTTGCTCTAGCTATTGCCATGGGTTTAGGTGCCTTTACACATACATTGGGCACCCTCGTCCCTGTGATAAGAGCAAGTGGATTTGCTACAGTTGCAGCTGCAACTACTATAGGAACTGTTGTCGGTAATTTTAGATAATCTCTTAATAGTTCTTGATATGTTTAGAAAGTTAGATATGCATAGTTTTGGATGGTTTAAACTTTTTGTACAGTTGATAACTTAAGGATATAGTTTTCGAATTTTTGAAATGTATAGACAATTGTTGAACGTTTATAATTTATGGATAGTTTCTTTTTGATGTTTCAGACAATATTTTGGTGGTTGATTGATGTTTTGTGATGCTTGTTTGTAATATTTGTTAAATTGTACAAAATTGGTCAAATAGAACCTGTTGAGTTTAAAAATTGAAAAAAAAAACTGCATATTCTACGGCAGGCATAATAAGTCGTTGTATTACATATTTTATGGCGCGCAATCAGCGTCGTTATTTGTTTCACCAATTAACGGCGTGCAAAAGTAGTTGTAGAAAAAGTAACAACGATGCACAAAATCTGCTGTTAAATAGTTTTTAACGGCGTACTATAACATGTCGTAGAAAAAATAACAACGCACAAAATATGCCGTTAATTAGTTTTTAACGGCGTACGAAGCATGTCATTGAAAATGAATGACTTTCCATAATTGGTTATAATATGAAGCGCGCTACACGTCGTAGAAAGTTTTTTACGTTGTGCATTGCGCACCGTAAAAATCTTTTTTTGTTGTAGTGGTGATTTAGTAATCGTCCAATTTTTTGTTGTGTGGATGTTCTTTGTTTGTTTGGCATGTGGGAAAACCAGTGTATAATGATAGATGGTCCATCAATTCTGATGGATCTAAATCTGGGTTTTCTTTACAAAATTTATCTCTATAAAGTGGCGTGGTCTGTTATATATTTTTTTTCTCATCTCTTTGATTCTAGGCAGCATTTGTATGCCGATTTTTGGGTATAAGTCCTCATTTTTTTTTTTGCCATTCTGTATATATCCTGTGCATGGACTGAATTTTACATTTTTTCAAAATAAAACATTTATGTGTTAATGTTAAAACATCTAGAAAAGTATGTAAAAAAGGTTGGGTTACAAATGCTGGCGTACCTCTTTTTTTTACATTTTTTTCCTCATCTCTTTGATTCTGGGCAACATTTGTATGCCGCTTTTTGGGTATGAGTCCTCAATTTTTTTTTCCCACATTCTGTGTATATGTCTTGTGTATGGATTGAATTTTAGAGTTTTGCAAGATAAAACATTTATATGTTTATAGACTGAAAAGCATGTGGAAAATTATCTGAATTTTGATGGGTTAGAAATGTTGAAGTACCTTTTTGTTTTGTTTTGGTGGTTGTTGTTGAAGTTGTCATTTTTTTTTTCCTCTCGAGTTTTTCATTTTATCTTACATCTGCAACTGTTAGATTTGCTACTATTATAAATGTTTACACTTGATCTTGCATTTGGAAGTGGCTCAATAGATACTCATGGTTGTATTGTACAGCCCAAAGGTGCCCAACTTCCACTTTACCCTGTTGATCCACATAGGGGTGGGCAACGGTTTAGCCGATCCGCAAAAACTGTCCAACCCGCCCAATCCGCATACAAATGGGCCGTTTCGCAAATACAATGCGGGCGGATGCGGTTTGAAATATGGCATCTTTGCGGGTTGTGGGCAGGTTGCGGGTTTAACCCGCACCCGTAAGAAACTGCCTGCACTTTATTTATTTATTTATTTTTGTCGTAACTATTGATTTCATTTCTATATCTCACATAAATATTTTTGTCCAAAACAAAACACCCTTTATTTTTTGAACTTACTCTAGCATTACATTTGCTAATAGTATTATATCAACTGAAATTGAATAAATACTAACCATATTATTATTGTTACATAACTGAACTTGTCACGGATGAAGTGTGATTTGGAATTTTAAATTCTTTAATGAATATGGAGTTATAGTTTAGGATTTTGAAATATATGCTTGTGTTAGTTTATAATTTGATTGAAGATTTTGAATGATTTGTTTGTGTTACGAATTGATTTTGTTGTATTTTTAATTTTATAAGTTTTAATTCATTAATTATTAATGTTGGAGCATTTTAGAAAATGGGATGAAAAGGGCCCAAAATAAATATTTACAAAATGAGAAAAAAATAAGACTCAAAAATAAATTTTGGAAGAAAAAAGTCCAATCCGCAAACCACCCACACATCCGCAAACCCTATCCGCACAAACCACAAACCGCACTACGGGCGGTTGCGGGTTGTCTTTTTTCCAAACCGCATAGATGCGAGCAGGTCTAAACCGATCCGCAAACCGTCCAAATCCAAACCGCAAACACCCCTAGATCCACAATTCCATTGTTGGTAATACACACATACACAGAGCTAGTATGAAATTGAAATTAAAGAGGTGGAATTGGAGGGAAGAAACTGTACAAGCACCAATTGGGGATTGGTGCAGGGCATTTGCTAGATGATCAGAGCTTCTGAGTAGGATAATTGGGAATCGATTGGTGGCTATTTTTTTCTTTTGTATAACCCCATTTTTTATTAACAAATGGGGACATTTCTCATTTTATACAATTCCTGTACTCTAAATGATGTGGCATCTACATGTTAACTTATTTGTTGTAATTTAGTCTTTTACATGGTCATAAAACAAACCGTGGCTTCTTTTACCTCTACTGTAACTTCCACTACATGGTCACGTCGAATGTGTGCCTGTGGCTTTGGAAATTAGATGGAATACATGGCCACCTCTACCGTAACTTCCACTAAATGATGTTTGTGTGTGTTTTTTTATGATGGAATACATATATGTGTCTAGTTTTTATTATGAAAATTAGATTCGAAACAACAGGTTGTCGTGTCATGCTTTTTTATTTATTTATTTATTTTGATAGCTTTTTGTACCGTTTGTTTTGTTGTGTTAGTAATGTAATTGAATATTTCTTGGTTTGTATATTACCAAGTACCAGCAGGTTCAGTTTATTTTTATTATGACTTGATAGATTATTACATGCAATTGTATTTGTCTGTTAGATATGTTCAACATGGTCATGCAAAATAAAATTTTTAAAGGTCGAATAATGTATTTCGGAACTGTTATTATATTAGCCCAGTCCATCACATGTAAACTGATTTCAACCGTTCATAATGTTGTAGGTGTCACTGAAATCAACGTGATGAACACCGGGGATGGAAGCAACAATGATAGTGTAATGGAAATGCTTAACCAAATGGCCATACAGCTTCAACAACAAAATAACTGGACATTCCTTCAAGCATGCCAATATGTCTAAGAGTGGTACGAAAACACATGTGTAAGACGCCATGTCACACTTCTATTTTGACCGGACATGTAATAACCCCGATCCGTAAGTAACTGATTAAGCGTGATGATGAGCCTAACAAGTAATTAAGAGGAAATTCTGAGTTAATTACATGTGGATTGTGTTATTTGTGTTTATATTTGTCTATTGTAGAAATATCTGTCTGTGTTTCTGTTTCATTGTGCGAATTACTTATCGGAATCTGATCACGAAATTGACTTGGTTTATGTGTTATTTAGGATTTTTAGAATTTTATAGTAGGTTTAATTGAAATTCGATTTGGAGCAAAGTAATTAGAATAAAATAATGTTAGGTGATTAGACCTAAACTAATTTTAATTAGTCTCTTAATTAGCCTATATAAGGCTTATACAACACCTTAGAGAGATATCATCTTCATCATTTGAGTATCCAGAACATAAGAGAGAAGGAGATCAAGTGTTGAGCTTGGAAACCAAAGAAGAGGAACGAGATTTGTAGAGAATTCAAGGTTTTGGACTTGGAGACTCAAACAATTAACCAACTAGAGCTCAAATGAGAAGCTAAAGTAAGAACTCAACTCTTTAGTTAAATAATTGAGTGTGTTAATGCTAGGATTCAAGTGGATTAAGAGTTGAATCACAAGAATTAAGCTAAGATTGAAGAATTAAAACTCAAGCCATGCATTCATACATATTTCATGGTGTTTTAAAGTTGTTTTCCGAAGAATTTCCTCTTGCATGTCCTCATTTTGGATTTGTTCTAAGATTCAACATGTTTTTGAGTTAAACACCTCATCTGATCATGTTTTGAAAGCTTTGAAGCCAAGACAATTCATGCATGTTATCTTCATGTTATGTTCTTTAAGTTCCAAGTTTGATTTTGCACAATTGGCATGCTTTTGGGCTTGTTTAACAAGTTTACATATATTTTCTCAAGTTTTGGGCCCAAAATGATGTGTTTTGAAGTCTTGAAGTTGAGTTTAAACTTAGAACTGCAATCTGGAAATTCCAAAATTTGCACCTTCCGCTCCAGTGGTGAAGTCTGCGCTTGAGCAGAGAATGCGAACTCCTAGTACTTTTGCAGAGTTTGAGGATTGGCTTGAGTGGCAGAACCTGCGCTCGAGCTACCACCCTTATTTTTGACCTTCCACTCAAGCGACCGAAGTTGCACTCAAGCGTAAAATGAGAGCTCCTAAAAGTTTTACAGAATTTTGCAGACTGTTTGAGCGTAGGAAGTTGTGCTCGAATGGAGACCCTGTTTACTTAGTCTTTGGCTCAAGTGACCATTGAGCGCCTGTTGAGCGGGATAATCAAGCAACCAATATTTTTGTAGACTTTGCAGACTGCTCAAGTGACAGATGTTGCGCTCGAGCGAACTATCATGTTTTTGAAAATTTGGCTAAGTGTTTCAAAGCACATTTTAGCATCCTCATTGCATCCTAAGCATTCCTAAGCCCTAATTAAGACATAATAATGAGGATAAGACTTAGAAACACACTAAGAACGAAACGTAATGAGTTAAGTATTTTTCGAGCGTGTGTTTCAGTGTGTATCTAGTATCTGTTTGTGTAGGTTACGCGTCGTAAGCTATTCAATCTATCAACTCTGTCTGTCTGCCTTTGGAGCCAACTGTGAATAATAACTTAGTAAAACTATGTTCAACTTTATTTATTTTCTGTATGATGAAATAAGATCTATTTTCTAAAATGATATGTTCAGTACAATGAATGATTGTCCAATTTCTGGCAAGTATTCGTGGCATCCTTAGCATATCTGTTAGCTGTTATTCGGTATCAGAGGTTCCATCATAGAACTTAGTAGATCTGTTATTTGTTACTCGTACCAGAGGCTTCATCATGGAGCTCAGCATATTTGTTATTTGTTACCCGAATCTGGAGGTTCTTTTATGGAACTGGTTAATCATAACCACCATCTGTTCTGTTAGAACTAATGGATGTACCATGTATGAACTCTGATTTCTGAATATGAATTGAACAAGAATATGAATATGAATCTGCTTCTACTTCTGTTTCTGAAATAAAAATGAATTTGTTTTCTGAATCTGATATGGGATATCATTCATTTAAACCCCTTTACTCTGTTATTATTCATTGGGCTCCCGCTCACTCTACTATCTATGTATGTAGGTGATCAGGTGCATGACCAAGCTCAGTAATAGTAGCCTGAAGATCTGTTTTGTGTCGGCCAACCACCGTGTCTCCTTAGGAGGTTTCCGAGAAGTTTGGTAGTCGAGTTTGTGAATTATGTATAAGTTTTCTACTTTCTTTGATTGGTTTGAACAAGATTTTGTATAACCATTCCTCGGACTAAGTCACAGTTTGACTATGTGTACATGTGATGGTGATGCAAAACTTTGTTACTATGACATCATGTATGTGTGTAAATAAAGTTTTAAATTCCTGTCCCATGTATGTCTACACAGCTCAATGAACTGTGTATGTTTTATATATCTATTTCCCAGTCCCTTATTATGTGTTAATCTGTTTAGAGGCCTTTGGTAATCTAAGGATTGTTGGCCGGTTATGACGCTAAACCTATAGGGGCGGGTTTAGGTCATGACAGGGCATGCATGGATAACTGAACTATATGCAGGTCATGTCGGTCGATTTGAGGAAAATGTGTGCATGTCGAAAGAAGTGTTTGCGTCTTTGTGTCACACGTTAGTAAATAATTTCGGGTTACAAGTACTGCAACGTGAACATGGCTTAGTTGTTCGAGAAAGCTTTGTAATGTTTGTCTACGTGTTGAGAGAGTTTCATAACTGCGATATCCAAGAACGATTCCAACATTTGGAGAAGACTGTGTCTCGACACGTGCTTAATGTTTTAGCGGTGATAAAGAGTTCACTGTTGCACATTATAAGCCAACATATAGTCAGCATCATATACATCCATACGTGCGGGCTAAACAGAAATACCTACCTTTGAAGGTGCTATTTTCAAACCTCACTCAGTTAAGTTTATTTCAATGTTTAGAAAGAATTTTGACGTGACGTGTGAAAAACATCGCGCTTTTGGTGTCATTAACATTCGAACAAAAACCATTTCTTGTACCCCTAGAACTAATAAGATAATTGGGTTGTTGGCATGACTGTATCGGAGTCATTGATGGAACACATGTTACTGTGCGGGTTACGGGGCCAAATGCTCCAACATATTTGGTAGGAAATGCTGTCACACTCAAAATATCATGGTGGCGTGTGATTTTTATATATGTTTCACCTTCGTATCGCTTGAATGGGAAAGAAGTATGCACAATAGTCGCATTTTCAATGAGATAATAACAAATGACAATGTCCCTTTTCTACATTCTGAAGAAGGTATCATATTGCATTTCCAAATTTTCGGTACATAATATGTGAGAAAAAAAAATACTAAATTTGATTTGTAATTTGAATTTCTTGTATTTTTGTAGGCAAATAGTATCTTGTCGATGGTGGCTATCCGAACCACATAGGTTACCTAGCACCATTCAAAGGCAGTCGTTACCACCAACAACAATTCCGCATGACTGAAAGACATAGGACAACAAATACCCCCAGGGAATTATTTAAAAAAGTTCACGCATCGTTACGAAATGTGGTGGAACGCATTTTTAGAGTATGGAAAAATCGATGGGGGTTTATTCAAAATATGTCTCAGTATGATTTTGCAAATGTGCAAGTTCAATTGGTTGGTGTGTCAATGGCGTTACATAACTATATACGTAGAAATACATGCAATCCAACAACTGTTAACCCTATTTTCAACGAAGAAGAGGCTATGGCAATAGTAACTGCCATACCGGAAGTTGTACATGACGAGGATGGTTTAATGGTTAGAGATGAGGACTTGCATATGGCATTGGTGCGATTTCGCATACGGGACATGTTAGTGTACATGCGTAATAATGAAATGTTAGGAAACATATAATAGTCAACTGACTATTCGTATGCTTGTAACATTGTTCAGCCATGGTGGAGATGTATGTGACTGTATTATCTTGTACAATATGCATGTGTTTACACGAAAAAATAAAATTTCAACGGTTTACGTGCTTTATTTTTAAAATTATTGTGTTGGAGAAAGAGAAATTTTGTTACGTACTTGTAATAATTAAGCAAGGTAGCACGATGGCAAACCGCGGTATTATGATTTGATGACTGTGATAGAAAAATTAGAAATTTTAAAAATTTAAAATGGGCACATAATATGTGGCCGCCAACTCAATTTTGGATAAAAGGTAGGAGTATGATTTACCCAATTTTTGTTTAACAAATTGGATAAAAGGAGAGAAAAGGTAATTTTGCAATTTTTTAAAATGTTCCAACAAACTGTTACAATCGTTCACATAAAATTTTTGACAAGTTTGCCTTATTTTTAAAAAAAACAAAACGCCAAAATTCTAATTTTTCTTGAAATTATTAAAAAAAATAATAATAATAATTACTTGTAAAAAAAAAAAGAAAAAAAATCCAAAATAATCGGCTGATGTGTCAGCTGCGCAACCCACACGCCCAGGTAAATCAACAAGAAAGGGGAACACCTTCACCCCAAAGGGATAATTTCACATATGGGCAACTCACCAAAAAGTCAAAAAGCCAAAAAAATAAAAAAAACCTATCCCAAATCAGGCTTTTTAGTCACAAGCTAAAAAAGTCAAGTCAAAAAGTTAACCTACATTCCAAACAAACCCTTAGAGTACCCCAACCTGCAAAATGGAAGGTAAAATACAAATATACTCTCCTAATATTTGCTTAAAATATGAATTATCCTATGTGGTTTTAGAAATTACAAATACCCGCTTTTTAGAATTTTTCACTTAAAAAAATTAATAGAAAAAAAAATTTAACTACTCTTCTATACAATAATAAAATTATCTAAATTGTTAATTGAAATATATTTATAACATCAATAAAACTGTCAATTGACTTGATATTTATTAATAAAATAAGTCATTTGTTATGTGATTAAAAACTTGGAGGGGCGTAAAGTAATTTTCAAAATTATAAAAGACAATTCATATTTTAAACAAACCTATGTTGTGTTTGGTTGGGAGATTTAGGAAAAGATTTGGAAAGGGAAAGAGAAAAAGTAGGTGAAATGTGAATAAAAAATTTTACACACCTTTTTTCTTTTCATTTTTAAATCTCTTTCCAAATTTCTCGATCAAACACAGCATAAGAGGTATATTTGTAATTTATCCAAAACAGAAGAGGACCAACATCGATTCAGCAAAGTCCACTTTATTATTGGGCCTGTCATTAAGCCCATTTGCACTCTCTGCCTTGCATGGTTTGGGCTAACTCAGGTTTCAGCAATCCGTATCTATATCGGCCCAATTAGCAATCCATCTGAAACCATGCCTCTAAGGAAACGGGCACGTGGGCTTTCTTTCTCTACTTTATGGTATGGGAATGCACTAACTTCTTTTGGTATTCTTTTCCCATGGAAATAGTCACGGGCTTTTGTCTAAACATCTCGGGTGATTCTATTTACAACCAAAAAGTAATTTAGTATGCTTAATTAAAATTTTAAAAATTTAGTTCTTATTATATTTTAATGTATATTTACTAATAAGGATAAGACACATTAAATCATAAAATAAAATATTATTTTTTTCTCATGATACACTCTAATGCTTTTTAGTTGGAAAAGATGACAATCCAATAAATAAATAAATAAAAGAAATTGCGTTTCTAGTGGAATAAATTAAAATTATATAATTTTTTCTATAAAAAATGCAAATGGGTTTGTATCCGGTGAGAATGAAAATTGCGTCAAATTGCCAAAATGTAATTTTCCAAATTAAAAGAGTATATGTGTGTTTGCGAGCTTATGAGAAATGTTATATCACTATAAAATTTATATCAAATTTACTTTTAGAATAACATAATAATGATCATAATAATGAATTTTATGTTTTAAAATAAAGAATCACAATTTTTTTTTTTTTTTTATATATTGTTTGTATGGTACTAATTGTTTAGATATGAAAGACGATGAATTTGTGTTAACACATCAATAGTATGTGATTATATATATTGGCTCGAACAAATCCTTTATTTTGCATTTTTAAAATTTATGATTTAATATTATCAAAATTAAAAATCAAGTTACAACACTGATCAAAATTGAATTGTAAATTTAAGGTTTTATTTGGATCATAATTGTTTTTCTTTACCTCGACAAATTTTTTCCTGTTAAAAAAATTAAATACTAATTAATTCATTTTTTTCATCTTTTTTCTTTCATAGATTTCCAATCAAATTATTGATTTGAACACATGGGTGTGCTCCATCAAAGCTGACCTAAACGCGTTGTAAAGCAAAATGTAACCATAGAAGAAAGGCTACCAAACAAAGAGATTTATTGAATGGGATTTTTATTGATAAGTCCAATTTAGAAATGTTTTAACCCAAGAAGTCCATGAAGGAATTTTTTAACCCATTTAGTCCCATGTATGTATAGTTTTATTCCATAAAGTCCATTTTCTTGATTTACACTATTTTCTTGGACACTTATGCCCTTATATTTAATTTTGATACCCTTATAAATATTTTTTCAACGATTAGCAATTTAATGATGTGAACATTCATATTAATTCACATTTGTAGGAATGTAAATTAGCCCGTGGGCGGCCCGAAACCCGCCCGCGAGCCAGGGTGGGCCCGGCCCGTTGATAATGTGAATATTCACATTGACATGTTAAAATTCACATTAATAGGAGTGTAAAATTGGCCCCCGTCCCGTGGCGGCGCGAAACCCGCCCGCGGCCCATGGGCGGCCCGGGGCGGGCCCGGTCCTACCCGTTGACAATGTGAATATTCACATTGACATGTTAACATTCACATTGATAAGAGTATAAAATTGGGCTGCGGCCCATGGGCAGCCAAAAGCCCGCCCGCAGCCCGGGGCGGGCCCGGCCCGGCCCGTTGACAATGTGAATATTCACATTGACATGTTAACATTCACATTGATAGGAGTATAAAATTAGCCCGCGCCTCGTAGCTGCCCGAAACCCGCCCACGGCCCGTGGGCGGGCCCGGCCCGGCCTGTTGACAATGTGAATGTTCACATTGACATGTTAACATTCACATTGATAAGAGTATAAAACTAGACAGCAGCCCAGGGCGGGCCCGACTCGGCCCGGCCCGGCCCGTTGACAATGTGAATATTCACATTGACATGTTAACATTCACATTAATAGGAGTGTAAAATTGGCTCCCGTCCCGTGGAGGCGCGAAACCCGCCCGCGGCCCATAGGCGGCCCGTGGCGGGTCCGGTCCGGCCCGTTGACAATGTGAATATTCACATTGACATGTTAACATTTACATTGATAAGAGTATAAAATTGGCCTGCGGCCCATGGACGGCCAAAAGCCAGCCCGCGGCCCGGCCCGTTGACAATGTGAATATTCACATTGACATGTTAACATTCACATTGATAAGAGTATAAAATTGGCCCGCAGCCCGTGGGCGGCCCGAAGCCCGAGCACAGCCCGAGGCGGGCTTGGCCTGACCCGTGACAATGTGAATATTCACATTGACATGTTAACATGCACATTGATAGGAGTCTAAAATTAGCCCGCCCCCCGTGGCTGCCTGAAACCCGTCCACGGCCCGTGCGCGGCCCCGGCCCGGCCTGTTGACAATGTGAATATTCACATTGACATGTTAACATTCACATTGATAAGAGTGTACAATTGGCCCGTGACCTGTGGGCAGCCCGAAGCCCAACCTTGGGCCAGGGCGGGCCCGGTCCGTTGGCGATGTGAATATTCACATTGACATGTTAACATTCACATTGATAGGAGTGTAAAATTGGCCCGCAGCCAGTGGGCGGCCCGAAGCCGGATTGCAGCCCGAGGCGGGCTTGGCCCGACCCGTGACAATGTGAATATTCACATTGACATGTTAACATTAACATTGATAGGAGTGTAAAACTTGTCCGCTGCCCAAAGCTCGCTCGCGGCCCGGGGTAGGCCCGGACCCAAACCCGGGCCGCCCACGGGCTTCGGGCCGCCCATGGAACGCGAGTCAATTTTACACTCTTATCAATGTGAATGTTAACATGTCAATGTGAATATTCACATTGTCAACAGGCTGGGCCAGGCCCGCCTCGGGCCGCCCACGGGTCGTGGGCATGTTTCGGGCAGCCACGAGGCACGGGCTAATGTTACACTCTTATCAATGTGAATGTTAACATGTCAATGTGAATATTCACGTTGTCAACGGGCCGGGCCCGCATCGGCCCGGGCTGGGCTTCGGGCTGCCCACGGGTCACGGGCTAATTTTACACTTTTATCAATGTTAATGTTAATATGTCAATGTGAATATTCACATTGTCAACGAGTCGGGCCAGGCCCGCCTTGGGCAGCGGGCGGGCTTCGGGCCGCCCACGGGCCACGGGCCAATTTTACACTCCTATCAATGTGAATGTTAATATGTCAATGTGAATATTCACATTGTCAACGGGTCGGACCGAGCTCGCCCCGGGCCGCCCATGGGACGCGAGTCAATTTTACACTCTTATCAATGTGAATGTTAATATGTCAATGTGAATATTCACATTGTCAACAGGCCGGGTCGGGCCCGCCCCGGGCCGCCCACGGGCCGTGGGCTAGTTTCGGGCAGCCACGAGGCGCGGGCTAATTTTATACTCTTATCAATGTGAATGTTAACATGCCAATGTGAATATTTGCATTATCAACGGGTCGGGTCGGGCCTGCCCAGGGCAGCCCACGAGCCGCAGGCGGGTTTCGGGCCGGCCACAGGCCGCGGGCTAATTTTACACTCCTATCAATGTGAATGTTAACATGTCAATATGAATATTCACATTGTCAACGGGTCGGGCCGGGCCCGCCTCGACCAGGACCCGGGCCCGGGCTTCGAGCTGCCCACGGGTCATGGGCCAATTTTACACTCTTGTCAATGTTAATGTTAATGCTAATATGTCAATGTGAATATTCATATTGTGAACGGGCCGGCCCGGGCCTGGGCCCGCCCCGGGCGACGGGATGGTTTCGGGTCGCCCACGGACCGCAGGCCAATTTTATACTCCTATCAATGTGAATGTTAACTTGTCAATGTGAATATTCATATTATCAACGGGCCGGGTCGGGCCTATTTTTTTGGCTTGTGGGCCGGCCCGGCCCGACTCGAATTTTTCTGGGCACCTACGAGGATCGACATGAGCCGGGCCCCTACACATTGACGATATAAACATTTATATTGACGGTGTGAACATTCACATTAAGGGTATTTTGGTAATTATGTCACTCATAGGACTTATTGAAACATAAGAAAATAATGTGAACTAAATGGAACATAAGTAGATGAAAATGATATTTTGGTCTTCTTATCTCAAATTGGACCTAATGGAATAGTCAAAAAGAATATGGGTTGGATGGAATAAAGCTCTTAGAAAATGGATTTATCAAAAAAGCTCCCTTTATTGAATGTACCCCCCAAAAAAAAAAAAATAATAAAATTGACGGGCAAAAAAAGAAAAAAAATGGAAAGAAAATAATTTCGAAGTTTCTTTCTTAGTAGCTAGCTGGCTTGTTTGCAGCGCCGCCCATGTATGACCAATTTTGCTATGTTGCCTCGTTAGGATCTGATTTTTTAGTTATTTTTTAAAATTTTAATCTTTCTATGAAGAAAGAGAAATTAATATATCTAAAAATAATTTTATTTTTCAACTTTTATCAAAAAAAAAATGAATGATGGATATATATGATTAGTTTTTTCTTTATCTAAAAGAAGTTTTTAAAACTCTGACTTTTTTTGTGTGTGTCGGGTACTCCCCAAATGGCATACTTTTGTATAGGCACTGAAATGAAACTTTAAAAAGTCATCTACGGCATGCTAGGCTGTTTTGGTAAAAAAAAAAAAAAATTG
Source organism: Camellia sinensis (assembly GCF_055761805.1). Classification (NCBI taxonomy): domain Eukaryota; kingdom Viridiplantae; phylum Streptophyta; class Magnoliopsida; order Ericales; family Theaceae; genus Camellia; species Camellia sinensis. The sequence continues at coordinate 211,721,233 of NC_138963.1, read as the reverse complement.
AATTATTTGGATTACAATGTTAAAGTGGAAAGTGTTATTGTCATTCTATATATGTCCTATGTAAGGACTGAATTTTACATTTTTTCAAGTTAAAATATTTATGTGTTAATGTTAAAGCATCTGAAAAAATATGTGAAGAAAGTTGGGTTACAAATGCTAAGGTTCTGTTTGTTTCACTGAATATAAAATGGAGGATATAATATGATGTGAGATTTAGTCAGGATATATAATGAATATGATATAGGTATTGGATAATATATTCCCCAATTCATGTTTGTTGACTTGGTATATAAGATTGGATTTAAAATTTAAAGATCGAGTCGAGTGTGTGACACTCTATCCTTAAGATAGATTCGTCCCGCTACGGTGCTTACAGACTAATGGCGTCTATCTCTCAGGATACAATGATCTTCACAAATTTGTAGTAGCACTCCAAACAAATTTATCTGGTGAACTAGAACCTATGTTCTATACTCTCTAAATTTTTTCTAACAAATATATGAAGAATATATACAACTAAGCAAAGTTTGGACAGTAAGAAAATTGATTTTCAGACTATTTTCGGATGTGCAAAAATGTTGGAATAGATCTGATTTTATAGACTCGAACAGGTGTTAAATTCAAATAGAAACAGATATGGAACAGGTGCACTGCTTCGAACAGATACAGATTGAACTTCAAACAGATAACTACTGGAACTGCTGCAGTTAAAAAAATTGTCCAGATTTTGAATCTGTTCGGGTTCCAACAGGTCTGAAAACTGTTTGGACTGTTTAACCTGTTTGGAAAAATTGGACTGGAAGAGGTAACAATGGACAGAAAATTTAAATTCAAATTCGGCACAAAATTTGAATTAATTTTGTTAAGAATTCAAATAAATTTTCTCTAAAAAATTAAAGTTAGAACCAACCCAACCCACAATCGCGCCCGGCAAGGCAAGGCTCGGCTCGGCTGGCGACGGCTGCGCGTGTGTGGTGGTTTGTGCTAAGGTTCCATTTGTCTATAATTCCTTTCTTCTACAAACTTGGTGCCCTTTAGGGCCCAACCCAAGTTAGTACACCAAGTGCTTGTATACATACATAAGCTCTCTTAAAGTTTCAATGTGGGACTAGTTTTACAAAAAAATCCACATTTAAATATTTAAATGTCCAATTCCACGAATCCGAAAACGACGTCAACTTCTTATTCACTCATAAATAGTTTTGACGAGCCGTCTTCACCGTATAATTTTCCATGCGGCAATGAACACATCACCTCTTCGGACCCACCCAAAAAGGCGTTTGAGGCCCACTCAATTTTGGGCTCAAAGTTGGCCCAAAATAAGTTTATATAAAACCAAAATTTCAACAATCTCCCACATGAATAGAATTTGATGGAGAGAAAATGTAACAATATGATCTAATTACAGAGAGTACAAAAATTAAAAATATTCTCCAAATGATAGGTAGCTTTTGGCTTTGAACCTTCCCTTATGAGATACTATCGGATTTACTAGCTAACCAGTGAGCATGATGTCTTGAACTGTTCAGCCGTTTGTGTAAACCAAGACAATATAACTCACACAGTATATCCCCAGACACAGTTTAGTTCTCGCTATTGTGTTCATTTTGGCCCTGAAAGACTTAGTCTTTTATGAGTACTCTAGAGAATTGTAGCCCTTCACAAATCTCATAGAACTGGCATAGTTCACACTCACATAGGTGATTCTTATGAAGAGTATCCTACTAAACTTCACTAGGTTTACCTAGATATAAGAATCATTAAAAGTATTTAACCTAAAACGCTGCAGACATCACTATTTCATCATAGAAATGGGTAGGAGTTTGACTCCCTAGTGATTCTTCTGAGTCATATACAACTCGGTTGTCCTTTGAACCTAGATCTTGGGATCTCCAGTTAACTAAGTTGGGTTGCCGTTGTGGTAACTCTTATTTAATAGGCTTAAGTCTCATTTCCTTCGATGAATTCTCAACTAACTCTCTTGCTAACCCTTTGGTTAGTGGATCCGCTATATTGTCTTTAGACTTCACATATTCAATGGAAATAATTCCATTAGAGAGTAGTTGTCTCATGGTGTTATGTCGACGACGAATGTATCGTGAGTTACCGTTATACATATGACTTTGTGCTCTACCAATTGCTGATTGACTATCATAATGTTTGCATATAGCAGGCACCGGTTTTGGCCACATTGGAATATTTTCAAGGAAATGGCGAAGCCATTCTGCTTCTTCTCCAGCTTTATCTAAAGTTATGAATTCTGATTCCATAGTAGACCTAGCTATGCAAGTCTGTTTAGAAGATTTCCAAGATACAACCGCCCCACAAAGAGTAAAAACATATCCACTTGTGGACTTTGAGTTTCTAGTATCCGATATCTAATTTGCATCACAGTAACCTTTAAGTACTGCTGGATATCTAGTATAATTTAGCCCAATGTTACGAGTAAATCAGAGATATCTTAGAACCCTTATAATTGCTTTCTAGTGTTCTACTCCTAGATTACTCATATATCTACTTAATTTACTTACTGCATAAACTATATCCAGGCGAGTGCAGTTCATCAAGTACATTAAGCTTCCAATAATTTGGGCATACTCTAATTGAGAATTACTTTCCTTTACATTCTTAGAAAGAAATAAATTAACATCCACAGGTGTTCTAGCAAGATGATCGTCATCTTTGCTAAATTTGCCAAGTATTTTCTCAATGTAATAAGATTGTGACAAAGCATAACCTTATGATGTTTTGGTAATTTTCATACCAAGAATTACATCAGCAATACCCATGTCCTTTAAGTCAAAATGTTTATTCAACATTTTCTTGGTAGTTTTAATCATGCCATTATTACTACCTATGATGAGCATATTATCCACATAAAGACACACAATGACATAATCTTTGTCTGTGTTTTTAATATAAACACATTTGTCACACTCATTAATTTTAAATCTATTTGACATCATTGCCTTGCCAAATTTCTCATGTCATTGCTTTGACATTTGTTTTAAACCATATAATGATTTAACCAATTTACACACTTTCTTTTCTTTTCCTGGAACGGAAAATCCTTCTGATTGTTCTATGTAAATTTCTTCATCTAACTCACCATTTAAGAAAGTATTTTTCACATCCATTTGATGAATTTCTAGATTGTACAAAGATGCAATAGCAATTAGTATCCTAATAGGTGTTATTCTAGTAACCGATGAGTATGTGTCAAAGTAATCAAGACCTTCTTTTTGTCTATACCCTTTGACCACAAGTCTTGCCTTGTATTTGTCAATTAATCCATCCACTTTCATTTTTCTTTTGAAAATCTACTTATATCCAAGAGGTTTACAACCTGGTGGCAAATCCACTAATTCCCAAGTGTGATTTTGCAAGATGGATTCAACTTTACTATTGACAGCTTCTTTCCATAAAAGGAGCTTCAGGACTGGACAGAGCCTCTTTAAAAGTTAAAGGCTCATTTTCTAACAAAAAAGTTGGAAAATCTGGATTAAAAGATTTTGAGGTTCTAGCACGTTTACTACGCCTAGGTTTCTCTTTCTCATTTTGATTTATCACTTGCTCTTGATCTTATTCTTGATCATTACTAGTAATAGTATCAAAAGATCTTTTCTTATTACTAGTCTCTTGTCCAATCTTATTCGAAAACACATGTTCAAAGAAAGATGCATTCCGAGATTCAATAATAGTATTTACATGCATTTCAGAATGTTTTGATTTATAAATAAAATATCGATATGCACTACTATTCTTAGCATAACCAATGAAAATGCAATCAATGGTTTTTAGGACCTATCTTAGTCTTTTTAGGACTAGGAATAGCCACTTTAGCCAAACAGCCCCCACACTTTTAAGTATTTGTAGGATGGTACTCTCCCATACCACAATTCATAAGGTGTTTGATTTACTTTCTTTCGGGGTACTTTATTAAGTATATAATTAGCAGAAAATATTGCTTCCCTTCACAAGTTCTGAGGTAATTCAGAAGTTATTAACATGACATTCATCATTTCTTTTAAAGTCTTATTTTTTCTTTCAGCAATTCCATTTTGCTGAGGTGAGTAAAGAGTGGTGGTTTGATGAATTATTTCATGTTTTTTACAATATTCGCCAAAAGGTGATTCATATTCACCACCTCGATCACTTCTAAATTTCTTAATTTTTTTACCAAGTTGATTTTCAATTTCATTCTTATATTGAATGAAAGTTTCCAAAGTTTCATCATTGGTTCGAATTAAATAAATATAACTATATCTAGTATAGTCATCTATAAAAGTGATAAAATACTTTTTTCCACCTCTAGATTGAATTGATTTAAAATCACAAATGTTACTATGAATTAATTCAAGTTGTTCCGTACTTCTTTCAATTGAATAAAAAGGAGTTTTGGATAATTTTGCCTTAATGCAAATTTCACATTTATGATTTGAATTAATGTCAAATTTAGGTAAACATTCCATATTAATTAATCTACGCAAAGATCCATAATGAACATGTCCAAGTCTACCATGCCATAAATTTGAAGACTCAAACAAGTAAGAAGAAGATGTATTTTTATTAATAACAGAGGGTACAATAGTCATTACATTCATTTTGAAAAGGCCATCAGACATGTAACCTTTTTCTACATACATCCTGTTTTTGATAAGTACAAACTTGTCACTTTCAAAACCTAACCTAAACCCATTTTTACTCAACAAAGATCCGGAAACAAGATTCTTGCGAATGTCCGGCACATGCAGCACATTGTTGAGAGTGAGTTCCTTTTCAGATGTCATCTTAAGTACAATATTTCCTTGTCCTTCAACTTTGGAAGTTAAGGAGTTGCCCATAAAAAGTTATTCATCGTTGTCCACTATAGAATAAGATATGAACATCTTTTTTATCAGCATAGATGTGGTGAGTAGCACCGGTGTCCACCCACCATTCCTTAGGATTTCCGACAATATTTGTCTCGGAAACAACTGCAGAAAGATTGATGTCATCTACACCATTGGAAATATTGTCCACTTCGGTCATATGGGCTTGAGCAGGCTTCTTGCTTGTTCTTCTTTGGCTTTTGCCTTTGCTACGGGAATCTTTGGCCCGATGTGCCTCTTTGTCACAGATGTAACACTTGCCATTAAACTTGTACTTTTTAATTTCCCCTCCTTTAAAGCCTTGTGATGAACTTTCTCCAGAAAACTTCTGTTTCTTTGCTTTTAGAGCATGTTCCACCATATTTTCCTTAGACTCCACTGGATGCTTACCAGCCCACTTTTCAGAATTGCGGTTGTCCTCCTCAATCCTCATATACATAATCAATTCCTCTAAAGACATTTCTTTGCACTTGTGTTTGAGGTAATTCTTGAATTCCTTCCAGTTTTGTGGTAATTTCTCAATTAAGGCAGCAACTTCGAAGGATTCACTGAGAGACATGCCTTCTGCGTGAATGTCATGCAGAATGAGTTGGAGAGCTTGAACTTGGCTGATCACAGTTTTAGAATCAACCATCACAAAGTCCAAGAATTTGCCAACCACAAATTTCTTTGAGCCAGCATATTCTGTTTTTGTACTTTTTCTCCAAAGACTCCCAAAGTTCCTTTGCCGTCTTGATAGGACTGTAGACATTGTATAATGTGTTGTCAAGTCCGTTCAAGATGTAGTTCCGACAAAAGAAATCAGCATGTTTTCAGGCATCGACTGCAGCAACCACTTGCTGATCAGTTTTATCCTCGTTCAGAGCAGGAGCATTCTCACAGAGAAAACTAGCCAGGTTCAGAGTTGTAAGATAGAACAACATTTTTTGTTGCCATCTTTTAAAATCAGTTCCAGAGAACTTCGCTGGCTTCTAACCGTGATTTACCGGTATTGTCACAACAGGAGAGGGGGTTGGCACAATTGCAGCCACCATACCATTACTCGTTTGAGCATTTGTTTCAGCAGCCATGAATTCTAAGTTATAAAACAAAATTATAATTAGAATTTTATACTACACAGAAAATTAATCCAAATTCACAGAATTAAATTCTGTAAAAATAAAATAAACAAGAAATGAAACTTTTATTTTTCAATTAATTTGGAAATAAAATAAAATTTTATTTAACCAAATTAATTCCACACAAAAAATTAAATTTCTATAACACTTCAATAATTAAAATACTGAAACACAATTTTAATTAATGAATACTCGGAAAATAATTTCTGAAAACCCAAATTAATTTCTGACAAAATTCCACAAATAAATATTCTGAATTGTTAATGACACTAGCAAATTACTACTAGTTGTCAAAGAAAATAGGCAGTATATTACTACTATCTGCCAAATAGTATATTACTACTATTTGTTTTCCAACCAGAATATTATTTTTGTAAAATCACAAAAAATAATTTCTGTAAGAAGAAGAAAGAGAAAGAGAAACAAACGAAAAATTCTATAAACAGAATAATTCGATTATGTCTTAAGATTGTTGGAACAATCTTCTGTATACAATAAATAAATGAAACAAATCAAACAAAATAAAAATAAATTACATACCGAATTTATTTTACCAAACCGAATAAATATTTAAAAATCAAGTCGAGTGTGTGACACTCTGTCCTTGAGACAGATTCGCCCTGCTACGGTACTTACGGACTAATGGCGTCTATCTCCCAAGATACAATGATTTTCACAAATTTGTAGTAGCACTCCAAACAAATTTGTCTAATGAACTAGAACCTGTGTTCTATACTCTCTAAATTTTTCCTAAAAAATATATGAAGAATATATGCAACTAAGCAAAATTTGGACAGCAAGAAAATTGATTTTCAAACTATTTTTGGATGTGCAAAAATGCTGGAACAGATCTGGTTTTATAGATCCGAACATGTGTTAAATTCAAATAGAAACAGATATGGAATAGGTGCACTGTTTCGAACAGATATAGTTTGAATTTCAAATAGATAACTGCTGGAATTGCTGCAGTTAAAAAAACTGTCTAGATTTTGAATCTGTTCGGGTTCCAACGGGTCTGAAAACTGTTTGGGCTGTTTAACCAGTTTGGAAGAATTAGACTGGAAGAGGTAACAATGGACAAAAAAATTAAATTCAAATTCGGTACAAAATTTGAATTAATTTCGTTAAGAATTCAAATAAATTTTTTCTAAAAAATTAAAGTTAGAACTAACCAGACCCACACTTGCGCCCAGCACGGCCGGATGGTGTGAGCGCATGGTGGTTTGGGCTAAGGTTCCATTTGTCTATAACTCCTCCCTTCTACAAACTTGGGGTGCCTCTTGGGGCCCAACCCAAGTTAGTACACCAAGTGCGTATATACATACATAAGCTCTCTTAAAATTTCAATGTGGGACTAGCTTTACAAAGAAACTCACATTTAAATCTTTAAATGTCCAATTCCACGAATCTGAAAACTATGTCAACTTCCCATTCACTCATAAATGGTTTTGACGAACAGTCTTCACCGTGTGACTTACCATGCGGTAAGGAACACATCACATCTTCGGACCCACCCCAAAAGACGTTTGGGGCCCACTCAATTTTGGGCTCAAAGTTGGCCTAAAATAAGTTTATATAAAACCAAATTTCCAACAATTTCAACCATTCCTAATGTTGTAGGTGTTGCTAAAATTGACGTGTTGAACACCGGGGATGGAAGCAACAATGACGGTGTAATGGAAATGATTAACCAAATGGCCATACAGCTTTAATAACAAAATAACTGGACATTCCTCCAAGCATGCCAGTATGTCCAAGAGTGGTATAAAAAACACATATGTATGACACCATGTCGCACTTCTATTTTGACTCGGTTGATTTGAGAAAAATGTGTGCATGCTGAAGGAAGTGTTTGCGTCTTTTTGTCACACATTAGTAAATGATTTCAAGTTACAAGTACCGTAACGTGAACATGGCTTAACTGTTCAAGAAAGCGTTGAAATGTTTATCCACGTGTTGAGAGGGTTTCATAATTGTGATATCCAAGAACGGTTCCAACATTCAAGAGAGACTGTGTTTCGACATGTGCATAATGTTTTAGCGGTGATGAAGGAGTTCACTGTTGCACATTGCAAGCCAACATATAGTTAGCATTATATACATCCATACGTGCTATCTAAACGGAAATGCCTACCTTTCAAGGTGCTATTTTCAAACCTCCCTCAATTAAGTTTATTTTAATGTTTGGAAAGAATTTTGACGTGGCGTATGAAGAACATTGTGCTTTTGGTGTCATCAACATTCGAATAAAAACCATTTCCTGTACTCCTAGAACTAGTAAGATAACTGGGTTGTTGGCAGGACTGTATCGGAGCCATTGATAGAACACATGTCACTGCGCGGGTTACGGGACCCGATGCTCAAACATATTTTGGTAGGAAATACTATCACACTCAAAATATCATGGCTGCGTGCGATTTTGACATGTTTTTCACCTTCGTATCACTTGGATGGGAAAGAAGTATACACGATAGTCGCATCTTCAATGAGACAATAACAAATGACAATGTCTCTTTTTTACATCCTGAAGAAGGTATCATATTGCATTTTCAAATTTTTGGTATATAATATTGGAGAAAAAAAATACTAAATTTGGTTTGTAATTTGAATTTCTTGTATTTTTGTAGGCGAATATTATCTTGTTGATGGTAACTATCCGAACCGCATAGGTTACTTAGCACCATTTGAAGGTAGCCGTTACCACTAACAACAATTCCACGTTACTAAAAGGCATAGGACAATAAACACCCCAGGAAATTATTTAACAAAGTTCACGAGTCGTTACGGCGTGTGGTGGAATGCACTTTCACCGCATGGAAAAATCGATGGGGGGTTTATTCAAAATATACCTTGGTATGATTTTGCAAATGTGCAAGTTCAGTTGGTTGGTGCGTCAATGGCATTACATAACTATATACGTAGAAATACAGGCAATCCAACAACTGTTAACCCCATTTTCAACGAGGAAGAGGCTATGGCAATAGTAAATTCCATATCGGAAATTGTACATGACGAGGATGGTTTAATGGTTGGAGATGAGAACCCGCATATGGCATTGGTGTGATTTCGCATATGGGACAAGTTAGTATACATGCGTAATAATGGAATGTTAGAAAACATATAATAGTCAACTGACTATTCGTATGCTTGTAACATTGTTCAGCCACGGTCAGGATGTATGTGATTATATTATCTTGTATAATATGTATGTGTTTACATGAAAAAATGAAATTTCAATGGTTTACATGCCTTATTTTGTACAATTATTGGGTTAGAGAAAAAGAAATTTTGTTACGTACTTGTAATAATTAAGCATGGAAGCACGATGACAAACCATGGTATTATGATTTGATGACTATGATAGAAAAATTAAAAAATTTAAAAAATTAAAATGGGCCCGTAATATGTAGTTGTCAACTCAATTTTGGTAAAAGGTAGGAGTATGATTTACCCAATTTTTGTTTAACAAATTGGGTAAAAGGAGAGAAAAAGTAGTTTTGCAAATTTTTTTTCAAAAAATATGAACCAATTTTTTTTTTTTAAAAAAATATGTTGCAACAAACGGTTACAATAGTTGATATAAGTTTTTTGCCAAGTTTGCCTTATTTTTTTAAAAAAAATAAAACGCCGAAATTATTAAAAAAAATAAAAAAAATAAAAATTGCTTGTAAAAAAAAAGGAAGAAAAAAAAAAACCAAAAATAGTCGGCTAATGTGTCAGTCGTGCAACCCACATGCCTAGGTAAATCAACAGGAAAGGGGGACACCTTTATCCCAATGGCATTTGGGTAATTTCACATATGGACAACTCATCAAAATGTCAAAAAGTCAAAAAAATCAAAAAAATTTATCCCAAATCAGACTTTTTAACTCTAGGATAAAAAAATTCAGAAAACTAAAAAGTCAACTCATATCCCAAACAAACCCTTAGAGTACCCCAACCTGCAAACTGGAAGGTAAAATACAAATATACTTTCATAATATTTGCTTAAAATACGAATTATCCTATATGACTTTGGAAATTACAAATAGCTACTTTTTAGAATTTTTCACTTAAAAAAATTAATAGAAAAAAAAAATTTAACTACTCTTCTATATAATAATAAAATTACCTAAATTGCTAATTGAAATATATTTCTAACATCAATAAAACTGTCAATTGACTTGATAATTTATTAATAAAATAGGTCATTTGTTATGTGATTAAAAACTTAGAGGGGCGTAAAGTAATTTTCAAAATTACAGAAGACAATTCGTATTTTAAACAAACTTACGTTCTGTTTGGTTGGGGGATTTAGGAAGAGATTTGGAAAGGAAAAGAGAAAATGTAGGTGAAATGTAAATAAAATATACTTACATTTCACCTAATTTCACACATATTTTTTCTTTCCATTTCTAAATCTCTTCCCAAATCTCCCGATCAAACACAGCATAAGAGGTATATTTGTAATTTATCCAAAACTGAAGATGATCAACATCGATTCAGCGAAATCCACTTTACTATTGGGCCTGTCATGAAGCCCATTTACATTCTCTGCCTTGCATGGTTTGGGCTAACTCAGGTTTCAGCAATCCATGTCTATGTCGGCCCAATTAGTAATCCATCTGAAACCGTGCCTCTAAGGAAACGGGCACGTGGGCTTTCTTTCTCTACTTTATGGGGATGCACTAACTTCTTTTGGTATTCTTTTCCAATGGAAATAGTCATGGGCTTGTGTCTAAACATCTCGGGTGATTCTATTTACATCTAAAAAGTAATTTAGCATGCTTAATTAAAAATTTGAAAATTTAGTTCTTATTATATTTTAATGTACATTTACTAATAAGGATAATACATATTAAATCATAAAATAAAATATTATTTTTTTCTTATGATACACTCTAATCACTCATGTGTTCTTGATATTCAGGTCTCTTAAACTTTTTTCATAAGTTTCAATCATTTTCTCTTCATTTTCTCCTTCACTCCAAAATTCCATTTATATTACCAAAACTCAATATTATCATCAATATCATTGTTTGTTATTGTGTTGTTACTTACAAATATAAGAAAGTTTAAACAATTCAAATCGTAAACACTGTACAAAATATTAAAATTCATAACTTCAAATACAAAATCTATAGCTTTAGCTTCGTTCAATAGGTATTTGAATATATATGCAGTGTACGAGTGTGTGCACACTCAAAAGTATTGTGAATTTGAACCAGAAATTGATAAAAATAAAAATAAATAAATAAATAAATAAAATGAACTTCCCGTAAAGCAAATGAGTTTCAGAAGGTACCTATAGTGATGAATTAGGGTTGTACTAATTAATCAATTGAAATGATTTTTCAAAATAATGTAATTTTGGGTTTTGATTTATTTATTATTTAGGTGTATTATAAATTATGATTTTATTTTAAAGGGTATTTTGTGAAAAAATATAGGATGTATTAAGAGTAAATTATAACTCTAAATAATTTATTAGAGAGTACTGAGAAATTAGATGCATTGAATAATATTTTAGATGCAAATAGAATCCCCAAACATCTCTGTAACAATCAAATAAGAGTTGTATTCAAAACTGTTGGTTTGGAGCAATTTATATAAGTTATTTATAATTTATTTTATTTTAAGGGTATCATATTATTTAGTGTAATTTTTACTTGCTTGCATCTTATTAGATATAAATAATTTAAATAAATTCAAATAATAATTGGTTCTCTTAGGAAGAGGATCACTTTTGACTTATATTTTTGAGAAATTTTACTCTACGTATCCTTTGAAAGAAGTGTACCATATGCATCTATAGTTATGCCATTTTTTTCTTTAGTTATGACTAATTTCTTTTTTAGTTATTACAATATTTTAATTATGACTTATGAGATCTTTGATTATGCCTCATGTAGTGTTTTATGACTTTTTGTTATTATTACAATTATGACTCAAAAAGTATAGAGTTATATAATTTTCTTTTTTAATTATAAAATACATATGATACACACTTTTTGAAGAGTCTGTGCGATACGTTTTCCTTGTTATTTTTGATCCCACTTGTAAATTATTTGGGTTTGAAAATGAGAATGCTTTTTAGTTGGAAAAGATGACAATCCAATAAAAAAATAAATAAAAGAAATTGCGTTCTAGTGGAAGAAATTAAAATTATATTATTTTTTCTATAAAAAAAATGCAAATGGGTTTGTATCCGGTGACAGTGAAAATTGCGTTAAATTGCCAAAATGTAATTTTCCAAATTAAAAGAGTATTCAATACAAAATTTATATCAAATTTGCTTTTAGAATAACATAACAATGATCTTGTTGGACCATTTTAATATCTTTTTTATTTATTTATATTGTTCATGAATCTTCTTTTGTCTTATTCATGAATCTTATCTTGTTCATGAATAGAGATTCATTACTTTAGTGACCTTTTGTCTTGTTCATGAATGAAGTTTAATTAGAATTCATGAACTTGGTGATGAATTCATACTTGGATACACTCTCTCTTTTCTCTAGGTTCATCGTCATTATTATTTTTTGGTGTATTTTGTAATGTCCTAGTGGCCTATATATAGTTCATCTCTTCTATTCTTTTCTATAACAACATACCAACTATTTTCTATACAAGAGAGATTATTAGCAAAGAAGGGTATTTTTCTTTGTGGAGCTTTGGGTTCACCATCTTGTGCAGAGTTGGCCTGAACCATACGACAAGTGGTCGGACTGTTGTATCCTGGAGGGGACAAGTCATAATTTTGTGGTTGCTGCATCGATATTTGGATTTTTTCTATCGCAATGGGTTTCATCTCCTTAAAGAAAACGAGATATCCGTACCGCAGTCTGATCTATTTGTATCTTTTTTTCTTTGCATTATTTATCAATAAAATATATTTTTTCTGATATTTTCACCAACATATCATAATCATGAATTTTATGTTTTAAAATAAAGAATCACAATTTTTTTTTTTTAATGTTTGCATGGTACTAATTGTTTAGATATGAAAGACGATGAATTTGTGTTAATACAACAATAGTATGTAATTATGTATATTGGCTCGAACAAATTCTTTATTTTGCATTTTTAAAATTTATGATTTAATATTGTCAAAATTACAAATCAAGTCACAACACTGATCAAAATTGAATTGTAAATTTAAGGTTTTGTTTGGATCATAATCGTTTTTCTTCACCTCTACAAATCTTTTCCTGTTAAAAAAATTAAATACTAATTAATCCATTTTTTCTTTCATAGATTTCCAATCAAATTATTGATTTGAACACATGGGTGTGCTCAATCATAGCTGACCTAAACGCGTTGTACAGCAAAATGCAACCATAGAAGAAAGGCTACCAAACAAAGAGATTTATTGAATGTACCCCCCATAAAAATAAAAAATAATAAAATTGACTGGCAAAAAAAGAATAATTTCGAAGTTTCTTTCTTAGTAGCTAGCTAGTTTGTTCGCAGCGCCGCCCATGTATGACCAATTTTGCTATGTTGCCTCGTTAGGTTCTGATTTTTTAGTTATTTTTTAAAATTTTAATCTTTCTATGAAGAAAGAGAAATTAATATAACTAAAAATAATTTTATTTTTCAAATTTTGTCAAAAAAATATGAATGATGGATATATATGATTAGTTTTTTTTAATGTAAAAGATGTTTTTTTAAAACTTGATTTTTTTTTTGTTTTTGTCGGTACTCCCCAAATAGCATACTTTAGGCACTGAAATGAAACTTTAAAAGTAAAAAAAAACGACAATACTACGTAGTTCAAATTTTGTGGCTCAAAAGTGGCTCAAATGGCCAAAACGACGTCGTTTTGAGTACAGAACAACATAAAAATGGCCAAAACGACATCGTTTTGGCCATTTGAGCCACAAAATTTGAGCTACGAGAGATTTTTCAAAAAAAAATTAAATTGAATTATTTGGATTACAATGTTAAAGTGGAAAGAGTTTTTGTCATTCTGTATATGTCCTCTGTATGGATTGAATTTTACATTTTTGCAAGTGTTGGCTTTTATAATTTTCGAAAGTTAATAATATAAATTTAAGCGTACCAGTAAGGATCAATTAGTTCTTATAAATTTTATAATTGTCAACCAATTATCAAGCGATTGTGTTGAAATTCTTGCAGCCTCAATGCAAAGGACTTTTACTGGTGGATTGTTTAAGAAAAAACTATGAATAGTAACAAGTAAATATAATTTATAAATCGAATTTTATTGAGCAAATGAAAACTTACAATGAAGTTACAATGATCCAGCCTTGATGAGGTTCATAACAACAAACTACTGAAAAACTACTCATAGGAAATGAAGTGCAGTACTGGAATTGAAGTGCTGAAAATGTAAAAAACTGGAAATGTAAAAAATTGGAAAGAAAATATTAAGTAAATGATTGGTTTCTGGATCTGAGTCTGGGTTCCTTCTGTTTAGCCATCTCTGCTATTTATACTCTTTGGTGATAACCGTCGAAGTGGCCTTTTAACCGTTCAAATACGTTTCCACGATCTCTGGTCATGGCTTCTCTCAACTAGCTCCCACTACGCCTCTTTTGTAGTTAGGCTTTCCTTCTGAATTTGAATTTGAATTGTAGGTAACCGTTAGGCTACGTTATCTAACACCTCTTGACTATTCAGATGCCACGTAGATTTGATACTATCAATATGAATTGCCACGTGTAACACCCCTGTTCCGTAATATGCTAATTGGTCCCTAATACGTATGTGACTATATGTTTTGATATGATTTTTGTGTGCCATTATGTGAATATATGCGACTTTGGAATTCTACCTGTTCACCGTAGGAATATCTGTTTGAATAATCTGCTCTGGAAATTAAATTGAGGGCCTTATCGGCCACAGAACCCGAAATTGATTACGCCATTGTGATTGGCATAATTTTTAGAGCCTACGGTGAAATTTAATTAGAAATTGATCCTGGTCAGATTAAACTGATTAAATTGATGAATTAAGTGCCCAAATATTTTATATTAAATTATTATATTAGTGGGGCTTATTGTATGATAGCATTACACTCCCCTTTAACTCTTATGAACTCAAGAATCTGAGGGATTCAATTGTGAGAGAGTGAGGGCCGGCCTTAGTGAGAGAAAGGGAGAGAAATTGTGCAATTTGGCTTAAAGCTTGGAAATTTTGGGGATTTAGCTCAAGAATTGACTAGAGCTTAGAAGATCAAAGCTTCTAGGTGAGTAATTCTTGGATTATAGTTCGTAATTTTGTGTGTTCAAGCTAATTTGGTGATCAAGAGCATGATTTGAGTTGGTTTTATTGAAATTGAGGCTTGATATGTACATGCATGTAAAGAACTCCTATGGAATCACAAAATCTAGCATGTAATTTGTGAAATTGTGAAAGATTGGTAGTGTAATCCCACATGCAAGCATGTCTTTGTTAAATTTTATGGGAATGAGCACTAATTACATTATTTGAAGTGAATATGAAGTCAAATGGGCATGCATGTCTGAATAATTGAAGATGGGAGCTTTGAATGCATGAATATGTATGATAGAATTGAGTTTGGTGTCAATTTGAGACATGCAAGTGTTTAATCCTTGAAATTGAGCTCCATAATAAGGTGTTTTGGTGTTTATACCTTGTTAGTATACTTATATGTGATATTTGAGCTACAACATGCATGATTTGTTGGTTAAAAGTCGGAATGGAGCTCAAGAACTCAACCTGGGATTCCCAGATTTTCGACGTCCGC
The DNA here is from genome assembly GCF_055761805.1 of Camellia sinensis. Lineage (NCBI taxonomy): Eukaryota > Viridiplantae > Streptophyta > Magnoliopsida > Ericales > Theaceae > Camellia > Camellia sinensis. The sequence goes on along the minus strand of NC_138963.1, from coordinate 211,705,529 downwards.
TCGAGCGGGTGAAGTGACGCTCGAGCGGAGAAATCGAGCTCCCAGCATTTTCTGCAGACATGGTTCTCGCTCGAGCGGGGAAGTTGACGCTCGAGCGGGGAGCTATGTAGACAGGCAGTACGCTCGAGCGGCCGAGCTCACGCTCGAGCTGGAATTGAAGACAACCAGTACTTTTGCAGACCTAAGGGTCCGCTCGAGCGGGGAAGTCCACGCTCGAGCGGGGACCATATTTTCTGAAATTCTGTTTTTGCATTTTGTGTTCTGTTTTCCGTTCTCTTTCAGTTGCAAGCACTCTTAGGCATATGTTAAGCATTGTAAATGAGTTGATGAGATAATAATAAAGCCTAAAGAGGAATATGTGAATTAAAGAACGGATTGAATTGTTAATGACCCTTTTGTGTGCATGGAATGTGTAGGGTCAAGCTCCAGGGCGAATCCACAAGCCGATCACTGTGAGTAATATCGATATTCGAATAATTGTGAATGTCCAATTGTCTATTCCCTCATAAGCTTTATGAATTGCTGGAATTGCTGTTTGGGATTGTGGGCAAAAGTCTGTCATGAAAGTAATTGGACCAAAGGTCGTTTTGAAATGAATGAATGGACCAAAGGTCGTTTTGAAATGAATGAATGGACCAAAGGTCGTTTTGATGTGAATGAATGGACCAAAGGTCGTTTTGATGTGAATGAATGGACCAAAGGTCGTTTTGATGTAAATGAATGGACCAAAGGTCGTCCTGATATAAATGAATGGACCAAAGGTCGTCCTGATATAAATGAATGGACCAAAGGTCGTCCTGATGTAAATGAATGGACCAAAGGTCGTTTTGACATGAACGAGTGGGCCAAAGGCCGTTTTGACATAAATGAATTGGCCGAAGGCCATTTTGATAAAAATGAATGGACCAAAGGCCGTTTCGACATAAGTGAATTGGCCGAAGGCCATTTTGATAAAAATGAATGGGCCAAAGGCCGTTTCGACATAAGTGAATGGGCCAAAGGCCGTTTCGACATAAGTGAATTGGCCGAAGGCCATTTTGATAAAAATGAATGGGCCAAAGGCCGTTTCGACATAAGTGAATGGGCCGAAGGCCGTTTTGCCATGAATGGAAACCCAAATGGGCCAAAGGCCAGAATGTTGGAACTACAGTTACTTGATTTGCATTTCGTATAGTCTTATATATTTGCTAATTAGAAGTATGAATTGGGCCCCATGTCGTTTGGAGCATGTTGTTCTACACATTGTGATGTAACTGTCATATCTGATGATATTATTCACTGGGCTATCGCTCACGCTCATTCATGTCTTTGTAGGTGAGCCAAGAGAAGTTCAAACCCAGCCCCAGTGAAGTCTGCCAGGAATAACATGAGTTTGGAGAGTCAGCCTTGTGTCTCACGCACGAGACTCAACCTTGCCATTCTGTTATGTATTTCCATTTTGTCTTGTTGGCAAGGATCTTGTGTATATCAGTGTGTAATTGTGATATGGGTTGACTCAGTTTAGATGATCCTGTCTGTAATGAATTTTGTGAAACTGTATTTTTGACGTGGGTTATTAACATATCTGAGCATGGTTTGTTTGATGTGCATATAAGCACGGCTCTATGGACAAAGTTTTAAATTTGGCTTCCCTTTGGCCCCCTTTACTCTGATGTGTTAAGTCTGTTTTGGTTTGAGGCCGTAGGTGATCTTAGGATTACTGGCCGGTTACGTCCTTAACCCATGGGGGCGGGTTCGGGTCGTGACACCACGTGTCTGTCTTTGATTAGAGACTTGCTTTAATTTCCCAAATTGTCCTTTAGGTGCCACTGTTACTCTGCGATTGGCTTTTACAATTATATAGCCAACATTACCCCCGCACTAATATACCCAATACTATGTGATATTAGTGGACTAGTACAATTTACCCACGTCCTAGGACGTGCATGGACTCTGTATATTCTGGAAGTATAACTGTTTTTTGAATAATGAAGCAGTGAACTTCATTAAATCCTTGTGCTTTGCACTTCCATTCTTTGAGTAGACAAAAAGACTAGTACATCCCCAATAACCAATCACATATTGTCTTAAATTGATTGAGCATAAGAGGAGTCTTTAGAAGATGATTGCAGGCCTCGAAAGAACCTTAATGCATTTATTGGCTACACCTATCCGCCTCTATTTATACAAGTCATGGAAGCTTTTGCAAATTATCAACCTTTGGACCAAGAATCTGCCAACTACAAACCTTTGGACCAAGCATTTGCAGAAATGGATCTTGGAAGCTCCTCTTCTTCCCCACCACTCTTTGCATGAGACAAAACCACTTCTGCTTCCTCTAAGTCCACTGGCTGGGAAAGCTAGTCAAAACCCGATGAACCCCAATTAAGGAAGCAGATTTATCATTGATTTGTTGAATCCGATGATCCCCTTTCTATTCCTCCTTCTACTCGAAGCTCAGTGGTTTATCCCTATGTACCCATTGATCACCAACGCAGTTTGGAAGACAACTTGCTTATGGCGTGCTACACGTTTTCCATGCCAGCGAAGATAGTGCGAGAAACTCCTCATCCAGACGAAGCGCAGGGATATAATCCGTCATTCTTGGCTAAAAAGGCAAAACTTTGCTCTTCTGACTGGCTTTAATGCGTGACTGACCCCCAATTTCCCTCTTCCTTCGGGATGGATCCCTCTCCACATTCTCTCCCTCAGAATCCTTATTGGATCGACGAATTGAAACTTACTCTTTTCAAGAATTAGTTTTTTCTTTCCTATCAACCTCCAGCTCTTCCAGCTGCCTTTGAGCGATACAAAGCTCAGCTTCTGCTTGCTGTCTACTCTCACTTGCCTTTTAATGTTCTTGGAGACGAGATTCCTCTTAAGATCTTCCAATGGGCCTGTGATGTTATGACTCGTGGTCATGTTCTCAACCCTATTGCCTAGACAGAGCTTCAAGCTTTTTTGGATCAACTTCCACTCCTTCTTCATTGGTACAAAATTTCTTTGGCTACCAGTGACTTTTTGGACAAAATCACAGCCAATCGAATTCAGACTCAGTACGAAGCAAAGAACCGTATTGAAGAATATGATGACTTCAAGAATAAGGATTCAGCGTATTGGATGATTTAAATATGGATGAAATGGAGCAAGACTTGAAAGAGACAGAGTTTGAGGTGAAAGCTGAACAATTTTTTCACCAAATAAGAGCATACCAGCTGTAACAACCTAGCTTTGATAGGATAGAAAATAGAATAAAGAAAGAACATAAGTTCATTGAACACTGCTAGGTTAAATTTAATGAACTTGTTACTTTTTCTATTCTCTATTATTATGAAATCGAATTCGTAGCCAAGTAGGCATTTCTAATGTAATTACTTACATATCAATAAAACTAGGGGTTTTCTTCCCCTATTCGGCATGATCTGGTTTTATGTTCTAATTGCATGCTTGTGACCATTTTATTTACACAATTCAAATAAAATTAGAGCTTCGAATTAACCAATTTTTGCTTCGAAGCCTGATTTGAACATCTCCAAAGTATGGAATACTTGAAACCTAATTTGAGTATCTCCAAAGTATGGAATACAATTGACAATTTTGCCTTAGGTCTTCTCATTCCAATCGCATAGTCAACATAATCTAATAGCTTTAAATTAACCAACCTTTGTATCAAAGTTACTTTTAAGTGCTTCGAAGTATGGAACTACTTTTAAAAGTAAAAATGTTGCTTCCTAAAAAAGGGTTTATTTTGACAGAAAAATCTAAAAGGAATTTTTCATGTTCAGGTAAGTTTTTTTGGGTTTTGATCCTTTACTTGACTTGGTACTAGCTTTGACATTTCGAAGTCTAAAACATTAAATAAGAATCAAATTCCAGCTATAGAATATTGCAAAGTTCACTTCGAATGAGTTTATCTTTTACAAAAAACCTAAGAGCAAGTCCCTAATTCCTTCGAAGCAGATCAAACCTAAACATTCTTACATTCTTAGGCATAAAATGTGCTTCAAAGTCAACTACCTGCTCTCGAAGCCCTAGCTGGATGTTTGACATCTGTCTTTGGAGCCAAATCCTAGCTTCGAAGCCAAATATCTGTTTTCGAAGCCAATCTGAGTGTTTGAGATACGTTTCCCTCTCAAACAATCACCCTTGAGAGAAGTTTTCCATGTTGTACTTTCAGAACTCTGAATTTTAAAGCAGAGGCTTAAACTCATATGGGTTCCAAAATCAGTCAAACAATTATCTCGGGTCTTTTTACCAATTTAGACTGATTGGGCATCTTTTGGACAGAAAGGTTTAAAAAACCCTTTCCTTTCGCGCTTTTAACTTACTTGCTCGCCCAAAACACAAACCCTTCATTTCTATTGTCCTCTCCTCCGCTTTACTCTATTTCTTAGCTTCTTTCTCCGAAAACTTCTGCTAATGGCTTCTTCCTCCTTGAAAGTACCAGTTATGGAGCGTGTGAGCCCATCCGTAACTTTGAAGAGGGTTATCGTTGAAGAATGTGAGAAGACAAAGATGGCGAACAAAGTGCTATCAAAGGGCGCATTTTCATTCCCCGTCGTCACGAACAAGAGGAATATGTGCTTGGGCCCATTTTTAAGGAGGCCTCTGCTGAACTTCTTGTTTTATACCTATGTTTGGAGGATCACTGCCTCCTTTATGAAGGTGGTCTTGATTGGGGAAGCTGGAGGATGAACCGACCCTATCGTTGCTAGCCCATTGTAAGGCTAGAATAGGAGGAATGGTGAGATCGAGTTATTCCCGCCAGGTCATTGGATCTCCAGGAACTTTGTCTCTTCAACTCCCTTCAACTATCCAGGTTCACTATTTCGGAGGATCCATTTTTAATACCTGCTGCTCTTTGTTTTTGAAACTTTACTTTTAATTTCTTCCAATTTAAATGTGGTATGATGGCCCCTACTGTCCTTGATATTTGCTATCTTTTAGGGTTATCCCCTATTGGCACTCCCTTTGGTCCAAACTATTCTAACCTTAACATCTCTTTTTCTATTCCTCCTCTAAACTCATCCTATAGTGACTTTGTCAAATCTGATAACAAAAGGGAAGGTCCTGTAACTGATAGGGAATTCTTTTCTTTTTTATTGTGTTGGCTTTGTAAATTCCTCTTCTCAGAGGATTATGCCTGAGTTTGCCCCTCTCGCCAAAGCTTTTGTTTTGCATAAAAAGGTAGCTTTAGCTCCATATGTTTTGGGTCATGTTTACAGAACTTTCTCCCAATTTTGTGAAAAACCCATGGATGCCAATCAAGAAGGCCTATTTTGGATACTCTAACTTTGGCTTTTTGTATACTTCACTGACTCGCTAGACCCTACCTCTTACGGCATGAAGTTTGCCAAGGTCTCTCTTTACCCTTCCAATTTTGCCTTTTAATTTTCTTTTTTCCATCGACTTCCAGTTTCCCCTTCTAGCCTTTTTTTCTGTCCCTTTGAAGCCAACATTAGACCAGCCTAGCTGAGGGCCTTTTTGGGGGATAAGTCATGCTCTAGGCCTCTACACAAAGATATGTGGGCTTCTATTCTGATTTCGAGGGAGCTTTTCATTGGCACTATAAATCCTAGAGCTTATAAGTGTATTTTTGAGCCCTATTGCCCTGCCCAATTTGCTAGGCAATTTGGATTCACTCAGGGGATTCCTATCCCTCTCTGCAGCCAATCCAACTCAAATCTTGTAAGTAGAGAATTGAAGGTTCCAAGGTCCAGACTGGAGGAAGCAACCTCCAAGTTGATTCAAGACTTAACTGATTTTGAACACTTACCTTTCATTCCTTAAGGCAATATATTGAAAAGATACCAGAATTGGTGGACGACTAATATAGAGGTGCACTTGGCCATCCCGCCCCAAGATTTGTTAGTGGGACTAGATGTGCCTCAGGCCAAGTCCAAGGGAACTGGGATCATTACTTCCTCTGCTACCCTTGCTATCCCAACTCCTACTCCTGTTGCTGCAAGGACTATTCCTGCTGCCCCATCTCCTCCTCCTAGAGTTACTAGAGCTGCTTCGAAGAAAGGTGTGCACTGCTGCCTCCCTCTTTTTTTCTTTTCTTTTTTTTTTCTCTTTATGATGCCTTACTTAGTTATTTATAGCATCTCTTTGGTGCAAGAGCCTCACAGGAGGACTTTTCTCAGAGAGCTTAAGCCTCGAATATCCTCAAAGGCAAGTAGCAACAACAAAGGAAGAGAAAACTTCTGCTTGATCCTAAAGAGGAGACACCTGAGGTTCCCATAGAAGAGGAAGAAGTAGAGAAAGAGAAAGAAACACCATTGAAGAGGAGGAAGAAAATAATAGTTTCTCCTTCTGACTATCCTGAGGAGGAGACACCTGAGGCTTCCATGGAAGAGAAAGAAGCAGAAAAGGCGAAAGAAACACCATTGAAGAGGAGGAAGAAAATAACAATTTCTCCTTCTGACCTCGTTGGTGATCCTATTCATGAGGTAGCTGCTAAGGCCGTGGAAGAAGAACATTCCAAAGAAATTATCGTATTTCAGAGGTCTGAAAAGAGGAGGTAGCAATAAATACTAAAGGATGAAGTTGCTGCTGCTGATGCGTTACAAAGGGGCGGCAAAGAAAAAACAGACTGCTGAGCTCTATACCCCTCGCAGCTCTCCAATCATTACCAATACAACCTTTGAGGCTGGTAATTTCTCCCTTAACTCATTTTGATTCCCTCTTAAGACTTAACAAAAAGAATTATCATTTTCTTTCTATTTTATGTTTATGCAACAACAGTTATTCTTTCTCCGACATTGGCCTCTTTGGTCTCAAAAAGAACAAGGAAGGCTTATACTAAAGTGCCAATGATTATAAAGCCTATTTAGATAGTACTTCCACTTCCCAGCTCTATATCCTCTATGCCTTCCTTTTTAAAGTAAAGCATTCCATCTTCCTCATGCCCATGCTTAACATCATACCTGCCCCATCTATCTTTCCTCTCCTCTCATTTTACTTTTCCCATAATCATGGCTACTCCTGTATCACTTGAGAGAATTCCAGTGTTCACTTCATCTTCAGTGATAACTAGTACTCGCAAGGAAGATACTGGTGGCTCACTAATTTCTTTTCAACCATCCAGCTCCAGTCCTTCTTCTTTAGACTTGATGGTAGCCAGGACTATTGACTCTACGAGGGGAACTTTTACCCCTTCACCTATTCCCATGCTTCCATCTCTTCCTTCAACCAGCAATCCCTCTATACTGATAATGTCAGAGGAGGAGATAATAATCTTCGAAGCTCAACTAGCCAGCTTGTTTGCCATCTCTTCACCAACTCGGGTACCAAGCGGTGAGATTGAACCATTGACCCTTGTTGATTCCTTGCTAGAGATTTTTGAGAGCTCCTTTATTGTTGCTGAAGCCTCTTTACCTCAAGCGGACTTGGGCACTTGTTTAGATTTACTGTAAACATTTTCGGGGATTCCATTTGAAGTTTTGCAGAGACCTATCATCAAGGATGGTTTCCTTAAATGCTGCCAGGCCTTCAAGCAATCTGATCTGGCCTTTTCAAGCCACCTATCTCAGGCAGCAGCCAACATCGACTTTTACATCAATATCTGCCAAATGGCTAAGCTGTAGAAGAAAAACTGCTGGAAGGATAAGGAGTTTGTATCCCACATGCATGCTAAAGTGTTTGAATTGAAGGGACAATACTCCTATGCATCCCAGTTTAGATCACAGCCGTTGGAGAAGAAAGCTCAACTGGAAGAGGAGCTAGCAGTAGTCAACCTAGTCTTGGATCGAAATGCCAAGAAGCTATAAATTATTAACCAAGGGTTGACTGCCAAAAAACATGACATGGCTACAGCTATTCAGTTGTTTCCATCCCTTAGAAGTAGAGAATCAATTGTAAGGGAACAATTGAAACACTGTACTGATTTCTGGATCAATTTGTGGCTGCATGTATCTAATTCTTTATAAAATGAAAAACCCTTTATTATCTATGCTCTATCATTCTATTATTTAACACTTTTTACATTTCTTGTGTCTCTCACATAGTTGGATAATAAGGCTTCAAGTACCTGCAATTAATTTTCTTGGGATACACATATCTATTCAGATTTCTCAGATGGTATGCTCTCCCAGGCAAGACTCTATGAATTTGATATGATCATTTCCAATTAGGTGACCATTTACCAAACTTATGGTTTTTAATTCTTATTGGAAGTATTGTCTTCCATACCAAATCACCTCCATCAAAGCTAATGTGCCTGACTTTCTTATTATAGTTTTTGGCTACCTTTTTCTTTTGGAAAAAAATACTATTTAATGCCAAAATTCTAGCTTCATCCACACTTTCTAATTCCTAGCATTTTACCCTCAAGGATTTAATATTAATTTCCACAAGCAACACTACATCATGTCCGTATATTAAGGCATAAGAAGTGATTCCTGTACTTGACCTTAGAGAAGTTCTATAGGCCCATAACACATCTAACAACAAGTTATGCCAATCCCTAGTATTGTCTTCCACAACTCTTTGTATTCTTTTTTTTAAGGATTTATTAGATGATTCAACCCGACCATTTGCTTGTGCATAATAAGAGGTGGAATTAATAAGGCTAATTCCAAACTCTGCTACGAAAGATTTTACCATCTTTCCATCAAATACAGTCCCATTATCTGCAGTTATGGTCTGTGAGATGCCAAATCTATAGATCAATTCCTTGATAAATCTAATAACTTCAGTTTGATCCACAACCTTATAAGACTTAGCTTCGACCTAGTTAGTGAAGTAATCTGTGGCCACTAGAATGAAACAATGTTGCTTCAAAGAAGGTGGATATATTTTCCTTATCATATCCATTGTCCATCCTCTAAATGGCCATGGCTTCACTACTGTATGCAAATAAGCTATCGGAACATGCCTTATCACACCATGCTTTTGGCAAGCCTGACATCCTTTTGCATACTCTATGCAATCCTTTAGGATGGTTGGCCAATAGAAGGAATGTCTTCGAGACAACCATCTCGTCTTCACACTAAGCTGATAGGCACCGCAAATACTTTTATGCACCTCAGCCATAGTAGTCAATGCTTTCTGTGGCCCTAAACATTCCAACAACAACCCATCTGCTCCCCTTTTGTAAAGAGTATTGTTATACACTATATATCACATAGACTGTAGTTTAATTTTCCTGCTGGCCTTCGAAGATGGGCCTGTTAAATATTGAATGATTGGATGTGTCTAATCATGCTCTTTTAAGTTATTCTGGTTAATTTCTACCATGATTTTCCTTTTAGCCAAAAGTGGTCTTAACTTCTGGTATGTTGCTTGACTTATGTCCATTTGGGTATTCCCTTTTCTTCTGAAATTCAAAGCCTTTTGGGCCACATCATTGGCCATATGGTTCATGAATCTTGGGATATAAGTCACATGGGTTATCTGAAACTGAGAAAGCAAATGTAGTGCAGTAACATAATATGATAACATGTTTGCACTTTGACACTTGAAGATTCTTTTTACTTGGTTGATTACCAATTGGGAATCCCCAAATATATCAACTGCATGAGCTTGTAATCCAATAAGTATCTCAAGCCCCATTATTAAAACTTCATATTCAGCTTGATTATTGGAACAGATGGTTTTATCCACTCTGAAACCATGTGTAGTTTGTACCCCCTGAGGTGATTTAATTATAACACTAATTCCAACCAAACCACTGGCTTTTGATCCATTGAACCACATTTGCCATGACTCAACATTGATCATACTAAGATCCATTATCTCCTGGCTTTCTGTTTGACATGGATGATCTGCCAAGAAGTTAGCCAAAACTTGCCCTTTTACTGCCTTTTGGGGGACATATTTTAGATGAAATTGTGATAAAGCTAGTATCTATTTGTTAATTTTTCCTCTCAACATAGGTCTAGATGTGGTTGCAATTACCAAGACAACAGTAGGCAAAAGATAATCTCTTAATTTCATTGCTGCAAAGTACAATGCAAGGCACAACTTTTTTACAGCTGAGTATTTTCATTCACAAGAATTTAAAAACCTACTAAGATAATAAACTACTTGCTCATTGCCATCTTCATTGTCCTGGGTTAGGAAAACTCCCAATGAATCTTTTGTTGCAGCAATGTATAACTTCAAAGGCTTATCGTTCCTTGGTGGCAATGTTTTCAAAACTGGACTGATGAGCGAACCAGAAAAGCTATCAGGTGGACGGGTCACTGGTTCAACCGTCGGGTCAAAGCGGTCGAACCGTGACGTCATAATTAATATTATATAATTAAAAAATATAACTATAAATTATAAATAAATAAAAATATATATAAATAATCAAATAAAAATAAAAATTGTTGCATAGTATTTATTAATAATATTTAATAAACCCATAATTGATAAAAAAAAAAGTCACTTATTTTAAAGAAATTAAAATTTTTAAACATTCCTTCCAAACAAATTGATTGAATGCTAGATTTAATTTTGGAGGGAATTTAAATTTTCAACCCTCCCTCCAATCAATATGTTTCAAATAATTTGATTGAATCCCACATAGAATTTTGTAGGTTCACTTTGAAAAATCTTTTCCTATAAATAAGAATAAACTTTCATAATCTTCTCAAGCTTTTAATGAGACTCTTTCTTATGAGAGAAGACTCTTGAAATAAGAATTTTTAGTCAAAATTTTGAAATATATTTATTTATATATATATATATATAAATATATAAGAAAGAAAGAAAGAAAAGAATAAAAAAAAAAAGGTAAAAAAAAAAAAAAACAAATTGGTCTGACCTTCCCGACTCGGTTCGGGTCACCGATTTTGCCGGTTTGACCATTGGGTCACCGATTTTCACTGGTTTTGCTCCCACTCCGGGTTTAGGGGGTTGACCAGATTGGAACAAGGCCTGGTTCCCGGTCAATGCATACCCCCATATGCCATTCTTTTTAACCACAGGCACAATGTTAGACAACCACTCAACATACCTGACTATTCTAATGAAGCCTGCTTTAAAGAGCCTGAGAATTTCCTCCTTCACTTTCTGAACCACTTTAGGGCTCATCCGTCTTGGTTTCTATTTGTGTGGTTTGAAGTTAGGCTTCATAGGGAGCCTATGTTCCACTAATGACCTATCCAATCCGGGCAGTTCATTATAAGACCATGCAAAACAATTCTTATATTTCTTTAGGACTACCAATAACTGGTTCCTATCAATAGAACTTAACCAAACAATGATATAAGTGGGTTGCTGTGCAGAACCTTCCCTTAAATTGACTTCTTCCAAGGGGTCTTATACTTGAGCACTTACTAATGCTTCTTCTTTGATTTCTTCTGCCTTCGAAGCAACTTCTTCATTTTGTTATGCTCCCACATTCTCTAGTTTAACATCCTTGCCTTCTTCCTCATAGACAAAATCTGTCTATAAGGCTTCTTCTTCCTGTATTTCCTAGACTGTTGTTTTGATGTCCAATGCACAGTATCGACTTTATGTCCAATACTGAAAACTTGACTAAGGCCAAAGGTCTGGCTTCGTGGGTCTTATCTTTTTGCCTACAACCAGGCATCATTGTCATCCTTGGTGACGAACTCTTCATCAGCACTCTCTTGCACTAAGTGTTTTAGGTGTGCTATTTCCTCATCAGCCGTCAGTTCAGTTGTTTCACCATGTTTCCTCAATATACTGAGTGGTGTCACTCATTCAGTATATAACTTGGCTTTGCAAAATCAGCACAAGCGATAAAGGGTTGAGGGTCTGCGTTGATCTCCTTTGTCTCTCCATTGCATAGGGCCATCATTATTTTTCAATGTAAAGAGGAAGGCACACATTTGTTGGTGTGGATCTAATCCGTGCCAAGTAAAGCATTATACTTGGCATTACTATCTATAACAACGAATGCTGTCATGCAATCTTTGGTTCTCACACTCAAGTTGATGGGCAGGATGCCTTGAGCCATCTGCTTATCCCCAGCGAAGTCAGCAATGGTTGTGCTGGTTGGGATTAATCTAGCGTTTCTTTTTCCCAATTTCTTCAAAGAGGACTACAGAAACAGGTTCACTGCTATTCCATTATCCACTAACACCTTGTTCATTTGTTTCCCATCGAAATAAGCCTTGATATACAAGGGCTTAATGTGTTGTGTCATAAATGTTGTAGGGTACTCAAAGGAATATGAGAGATTAATACTCACCTCATCACTTTCATCTTCAATTTCCATTAGTGTGCCCACTTCAGACTCATCTTGAATCATGCTAACTTGTGAATCTTCACTAGAAACTAGAATATGGTCATCTTCCTGACCTTCTTGGTTTCCATCTTCAACCTGGAACTCCTATGGTAGTATATATACCATGTTTACTGACACTGGAGGAAATGAGCCAAACTGAACTGCTGGCTATATTTGTTTCTCTTCCAAACTAACTTGTTCAGTTATTTCGAAAGCATCTTCCATGCTGCACTCTGCTAGCAGGTTCCTTTGAAACAGCCAGTTGGTGATTTACCTCCGTGGTCTTGTCAACCAAAAAGGTTTACTCAGCAATGAAAGCCTCAAATATTCCATCTTCAGCCAATGTTCTCTCTTGGCCTAGTTTAGTCCCTTCATCCGTTTCATCGTCGCTTTCCATTAAAGCCTTTTCGAGGCTTGCTATGCTGGATTTTTCTTTGGCCCTTAGTTCAGCATGAACTTTTGCTCACTACTCTATGCTAGCACTCCTCTTGATCTTGGGAACAGGGTTTGGACCTATCCTTCCATCTGTCTGATCCTTTGCTTGTGCCATGGAAGTATTCTCTCCACTTTCTTTCAAATCCTTTTGATAGTGGATTTATCTTCGTTGGATCTTCTTTCTTTGAGACCTAGAAATTATAGGAACCACATCTGGCTTCCTTATTTTTGGATTCTTTAATAACACCCAATTATTTGGAGCCACCAAGGGGGGTTTGATCATTCTTCCCTAATCTCCAAAAACCTTTCTTTGAGTTGACATTCCCTTAGGTTTATTCTGCATAACAAACCAATCTGGAACTCCTGGGACCCATGAGCCCATTGGTTTGGCTGCTGGATCTGTTGCCCTACTCTTTGAAGCAATCTTCGAAGCAATCTTCGGGGCCAATTATCAGTCCTGGTCTCATGTCTTGTACTGAATCTATGCCTCCTCTCAAGCTAACTGTCTACTCTGTAATAATTGGGTGGCCTAGTTTCATACAGAAGCTTCTTTCCTTTTAACTGCATCCTGGTGTCTGGTGGGGTTACCAAGGACGAATGTTGTTTGTGGCCAGTAAGGTATGGCCTCTTGTTATGGGTGCTGGTTGTTCGGTCTCTCTGCACCTCTTTGTAATGCTATTTCCCATCAACTGGGAGCCCTTTTAGCCTCTTGTAACATATCCTGCACCTGGGGCACATCTGTTACACTATAGCAGCTTCGAGAGAGTCATCATTTAACATCTATTCACTAAAGCTTTCTTTTATGCCTGCAGAGCTTTGTCCATCAGTTAGTGAACTTCCTTTGTTCTTTCTGAGATTAGTCTGGCTAGCCATATGCATCTGTATAGTGACTTCCTCCAATTCTTTCAGGGATAGGTTTTGGAAATCTTGCATGCCAACATTGGCTGTAGCATCTCTAATTTCTGGAAATGGGTTGGTGTCAATTCTCATAGCTTTCTCAGACTTGGCTGAAAACTTTAGCCTCCCCTTCCGAATCTGTTCTTGGATCCTATCTTGGAAAAAAATATAGTTTTTAGTTGAATGAGACCAAGAATTGTGCCATTTATAGTATAGTTTTCCTTTAAGTTCTTCATGGGTAGGAATTTTGGCTTCATTTAGTAACTTTAGGAAATTTGCTGCAAGCAAATGATCAAAAATGCCATCTGCTTTTGTTAAGTCAAAAGAATACTTCTTATGCAGGTCTTTCTTTTTAAACAGCTGGTCTATTGTATTGTCTTTTTGAATTAATGCCTCACAAGTCATAGGTTCTTTTCCTACTATCTCTGCTGCATCAATTTCATAATTATGGTCCCTATAGTAGGTCTTATATTATGCATTACTTCGATCTTGTTCTTCCTCGAGTAAAGTTTCATATCTAGACTCCTTATAGGTTAATTCTATTAAGTCTCGAAACTCAGTTTAATCAAACTTCTTTCGAAGCTTAAATTCCAAGCCATTCTAAGCCAATCTTACAAATTCAGGCTCTAGTAGCATGACCCTGCATTTTTTTTGTGTCCTTTTAAATCTGGTAATAAACTGAGCAGCCTTCTCATCAGGCCTTTGGCTTAATATTTCCAAGTATGCCATAGAAACTTCGGGTTCTGTTTGGAAAAATTGAGCATGAAAAACTTCCTCCATTTGTTGCTAAGTTTGGATAGAGCCAGGTGTAAGGTTTATGTACCATAAGAAGGCTGCTCTAGTTAGAGAACTTGGAAAAAGTCTCAGTTTGATGTAATCATTATTAGCAAACTCACCATACTGACTTATAAACCTAGAAATATGTTCCACTGTTGACTGATTTCCATTACCATAAAAGAGGGCAAAGTCTGGTATTCTAAACCCATTAGGATACTCATGTACCCTATCTACCCACTCTGGGTAAGGTTTTCTATGTACTGGTGTCTGGACCCCCTGAGCCATAGGTCCACACATTTCTCTAACTATATTAGCAATTTGGTCCCTTGGAACCATATTTTGTGCTGGTTGAACCATTACTGGGGGGACAAACATAGGGTTTGGAGGAACACCATGTGCTTGTGGGCCTCTTGGTCCATATATGGGTACATTCAGGGCTGGTTGTCCCTGCTGTACTGGCTGTTGTTGAAGGTATGACTAGCCTTTTGGGGCCTACCCTGCGAAAGGTACCACAGGAGGAGAAGTAGGTGTTACTTTTCTTCCAATTGCAGGCAATCTTTCCAACACCTCGAGTGAAAACTCAAGCACAAGGTTGGTGAAACCTCTTGTGCCAGGCATGTGCTCAAACATAGGATTTGGAAATGCCCTCATGCCATTACTCTGGGCTGGCCCAGATCCACCAAATTGTATGGTTTCGCTGGTAGAGAATGGTTCATTTTGAGTGGCCATTGGTCTCAAAGGAGTTTCATACCATGACTGAGGCATAGGTGCTAGCCTCTCATGGTTGTGACGACTAGTCTGACCATTGATTTTTCCATTATTTTGCATAAGCTATTTATTTCGAGCCAATCGTTCCTGAGGACTATTTACATTTTCTTCAGTTTGTCTTACAACAGTTGGTTGATGAGAATTCATTCAATCTAGAAAGGGTGTTGCCCATCTTTCCATTGTATACATTAGTTGTTGTCCCATAGCATCTACTAAACCTCCCCACGAATTCAGTGGTTAGTGTGGACGCACCCTCGGGCTTTATGCCACCACAGTTCGGACTCCCTTTTGTGTCACGGTTCTTAGTCTGAACCAAAGAGTCCAAATTCGGCAAATCGTTTTGAGAAAACAGATTTTTAGAAAAGAAGTGCCAAACATGGACTGCTTTGCCAGATACAGAGTCGCCACCTAAATATTTTTTTAATGGGGGAATTTAGGAAACCCTGACTCGTTTGCCTAAGGCCACATGTCCGTCATTACCAAAGTTGCCTCGGCTCGGGAACTTGGGTACGATTGGGGAAGGTCAGCTATGAGCACCCCCTCTCGCCCGATCTGAAGATCGGCCTCTACTAACCATGATATCCAATTTTGAAAACGTTATGTGTTCTTATTCCGGTTAATTAGCTAGAATTACTATGTCATGCACACAGCAAAACAAGTATAGACTAGATCGCCTAATTTGGAACAAAGCATCGCATATCCGTTTGTTTAGAAAATATTTTGAAATTTGCTACTCGCGAGTAGGCTAAAACACGGATTTTGATGAGTTGTTCCAACTCAAGCAATCCAACCTTCACCCACAGGCATTCAGGCAGTTCATATCACATAAGAATCTAGCCACATGGTAAGCATGCTGTCATGTTAACATTCACACTCATGCGAGATGCTAAAACATAAATACTTACATCGTACTCCGTGCCAAAATAATGAACTAGTTAGTAATCATGCATGATCCTAGTTCATGTTAAAGTGGCTAATGCATTGCATACAAAATGTCATTAGAATAGGCTCGGCTAATCTAAGGATGGCATGTGAAATGCAACAACTCGGTGCACGTATTCAAGTTTGAAATTGAAATACTATGTGGTTAGCATGATGCGCCGAGCCCGGTGCATGCAAGACAAATGTATGAATGCACGCATGCATAGTGTAAGGTATGCTAATTTAAATATGCCCTAATATTAACCATTGAAAGCAGGTAAGTAAAAAGGGAGAAAGAAGTGGAGGTTGGAAGACATGCACATAGGCACCCGCACTTATTACAAATTTGCCCTCGCTCGGAGGGACTGAAAGAATAATACAATTTAACTAACTATCAAGATAACTAAATATTACAGACAATTAACTAGTTAAGCAAATTAACTAAGCTAATTAAGCAGTAAAAGCAGCTTCGGGAAGAGGGCCCAATGTATGTGCGCTCGGTTCCGCTCGGAAACCCACCACCATGCACAAGTTTGCCTCTGTTTCCCCTGCTCTGCTTCTCTGAAAAATGCACAAATCCCAAGGTATGCTCCATGGACATTGTGGATCACCACCGACCAAGTGGAAACCCCACCGACCATGTCCGGATGGTCATCGACCATTTGTTGAGCTCTCGGCCATCAATAATTGGTCGATTGGCAGTATATATGGCCGGCCGGCCAAAGGTTCCTGTAGAGACCTGTTTTGACAGCAGCAGAGGGCAAAACATGGCATGGCAATGTATTTCAAGGAATGTTTGCACCAACCACACTCCTTATCATGTTTATGACTCAAAGGAGGATGGTGCTCGATTCTCGGACCATCAATCGCGCATTTCAATGCGTGATGGCCCAAGAAACCAAGTGTGCCATTTCAATGTCGAATGAAATGCACTTAAACAAACAAATGGCCCAACCTCTATCACTTGATCAAGAGGTAAGGCATGCATGCCAATGCAATGCAACCTAGGCGTGCGAACTAGGCATGCAATATGAACATGAAGACAAGTATGCTAGGCACACAACCTAAGCTAGCAAGCATGCAAGCATGTAATAACTATGCTAATGATCAACATGCAAGATGTAACCCAATCATGCAAGTGTATAAGACATGCAACATGTTATGTAACCTAGTCAAGGAAATGCGTGCCAAATGCAAGTGTCACTTAAACATGCAACAACAATACATGGTAAGTCAAGTATGTAATCAACACACAAGGTGAGCATGCCACAATATGCAAAGGAGGGACTTACACTAATTTGGACAACTCTCTATCAGGCTCAAAACAGTGGCCAAACGCTATGGAAATGAGAGGCAAAACACACACAAGCATGCACATGTTAAGGCCTAAACACTTAAGCATCAAGAAGTATCTTTTGAGCACACTTAAAAGGAAATAACCATGGACATATGGCATACATAATAAGCTTTGAGAACATGTAGGAAATGATGCCAAATCAACCTACCAATGCAAGCTAGGCATGCAACCAAGCCCAAGGACCTAAAACATGATCATATGACACATGAAGCAAATGACCAAAATGAACCAAAACAGTCCTAAATCATGCAAAAGTACGCCCTAAAAACCACTTAGATGACATCTAAATGACCTAATCCTAGAGGCATACACAATAGCACAAACATGAAGCATGAAACACCAACCTCTTAACACATTAAAGGGGCATCAAATGTAAGCATTCAAGCATACCATGAGGACTGAAATGACATGGCTAATGGTTCCAAACCACTGAAACAAAGCAAGTAAAGCATGCTCCACACTCACATACCCAAGGCTAACAAGCCAAAATGCAATGTGGCTATACTAAGTATGTCATGGTTGACCAAAACAACCAAAAACAGAACTTAAGCATGCTAAAACAAGCACAAAAGTTTTACAAAGCTAGGCCAAAACAAGTAAGCATAATAAGCTGAATGCTAGGCACAAGTTAAGGCAAATCATGGCATTACAAGACATGTATGCAAGGAAAGCATGGCGTGTCTAAACCAAGTAAAAATAGTGCTATATTATGACAAAATAAGCACAAATAACAACTAAGACATGGCCAAAATGCACTTAAAAATGGTGCTCACACATGAGGCTAAAATGGCCCTTTTCAAGGACAACAAGGAGAGGGGGTGGCCCTCTCCTTCGTAGGACCTCAAGGCACCATCCTCACCACTGAAATCTTGAGGGATTTCAGTGGTGAGGAGGCCCAAACAAGGTGGTCTCGGAGCTCAACCAAAATGGCACAAAATGGGGCCAAACAAGCCCTAAGAGGGGTCAAACAACCCTGAAGCTCAAAACACTCTTAAACAACTATTTAGAGCAGGCAAAAACAAGACTTTTATATGTTATACACAAAGTCTAAAAATAGTTGCAAGATAGGTAAAAAAGCTATGCAAAAATGGGGAATAAAGGGTAAAGTTCTTACCCTTGATGACCCTCTTCACAAACAATGTTCTAGTTGGTTCTTCAAGCTTGAATCCACTCAAAAACACCAAGAACAGCTCTCTGGCACCTCAGTTGCCAAGGTAAGGTGTAATGGTGGGTGTTTGTGTGCAATAATAAGACCAAACACACACTTATACACAAAAAAGAGAGAGATATAGAGATGGGGGATATGCAAACCCTAACCCTAATATTAGAGCCCTCTGGAAAAAAATGTTGTAACCCTAATGGAGGGAGAAGAGGCTCCCTCTTATAGACAATCCCTCTTGTAAAGCTTTCCAAACAAGCTAGTCAAGAGGGAGATCCCTCCATACACGTGTATGGAGGGGAGCAAAGTGTATGCCAGTTAGCACAGCTGGCATAAAAATATCTGCAAAAGCAGATGAATAGTGGTCGGCCAGCCAAAAATACAATTTGAGCAAAATAGATGGCCGGTCGACCATCTAGAGTGTCGGTTGGCCAAACATTTGGCCGATGGCAACAAAACACAACCGGTGGCCTCAAGCCATGGCCGGTGGAGTGTGGGGATAGCCAAAAAGCCATTCCCTGCCCTCCAAAGCAAAAACACAAGTGTTTGTTGCAAAACCAAACACAAAACAGTCGAGTCGAGAGATCCTAAGGCAAGGCGCGTAGCCGAGACCTCCGGAAACTCAAGACGAACACAAACAAGGATGATCACCGAGTGTTCAAACGGTGACGTCCAAGTCTTGAGGACGGTCAAAAATGGGGTGTCTACAGTTGCCCCTCTTTGACAGAACTCGAAAGTCATAAGAATGACGGGAGTGAGTGTCAAAGCCCAAAGACGACCCATTTTTGACAAGGCCGAAGACTTAGACAAAGCATGTAAGACAATAAAGATATGCGCCCGAAGGCAGGGGCAAAATGCAACTAATAATGCAAGAAGCCGAGCATAACTTATGATCATGCGAAGAAAGCTGTAACGAAGCATAACATGCAACAGTTTTAAGCTAGCATACATCAATCCAACTATACTATAATGCAGAAAGGATGTAAGAGAATTATACAATTCTCGATACGTCTCACTCGGAGAATACAATACCTGCGCGGTTCGTCTGGTTGCACCAGCTTCAAATGAACCGTACATACAATATCGTGCCTGTAAAAGAAAGCAACTTAACATGTACAATATTGTTAGCAACATGCATGACAATACAAAATGAATGCAAAATGATATGCAGTATATACAAAACTATGTATAAACAATGCAAACGTAATGCAATGCAATTGAATCATAATCGAACCACGAGCGGTACAAAACCACACAAATGTCAAAGAGATGATGGAGATGCAAACTCCGTCTACCATATAAAAGGTGCCGCAACCCTCAAATCAACATACCAGCGTGGAATAGACGTGTACACATGCAGAACTATGAGTGATGTAGACGGACACAAGAACAAGTAATTGGGTGGAATGATATAAGTGGGGAAGTGACCCGCTGAGGAAAGACCATGACCTTAATGCTGGATGCGAAAATTACACTACAATGTAATATATACAATGGATATGGCGCGCGGGCCAAACCAAATCTTGCCTAGGAAAGGCATGTACACATACAAGCCATGTCTAATACAGAAAAGATGCCGCAACCCTCAAACCACAATACCAGCAGTGGAATAAGCGCGTACACAAAAGTCTCAGATCCGTGCTTCGACGTGAAAAGTATGAGCACATACCAGACCAAGCTCAACATGGAAAGACGCAAGCCATAGCTGGATGTGATGCGGCAAATGCATGCAAGCTACAATGTAACATATACAAATATGCAATGGAATGGAATATTTACAATGGATAAGGCCTGCGGCCCAAACCGTATCTTGCTTAGGAAAAGCATGGACACAAACAAGCTACGTCTAACACAGAAAAGGTGCCGCAACTCTCAAACCACAATACCAGCAGTGGAATAGGCGTGTACACATGTAGAACTATGCTTCGACGTGAAAAGTAAGGGTACATACCAGACCAAGCTCAACATGGAAAGGTGCAAGCCATAGATGGGGGTGATGCAGTAAATGCATGTAAGCTACAATGCAATATTTACAAATACGCGATGGATGGAATATTTACAGTGAAATGCATGACATATGCATTATATATAATGAAATGCATGACATATGCACTATTTACAATGATGCATGACATATGCACTATTTACAGTGAAATGCATGACATATGCATGTTTGTTTTTTTTGTTTTGTTTTTTGAATGATGACAATGCATGATGAAGGGAAAATGCATAATAATGCATGTTTTTTTTTTGTTTGTTTTTGAAATGCAAATGATGCATGTTGTTTTTGTTGTTTTCCTTTTTTTTTTGAGATGCAAATGCATGATGATGCATGATTTTGAAATACGCGACAATGCGCGGCTTTTAAGATGCGTGACAATGCAAATGATCTTGGAATGCACGACAACGCGCGGCTTTTGAAATGCATGTGAACTTGAATATGCGACGGCGCGCGTCGCTTGAAATGCATGGTAATGCATGTGGACTCGAATGCGCAACAACGCGTGTTGCTTGAGATGCATGATAATGCATGTGGACTCGAATGCGCGACAACGCGTGTCGCTTGAGATGCATGATAATGCATGTGGACCCGAATACGCGACAACGTGTGTCACTTGAGATGCATGATAATGCAAGTGAGGAAGATGCATAACAATGCAAGTTGTGCTTGTTACGACGTGTGTATGCATGCAAAAACCAAAGGTTTTGCATCTTTAGAGGATTTAAGGTCTCCTAGACCGAGTGTGTTTAAGGTCTCGCCAGACCGTACGTATTTAAGGTCTCGTCAGACCATATGTGTTTAAGGTCTCGCCAGACCAAGGCGATTTAAAATGCAAAACAATGCAAGTAATGTATGCGAGTGCGAGACAATGCATGTGGGGGCAACTTTCGAATCTTGAAAGAGACAAAAGGACACAAAAAGGAGACACCGCACCCGTATTCGGGTGCCACGCACAGAAGACACGGTCTGAGGTCGAAACGGAGATCGGCTGAGCTTCGAAAATGCACTTTCTTGCACTGTCTTGAGCAATGAAGGCCCCAAACCACACCTCTGACCCAAAGAAGGTTTTAGGAGGCTCACCGGCCATCAGGGGAGGTCACCGGCTGTCCATCGGCCATCAGAAAAGTCTACCGGCCAAATATTTGGCCGACTGGCCAACAGCAAAACAACTCAAACAAACCACTACTCATTTTGAATACTCGGCTCGTACTCTGCTGGGGATTAATCTGCATACAGCGAATCCTGAACAAACAGTCCAATCTGAAAAGACGGAATACAAAGGTGGGATCGGCTTGAAGTTGAAGCACACTTAGATGTAATCCGAAACCCAAAAGCTTCAGAGAGGCCCAGGTTTTTTTGTTCACATTTATCGGGGTGGACCCTGTAGCTGTATGAAAGAACCAAATCATGTTTTTGCACAAATGTGGAGAATGGCACAGCACTCTGAGCACAAAACGATTAATTTTTGAAATCGAAGAAGGGTTTTCAAACTGGGGTAGTGAGCCTACAACTGGACACAGCGAGAACGACTCAACAGCGGAAACAAAAAAGGTAAACAACCTAAAAACAACGAGACACACTCGGAAAAGACTTAAAACAAAGGTTGAGGTAAACAAAACAAAAGACACGATATACAGACGTGTTAACGACGACGGGGGATCTCAGATCACGAGGAGCCAGTTTCTCTGGGTATTGTTTCCCACCCTTTCTCATTTGTGTGATTCTCACATCACTCAGCTCTCAGGCTTTGTTTTTCTCTCAAAACTCTTTGGCTCGCTTTTTTCTCTCAACTTACACCTCTCTATTCTTTATTCTCTCATTTTTTTTATCCCTCCCCGGGGTGTTTGATGGATGAATAAGAAGTTGTGGGTTCACACCCGATACGGTTAGCTCGCGGCTATTTCTTCTGGTGGCGTTTGGTCGATGCCCCAGACAAGGGAATGGAGTATCTTGATCCGTTCTGATTCGTGCTTCGCGTTTGGTTCGGTACTTTGTTGCTCGGAGGTTGAGAGAGCTTTCAGCCCTTTAATGACAGCTTCAGTTGTGCCCTTCTTGGCAAGTATGCTGGCGATGGGGGAAAGACAGGAAGCCTGACTCAACCGTGCCCATAGTTCATCATTTTGACCAATTTTTGTTTTGGTTTTCTACTAAAGCAATTTTAACCAAAATGAGAGTTAGATTAACATACTTGTTCGATTTTTGATTTGAAAATCATGTAAGTCGGGCTATGAGCACTGAAAATTTTCCTTTTTGGGGTCCAAGAAAATGGTCCAGTTTTGGAAAAGATGGAGTAATTTTCGAGAAAATAGTCAAACTCAGTAAAAATTCTCAAAAATCATTTTCACAAATGGCCACTGCTCAACTAGCACAGAACTTATTCTCGAGATGCACAACCTCGGATCGGAGGCAATGAAAAATTGCCCCTTGTTCCAAAGGGCACAGCACGGCAACGAAAAGTTGCCCCTGGTTTGGATGGCGACTCATGGCAACGGAAAGTTGCCCCTTGTCTGGATAACGCCGCAGCATACTGTAGTCAGTCCTCATTAGTGATGATCGTAACTGAACTCTCGGATACAGAGAAGACGAAGATGGTCAAAACCAATATATGGACACAGTCACTTTGAAAGTGTTGGTGGCTGGACTTCAGGATGAAGTTGCCTACATATCCCAAACATGGGAATCAAGGATGATTAAAACCATTACATGGACTTAGTCGCTATGAAAGCGTTGGGGGCTGGACTTCAGGATGAAGTTGCCTATGTATCCCAAACATGGGAATCAAGCCTTACGTAGTTCGGGTTAAGGTACACTCGGGTATTAACCTTCACTTTTTAGGCTCTAACTTTTGCCAAGGCGTCCGTTGCGGGTTTTCGACCTTGCGAGCTTTGTTCTTCTTTCCTTTTTCAATTCTTTTCTTTTCTTTTTTTCTTTTTTTTTTATTTTTCTCTTTTCATTTATTTTGCATTTTTTTTCTTTTTTTTGTATTTTCTCTTGCTCTAACTTTTGCCTGGGTCGCCCTTCCAGGTTTTCGGCCCAGCGAGCTTCTCAAAGGGTAAAAGTGTAACAAGTCCATGCCAAATGATTTTGAGATCCTGAAGTCATCTGAATCCAGGAAAATGACTGTTGTATTGATTTGTTGAAGGGACCCATCTTCGGCTCTTCGAGCACATCGGACATTTTTGCCCCTAGTTGGAGGGGAGCTTCTGTTCTAGCTTCACAAGCTTCTTCTGATGAGATTTGATCTTCTTGATCTAACTTTGGTGCCTCTTGTTTGAGGGCTACTTCCAATCTGGCCACACAGGCCTCACATTGTGATTGACCGTTTGAACACTCTAAATTGTGGTTCAAGGTTTTAAAGCAAGGGCTCAAGTCTTGAGGCTGAGAGCGATCTTAAGCTGCACAATCTCAAGAGCGATTTCACACAGGTCTTCGCAGGACCGCGCAAAACACTTTGTTTTTGAAAGTTTTTAAAGAAGCAACAAATCGCTCGCGCTGAAGATAGTGTGGAACCAGTCTGGATCAAGCCAGGGTCCTTCTCAGTACTCATGCTGACAAGCATGATTTCAATCATTAAGGGCTTAGCACGCCTCTCTTTCTCTCAATTTGATCAAAATTTTGCAAATTCCGAGGAATTTTTTCCCCTTTGTTTTCACCGCAGTGTTCAAAAGGTTTTGAAAAACTTAGGTCAATGCAATGATTTTCAGGGCACAAGAGAGCAGGTGGAATGTACTGCTATTCCATTTAAATCCTCTGGCACAACTAGCTCAAAATAGCAGTAAGCACGAAAACATGATAGCCGCAGCTGTTTCATTCAGATTCCCTGGTTGCAACTGGCTCCACGGCAGAGACAGACTCAAAAGAAAGCAAAAGGGTAATTACAAAACAAAAGGGTGTTCAAGGCAACAACCCCGAAATCACCCGACATTCTATACAATGGGACTGACTCGACGCGACAAGACAGACCCTTAAGCAAAAAGACTGACTCAAAACAAAGACACTGACTCAAAACAAGACCACCGAACTGACTCAACACCTAAGTCAGAAACCACAAAAATTGGCATTCGCAGATGCTCAAAAGTGCGTGCCAGATGCCACATCCGAAATGCACTGAGCGCCGCCCGCAGGTGGTCCAACCCCTGATCACAAACTTGCAGTATCCTCGAAGTCCAATAGCTCAGTAGTGGCAGACTTTGCTGAGGTAAGTAGGAGGATGACCTCATTGTTGATCAAATCTTACACTTCATGGCGAAGGCGGAAACAACCGTCGGTGCTGTGACAGGTTTGTTGGTAGTACGCGCAGTACAAGGCAGCATCATGTGTAAGAGGGAGATTCTTTGGGAGAGGTCGGGGTTTGAGGGGTTTAAGATGCCCCTTTTTAGCCAAAATTTGAAATGCCCTAGACAAAGGCATGTAGAGGGCATGAAAGACTCTACGCCCTCGAGGCAGGTACTTCGAAGTCTGAGGGTTCTTGTTAGACGCACTAGCGAAAGGGTCGGCAGGCACTGCCTTGGCTTTCTGATCTTTTCCTGATGCAGGGTTGGGAGCGGAAGGAACTATCCTGGCTTGATGGGGCCTATCCCGATTTTCCGCCTAGCTTGAACTGCCTTCGGTTGGAGTGGGGAAAGCATCATCCACAGTCTTAGTCATGACTGCAAATACTTGCTGCTTATTCATCTCCCCAGCTTTCAAAGCCTCGACTGCTCACAGCAGTTGCTCAATAGGATTAGCATATGTTCCCACTTTGTTCTTACCTCTGGCCTCAGCCTGATCGAGGGTTTGGGTTGTTGTTGGCACATCATTACTATAGCTTGAGACGACCTCAGGTTGGTTGAGCTCGATCACAATCCGTCCTAGTAACAGGGGCTCCTGCGGTACAAAATTCCCGGCATACGATGTGGTTGGTGGCGAAGTCGACATCCCATAAGCAAGATCAGCCACAGACCTCTGGAAGTCGCTAATCATCCCCATCAACTCGAATGTGGTGGGCTTGCGAGCCTGATACAACTGGGGTGCCCAGACCGGGTGTGCAACAGGTGACCTGGGCGGATGCGGTATTTCAACACTGGTCTCACTTTGCAGGGTGATTCCTTGGTCTAGTGCGGCTGCCATAACCACAATTTCCTCTGAGCTTTGGGTCGTCATAAGTTCGTCGAACCGAACGGAGGTGATGCAGTCGGTGATCGATGGATCCGATATCTGTCTTGCCTCAGCGAGGAAGAACACCAAATCTCTGAACTGAAAGGGAAAGCAAACAGCATTTCAGTCCAACTGAACAGACACAAGCGTAGCCGAATAACTGTACTCTACTACTGATCACTGTTCCACAAAATCACTGCCCCGAAACACTGAATCTGATACCCACGAATATAACCGATTCTCAAATTCTGATACTGATGCCCTTAGGCTTGATGCCCCAGACTTGCAAACTGGTATGTACGTTCCTGTAGAGATACACTCTAAAAGCACATAGCAAGTAAGAGAGAGCCAAAACACCCCTATGTTGGGGTAGGGTTTCCCTGTCCTATTTTGTCAGGAGCTAGGGTTTCACTACGCACACAGCGGTTTCAAACAACCTAACATCGGGTAAACAACCTGTCTTAGGTTGGAATGGTCACTATGGATTCCGAATATGCACTAGGTCGAATGGTCAAAAGGATGCCCCGGTAAAACTGGGGTTTGTGTTCCCATACAGTCAGAGCCCATAACTGGTCAGCCTTATGGTCATGCCTTGACAAGACAAGCCTTCGGCAAACCGTTCAGGAATGGCAGGTGGCAAACACGGTGTCCTAGGCGCACCAATGCACATGCAATGCAAAGAAACACATAAATGAAATCAAAACAGGATATCACGAGTTCGAGTCAAGCTCTCTAAACTCCTCAGCAGAGTCGCCAGAAATTGTGGACGCGCCCTCGGGCTTTATGCCACCACAGTTCGGACTCCCTTTTGTGTCACGGTTCTTAGTCTGAACCAAAGAGTCCAAATCTGGCAAATCGTTTTGAGAAAACAGATTTTTAGAAAAGAAGTGCCAAACATGGACTGCTTTGCTAGATACAGAGTCGCCACCTAAATATTTTTTTAATGGGGGAATTTAAGAAATCCTGACTCGTTTGCCTAAGGCCACGTGTCCGTCATTACCAAAGTTGTCTCGGCTCGGAAACTTGGGTACTCGTTTGCCTAACCATGATATCCAATTTTGAAAACGTTATGTGTTCTTATTCTGGTTAATTAGCTAGAATTACTTTGTGATGCGCACAGCAAAACAAGTATAGACTAGATCGCATAATTTGGAACAAAGCATCGCATATCCGTTTGTTTGGAAAATGTTTTGAAATTTGCTACTCGCGAGTAGGCTAAAACACGGATTTTGATGAGTTGTTACAACTCAAGCAATCCAACCTTCACCCACAGGCATTCACGCAGTTCATATCACATAAGCATCTAGCCACATGGTAAGCATGCTGTCATGTTAACATTCACACTCATGCGAGATGCTAAAACATAAATACTTACATCGTACTCCGTGCCAAAATAATGAACTAGTTAGTAATCATGCATGATCCTAGTTCATGTTAAAGTGGCTAATGCATCGCATACAAACTGTCATTAGAATAGGCTCGGCTAATCTAAGGATGGCATGTGAAATGCAACAACTCGGTGCACGTATTCAAGTTTGAAATTGAAATACTATGCGGTTAGCATGATGCGTTGAGCCCGGCGCATGCAAGACAAATGTATGAATGCACGCATGCATAACATAAGGCATGCTAATTTAAATATGCCCTAATACTAACCATTGAAAGCAGGTAAGTAAAAAGGGAGAAAGAAGTGGGGGTTGGAAGACATGCACACAGGCACCCACACTTATTACAAATTTGCCCTCGCTCGGAGGGACCGAAAGAATAATACAATTTAACTAACTATCAAGCTAACTAAATATTACAGATAATTAACTAGTTAAGCAAATTAACTAAGCTAATTAAGCAGTAAAAGCAGCTTCGGGAAGAGGGCCCAATGTATGCGCGCTCGGTTCTGCTCAGAAACCCACCACCATGCACAAGTTTGCCTCTGTTTCCCCTGCTTTGCTCCTCTGAAAATTGCACAAATCCCAAGGTATGCTACATGGACATTGTGGATCACCACCGACCAAGTGAAAACCCCACCGACTATGTTCGGATGGTCATTGACCATTTGTTGAGCTCTCGGCCATCAATAATTGGTCGATCGGTAGTATATATGGCCGGCTGGCCAAAGCTTCCTGCAGAAACCTGTTTTGACAGCAGCAGAGGGCAAAACATGGCATGGCAATGTATTTCAAACAATGTTTGCACCAACCACACTCCTTATCATGTTTATGACTCAAAGGAGGATGGTCCTCGATTCTGGGACCATCAATCGCGCATTTCAATGCTTGATGGCCCAAGAAACCAAGTGTGCCATTTCAATGTCGAATGAAATGCACTTAAACAAACAAATGGCCCAACCTCTATCACTTGATCAAGAGGTAAGGCATGCATGCCAATGCAATGCAACCTAGGCGTGCGAACTAGGCATGCAATATGAACATGAAGACAAGTACGCTAGGCACACAACCTAAGTTAGAAAGCATGCAAGCATGTAATAACTATGCTAATGATCAACATGCAAGATGTAACCTAATCATGCAAGTGTGTAAGACATGCAACATGTTATGTAACCTAGTCAAGGAAATGCGTGCCAAATGCAAGTGTCACTTAAACATGCAACAACAATACATGGTAAGTCAAGTATGCAATCAACACACAAGGTGAGCATGCCACAATATGCAAAGGAGGGACTTACACTAATTTGGACAACTCTCTATCAGGCCCAAAACAGTGGCCAAATGCTATGAAAATGAGAGGCAAAACATACACAAGCATGCACATGTTAAGGCCTAAACACTTAAGCATCAAGAAGTATCTTTTGAGCACACTTAAAAGGGAATAACCATGGACATATGGCATACATAATAAGCTTTGAGAACATGTAGGAAATGATGCCAAATCAACCTACCAATGCAAGCTAGGCATGCAACCAAGCCCAAGGACCTAAAACATGATCATATGACACATGAAACAAATGACCAAAATGAACCTAAACAGTCCTAAATCATGCAAAAGTAAGCCCTAAAAACCACTTAGATGACATCTAAATGACCTAATCCTAGAGGCATACACAATAGCACAAACATGAAGCATGAAACACCAACCTCTTAACACATTAAAGGGGCATCAAATGTAAGCATTCAAGCAAACCATGAGGACTGAAATGACATGGCAAATGGTTCCAAACCACCGAAACAAAGCAAGTAAAGCATGCTCCACACTCACACACCCAAGGCTAACAAGCCAAAATGCAAGGTGGCTATACTAAGCATGTCATGGTTGACCAAAACAACCAAAAACAGAACTTAAGCATGCTAAAACAAGCACAAAAGTTTCACAAAGCTAGGCCAAAACAAGTAAGCATAATAGGTTGAATGCTAGGCACAAGTTAAGGCAAATCATGGCATTACAAGACATGTATGCAAGGAAAGCATGGTGTGTCTAAACCAAGTAAAAACTGTGCTATATTATGACAAAATAAGCACAAATAACAACTAAGACATGGCCAAAATGCACTTAAAAATGGTGCTCACACATGAGGCTAAAATGGCCCTTTTTAAGGACAACAAGGAGAGGGGGTGGCCCTCTTCTTCGTAGGACCTCAAGGCACTATCCTCACCACTGAAATCCCTCAAGATTTCAGTGGTGAGGAGGTCCAAACAAGGTGGTCCCGAAGCTCAACCAAAATGGCATAAAATGGGCCCAAACAAGCCCTAAGAGGGGTCAAACAACCCCGAAGCTCAAAATACTCTTAAACAACTATTTAGAGCAGGCAAAAACAAGACTTTTATATGTTATACACAAAGTCTAAAAAAAGTTTCAAGATAGGTAAAAAAGCTATGCAAAAATAGGGAATAAAGGGTGAAGTTCTTACCCTTGATGACCCTCTTCACAAACAATATTCCAGTTGGTTCTTCAAGCTTGAATCCACTCAAGAACAGCTCTCTGGCACCTCAGTAGCCAAGGTAAGGTGTAATGGTGGGTGTTTGTGTGCAATAATAAGACCAAACACACACTTATACACAAAAGAGAGAGAGATATAGAGATGGGGGATATGCAAACCCTAACCCTAATATCAGAGCCCTCTGGAAAAAAAAATGTTGTAACCCTAATGGAGGGAGAAGAGGCTCCCTCTTATAGACAGTCCCTCTTGTAAAGCTTTCCAAACAAGCTAGTCAAGAGGGAGATCCCTCCATACACGTGTATGGAGGGGAGCAAAGTGTATGCCAGCTAGCATAGCTGGCATGAAAATGTCTGCAAAAGCAGATGAACAGTGGTCGACCAGCCAAAAATGCAATTTGACCAAAATAGATGGCCGGTCGATCATCTAGAGTGTCGGTCGGCCAAACATTTGGCCAATGGCAACAAAACACAGCCGGTGGCCTCAAGCCATGGCCGGTGGAGTGTGGGGATAACCAAAAAGCCATTCCCAGCCCTCCAAAGCAAAAACACAAGTGTTTGGTGCAAAACCATACACAAAATAGTCGAGTCGAGAGATCTTGAGGCAAGGCGCGTAGCCGAGACCTCCAGGAACTCAAGACGAACACAAACAAGGATGATCACCGAGTGTTCAAACGGTGACGTCCAAGTCTTGAGGACGGTCAAAAATGGGGTGTCTACAATTAGGTAGAAGGAACATTCAAAGGTCCAGTCTCATGGCCCTATCCAGCGTGTTGGATATGTGTTGTATATTTTGAAGTGCTGGTCTGTTCGACCATTTGAGGAGGATCTGATTGGATAGGTGCATCCATCACATTATCTTCTGGGTTAGGTATTTCTACCTCTCATTTCACACCCTCTTCCAGGCGTTCATTTTCTCCTCTTGCTCTACGTCTAGCCATTTTTAATAGTCCGACTGGGCGTGCCAAAACTATATGTTGTCTTTTTTGGCTTTCGAAGGTTAATAATGTAAATTTAAGCTTGCCAGTAAGGATCAATTAGTCCTTACAGAATTTATAATTGCCAACCAATTATCAAGCGATTGTGTTGAAGTTCTTTCAGCCTTAATAAAGAGGACTTTTATTGGTGGCTTGTTTAAGAGAAAATTATGAATAGTAACAAGTAAATATAATTCAGAAATTGACTTTCATTAAGCAAATGAAAACTTACAATGAAGTTATAATGATCCAGCCTCGGCGAGGTTCACAGCAAAAAACTATTGAAAAACTACTCCTAAAAAATGAAATGCAGCACAGGAATTGAAGTGTTGAAAATGTAAAGAACTGGAAATGTAAAAAAATGGAAAGAAAATATTAAGTAAATGACTGGTTTCTAGATCTAAGTTAAGATTCCTTCTGTTTAGCCCTCTCTGCTATTTATACTCTTTGGTGAAAGCTGTCGAAGTAGCCTTCTAACCGTCGAAATACGTTTCCACGATCTCTAGTCATGGCTTCTGTCATGACCCGAACCCGCCCCTATGGATTAAGGTCATAACTGGCCAGTAATTAAGAGATTATCTACGGCCTCAAACCAGATTAGATATATTTTAACAAAGTCAAGGGGCCAAAACGGAAGCAAACTTAAAACTTGTGTCCATAGAGCCGTGCTTACATGGCACATTATAACATTTCACATACATTCATTAATAACTCACATCAAAGGAAGTTAACATATAGCTTTATACAACAGGATCATTCAAGTCATCGTCAACCAACCCAAAAGTTTATATACAAAAGTGTTCTAAAGTTTTTGCCAACATAGCAAAAATATAGCAAAAGAACAAAAAGGTGAAAACCAGTCTCGTGCGTGAGACGTAGGGGCTGACTCTTCAAAACTTTGACTGTTTCACACATACATCACTGAGGCTGGGCTTGGACATCTCTTGGCTCACCTATAGACACATGAATGAGAGTGAGCGTAAGCCCAGTGAATATATCAAGTAAAGAAGGTACATGGACGAACTTTGAAACAGTTTTATCAAATAGCCTTGGGCCTAGTCCATGTTCTATCTAGTGCATTAAATGATCAAACGGCTATAGATTTAGACGTATCAAACGGCCTCGGGCCCAATTCATTCATGTCAAACGGCCTTTGGCCCATTCATTCATATCAAGCGGCCTTTGGCTCAATTATTCATATCCAACGGCCTTTGGCCTAATCATTCATGTCAAACGGCCTTTGCCCAATCATTCCATATCCAACGGCCTTTGGCCCAATCATTTGACATAACGAATATTTGTTTATCGTTTAAATTAACAAACTTGTGAAGCTCAAATAGAAGTAAGCAATTGAACAAATAGCATACTTTAAAATATCTTTACTAAGATATTACTCACAGTGATCTGTCGGTGGATTTGTTCTCGTGCTTGACCCTACACATTACATCACACATATGGGTTACAAACGATTCGATCCGTTCTTAATTCATACATCTCTCTTAGGTTTCTTTCTTATCCTCTTTAACTCATTTGTAATGTTCAATGCATGCCTAAGAGTGCTTAGAAATGAAAGAGAACGGAAAATGAAACATAAATCATCTTTACAAATTTTCTGAAACAGGGCTCTCCGCTCGAGCGTGGATTCTGCCGCTCGAGCGGACCCCTTTGGTCTGCAAAAGTACTAGTTGCCTTATATTTGAGCTCGAGCATGACTTCGGATGCTCGAGTTGAAAGCCAAACATGTGACTGGACGCTCGAGCGTGATTCTCCTCGCTCGAGCGGACGTTAATGTCTGCAAATCTGTTGGGAACTAGCATTTCATGCTCGAGCGGCCATTACCCCGCTCAAGCGGACATGCCGGATTCTGGAATTTCCAGCAAGCTGCTTGAAGCTCAAACTTGCATTCAAACTAATGTAACTTGCATATTATGACTCATACTTCACATGCACATCTTCTATCATGATACAAATGCTAAATTACAACATTATTTCTCCATGAATCAATTGCATACACAAACAATTCTTGCCAAATTCATCTTCAATACTTTAATTCAAGCTACCAAACTCATACCTTTTTGATTTGTGGTTGCATGTGGAACATAACTCCCATTCTCAACTTAAATGATGTAAATGATGATCAAAGGTATGAATTGCCATCAAAATTCTATATGGATCATATGTTTCATGTCCAATTACACAAATTTATAGCAATCTTTACATGCATGTGCATTTTAACTTTAAACTAACCCAATTCAACACAATTCATATTCTTGACTACAATATAACATGAATTCACAATATTACAAACTTAAACACATGAATTCATGCTCAAATGCTTACCTAGAGGCTCAAATCTTCACTATTCTAGCTAGCTTTGGAGCTTAGCCTTTCAAATTCCCAAGCTCTTAGTTCAATCTCCAATTTGAGCTCTCCCTCTCTCTACAATCAGTTCATTCTCTCTCTCTAGAGTGAAATCTTAGCCAAAATGAATTCAAGAGAGGGAATTGAGTGTAATAAGGCCCTTTATATAAGCTTTCCTAATCAAATTTGACTAGGCCAAATAATGGAGCTTAAATTAATCGGTCTGAATCTAATTATTTTGATCCGAATAAGTTTTCAATTAAATTTCACCGTAGACTCTAAAAATTACGCTGATCACAATGGCGTAATCAATTTCAGTTTCTGTAGCCGATAAGGTCTTCAATTTTCAGTTTATAACAGTAAGTTGAACAGATTTTCCTACGGTGAATAGATATAAATTCAAAATACACATATAATCATATAATTGGCACTCAAAATCATATTAAACACATAATCACAAGCATGATTAAGATTAATTAGCATAATACGGAACAGGGTTATCATAGCTTCGTTCAACTAGCTCCCACTATACCTTTTTTGCAGTTAGGTTTTTCTTCTAAATTTGAATTTGAATTGTAGATAACTGTTAGGCTACGTCATCTCGCACCTCTTGAGTATTCCGATGCCACGCAGATCCAATACTACCAATTTGAACTGCCACGTGTCTGTCTTTGATTGGAGACTTGCTTTAATTTCCCAAATTGTCCTTTAGGTGCCATGTGTCACTCTGTGATTGGCTTTTACAATTTATACAACCAACAACAAGATAAAACATTTATGTGTTAATTTTAAAGCATCTAGAAAAATATGTAAAGAAGGTTGGGTTACAAATGCTAAGTACCTTTTTTTTTTTACATTTTTTTCTTCATCTCTTTGATTCTGGGCAGCATTTGTATGCTGCTTTTTAGGTATAAGTCCATAATTTATTTATTTTTTGCCATTCTGTGTATATATCCTGTGTATGGACAGAATTTAGAGTTTTGCAAGATAAAATATTTATCTGTTTATAGACTGGAAAGCATGTGAAAAATTATCTGAATTTTGATGGGTTAGAAATGCTGAAGTACCTCTTTGTTTTCTTTCTTTTGTTTGGTGGTTGTTGTTGAAGTTGTCATTTTTTTTTTGAGTTTTTCAGTTTATCTTACATCTGCAACTATTAGATTTGCTACTTTTATAAATGTTTACACTTGATCTTGTATTTGTAAGTGGTTCAGTAGATACTCATGGTTGTATTGTATAACCCAAAGGTGCCTAACTTCCACTTTACTATATTGATCCACAATTTCATCGTTGGTAACACACACACATACACATAGAGCTAGCATGGAATTGGAATTAAAGAGGCAGAATTGGTGGAAAAAAACTGTACAAGCACCAACTGGGGATTGGTGTAGGGCATTTGCTAGATGATGAGAGCTTTTGATTAGGACAATTGAGAATCGATTGGTGGCTATTTTTTTTCTTTGTAAAACCCCATTTTTACTAACAAATGGGGACATTTCTCATTTTATACAATTCCTGAACTCTGAATGATGTGCCACCTACATGTTAACGTATTTGTTGTATTTTAGTCTTTTGCATGGTCAGAAAACAAACCATGGCTTCTTTTATCTCTATTGCAACTTCCACTACATGGCCACGTCGGATGTATGACTGTGGCTATGGAAATTAGATGGAATACATGGCCACCTCTATTGTAACTTCCACTGAATGATGTTTGTGTGTATTTTTTAGGATGAAAGACATATATGTGTTTGGTTTTTATTATGGAAATTAGATTCGCAACGGCGGGTTGTTGCGTCATACTTATTTATTTATTTTGTTAGCTTTCTGTACTGTTTGTTTGGTTGTGTTGGTAATGCAATCAAATATTTCTTGGTTTGTATATTACTAAGTACCAGCAGGTTTAGTGTATTTCTATTATGGCTTGATAGATTATTACATGCAGTTGTACTCGTCTGTTAGGTATGTTTGACATGGTCACGCAAAATAAAAATTTTAAAGGTCGAACAATGTATTTCAGAACTGTAATTACATTAGCTCAGTCCATCACGTGTAAACTGATTTCAACCATTCCTAATGTTGTAGGTGTTGCTGAAATCGACGTAATGAACACCGGGGATGGAAGCAACAATGACGGTGTAATGGAAATGCTTAACCAAATGGCCATACAGCTTCAACAACAAAATAACTGGACATTCCTCCAAGCATGCCAGTATGTCCAAGAGTGGTATGAAAAACACATGTGTAAGACACCATGTTGCACTTCTATTTTGACTCGGTTGATTTGAGAAAAATGTGTGCATGCTGAAGGAAGTGTTTACGTCTTTGTGTCACACGTTAGTAAATGATTTCGGGTTACAAGTACCACAATGTGAACATGGCTTAACTGTTCAAGAAAGCGTTGTAATGTTTATCCACGTGTTGAGAGGGTTTCATAATCGTGATATCCAAGAACGGTTCCAACATTCGGGAAAGACTGTGTTCCGGCACGTGCATAATGTTTTAGCAGTGATGAAGGAGTTCACTATTGCATATTGTAGGCCAACATATAGCCAGTATTATATACATCCATACGTGCGGTCTAAACGGAAAGACCTACATTTCAAGGTGCTATTTTCAAACCTCACACAGTTAAGTTTGTTTCAATGTTTAGAAAGAATTTTGACGTGGAGTGTGAAAAACAGCGTGTTTTTGGTGTCATCAACATTCGAACAAAAACCATTTCATGTACTCCTAGAACTAGTAAGATAACTGGGTTGTTGGCAGGACTGTATCGGAGACATTGATGGAACACATGTTACTGCATGGGTTACAAGACCAGATATTCAAACATATTTTGGTAGGAAATACTGTCATACTCAAAATATCACAGCGGCGTGCAATTTTGACATATGTTTCACCTTCGTATTGCTTGGATGTGAAATAAGTATACACGATAGTCGCATCTTCAATGAGATAATAACAAATGACAATGTCCTTTTTCTATATCCTGAAGAAGGTATCATGTTGCATTTCCAAATTTTCGGTACATAATATTTGAGAAAAAAAAAATACTAAATTTGGTTTGTAATTTGAATTTCTTGTATTTTTGTAGGCAAATATTATCTTGTTAATGGTAGCTATCCGAACCGCATAGGTTACCTAGCACCATTCAAAAGCAGCCATTACCACCAACAACAATTCCGTGTTATTGAAAGGCATAGGACAATAAACACCCCAGGGAATTATTTAACAATGTTCACGCGTTGTTACGACGTGTGGTGGAACACACTTTCAGCGCATGGAAAAATCTATGAAGGTTTATTCAATATATGTCTCAGTATGATTTTGCAAATGTGCAAGTTTAGTTGGTTGGTGCGTCAATGGCGTTGCATAACTATATACGTAGAAATACAGGCAATCCAGCAACTGTTAACCTAATTTTCAATGAGGAAGAGGCTATGGCAATAGTAAATGCCATACCGGAAGTTGTACATGACGAGGATGGTTTAATGGTTGGGGATGAGGACCCGCATATGGCATTGGTGTGATTTTGCATACGGGACAAGTTAGTGCACATGCATAATAATGGAATGTTAGGAACATATAATAGTCAACTGACTATTCGTATGCTTGTAATATTGTTCAGCCACGGTTGAGATGTATGTGATTGTATTATCTTGTACAATATGTATGTGTTTACACGAAAAAATGAAATTTCAATGGTTTACGTGCCTTATTTTGTAAAATTATTGGGTTAGAGAAAGAGAAATTTTGTTACATACTTGTAATAATTAAGCATGGTAGCATGATGGCAAACTGCGGTATCATGAATTGATGACTGTGACAGAAAAATTAGAAATTTTAAAAAATTAAAATGGGCACGTAATATGTGGCCGTCAACTTAATTTTGGGTAAAAGCTAGGAGTATGACTTACCCAATTTTTGTTTAACAAATTGGGTAAAAGGAGAGAAAAAGTAATTTTGCAAAAAAAATTTCAAAAAATATGAACCAAATTTTTTTAAAAAAAATATTCCAACAAACGATTACAATCGTTGACATAAAATTTTTGACAAGTTTGCCTTATTTAAAAAAAAAAAAAAAACGTCGAAATTCTCAATTTTTCCCAAAATTATTAAAAAATATATATATTAATTTCTTGTAAAAAAAAGAAAAAAAACCAAAATAATCGGCTAATGTGTCAGCCACACAATCCACATACCCAAGTAAATCAACAGGAAAGGGGAACACCTTCACCCTAAGGGCATTTGGGTAATTTCCCAAAAAAGCCAAAAAACTTGTCCCAAATCAAGCTTTTTAGCCCCAAGCTAAAAAAGCTAAAAAGCCAACCCACATCCCAAACAAACCCTTAGAGTACCCCAACCTGCAAACTGGAAGGTAAGATACAAATATACTCCCCTAATATTTGCTTAAAATACGAAATATCCTATGTGGCTTTGGAAATTACAAATACACGCTTTTTAAGATTTTTCACTTAAAAAAATTAATAGAAAAAAAAATTTAACTACTCTTCTATACATTAATAAAATTACTTAAATTGTTAATTGAAATATATTTCTAACATCAATAAAACTGCCAATTGACTTTACGATTTATTAATAAAACATGTCATTTGTTATGTGATTAAAAACTTGGAGGGGCGTAAAGTAATTTTCAAAATTACAAAAGACAATTCGTATTTTAAACAAACCTACTGTTGGCTTTTTGGCTTTCGAAGGTTATTATGGTAATTTTGAGCGTGCCAGCAAGGATCAATCAGTCCTTGCAGAATATCAATTGCCAACCAATTATCAGACGATTGTGTTTTAATTCTTTCAGCCTCAATGAAAATGACTTTTACTGGTGGCTTTGTTTAGGAGAATTAAGCAAACAGTGATTAAATGAAGAACAATTGTAGCATTTCATTAAGTAAAATGGAAGACTTACAAAGATCCAAATCAACATTGTAGAGGTTTACAGTAACAAACTACTTGAAACTACTCCTATGAACGAAATGCAGTGCAAGAATTTGAAGTGCAGAAATGTAAAGAACAAGAAATGTAAAAACTGGAAGGAAAAATAAAGTAGATAAAACTGGTTTTTTGGATCTGAGTCTGGGGGCTCTTTCTAGGGCCTTCTCTGCTATTTATACTTCTCAATGACAACCGTCGAAATGCATTTCTAACTGTCGAATCATCCCTTCATGATCGCTGATCATGCTGCCTTATAGTTAGCTCTACTATGCCATATCTGCAGTTAGGCTTCCCTCCTGATTTTGAATTTAAATATGAGTAACCATTGAAGCCATGTCATTTTGCATCTCTTTGCCGATCCAATGCTATGCAGATCCACAGTAACCAATACTAACTGCCACGTATGTGATTACGATTGAAGATTTGAATTGTCTTCCCGTATTGCCCTCATCTTGCCACGTGTCGAACTGTGATTGGCTTATACAAAATATGTGGCCAACATTACCCCCCGTACTAATATACTCAATACTTGGTGATATTAGTGGATCAAGGTATTTTACCTAGGGGTGTTCAAGCAACCGAATCATCTGACTAATCCGACCCGAACCGACTGACCCGAATGCATGACGGACGGTTTCGAGCTTAGTTTCAGTCGAAGGCGGGCTTGGTTTCAAAAATAATTTCGGATTTCGGTCAGATTTCGGTTCTACATAATAAAAAATAATTAAAACCGAACCGACCGTATATTATTAATAAATTAATGATACAGAATTCTGATGATGGTTCTATATGTATTTCTCTAATTGATTTGACAAATCAAACACACACAACTTCCAACACCCTATCTCTCTCTATCTCAAAGAACTCAAAAGACAAACCATGATGATGATCTCACCAACCCCCCTTTCCCCCCTCTCTCTGTCTCTCTTTGTTTCACAGTGATAGATTTCAAACCATCATCTTGTATCTCAAAAAATCAAGTGGTAGATGAAGATGGTCTCTCTCACAGTCACAAATTTCAAATCATACTCAAACAACAGGTGGATGATAATGAGCACCCACCAACCCTTTCCTCTCTTTCTCTCTATATCCCTCTCAAGCTCTCACTTTCTTCAGAAATTTCCCAAGTTCTCTCTCTCTTTCACGAATTCTCTCCCTATTTCTCTTTGAAACCCTAATGCATCCATAGTTTCTCTAATGGTCTCACCCATAAATCTGAACTAAATCTTTAATTTCAAACCCTAAATACTCTATATATTAAAGATCAACTATGAAAACCCTCTTTGATTCAAGGCTATTGATGAAGAAAACCCTGTAACTTCGAAGTATTGAAGTTTCAAAGTTCTCTACTCAACGATCAACCAAACCCCAGGTACAATTTTATGAAAATTTTGTAATTTTTTTTGTTAATGGTTCATCACTATTTTAATAATGTTTACTCAAACCTTCCAACCCATTCACAAATTATTCTCTCTCTCTCTCTCTCTCAAAAGTAAAAACACACATGTATTACATACATACACCTACGCACTCTCTGTTTTTGTCTTCTCACTGTCTCATTGCATGAACTCGGATTTTCAATTCAGATTTTCAGCCCTGGAAACAAATAGACTTT
Source organism: Camellia sinensis (assembly GCF_055761805.1). NCBI lineage: Eukaryota > Viridiplantae > Streptophyta > Magnoliopsida > Ericales > Theaceae > Camellia > Camellia sinensis. Next base: position 211,666,117 of record NC_138963.1, on the reverse strand, counting down.
TCAAATAGGTACTATTTTTTTTTTTCATTATTTTTTTTTCTCGAGATTTTGGTTTTTTTTAGTGCTAAAATATGGTAGATATCATATACATTTGATTATCGTTTCATGAGAACTGAATATGACGGTGCTAAATTTTTTAGTTTCCATTAACAATTTATTTGAACTATTTCTGTTCATTATTTTTCAATTTAAAATGCTTAACTTTTTCAATAGATATCAATAGCAATTTATTTTTCAGTTTAAAATGTTTCTGTTCATATTAATTGTTCTGTTGTTTAACATGTTCTTTATTCAAATTAATAATCCTTGAGTTTTTCAAAGGTTTAATGTGCTCATATTGATTATTAAAGGTTTACTGTGTTTTGTTTGAAAATATGTGTTCATATTGATTATTAAAGGTTTAATGTGTTCTGTTTGAACATATTGATTGATATGTTCTGTTTAATGTGTTCATATTGATTTGTAAAGGTATTGATTATTAAAGGTTTAATGTGTTCTGTGTAAAAAAATAAACTTGGAGCTTTTTGTTTTTTCATTTTTCTTAGGAATTGGTTTTAAAGTAGCTTCAAAATGTCTATTATTTTTTAAATGTTATTATGATTTTTGTTTAAGTTTGTCATGTTTTTGTATCATTGGTTTTTAAATTGTTTATGCAATCTTTCATGAGGTTCTTTCTTCTTCTTCTTCTTCTTTTTTTTTTTTTTTTTTGAATTTGTAATAGATAATGGATCATCCAAATCAGCATATTGCCCAGGATGCTACAGTTATTCCCCCTTCTACTATTCAAGACCCTATTGATAATCCTTAAAAACCACCTAAGGTGCGTGCAAAAGGTACTGGGAGAAAACCTTCAAGGGCATGGGATCATTTTGATAAAATCAAGGCTGAAGATGGGGTAACTAGGGCTGTTTGTAAATATTGTCAAAAGGAGTATTTGACTGATTCGAAGGGGCATGGGACAAGCAACTTGTTGAGTCACTTGACTTCTTGTCGAAAATATCCTCACAGAGATGTAGATAATAATGGACAACAAACTTTGTCTTTTCAGTCCAAAAAAGATGGAAATGAGGGTGTTAATCTTGTGGCAATGAGCTTTAGTGTAGAAGCTGCAAGAGGGGCTCTTGCTGAGATGATAGTGCTTGATGAATTACCTTTTAGGTTTGTAGAAGGTGAAAGGTTTAAGAGATTTTGCGCCGTTTTGCAACCACAGTTTAAGAACATTCCATCTCGTGTTACCATTGCTAGAGACATTGTAGGGATTTTCAACAATGAGAGGGATAACTTGAGGAAAGTATTGAAAGGGCGTAGGATTTGCCTTACCACTGACACGTGGACCTCAATTCAAAACTTAAACTAAATGTGTCTCACAACCCACTTCATAGATGATGATTGGAAATTGCAAAAAAGAATCATAAACTTTGGTCAAGTGGAAGATCATAAGGGAGAGACAATTGGTAAAAAACTTGAAATGTACTTACTCGAATGGAATATTGGTAGCATATTTACATTGACTGTAGACAATGCTAGTTCCAACAGCACCACAATTAAGTTTTTAAAACGGAAAACAAGGGACTGGAAATGGACTGTTTTGGGGCATGAGTTCTTACACATGCGCTGTTGTGCGCATATTCTGAACCTTATAGTGGGAGATGGTTTGAAAGAGCTTCATACATCCATTAAAATTTTTACCCACGTCTTAGAACGTGCATGGGCTTTGCATTTTTCAGAAATGCAACCGTCATTCATTAATGAAACATTTGCATTCTCTTTTAATCCTTGAACATCCCCACTATCTCAGTATTTGAAAAGACTGATACATCTTTTATGGCCAAGCCAATCTTCTCTTATATTGGTCAAACATACGAAGAGTTATTTGATGATGTTGTTCGTCCTCGAAAGAACCTTCATGCATTGATTAGCCACCTTTATCCACCTCAATTTATACAAATTATGGAAGCTTTCGCAAATCACTGACCTTCGAACAAAGAACCTACTGCTTATGATTCTTTGGAACACAAATTTGCAATCATGGATATTGAAAGCTCTTCTTCTGCAACAAAGCTTTCCATATGGGATGAAGCTGCTGCTTCTTCTCCTTCTACGACCTCTGGTTGGGGAACTTGGCCTACCCCTACTCAACCTCAGACGAGGGAACGCATTCATCACCAATTCCCAGAATTCGATGACCCCCTTGAAATCCCTCCTTCCAAATGCAGTTCTGTAGTATATCCATATGTCCCTATTGACTGTATACGCAGTCTTGAGGACAATCTGCTTTCATCATGGTATATTTCTACCTTGCCATCTCGGATGGTTCGAAGTGTCCAACGTCCTGATGAAGCTTTAGGGAACAGTTCTGCGCTTTTAGCCAAAAAAGCAAAACTTTATACCTACGATTAGCTGGAATATGTGGCCAGACCTGAATTCCTAAATTCGATCAGGGAACCTCCGACTGCTCCTCCTCTGCCTTCCAATCCAAATTGGATTGATGAATTGAGACTCACTCTCTCTGAGGGCCAATACTTCACCCCCTACCAGGCCCCAGTGCCTCCAACTCCTTATCAGCAGTTTAGGGCTCAGACCATACTTGTTGTTTTCTCCCATTTAACTTTTGAAGTCCTTCGAGATGACATTCCCTACAAAAACTTTCTATGGGCTTGTGACATTATGTCTCGAAGTCATCTTCTCAACCCTGTGGCCCAAATAGAGCTTTATACATTTTTAGACCAACTTTCTCTCCTGCTCAATTGGCACTTCCAGGCTTCCATTACCAATGAAGTTCTGGATGAAACCTTCTCTGCTCAAATTCAGGTTCAATATGAGGCAGAGAACCTCCTTGATGAATATGAGGCCTTCAAGAGCCAGGATTCTGAGCATAGGGAGGATGTTGCAATGAACGAAGTGCATGAAGAAAAGGAGATGGACGCCACAGATAAAGCCCTAAAACAGATAGAATTTGAAGTGAAGGCCCAACAACTCTCTTCTCAATTAAGGGCTTATCAATTAGATAAACCAAACCTGGACAAAATAGAGGATAGAGTAGGAAAAGAGTATTCATTTATTGAATTTTGCTGGACTAAATTCCATGACCTTGTAACTTTGTCCATTCCATATTACTACAAAATCGAAAATGCAATCAAATAAATCTCAGTGTAAACAACACTTATCAACAAGACTGGGCTTTCTAAATTTCATTTGTCAGATTCTGATTTATCACTCCAATTGTAGACTTAACTGTATGGTTAATGTGCTTTGACTCCATCCCAGCTTAAACTCTTTCAAAGTATGAAGTCTTCCTTTTAAGAAAACAATCATCATCTCACAAACCAACCCTAGGCCTAACATAATTCTTCAACTATCAGCTTCGAATTAAACAAGTTTGCCCTTCAAAACTTAATTTGATCATATTCAATTCCCCAACATGTGGTTAATAGAATCAAGTAATTTCAAATCAACTAATTTTGTTTCAGACAAACAGTCTACATTTTCCAAAATATGAAAACTTCTTTTAAGGACTGCACTGTTTTATTCTAAAAAAGTGATTTCTTCTGTATATTATCAAACCAACTATTGGTTTGAAACTTAGAACAAACAATTTCTAACCTTAAGGTATTTCAAGTTTTGCTTCGAAGGATTTTACTCTCACTAGCAAACCTAAAAACAGGTCCTTAATCGTTTTGAAGTAAACAAATACTTGAATATTCTTGCATCCTTAGGTATGGAATGTGCTTCGAAGTCGACTTCCTGCCTTCAAAGCCGTTTGTTATCTCCAAAATTTGGCTTTGAAGCCAAATATTTTATTTCGAAGCTAACATTGGTATTTGAGATGCGTTTCCCTCCATAACTATCAATATTGAAGAAAATTTTTTGTATCCGTACCTTTAGTACTTCTTTATGAATTCCACGATTGGATATCTTTTCAGACACAAAGGTTTAAAAACCCTTTTTATTTCATGCTTTGAATTCACTCGTTTGCCTAACACACAAACCCTTCATCTCTACTGACCCTCTCTTCCTCGCTGCTTGTTACCAATGGAGTCCTCTCTTTTGAAAGTACCAACTGGCGAACGTATAAACCCAACAATGGCTTTGAAAAGATGTATTGAGGAAGAGATTACTAAATTTAAAGCCGATGGATCGAGTGCCATAGACGGATGCCTCTTTGTCCCTCGCCATAGCGACAAATAAGAATATGTCCTAGGTCCTATCTTTTGAGAGGTTCCCACCCAACTTCCAGCTTTGTACCCTCGTTTGGAGGACCACTTTCTTCTCTATGAAAGGGGGCTTGACTAGGGAAATTGGAGATTGAACTGACCTCATCGTTGCTAGCCAACATTGAGGGTCGAGTGGGAGGAGTGGTATGACAGGGTCGTGCATGTAAAAGAATGGGACCTGCAAGAGCTCTGCATTCTTGATGCCCTTCGTTTTTCCAAGTTTATCATTCCTGAAGACCCCTTTTTGATTCTTGCCGCTCTTTGCTTTTGGAATATGGCCTTTAACTTTTTTCAGTTTCATTGTGGTATGATGGCTCCCACCAATCATGATATCTGCTATCTCTTGGGGCTTTCACCACTCGGTAGCCCCTTTACACCCAGCTATCCAAACCTTTCGGTTAAATTTTCTCTTCCACCTTTGAATTATTCCTTCAGTGACTTCGTAAAAGCTGAAAATAAAAAGGTAGGCCCTATGAGTGATCGAGAACTCTTCTCTTTTATTTTATATTGGTTGTGTAAATTTCTCTTTTGTACATCATCTCAACGAATCATGCATGAATTTGCCCCACTCGCAAAGACCCTTGTTTTAAAGAAGCGAATAGCCTTGGCCCCTTATCTTTTAGGCCATGTTTATAGAGCCTGTTCCCAATCCTGTGAGAAACCTCTTGATATCAACCAAGGAGGTCCCCTCAGGGTGCTCTAACTCTGGCTCTTTGCATACTTTACTGATTTGCATCCCAAGTGCTTGAAATTCTTAGTTCATGACCCTAGCACTTATGGAGAAAAGTATGCTAGAATTGCCCTTTATCCTGCTTCTTTTGCTTACTATCTTACCTTCTTTCGTCAGCTTCCTGTTTCTTCAGCTGCCATCTTCTTTTATCCCTTCGATGCCAATAAAGAACTAACTTGGCTAAAAACATTCTTGGCTGATAGAGAATGTTCCATCCCATTGCATAAAGATATGTGGGCCTCTATTTTGTTGCCGAGGGAAATTTTTATTGGTACCTTAAACCCTCGAGCTTATAAGTGTATATCTGAGGTATACTGCCCCTCCCAATTTGCCAGACAATTTGGGCGTCCCCAAGGAATTCCCATTCCATTCTGCAGTCTCTCGAATGTCCATCTCACAGCCAGAGATCTGAGAGTATCCAAATCTAAACTAGAAGAAGCAACATTTAAACTGTTGAAAGACTTGAGTGAGTTCAAATTTACTCCATTCCTCCCCTCTGGCTTAGCCTTAAAAAGATTTCAAAATTGGTGGACAGCCAATATGGAAGTTCATTTAGCAATACATCCTCATGATTTATTAATAGGGTTAGCTGTACCTTCTAAGGTCAAACCAAAAGAAATTGGGACCATCTCCTCTCTTTCTACAACTACCAAGACTATTCCTACAGTATCACCCCCTCTTTCCAAAGTCACCAGAGCTGCTCCAAAAAGGGGTATGCATTTTAAGGCTTCCTTTCTTTTAGAATTTTCTGTTTGTTTTCTTCATATTCATACTACTTGGTGTAGGGTCTCCACAAGAAGAATCTCCCAAGAGAGCTGAAGTTGTAGCTATTCTCAAAGACAAACACCAGCAGAAAAAGAAAAGAAAACTAATACTCACTCCTGAGGAGTCTGAGTCTCAGATTGACGAGAAAGAGAAAGAGCAGGAAATACCACTGCAGAGAAAAAAGAGAAAAAAGATAATCGTCTCTCCTTCTAACTTGGTTGAAGACCCTACTCATGATGCAGCTGTTAAAGCAGTAGAGAAGGATCACTCTAAGGAAATAATTGTTTTCCAGATGGCTGAAAAAAGGCGACAGCAGCAACTGTTAAGGGATGAAGCAGCTACTATTGATACAATCTAAAGGGAAACTGCGAGAAGGTAACACACTGCTGAGCATTATTCCCTTCGTAGTTTTCCCATCATTGCCACCACCTCTGAAACCAGTAATTTCCTTTCATGTCTCCACTTTCTTTTCTCAAATTGTTGATACTGGGACTTAACATTGTTTTGTATTTCTTCTTTTGCAGCAATAACTACTTTGCCTACTCTTCCAATAATCCCTTCAGTTTCAACTGAAGTTGAACAACCTCAAAATGTGGAGCCCATTCAGACAATACTCCTACTTCCTGGCCCTATATTTTCCATACCTTTCTTGAGGCCAAACATTCCTGCATCCCAAAGAGAGATCAGAGTTTTGTTTCCCAAATACATGTCGAAGTGTCAAAATTGAAGTGTCAACATTCCTCTGTCTCCTAATTTCGAGCTCAACTACTGGAGAAGAAAGCTCAGCTTGAGGAAGAGTTATCAGCAGTTACCCAGGCTTTGGATCGAACTGCTACTAAGTTGTAGATCACTAACCAAGGACTGGCTGATCGAAAGCAGGAGATGGCTACAGCCATTCAGTTGTTCCCATCTCTCAAGAGTAGAAGGTCAATTGTAGAGGAACAGCTGAAACATTGTACTGACTTTTGGGCCAATCTATGGCTACATGTATTCAACTCATTATGAAATAAAATCCTTATTTTATTCTTTGAGCGTTTTCATGCTCTTTTATTTAGCATTTATTCTATTCCTTGTGTTTCCCATATGGTTGGATAATAAGGCTTCAAATATCTGCCATTAATTTTCTTGGGATGTACATATCCATTCAAAATTTTCAAATGATATGCTCCCGAAGACAAGACTCTATGGATTTGATATGGTCCTTCCCAGTTAGGTGACCATTTGCCAAACTTGTGGCTTTTAATCCTTATTGAGAGTATTGTCTTCCATACCAAATCACCTTCATCAAAGCTAATATGCTTGACCTTCTTATTATAGTTTTTGACTGCTTTCTTCTTTTGGAAAAGAATGCTATTTAAGGCCAGAATTCTAGCTTCATTCACACTTTCTAATTCCAAGCACATACTCTGATGGTACTGCTCAGGAATTAACTGATCTTGGCATCTCACCCTTAAGGACTTGATACTAATTTCTACAGGTAACATCGCATCATGCCCATATACTAAGGCATAAGGAGTAACTCCTGTACTTGATCTTGGAGAAGTCCTATAAGCCCATAATACATCCAATAGTAAGTTATGCCAATCTCTGAGATTGTCTTCCATAATTTTTTGTATTCCTTTCTTCAAAGATTTATTGGATGATTCTACCTGACCATTGGTTTGTGCATAATAAGGTGTGGAATTAACAATGCTAATTCCAAACTCTGCCACAAAAGACTTTACCATCTTCCTATCAAATACAGTCTCATTATCAACAGTTATAGGCTGTGGGATGCCAAATCTATGGATCAGATCTTTAATGAATCCAATAACTTCGGTCTGGTCCACAGCCTTATATGGCTTAGTTTCGACCCACTTAGTGAAGTAATTTGTGGCCACTAAGATAAAACAATGATGCTTCGAAGATAGTGGATGTATTTTCCCTATCATATCCATAGCCCATCCTCTAAATGGCCAAGGCTTCACGACTGCATACAGATCAATTATGAGTACATGTCTTATTGTGCTATGCTTTTGGCATGCCTGGCAACCTCTGGCATATTCTATGCAATCCTTAAGAATGGTTGGCCAATAGTAAGAATGTCTTCGAAGCAGCCATCTCATCTTCACACCAGGCTGATGAGCACCACAAATGCCTTCATAAACCTCAGCCATGGCTGTCAATGCTTCCTTTGGACCTAAACATTCCAACAATAACCCATCTGCCACCCTTTTGTAGAGAGCATTACCATACATTATGTATTGCATAGATTGTAATTTGATTTTTCTACTGGCTTTCGAATATGGGCCATCTAGATACTGCATTATTGGATGCCTCCAATCTTGTTCTTGTAAGTCATTATGATTGACTTCTAAGACCATATTCCTTCTATTCAAATGTGGTATTACCTTTCGATATGTTGTTTGGCTTATGTTCCTTTGAGTGTTATCTCTTCTCTTGAAATTCGAAGCTTTCTGAGCCACATCATTAGCTTTGTTATTCAAGAATCTTGGGACATAAGTTACATTTGCTATCTGAAATTGAGAAAGCAAATGTAATACAACAACATGGTATGGCAACATGCTTACACTTTGACATTTGAAAATCCCTTTCACCTTGTTAACTACCAATTGAGAATCTCCAAATATATCAACTGCATGAGCTTGTAATCCAATAAGTATTTCCAGTCCCATTATTAAAGCTTCATATTTAGCTTGATTATTGGAACAAGTAATTTCATCCACTCTGAAACCATGTGTGGTTTCTACCCTTTGTGGTGACTTAATCACCACACCAATTTTAGTTAGACCATTGGCTTTTGATTTATCAAACCACATTTGCCCTGATTCAACACTAACCATACCAAGTTTCATTATCTCTTGGCTTTCTGTTTGACATGGATGGTCTGTTAAGAAATTAGCTAAACCTTGTCCTTTTACTACCTTTTGGGGGATATATTCTAGATGAAATTCTGATAAAGCTAGTATCCATTTGCCAATTCTTCCCCTTAACATAGGTCTAGATAACATATATTTGACCAAATCTGTGGTTGCAATTACCAAGACAGTTGTAGGCAAAAGATAGTAACTTAATTTCATTGTAGCAAAATACAATGCAAGGCACAACTTTTCTATAACTAAATATTTACATTCACAAGAATTTAGAAACCTACTAAGGTAATAAACTGCTTACTCTTTGCCTTCTTCATTATCTTGGGTTAAGAAAACTCCCAGTGAATCTTCTACTGTAGCTATATACAACTTCAAAGGCTTATCGCCCTTTGGTGGCATCAGCACTAGGGGGTTGGCCAAGTAGGCTTTGATTTTTTCGAAAGCAGTTTGATGCTCTACTGTCCAAAAAAATTCCTCTTCATCTTTCAACCTTAATAAGGTAGAAAATACTTTAGTTTTCCCTGTAGTATTAGAAATAAATCTTCAAAGAAAATTAACCTGCCCAAGGAATTTTTGTACTTCTTTCTTACTTGATGGAGGTCTGGCTTCAATGATAGCTTTGGCTTTGTTTTGATCAATCTGTATTCCCTTCTTGTGTACTACATAGCCCAAGAAGTTTCCAGCTGATATGCCAAAAGCACATTTGAGAAGATTAAGTTTCAACTTGAATTTTCTCATTCTTTCAAAAGCTGCTTCCAAGTGAAACAAATATTCCTCCAGGGATTAAGACTTTACTACAATGTCATCAATGTAACGCTCTAAATATCCTTCAATGAGATCATGAAAGATAGTGTTCATATCTCTTTGGTATGTAGCCCCAGCATTCTTCAAACCAAATGGCATTTTAACCCATTGGAAGGTACCAATGTTCCTATGACATTTTAAATGCTGTCTTATGGATATCCTCTTCTGCAATGCAGATTTGGTTATAACCAGAGTGCCCATCCATCATTGATAAAATCTTGTGCCCTGCTGAACTATCCACCAATAAATCTACTATGGGCATAGGGTACTCATCTTTTGGAGTTGCTAAATTCAGGTTTCTGAAATCGATGCATACCCTCATTTTACCATTCTTCTTAACTACAAGAACAATATTGGATAGCCATTCAACATACCTGGTTATCCTAATAAAGCCTGCCCTGAGGAGCCTAAAATTTCTTCCTTGACCTTCTGAATCACTTCAGGACTCATCCTTTTTGGTTTTTGCTTATATGGCTTGAAATTAGGCCTCATGAGGAGCCTATGTTCTACTAATGATCTATCCAATCATGGTAGCTCATTATAAGACCATGCAAAACAATCTGTATATCTCTTCAAGACCACCAACAACTGGTCCCTGTCAAGAGCATTCAACCAAGCACTTATATAGGTGGGCTGCTGTATAGAACCTTCCCATAAGTTCACTTCTTCCAAAGGGTCTTGCATTTAAGGACTCACTGATGCTTCTTTTTTTATTTCTTTTATCTTCGAAGCAATCTCCTTGCTTTGTCCTGCTCCCAGTTTCTTTGATTCAACATCTTTGCCCTCCTCCTCATAGACAAAGTCTGTCCACAAAGGCTTCTTCTTCCTGTATCTCCTGGACTTTTGTTACAATGTCCAATGCACAGTATTTATCCCAGGCCAAAACCCTGACCTGTTGCTGCTCCTACTTACAACCAATTGCCATGGCTTCTTTCTCTTGCTCTTGCATCTTCTGGACTATTGATTTCGTGTCCAATACTGAGAACTTAATTAAAGCCAAAGATCTAGCCTCATGGGTTCTATCTTTTTGCCTACAACCAGGCATCATTGTCATCTTTGGCAACAAACTCTTCATCAGCACTTTCTTGGACTAAGTGTTTCAGGTGTGCTAATTCCTTATCAGTTGTCACTTCGGCTGATCCATCAGGTTTCCTCAGTACACTGAGTGGTGCCACTCCTTCAGTATACAATTTGGCCTTTGTAAAATCTGCACAAGCTATGAAGGGTTGAGGGTCTGCATTGATCTCCTCTGTCTCTCTATTGCACAAGGCCATCATGATCTTCTGATGTAAAGAGAAAGGCACACATTTATAGGTGTGAATCCAATCCCTTCCAAGTAGAACATTATACTTAGCATTGATGTCAATAGCGAAGAATGCCGTCATGCAGTCCTTGGTTCCCACACTCAGGTTGATGGGCAAAATGCCTTGAGCCATCTGTTTGTCACCAGTGAAACTAGCAATGGTTGTACTGGTTGGGATTAGTCTGGGGTTCCTCTTTTCTAGTTTCTTCAAAGAAGATTTCGAAAGCAGGTTCACTGCTGCCCCATTATCCATCAATACCCGGTTCATCTGTATCCTATTGAAGAAGGCCTTGATATACAAGGGTTTAACATGCTATGTCATGGATGTCGTGGGATACTCAAAAGGGTATGAGAGGTTAATACTCACCTCTTCCTCACTCTCATCTCCAGTTTCCATTGGTGTGGCCAATTCGGATTCGTCTTGCACCATACTCACTTGTGAGTCTTCACTAGAAACTGGAATTGGGTCAATCTCCTGACCTTGGTTTTCATCTTCAACTTGAAACTCTTGGGGTAGTATATGCACCATATTCACTGACATAGGAGGAAACGAGCCAAATTGGACGATTGGCTGTACTTGCTTCTTTTCCTAGCCAACTTGTTCAATTGCTTTAGAAACATCTTCCATGCTACATTCTGGTACTACATTCTGGCACTTCATTACTAACAACCTCCTTCGCATAGTTTGTTTCTGCTGGTTTTTTGACCAAAAATGTATGTTCAGCTATGAAGGCTTCAAACAGTTCTTCCTCAACCATCTCCTTCTTTTGGCCTAGGCCAACTTCTCTCTCTGTCTCACTATCACTTCCCATCAAAGCCTTTTTCCAATCCTGCCAAACTGGATCTTTCTTTGGCTTTCAGTTCAGAATGAACTTTGGCCAATTGCTCTCTGCTACAATTCCTTTTGTCTTGAGGAGTCGATCTTGGATTATGATCTAGCTTTGAACTTTTTTCTTCCTCTGTCTGGCCCTTTGGCTGGACCAATGAAGAGCTTTCTCCCATTTCTTTCAGATCCTTCTGGTACTGAATGTACCTTCGCTGGATCTTCTTCCTTTGGGACCTAGAAATCATTGGGACCATATTTGGTTCATTTGTTTTTGGATGCTTAAGTAACACCCAATTATTTGGAGCCACCAAAGGAGGTTTAATCATCCTACCTTGGTCTCCAACAACATTTCTTTAGATAGACATTTCCCTAGGTTTGGTCTCCAGGTACCCATGAACCTACCAACCCAATTGTTGAACTATCTCTTTCTTCCCTCAAAGCCAGCTTCGAAGCTGGCTGTGAAGGCCATTGCCTGCCCCTGACTACCTCTTTTTGGGCCTAATTCAAGCCTTCCATGAAGGTGGCCACTTTCCCTTTTGTATGAGGCTGGTCTAGGAGGCCAATCTCTGACTTTGATCCTATGGCTTGAACCCACTTCAAGTTTCCTCTCAAAATGATTACCCTCCATTCTGTAATAGTTGGGTGGTCTGGATTCATGTAGAGGTCTCTTACCCTTGAAATGTACTCTAGTGGCTGTTGGCTCAACCATCAATGGCTGCTGCCTAATACCAGTTGGATATGGTCTTTTGTTATAAGCACTGGTTGGTTTAGGACGCCTCTGTACATCCTTGTAATATTGCTTCCCATCAATCGGAAGTCTTTTCAACCACTTGTAGCTCAACCTGCATCTGGGACACATTCTTTGCATAACAGCTGCTTCTAAAGAATCATCATCCAGTGCCTCTTCATCAGAGTTTTCTCTCTGGCCTGTAACACCTTGTCCAACAGTTGGTAAACTTCTAGCATCTTTCTTGACAGTAGTCGGGCTGGCAACATGCATTTGCACATTGACCTCTTCCAATTCTTTTAAGGATAAGTTCTGGAAGTCTGGCGCAATAACATTGGCTGCTACTTTACCAATTTCTGGGAATGGATTAGTATCAATCCCCATGGCCTTTTCTGCTTTACCTGGGAATTTTAAGCTCCCCTTTCGAATCTGCTCTTGGATCCTGTCTCGAAAAACAATGCAGTTTTTAGTTGAGTGAGACCAAGAATTATGCCATTTACAATACACTCTTTCTTTAAGTTCCTCTGGAGACAGAATTTTGACTTCTTTTGGTAACTTCAGGAAGTTTGCCGCAAACAAATGATCAAAAATATCATCTGCCTTCGTTAAATCGAAAGAGTATTTCCTATGAAGGTCTTTCTTTTTAAACTGCTGGTCTATTGTTGTGTCTTTATGAATTAATGCCTCACAGATCACATGTTCTTTTCCTACAATCTCTGCTGCATCAATCTCATAATTAGGATCTCTATAATACGTCTTGTATGACGCATTACTTCGATCTTGTTCTTCCTCTAGTAATGCTTCATACCTAGACACCTTAGAGGTTAGTTCCACTAAGTCTCTAAACTCAGTTGAATCGAACTTCTTTCAAAGCCTAAACTCTAGACCATTTTGAGCCAATCTCACAAATTCAGGCTCTGGTAGGATAATCCTACATTTGTTTCGTGCTCTTTTGAATATGGAAATAAACTGAGTAACCTTTTCATCAGGTCTTTGACTTAACCTTGCCAAGTCTGCCATGGAAACTTCTGGCTCTGTTTGGAAGAATTAGGCATGAAATGCCTCCTCCATTTGTTGCCAAGTTTGGATAGAGCCAGGTGTAAGGTTAATATACCATACAAAGGCTGCCCCAGTCAGAGAATTTGGGAACAATCTTAATTTCATGTAATCATTACTGGTAAATTCACCACATTAAGCAGTGAACCTAGCAATATGCTCAACTGTTGACTGGTCTCCATTCCCATAAAAAGGAGCAAAGTCTGGTATCCTAAATCCTCTCGGGTATTCATGTACCCTATCTACCCATTATGGATATGGCATCCTATACACAGGAGTTTGAACCCCCCGAGCCATCGATCCACACATCTCTCTAATAATATTAGCAATTTGGTCCCTAGAAACCATATTTTGTACTTGTTGAACCACTACTGGAGGAGCAAACACAGGATTTGGTGGACAACCTTGTGCCTGAGGTACTCTTGGTCAATAGGGTGGCATATTTGGGACTGGTTGTCCTTGTGGTGCCGGCTGCTGTTGAGGGTATGGGTGACCCCTCTGAGCCTGTCTTACGAAAGGACCAGTGAAAGGTGTTGGAACAGGTGTTGTGTCTCTTCCAGTTGTAGGAAACCCTTCCAACTCCCCGGGTACAAATTCGAACAAAGGATTAGTGAACCCTCTCGTGTCAGGTATGGCTTCGAACATGGGATTTGGAAACATCTTTATGCCATTTTCTTGTGTTGGGCCAGATCCACTAATTTGCATGGCATTACTGTTAAGTAATGAGGCATTTTGATTCGTCACAGGCCTCGAAAGAGGCTCATACCAAGACTCAGGTGATGGTCTTTCATAGTTTTGGTTATTAGTTTGACCATTAGTATGTCCATTACTCTCCATATGCTATTTATCTCTAGCCAATCTTTGCTGAGGGACATTTGAAATTTCCTCTATGTGCCTTGCGTTAGTTGGTTAATGAGTATTCATTCGATCCAAAAAGGATGTTGCCCATTTTTCCATTGTGTTCATTAATTGTTGTCCCATAGCATCTACTAGGCCTCCCCATGGATTCATTAGCTGAGTAGATGGAGCAATGGATGGTCCAATTCCTTGGCCTCGTCCAATATTTTGAACATGTGGTACTTGTTCCAAAGTGCTGGTCTGTTCGATCATAGGTTCTGATGAAACAAGTACTTTCACAGGATGTGTTATCACATTATCCTCTGGATTAGACATATCTACCTCTCTTTCCACACCCTCTTCCAAGCGTTCATTTTCTCCTTGTCTCCTATGTCTAGCCATTTCGATTAGTCCCACTTGGCGTGCCAAAAATATATGTTGGTTTTTTGAATTTCGAAGGTTATTATGGTAATTTTGAGCGTGCCAACAAGGATCAATCATTCCTTACAGAATATCAATTGCCAACCAATTATCAAATGATTGTATTTTAGTTCTTTTAGCCTCAATGAAGAGGACTTTTACTAGGGGCTTTGTTTAGGAGAATTAAGCAAACATTGATTAAATGAAGAACAATTGTAGCATTTCATTAATTAAAATGGAAGACTTAAAAAGATCCAAATCAACCTCGTAGAGGTTTACAGCAACAAACTACTTGAAACTACTCCTATGAACGAAATGCAGTGCAGGAATTTGAAGTGCAGAAATGTAAAGAACAAGAAATGTAAAAACTGGAAGGAAAAGTAAAGTAGATAAAACTGTTTTTTTGGATCTGACTTTGGGGGCTCTTTTTGGGGCCTTCTCTGCTATTTATACTTCTCAATGACAACCGTCGAAATGCATTTCTAACCATCGAATCATCCCTCAATGATCATTGATCATGCTGCCTTACAGTCAGCTCCACTATACCATATCTGCAGTTAGGCTTCTGTCACGACCCAAACCCGCCCCTGTAGGTTTAGCCTCGTAACCGGCCAGTAATCCGTGGATTACCAAAGGCCTCTTAATAGATAAGAACATAGTAAGGGGCTGCGGAAGCAATTATACAAAATAAACAAGGTCCAATGACCTGTGATAACATACATGGGACAGAAGATTTCAAAACTTGCATATACATAAGCGTGTCGGTCGAAGGACATCAATATTTACAAACATTTACAAAGTATAATTCCCAGGACCCGACTTTACAAAACAAGCAGAGACTAGCACAAGTACAAAAATAGCCACGTAACTAGACTTCGATCGGAACCTCCTCGGGAGGCACAACAGTTAGCTAACAAAAACAGAAATGAAGGCCGTCAACTCTGGCCTTGATCACACGCCGGCTCACCTACATACATAATATAAACTGTGAGCGAAAGCTCAGTGAACAATAACAAAGTAAAGGGGTTTCAATGAATGAGTACGTACAGATTCAGAAATCATAATTCAGTTTCGTATCAAATTCATAATTTGTCCAGATCATATACAAAAATCATAAGGTATGCTTAAGTATACGTGATACATCCATTAACATTAATAAAGAAAATACAGAACAGATGCAGACACGTGAGGGTTATGAATAACCAGTTCCATAAAGGAACCTTCGGATCCGGGTAACAGAGAATAAACATGCTGAGCCCCCATGACGGAGCCTCCGGTACGGGTAACAGAGTGCAGACAGATTAAGTTCCATAAAGGAACCTCCGATACCGGGTAACAGCCAACAGATATCACATGATGCTAAGGATGTCACAAATACATAACAGAAATTGGACAATCATTCATTGTACATAACATATCATTTCAGAAAACAGATCTTAATTCAACGCACAGAAAATAAATAAAGTTGAACATAACTTTACTATGTTATTACTCACAGTTGGCCTTGAGACAGATAGACGGAGCAGATTGGTCAAACAGTACGCGGCACGTGACCTACATAACACATAACAGACACACACTTGAAACACACGCTCTAATTGTACATAACTTATTTCGTTGGCTCTTAGTGTGTTTTTAACCCTTAATCCTCATTATGGAGTCTTAAACATAGCCTAGGAATGCCTAGGATGGAATGAGGATACAAAAATGCATTGGAAAATATTTCTTAAAACTTGTTGAAAATAAGGTCCACGCTCGAGCGTGGCTTTCCCTGCTCGAGCGGACATGCAGACAATGAAGCTCCGCTCGAGCGTGACTTTCTCAGCTCGAGCGGACTGTAAACTCATGAAAAAGCACTGGATGCATGATTTTCACGCTCGACGGACGCTCAACCTTCGCCCGAGCGTGAGACTCAGAACCTCGCTCGAGCGTGAATTCCCTCGCTTGAGCGGACTGTAAAACACACAAACTTCTGGGTATATGCATTTCACGCTCGAGCGTAAACCTTCACGCTCGAGCGGAGTGCATGTACGCAGAGTGCACGCTCAATCGTAAAGTTCCACGCTCGAGCGTGGATCAAATTTCTGGAATTTCCAGATTTGATCACCAAGCTCAAAGTCGACCTTTGAAGCATCAAACTCAATTTTCTGGGCCTATAACTTGAGGAAATACATGAAAACTCATAATACAACATGTTTAAAGAATCTTTTCAAGAAATCATGGCCCAAGAGCAAACCAATTATGCACAAACTCAACTTAAACTTTGTAGGTGACCCAAAACATGACATGCATGAAATGATTTAAGCTTCAAGCCTCCAAATCATGATCAAATGTTATCAAATAACATCAAACTCATTGTGTTTCCAAAATTTGAGTGAACTCAACACATGCATGAAGGAATTCTTGAAAATCAATCTTCAAAATGCTATGAAACATGCATGCATGCAAGGATTGATCTACTTCCCTATTCCTTAAGCTTGATTCTTACATCTTATAACTCCAATTTCTTGAATCCATGCATGAACAACTTAAATCCACAATCAAAAGAATGAATTTCCTACCTTAGATGTTTAATTGGGCTTTAGGTACTAGAATCTTGGACAAGATAAGCAAGCTTCAAATTTTCTTTTAGCAATTCTCCCCTTGAATTCAATTCTTGAACCTAGGACCCAAATCCCTCAATTCTCCCCCTCTCTCACGTTGGGCATCAAGGAAATGGAAGAATGAAATAAAAAGGCAACTTAGTGGGGTCAAAATGGCCCTAATTAGGCTTAAACAAAAAATATGCTTAATAAGGTTAATTAGTGGGCATTAATTTAATCTAATTTAATCGCTCCAAATCGAATTTCAATTAAACCTACCATAAAATTCTATAAATCTTAATTATCACATAAATCAAGTCAATTTCTGATTCGGATGCGGGTAAGGCTTTCAATTCGCAAATCGAAACTAAAACATGGACAGATCTTTCTACACCGAACCGATAGAAACACAAAAATACTGCACTACACATGCAAATTAATTCCAAATCCCTCCTAAATTACTGTTAGGCATAATTAAGTACGGATTAACATTATTCAGAGGTCGGGGTTGTTACAGTCTCCCCCCCTTAAAAGAGTTTGGTCCTTCAAACTTGAATTACCTTTATTTTGGAACAATATTGGGTCCAATGGGAACAAATCCGGATATCTCTTCATCATGTCTTCTTCGGTTTCCCAGGTTGCATAGGTTCCTCCGTGGTTTTGCCAATCAACTTTTACTAACTGTATTTCTTTGTTTCTCAATCTTTTGATCCTGCGGTTCACAATCTGGATAGGTCTTTCCTCGTAGGTGTAATCATCTTTTAAAAGCACGTGTGTTGGCTCAATGACGTGGAGTGGATCCCTCAAGTATTCTCGAAGCATCGAGACGTGAAAGACGTTATGCATGTTCTCCATTACTGGTGGTAAAGCTACCCGATACGATACTGGATTGATCTTTTCAAGGACTTCATAAGGTCTAACATACCTTTGCGCCAATTTGCCCTTAACACCTAACCGAGTTTGACCCTTCATCAGGGTCACTTTAACGAACACATGGTCCCCAACTTCATATTCCCTATTTCTTCTTCGGACATCAGCATAGCTCTTCTGCTGACTCTGTGCAGTTTTTAGACGTTGCTGGATCAGTTTCACTTTCTCGGTTGTTTCTTGCACAAGTTCCAGTCCCAACAAAGGTCTATCACCTACTTCAGCCCAACATATCGGAGAACGACATTTTCTTCCATACAAAGCTACGTAAAGAGCCATTCCAATGCTTGAATGGTAACTGTTCTTGTACACAAATTCAGCCAATGGCAAATAGGTCTCCCAATTCCCCTGGAAGTCTAATGCACACATTCTGAGCATATCTTCCAAAGTTTGGTTAGTCCGTTTAGTTTGTCCATCTGTCTGTGGGTGATAGGCACTACTCAACCTCAGTTCAGTCCCCAAAGCCTGTTGCAAACTCTGCCAAAATCTTGACACAAACTTTGAGTCCCTGTTAGACACAATAGATACTGGCACTCCATGCAATCTCACAATTTCAATCATATAAATATTGGCCAATTTATCCGCATTATAAATAGTTTTGACAGGCAGAAAATGAACAGACTTAGTTAAACGGTCAACTATAACCCAAATAGAGTCCATACCTCGAGAAGAGCAAGGCAATCCCACAATGAAGTCCATGGTAATGTGCTCCCATTTCCATTCTGGTATTGGGAGTGGTTGTAGCAAGCCAGCGGGTCGTTGATGTTCAGCTTTAACCTATTGACAATGTACATACCTAGCCACAAAATCTGCAATACTCTTTTTTATTCCAGGCCACCAAAAATTCTGTTTTAAATTGTGATACATTTTCGTGTTCCCTGGGTGCATGGCAAACTTACTGTTGTGAGCTTTGGTCATCTCACGTTTCCTCAAAACACAAAAATCGGGTACACAAAGACGATTTTGAAATTTCAGCACATCGTTCTCAAACACAAATCCTGGCCTCGGCTTTGAATCAAATTCCCCTATGATCTTTTTCAATTATTCATCTTCGCATTGTTTTTGTTTGATCTCGTCAAGAATTGTAGGTTGAGCGGAAATAACAATTAGAATCCCACCTTGTTCTCGCACGTCAATCTCAATTTCCTTCTGTTCCAGGTCATCTAGCAGTTCTCTTCGATTGGACAGCATGCATGAAAAATTTGCACTGGATTTTCGGCTTAAGGCATCTACTACTGTATTAGCTTTTCCTAGGTGATATAAAATCTGCAAATCATAATCTTTGATCAATTCTAACCATCGCCTCTGTCTCATGTTCAATTCTTTTTGGGTGAAGAAATATTTCAAGCTTTTATGATTGGTATAAACCTCACAAGTTACCCCATAAAAGTAGTGACGCCAGATTTTCAAAGCAAACACCATAGCTGCTAATTCAAGATCATACGTTGGGTAATTCTTTTCATGAGGTCGGAGTTGTTGAGAAGCATAGGCAATCACTTTTTCGTTTTGCATTAATACACACCCCAAACCTTTGTAGGAAGCATCACTGTAAACTTGAAACCTATCAGTACCATTGGGCAAAGTTAAAATTAGTGCAGTCACTAACCTAGTTTTCAATTCTTGAAAGGCTGCCTCTCTTTGTTCATTCCAATCAAATGACACATTTTTCTAAGTTAACTGGGTCAATGGCATGGCAAGCTTGGAAAAGTCTTTCACAAATCTTCGGTAGTAACCTGCAAGTCCCAGAAAACTTCTAATTTCTGTCACATTTGTCGGTTTAGGCCAGTCCACAATAGCTTCAATTTTTCGAGGGTCAACAGAAACACCATCCTTATTGATTACATGGCCCAAAAATGCCACTCTGTCGAGCCAGAATTCACATTTGGACAATTTAGCGTATAATTTCTTTTCTCTCAAGGTCTGTAGAGCAATTCTCAAGTGATTCTCATGTTCTTCCCTGCTTTTGGGGTAAATCAGGATATCATCAATAAACACAACAATAAATTCATCCAGAAATGATTTAAACACTCTGTTCATAAGATCCATGAAGGCAGCAGGTGCATTGGTCACTCCAAACGGCATTACTAAAAATTCATAATGTCTATATCTAGTTCTGAATGCAGTTTTCTCTATGTCTTCAGCCCTGACCTTTAACTGGTGATACCCAGATCTGAGGTCAATTTTGAAAAATACTTGGGCACCTTGAAGTTGGTCAACCAAGTCATCTATTCGGGGCAGAGGGTATTTGTTCTTGATAGTCACTTTGTTCAGTTCTCGATAGTCTATACACAACCTCAAAGATCCATCATTCTTTTTGACAAACAAGACTGGAGCATCCCAAGGTGAAGTGCTCGGACAGATAAATTTCTTATTCAACAACTCCTGAAGTGGAGTTTTTAATTCTTTCAATTCTGAGGTAGACATTATATAGAGGGTCTTGGAAATAGGTTGCGTTCCCGGAAACACCTCAACAGTGAATTCAATTTCTCTATCAACTAAGTCCCCAGGTAAGTTATTCGAAAACACATCGGGAAATTCACAAGCAACAGGAATAGTTTCTACATTAGTTCCGTCAGATGATGCAGTCAGTACACAACACAAGTAACCCCTACATCCGTTCCTAAGCAGTTTTACAGCTTTCGTAGCCGAAATCAGATATGGGGTAGGAACTACCCCATTCCCAGTAAAAATAAACTCAGGCATACTCGGTGGTCTAAACACAACAGATTTACTTGTACGGTCAATGGTAGCACAATATTTAGTCAACCAGTCCATTCCCAAAATACAATCACAATGATCAATGTCCAAGGCCAATAAGTCAATATACAACATTATATCGCCAATCATAATATCACATGCTGGATAAACATAAGCACACATCATAGAACCCCCAGACGGCGTAGATACAGATAACACATATGTCATAAGTTCTAATGGTCTAGTCAATTTTTGAGAGAAAGCATGCGATACAAAGGAATGTGTAGAACCAGAATCTATCAGTACACATGTATTTTGAGAACATACAGAGAGTGTACCTGACACCACCGTATAGGTGTTTTGTACGTCACCGGGCACTAAGGCGAACATTCGACCTTGTCTCAGAGGTTCTTTCCTAGTATTGGCCCTTGCATTTGTTTTAGCCGTAGAGGCGGATCCAACTGAACTTGCCGTAGGACGACTAGTATTCTCAGACCTGAGTGGGCAATCTTTCACTACATGACCTGACTGGCCACATCAGAAACAAGCATCGGATACTCGGTAGCACACACCCTTATGCCTTCTACCACAATCAGAATAGACCCGGGATAGACCCACTACTCTGGCTCGAGCTGCTTGTAGACCCCGTGTTTTGCTTCTTACTGACAAAAGACCGGCCTCTTCTAAAACCAAACCCAGGCCCCTTCCATTTTCCAATCCGTTTGTATAGCTGCTAGGGCCTTACTTTGTTTCATAGCGGCAATGGTGGCTTCCGCTATTAAGGATCTGTCTAAAACTTCCACGTAAGTAGGTAATTTCAATACGCCTACCCAATCAAACACCTCTAAATCCAGTCCACCTTCAAATTTTCGTGTTTTCTTATAATCAGTATCCACCATATGTGGAGCAAACTGTGCCAGTTCGGTGAACTTGGCTTCATACTCTGCTACAGACATTCTTCCTTGTTCAAGTTCTTGAAACTCAAACACCTTCCGATCCCTGAAACATTGGGGAAAATATTTATCATAGAAGATGGCATTAAACTGTGCCCACGTCATATTCCCATTGCCACTTCGAATCAGTAACCACCACCTTCGGGCTTCATCCTTCAGAGTGTAGGTGGCTAGGAGGACTTTCTGGATTTCAGAACAAGGAAACACCTCATATAGCTTTTCCATTTCCAGTAACCACGTCTCCGCTTTCAACGGTTCAATTCCACCATAGAATGTCGGCGGTTTCATTTTCATGAATTTCTGTGTCAAGTTGATGATGTCATTATTATCTGCTTCGGCTTGTGCCAGCAGAGGTGGAGGGGGCAAAGGTTGTTGTCTTTGCTGTTGTGACAAAGTTTCGGTCAATGCTGCAAGCATTTGTTCCATTGGCCCATGCGAGCCTCTGAAGATTCATTTACATCACTTCCCCTTGCATTCTCTATGTTACTATAGAGACATCAAGCGATAATAAACATAGGCATAATCTTATTCGTTTCTTTCAATTCATTTGCTCAAATTTACATACATTAAGTTTCCATATTCATTTGGATTACCACACACTCACACATGCAGATGGAATGCCCCTAACTCTTACTAGGACATCCTAAGCTCATATGGACCTATGTGTGTAGTAGAAAACGTACTTTCATACCACTCTGTCACGACCCAAACCCGCCTCTGTAGGTTTAGCCTTGTAACCGACCAGTAATCCATGGATTACCAAAGGCCTCTTAACAGATAAGCACATAATAAGGGGCTGCGGAAGCAATTATACAAAATAGACAAGGTCTAATGAGCTGTGATAGCATACACGGGACAAAAGATTTCAAAACTTGCATATACATAAGTGTGTCGGATGAAGGGCATCAATATTTACAAACATTTACAAAGTGTAATTCCTAGGACCTGACTTTACAAAACAAGCAGAGACTAGTATAAGTACAAAAATAACCATGTAACTAGACTTCGATCGGAACCTCCTCGGGAGGCACAACGGTTGGCTGACAAAAACAGAAATGAAGGCCGTCAACTCTAGCCCTAATCACGCGCCGGCTCACCTACATACATAATATAAGCTGTGAGTGAAAGCTCAGTGAACAATATCAGAGTAAAGGGGTTTCAATGAATGAGTCCGTACAGATTCAGAAATCATAATTCAGTTTCGTATCAAATTCGTAATTTGTCCAAATCATATACAGAAATCATAAGGTATGCTTAAGTATATAAGATACATCCATTAGCATTAACAAAGAAGATACAGAACAGATGCAGACATGTGAGGGTTACGAATAACCAGTTCCATAAAAGAACCTCTGAATTCGGGTAATAGAGAATAAACACGCTGAACCCCCATGACGGAGCCTCCGGTACGGGTAACAGAGTGCAGACAGATTAAGTTCCATAAAGGAACCTCTGATACCAGGTAACAGCCAATAGATATCACATAATGCTAAAGATGTCACGAATACATAACAGAAATTGAACAATCATTCATTGTACAGAACATATCATTTCAGAAAACAGATCTTAATTCAACACACAGAAAATAAATAAAGTTGAACATAACTTTACTATATTATTACTCACAGTTGGCCTTGAGATAGATAGACGGAGCAGATTGGTCAAACAGTACGCGGCACGTGACCTACATAACACATAACAGACACATACTTGAAACACACGCTCTGATTGTACATAACTTATTTCGTTGGCTCCTAGTGTGTTTCTAACCCTTAATCCTCATTATGGAGTCTTAAACATGGCCTAGGAATGCCTAGGATGGAATGAGGATGCAAGAATGCATTGGAAAATATTTCTTAAAACTTGTTGAAAATAAGGTCCACGCTCGAGCGTGGCTTTCCCCCCTCGAGCGGACATGCAGACAATGAAGCTCCACTCGAGTGTGACTTTCTCCGCTCGAGCGGACTGTAAACTCATGAAAAAACACTGGATGCATGATTTTCACGCTCGACGGATGCTCGACCTCCGCTCGAGCGTGAGACTCAGAACCTCGCTCGAGCGTGAATTCCCTCGCTCGAGCGGACTGTAAAACACACAAACTTCTGGGTATATGCATTTCACGCTCGAGCGAGTGCACGCTCGATCGTAAAGTTCCACGCTCGAGCGTGGATCAAATTTCTGGAATTTCCAGATTTGATCACCAAGCTCAAAGTCGACCTTTGAAGCATCAAACTCAATTTTCTGGGCCTATAACTTGAGGAAATACATGAAAACTCATAATACAACATGTTTAAAGAATCTTTTCAAGAAATCATGGCCCAAGAGCAAACCAATTATGCACAAACTCAACTTAAACTTTGTAGGTGACCCAAAACATGACATGCATGAAATGATTTAAGCTTCAAGCCTCCAAATCATGATCAAATGTTATCAAATAACATCAAACTCATTGTGTTTCCAAAATTTGAGTGAACTCAACACATGCATGAAGGAATTCTTGAAAATCAATCTTCAAAATGCTATGAAACATGCATACATGCATGGATTGATCTACTTCCCTACTCCTTAAGCTTGATTCTTACATCTTGTAACTCCAATAACTTGAATTCATGCATGAACAACTTAAATCCACAATCAAAAGAATGAATTTCCTACCTTAGATGTTTAATTGGGCTTTAGGTACTAGAATCTTGGACAAGATAAGCAAGCTTCAAATTTTCTTCTAGCAATTCTCCCCTAGAATTCAATTCTTGAACCTAGGACCCAAATCCCTCAATTCTCCCTCTCTCTCACGTTGGGCGTCAAGGAAATGGAAGAATGAAATAAAAAGGCAACTTAGTGGGGTCAAAATGGCCCTAATAAGGCTTAAACCAAAAATGTTCTTAATAGGGTTAATTAGTGGGCATTAATTTAATCTAATTTAATCGCTCTAAATCGAATTTCAATTAAACTTATCATAAAATTCTATAAATCTTAATTAGCACATAAATCAAGTCAATTTCTGATTCAGACCCCGGTAAGGCTTTCAATTTGCAAATCGAAACTAAAACATGGACAGATCTTTCTACACCGAACAGATAGAAACACAAAAATAATGCACTACACATGCAAATTTATTCCAAATCCCTCCTAAATTACTGTTAGGCATAATTAAGTACGGATTAACATTATTCAGAGGTCGGGGTTGTTACAGCTTCCCTCCTGATTTTGAATTTAAATATGAGTAACCGTTGAAGCCATGTCATTTTGCATCTTTTTGCTGATCCAGTGTTATGTAGATCCACAATAACCAATACTATTTGCCTCATGTGTGATTACGATTGAAGATTTGAATTGTCTTCCTATATTGTCCTCATCCTGCCACGTGTCGAACTGTGATTGGCTTATACAAAATATGTAGCTTACATTACCAAAACTCACTATTATTATCAATATCATTGTTTGTTATTGTGTTGTTACTTACAAATATAAGAAAATTTAAACAACTCAAATCATAAACACTGTACAAAATATTAAAATTCATAACTTCAAATACAAAATCTATAGCTTTATCTTCGTTCAATAGGAACTTGAATATATATATGCAGTGTTTGAGTGTGTACACACTCAAAGGTATTGTGAATTTGAACCATAAATTGATAATAAAAATAAATAAATAAATGAATAAAACAAACTTCCCGTAAAGGAAATGAGTTTCAGAAGGTACCTATAGTGATGAATTAGGATTGTACTAATTAGTCAATTGAAATGATTTTTCAAAATAGTGTAATTTTGGGTTTTCATTTATTTATTATTTAGGTGTATTATAAATTATGATTTTATTTTAAAGGGTAATTTGTGAAAAAATATATGGTGTATTAAGAGTAAATTATAATTCTAAATAATGTATTAGAGTGTACTAAGAAATTAGACGTATTGAATAATTATTTAAATGCAAATAGAATCCCCAAACATCTCTGTAACAATCAAATAAGAGTTGCATTCAAAACTGTTGGTTTGGAGCAATTTATATAAGTTATTTATAATTTATTTTATTTTAAGAGTATCACATTATTTGGTGCAATTTTTACTTGCTTGCATCTTATTAGCTATAAATAATTTAATTAAATTCAAATAATAATTGGTTCTCTAGGAAGAGGAATACTCTTGACTTATATTTTTGAGAAATTTTACTATACGCATCCTTTGAAAGGAGAGTACCATATGCATACACAATTATGCTATTTTTTTCTTTAGTTATGACCAATTTTTTTTTTAATTATTACAATATTTTAGTTATAACTCATGAGATCTTTGGTTATACCTTATGTAGTGTTTTATGACTTTTTTTTTTATTATTACAATTATGACTCAAAAAGTACAGAGTTATGCAATTTTTTTCTTTAATTATAAAATACATGTAATACACACTCTTTAAAGATTTTGTGTCATAGTTTTTCCTTGTTATTTTTGACCCCACTTGTAAATTATTTGGGTTTGGAAATGAGAATGCTTTTTAGTTGGAAAAGATGACAATCCAATAAATAAAAGAAAATTGCATTGTAGTGGAATAAATTAAAATTATATAATTTTTTCTATAAAAATGCAAATGGGTTTGTATCCGGTGAGAGTGAAAATTGCATCAAATTGCCAAAATGTAATTTTCCAAATTAAAAGAGTATATGTGTGTTTGCAAGCTTATGAGAAATGTTATATCACTAGAAAATTTATATCAAATTTACTTTTAGAATAACATAATAATTGTGTGAGTCAATTTCCGACCACACTGCCAAAGAGGTACTTAACTGCAGAACACCGACAGAATAGATTAAGCCCGAACAACCTGTCAACAAAAAGATAAGATTTCGGCGGTGGTTCGTCCACTCGGGGGGACTCCGACAATCAAGTTAGTTATCTCTCAAAGATAGCAAAAGTGCTTAACTCACTATTTAGAGTACAAAAATCGTACTTTAGACCCACGAGGGTGTCTTTCTTTTATAGCCAACATTGACCTAATCCCAATAGAAGCCTAACTTCAATGAACTCTGGCTCAATGCTAATCCTGGACTCCCAGTTAGATTGGGATAAACTCCCTAAGAGTCTTATCTTTATCCAAACTGAAGTCCTCTCTTATTCTAGGACTCTTATCTCTTATCTGCTTATCTTGGATTTCGGTATCTTCACAGATAACCTCGGTCTAGCCGGGATCATCTCGGCGTCATGACCGGGACACATGGCACCTCGGCTGGCACTTCGGTGCCACCTCGTCCACGTGTTATTCAAAAATTATGTCCCCATAACTGCCCCTTTATGTTCTATTACCTCGGCATCCTAAGGTGATGGAACCTATATCATTTCTTCCAGTTAGCACGTCGGCTAAGCTCGCCTAATCTTTTATTACCGAGGTCACCATTCGTTGGCCCCATATGACCAAGACCTGTAATCTGTTTTCATCAATGCTTTAGAACCAATAACCAAGTTTGTTAAGTATTTTAGCCGAGATCATCCTCTTAGCCGAGCTCCTGTTCCATTAAATCAAGAACTCCAAGAGTTTCAATACGCATATGAGCTGTCATGCACGGTATTTCAACCGTTTTTGCTACGCGTCTCTTCCCCATTGACCCGTACCTGACATGCACCATCAAGTTGCGTCATATTTGCGTGCGCCGTCTGACAAGCACGTCATCCTAGGCACATTAATTGCAATTCTGCCGCCATTCCGTGCGTTTGATCAAAAATCATCCCTCTCTCCGTCTTTTCACTTCTTCACCATCATTTTCGTTCAAACTCTCTCTCTCACTGTTTCAAATTCTCCATTGTTTCAAGCTCTCAAGCTCTGCAACTACTCCGTTCACCTCCCCCGGCAAAGTTTTTGTTATTCTTCTCCACTTACAGCCACCGTCTAACCCCGGTGTACTTTACACCAGCTTCATTTTTCTTTAGTGAGTCACTATTTCTCCCTTTATCAGTCTATGTTTTTCTTTAAAAAACCTCACTGTACTTCTTATTGCCATTGCCATCCTATTCACCTTTTTTATTGTAAATCTGTGCATATGAATTCAATCATGTGTTTGAGCATGTCTATCTTATGACTTTGTTTTTGCCAAATTCATTCTTAAGTATACACACACTGCTCACACATTTGTTCATTTTGCCACTGTTTTTGGCCTCGCACCCATGTATACACTCTGTCACAGTGTTCTTGATAGTTCATCATTTTTCTTAATTATGAATCACATTCTTGTTTTTGTTTTCTGTGTGTTTTCCAGATTCTTGCCTTCAATTTTTGTTTTCATAGACTTAGGTTTTGGAATTTGCTTTAGATCTCCAAACTCTAGGAAAATTGAAACAAATTCCATTTAGATCTTCAAAAACCCTTGCCCAGCATACGTTTAGGTTTTTCAGAGGTCCTTAAAACCCTATCAAACCACGTTATTCTAAAATCCAACATCCTGTCCCTATAGCTGACATCATGGGTATGTTCAGGTGGAGAGTAAATACCCCAACTAAGTTAGAATACTTTAGGCAGGAGTTCGCCCTCCCTACCGACATTCATCTTAGGTTGGCTGGGGAGAACGACTCCATCATGTCCACAATAGACTCCATGCCTTTCCCAGTGGTTGCCTTTCTAGAGTGTGGACTTAGGCTCCCACTCGATACTCTCTTCCGAGAAGTCCTTCATTACTATAAACTGAACCCAATGCAGCTAGCCATTAACTCTTACCGAGTTATCAATGGTATAATTGTCTTAGCCAAAAGAGAGAACGCTAGGGTTACCCTTGCCGACATCCAATACTGCTACACCATGTGCGGCCTGAAATCAGAAAAGGGCTATATTTACTACCTTAAGCCGAGGTCCACGGAATACAAACTTATTGCCGACCTCTCTGACTCCAACAAGGTGCTGGATATGATTACTTCATCATCTCGAACAACTGGGAGTTTCAACCAGATGATGACCTTCACCTCTATCCCTTAAGCCGAACAGTTTTCAGAGAGGGAGATGGTAAAAGTCAAGTTTCACCTTTTCTTGCTTTCAAGTCTTTCTTACTTTGATATTTTTGTGTGTGTTAACGTCCATTCGTTTTGTCTTTACAGCTCTTCCTCAACTCCCGAAGGATTTCTACAAAAACTTCTACCCCAACAAGGACTTCAAGAAGTTGCTGGACTTGCCTGTTAACCAGCGCAAGGCCCCGCTGCTACTGGATTTCATCCCAACCTATAGATCGGTGCTTCCCGACGTCCCGAAGAAGAATAGCAAGTCTCCTCCTTCCACCACAACTCCTCCAACAACCTCATCACCTCGGCCAGATTAGGGATAAACCTCTGATCCAGGAGAGCAACCATCAACCTCGGCTTTACAACTGATCCCTCATTCTCAACGCAAATACCGACGTCGAACCGTAACCGCTGCCAAGATGGGTCGTAAGAAGGCTGTAGTAGACGACCTTCTCGCCGACATCACCAACACTGTCACCACACAACCATCACCATTCTAGTCTCAGCCAAAGCCGAAACTAAAAAGGTTGAAGAAAGCACAACCCAAGGCAATGGTAGTCAGATCGACTCTGAGGACACCTTGCCGATCTCCAAAGTTACTGAGGCGAAAAAAAGTGTCGTAGCTGCCGAAAAGAGGCCCGCCGAGGCCGCACCCTCTGAGTCAACCAGGTTAAAGAGACTGAGGTCCGAGTCAACAAAAACCTCGGGCTCTCTGAATTCTGATGCCCCCTGGGCTCCCCCAATTACAATTGAGGACAAACTGGTCAGGGCTGGCGACAGCGCCGACGACATTGAAGTCAGTGTTGCCCTCTCTACCGCCTTGTTCCTTCCCAAAGATCTCAATCACAACGCCGAGATGAGCGAGTACGGAAATTTTTCTTTGATGTTGCAGCACTCTGTACAGGTAAGCTCCCATCACTCTCTATTTTTTCATACTTAGAGAATTTTTACTAACATTTGTTTTTTTTATTTTTTTCTAGGCGATCCAACATGGCCACTCCTTCGCGATGCAAGCCTTCAACATTAGAATGGGGTTGGTCAACAAGACCAAGGAGGCTGCTAGCTTGCAGAAAACCATTAATAGGGCTGAGGCCAAGATGAAGACTCTGACAGACCAGGCCGAGGAAGCCAAGAAAGCTCAGGATGACGTCGATGAGAGGGCTAGGGCCGCTGAAGCCATTGCCAAAGTCCTCGAAGCCAAAAAGAAAGAGACCGAGGCATAGACCGCAAAAGCCCAGACCGAGCTCCGTGCTGCCTTGGCCACAAAAGAGGCCGAGATCAAGGCGACGGATGAGAAACCATACGAGGAGGAGGCAGCCGACATCCGTGAGGACTACAAGAAGCAAGTAAAACAGGCATGCAACAAGGGTTTCACCCTTGGTTGGATGGCTACTTTAAAAGAGTTGGCTGTCCCCGAGGACTCATCTCTCCGAGATAATAGCTACATCGTCCTGCCATTCCCCCCAACTCCAAGCCAATCTGAGGACAAGGCTGAGTTCGAGGATCAGGCTGAGGCCGAAAAGTCTGAGAAGGCGGAAGCTGCTGGGGCCAAGTCCCCAACTCTAAATGAGCAAGTTGGCTTGACTCAGGATAAGGAAGATAAAGTCTTAAAGGGTGCCTCCTCCCAGAAGACAACCTCCGAGGTTCCTATCGCTGAGAAGAGCATCGATCTAACTTTTCAAGAAATCGACGTCGAGCTCGAGACTGAGAAAGCTGCCGAGAAGTCTTCCCAACTGTCTTCTGGGACCGAGACCCAGCCTGCCAAGTAGTCTTGTTATAATCTTTTTCTTTGTTTGTTGTACCTTGTACTTTCTTCTTTTGAACAATGTTTTAGCTTTTATTTGGCCGATATGCCTTTTTCTACTCTGAACAAGTAATCTCCAATATCAAGCCGAAGTGCCTTTTTGTATTTGAACCTCCTTATCTGAATGCAAGTATAACTTTCTTTTTGTATTTCTTTTGAGTGCTTGGATGTATGCCTTTTCTTTACTGTCTTGTATGATTCTATACTTAGAATAATTTGCATGTCTTTGAAGTATACCTTAACTGTGCAATCTCCTCGGGGTTAAGTACCTCGGATATACCCACCGACTATTTATCTCGACCTTGGTTTAACGCTTGAAAATATTTTCACAAGTGTTGGTACCTTGTTTTTACTTATCAAGACTTTTGTCTTCCATTATTTTCCAAGTCTTGGCAACATGGTAATCTCGGCAAGTACGTAGATACTTCTTTCAACATAATCCTGGCTTAACTTCAACTTGTAAATTTTCGTAAAATTTTAACAAGTGTTAAACCAATCTTCTTTCAACATAACCTGGTTTAACTGCAACTTGTAAATTTTTCTTAAAATTTCAACAAGTGTTAGACCAACCTTAGCTTGTAAATTCCAATTCCCAGGTATCATTCTTCCAGCCCTCTACCCCCTAATGTGAACTTAAGTTTCACTTGGGTTCTCATTAAGTATATGGCTTTGACCTCGTCACTGAGGTAGTATTCAGACAAAGACTGGCCGAGGTTACCAACATTGGTTTCTCTGTTTAATCTATATACGTAGTTTCAATCTGTGTTTGACTCTGCCGATATGGCAAGTCCAAGTTAATTTCAACTTAGTTCAACTCTGTTATATGCAAGTATAATTCAACTTTGACATATAATAAGTCTAAGCTATTTGTCATGTTTCAATCAGAAACATCGCCAACTTAGTTCAACTCTATTATATACAAGTAGAAACTCTGCCATATAATAAGTCTAAGTTATTCGTCATGTTTCAATCAGAAATATCGCCAACTTAGTTCAACTCTATTATATGCAAGTAGAAACTCTACCATATAATAAGTCTAAGTTATTCGTTATGTTTCAATAAAAAACATCACCAAGTGACTGGTCAGTCAAACTACACAAGTTTAAAAATCAAGCTAAGACTTTATTATTACTTCGACTAATAACAAGAAACTTGAAAAATAAAAAATCTAATGATAGAAAAATTTCATATTGCAAGTATTCCAAGGTCTTGGCAACTCTTTGCCTTCACTGTCTTCAAGCCGATATGCCCTATTGCCTAGGACTGAGATGATTCTATAAGGTCCTTCCCAATTTGGGACAAGCTTGCCCTCTCTGGAATCCTTCTTGTTGCAAACAACCTTTCTTAAGGCGAGGTCTCCAACTTGAAACTTTCGTGGGTTAACCTTTTTATTGTAAGCCCTGGCAAGCTGCTGCTGGTATGCCCCCAACTGAATTGCTGCTTTCTTCCTTCTTTCTTCTAGCAGATCCAAATCTCGGGCCAAGAATGTCTCGTTGGTCCCATTTTC
Source organism: Camellia sinensis (assembly GCF_055761805.1). Taxonomy (NCBI): domain Eukaryota; kingdom Viridiplantae; phylum Streptophyta; class Magnoliopsida; order Ericales; family Theaceae; genus Camellia; species Camellia sinensis. Next base: position 211,634,114 of record NC_138963.1, on the reverse strand, counting down.
TACTCCCTAGGTTTTGATCCCTGGGATGCCGACCTCTAGTGGAATAACTGCTTTTGTGCCATAGGGCATGGCAAATGGGGATTCCCCAGTTGATCTTATCGGCGTAATCCGATATGCCCAGAGTACACTGGGTAACTCATCCACTCACTTTCCCTTTGCTGTTTCCAGCCTCTTTTTGATCCCATCCAAGATAACTTTGTTGGATGCTTCTGCTAGACCATTACTCTGAGGAAAGCTTGGAGTAAAGTCATAATTCATGATCTTGTACTTTGCACAGAAGCTTTTATTAGCTTATTGTCAAATTGCATTGTATTGTCTACTATTATTGCTCTTGAGATCTCAAACCTGGTGATGATGTTTTTCTATATGAAATTCTTCATATCAACATCTTGAATCTTTGCGAGGGGTTCAGCTTCCACCCACTTGGTGAAGTAATCTGTTGCTACTAGCAGGTACTTCCTTTGTCCAGTTGCTTGTGGCAGCTGTCCAACAAGATCCATGTCCCATTGGGCAAATGGCCAAGGGCTGGACACTGGGTTCAAGTCTGCTGCTGGTTGATGTATCAAAGGTGCAAACCTTTGACACTTCTCACATTTTCTGACATAGGCTTCAGCATCTTTTTGCATATATGGCCACCAGTACCCCTCAGTTATGGCCCCATGAGCAAGTGATCTGCCCCTTATGTGGCTTCCACATACTCCTTCATGTATCTTATACAAGAAGTCTTCAACTTGTAAATGATGCACACACCTCAAAAGAGGTCCAATAAAAGATCTTCTGTAGAGATGTCCTTCTGCTGTCAGACTAAATCTTGCCGACTTCAGTCTGATCTTGTGTCATCTGGCAGTTTTCCCTCTTTAAGGAATACTATTATTACATCTATCCAGCTTGGTCCCACATCCACACACATTGTTTCATGCTTTATGTTTAGTGGTTCTACACTTGGACCTGACAAGTATTTGATCATTATTGTCCTTACTTCTCCTGGTTTCATTGCACTAGCTAGGTTGGCCAAGGCATCGGCATGGTTGTTGTCATCTCGGCTAACTTGCTGTAGTCGGTAATTTTGGAATAAGGCTACCAATCTGCCCACCTCCTTTATATAGGCCGACATCCTTTTATCTCGGGCTGCGTATTCGCCTATTGCCTGGTTGACGATAAGCTATGAGTCACAGAAGGCTATTACCTCGTCAACTTTCATTGCTACTGCCAGCTTTAATCCTGCAATCAATGCTTCATACTCTGCTTCATTGTTTGAGGCTTTAAACCCCAAACGAATGGATTATTCCAATATCTTCCCATCTGGCGATACTAGCACTATTCCTGCCCCCGTCCCTTGTCGGTTTGAACTTCCATCAACAAATAGGCAGAGGGAGTCGTCGACATAAATACTGCAGGGCCTGAGTTTCTCACCTTTTCTCTGTTTGGCTGTCCTCAACTGGGTTTCTCCTTATTCACCTGGACCTCGGCTCAACGGAGCCCGATGTGTGATGGCGCCTGGTGTGAAGTCGGCCATGAAGTCGGCTAAAACTTAGCCTTTGATTGCTGTTCTAGGTCGGAATTCCAGGTCGTATTGGCCCAACACCATTGCCCATCTGGTTATTCTGCCTGTCAGATCTCTCTGCTGCAGCAGGGACTTTAAGGGATGCTCAGTTAACACCACAATTTTGTGGGCTTGGAAGTAATGATTCAGTTTCTTGGAAGCCATTACTAAGGCCAGTGTTAGCTTCTCCAAGGGTAGGTATCTGGTCTCAACATCAGCTAGGGTTTTGCTTATGTAGTAAACTGCTCTTTGCTCTCCATTTTCTTCTCTGATTACTACTACACTCACTACATGCTCTGAGACTGCCAAGTATAAGAACAACTCCTCTTCAGGTACTGGATTTGAGAGAACTGAAGATGTGGTCAAATACTTCTTCAAGTCGACCAAGGCGACTTCGCACTCTTCTGTTCATAAGAAGTCTGTTGCTTTCTTCACTAAGCTGAAGAAAGGTTTACATTTGTCAGAGCTTCTGCTTATGAATCTATTCAGGGCTGCAGCCCTTTCAGTCAACATCTGTACTTGCTTTGTCGATGTTGGGCTTTCCAACTCCAAAATGGCCTTGATTTGATCGGGGCTAGCCCCAATGCCCCTTCTAGTAACCAAGTATCCTAAGAACTTACCAGACCCAACTCCAAATGCGCACTTCGATGCGATATGTTCTAAGGATGTCAAAAACTGCCTTTAAGTCTTCCAAATGATCCTCAGGTTCCTTGGTCTTCACAACCATGTCATCTATGTATACCTCCACTGTTCTGTCTATTAGATGCCTAAACATCTTGGTCACCAATCTCTGATAAGTTGCTCCTACATTTTTTAACTCGAAAGGCATCACTCTGTAGCAATACAGCCATTTTGGGGTGATAAATGCAGTCTTCTCCTCATCTGGGGGGTACATAGCTATCTGATGGTACCCTTTGTATCCATTCAAGAAGCTTATCCTTCCATACCCTGAAGTGGCATCCACCAATTGGTCAATCTTGGGTAGTGGGAAACTGTCTTTGGGACAAGCCTTGTTCAGGCTGGTGAAGTCCACACAGGCCCTCCACTTCCCATTCTTTTTCTTCACAACCACCGTGTTTGATATCCATGTCGGGTAATTTACCTCTCGAATGGCCATGGCCTCCAGAAGTTTATCCACTTCCTCTTCTACTACCTCGACATGTATCAACGTCGGCCTTCTTGCTTACTAGATGACAGGTTTGGCCAACCTATCCACATTCAGTCTATGGCAAGTGACCGCGGGGTCGATGCCAGGTATTTCATACGGTGTCCAGGCAATTACCTCAATGTTTGCTCTCAAGAACGCCTCTAGCTCTTTTTCCTCATCCGTGACCATGCCCGAGCCGAGAAGGAAGAAGAACTCTTTATCCCCTTGCTGGACAAGGATTTTCTTCAAGGCTTTTTCACTCTTCTCGGCCGGCTCTTTGCCGACGTCCTCTAGGACTTCCATGTCCTCATCTTCAATCTCTGCGGCTTCTGCTTCTCGTATGTTGCAGGTGGATTTCATTGCTGCCATGGAGCAATTCTTTGCCTGCACTTGATCCCCTCTGACCTCCTCAATTCCATGCTCTGTTAGGAATTGCAACAGCTGGTGCAATATTGAAGGAACAACCCCCATTGCATGCAGCCATGACCTTCCTAAGATAGCATTATAAGGGGAGGGAGTGTCAATTACTGTGAACTCAGTTTTTACCTTCTTGGTGCCAGCTTGCACCTTCAAACTTACTGCCCCCATGAGCCATGTCGGCGTTCCATTAAACCCGACCATTGGACCATTGGATTGTTCTAGATCATCTTGGTGAAGGCTAAGCTCCTTGTAACACCTGACATACATGATGTCACAAGAGCTGCCCTGGTCAATTAAGATGCGCTTTACTTGGCATTCTCCAATCTGGAGAGATATTACCAAGGCATCGTTGTGTGGATACTGCACCATCTCTAAGTCGTCTTCAGTAAAGGACACCATTGGTCCCTGGCACTCGTCTGCCTTAGGTCTTTTCTGCCTGACCTGGTACACATGTTGCAAGTGTTTTACCTTCTGAGTCTCCCATAAATTCGTCCGGAACCCTTACTGGTGCTCTATAATAGGGCTGATTTCGGATTTTCTCCAAGACTTTGTAAACTGGGATTCGGAATACGGTTGTGACTGCCTGCGCAACCCTTAATCCTGTCTCTTGCTTGTTATACCCACCATTACCTCGGTCTCGTTTTGGGGAGCCGTTTCCTTTCTCTTGTTTCGACGCCTTTGTCCCCGGCGTGTCTTCCTTGGCCATTGCATACTTCTCAATTCTGGCCATCGGTTCCTCCATACTTTTTGGCAATGTCTTTGCCAATGATTTTTGAAGCAAACAATCATCTTTCAGGCATTTCTTAAAAGACACGACCACCACCTCTTGGTTGCATCCTGGTATCCGGTTAAATACCTCATAATACCTCTTAGCATAGGCCCTAAGGCTTTCATCCTCACTAATTCTTAGAGCCATCAGGAAATCCACCCTTAATAGCTGTAGCTTATTTGTCACAAACCTGGCCACGAACATCTCGACTAGGCCTTCCCAGGTTTTCACAGTTCTTTTCGGCAACTTGTGAAACCAGTCCGATGCAATTTCCCCGAAGGACGAGGGGAACACCTTGCAAAGCAACGGCTCGTTCTCGGTGTATAGTGTCATCGAGTTCAGGTACAAGTTGACGTGAATGTTGGGGTCCAACTTACCATCGTATATCTGGAATCTCAACATACTGAACCTTTTCGGGACCTCAAATTTGTCCAACTCTACCGAGAATGGCGTTCTCGGCTTGACCGGGGAGGTTACCTCAGCATTTTGTCACTTCCTCTGGAGGTAATCCCTCAGATCCTCCTTGGTCCGTCCAGGAGCTCGGCTATTCCCAGATTTCAGCCTCTTCAGTGTGCTGCTTCCAGTGTCATTATGAGTCCTTTTGGACCTTCCTCCATTGGTCGTGTCGAAACAGAGTTCCTTCCCTTGAACATCGCGATGTTCTTTGGTGCAGACTTCTTTGGTTTGGCATGTCTTTTGGGATTCTCTTCTCATTGATCCTCCATGCCCGTCCTCCCGTGAAAGCCGGTGAGAATGTCCCTTGGTCCTGTTGTGCTGTGGAACTGCAGGAACTATTTTCTGCCCCCCTTTACGGGCATCCTTCTTGGCCGATGGAATCGGCGTATCTTGTAATGGGAATGATGGTTGCATGACGTTATTCTGCATCATGAAATTGACGACTATTTGCAGGTCCGCCAATTTGTCTGCCATTCCTTTCATCTCTTCGTCCCTCCGCAGGCATCTATCTTTCCATACTTGGAGGTCGTCCTCGTTATAATATCTGCTTCGATCTGATTTCTTTGGTACGTCACCTTCCTTGTCGACGTCTTTTTCTCTGGGATTCTGACCCCGAGTTTCTTCATTGCTATTATCCTCCTCTACATTGGGATCAAAGTGCTTACCACTCCTAGTAAGAATGTCGTCCCCAACCTTTTCTTTCTATTCGTCGTTGGCCATCTATTCTCATTTCTTTCTCACAGACAGCGCCAAATTGTGTGACTCAATTTCAGACCACACTGCCAAACAAGTACTCAGCTACAGAACACCGGCAGAATAGATTAAGCTCGAACGACCTGTCAACAAAAAGATAAGATTCTGACGATGGTTCGTCCACCTGGGAGGACTCCGACGATCAAGTCAGTTATCTCTCAAAGATAGCAAAAGTGCTTAACTCACTATTCAGAATACAAAAAACGTACCTTAGACCCACGATGGTGCATTTCTTTTATAGCCAACACTGACCTAATCTCAATAGAAGCCTAACTTCAATGGACTCTGGCTCAATGCTAATTTTGGACTCCCAGTTAGATTGGGATAAACTCCCTAAAAGTCTTATTTTTATCCAAACTGAAGTCATCTCTCATTCTAGGACTCTTGTCCTTTATCCGCTTATCTCAGATTTCGTTATCTTCGCAGATAACCTCGGCCTAACCGGGATCATCTCGGCGTCATGATCGAAACACGAGACACCTCCACTGACACTTCGGTGCCACCTCGGTCACGTGTTGTTATTAAAAAATTATGTCCCCACAATAATGAATTTTGTGTTTTAAAATAATCACATTTTTTTTTTTTTTTAATGGTTGTATGGTACTAATTGTTTAGATATGAAAGACGCTGAATTTGTGTTAACACAACAGTAGTATGTGATCATATATATTAGCTTGAACAAATTCTTTATTCTGCATTTTTAAAATTTGCGATTTAATATTATCAAAATTACAAATCTAGTTACAACACTGATCAAAATTGAATTGTAAATTTAAGGTTTTACATCAGTATGCTTGGTTATAGTTTTTCAAAAATTCTTTTCAAAAAATTATATTTTTTTATTTTTCATTTTTTTTGTTTTTATTGAATTTTTTTAATATTTTAAGTAATTTTTTTTACTTTTTAGACATATCTAACATAAATATAGTTAAAAAGTAAAAAATTTGTAAAAGAAACTTTTTAAAAATTCACTACATATCAGAAATACAAAAAAAATACGAAAATTCCGTACATATTTCGTATTTTTATGTATTTATTAATTTTTTAAAACATTTTTTCACAAATTTTTAAAATGTTTACTAAAAACAAAAAAATACAAAAATCAAAAAATTCAATTTTAAAAAAATTTAATTTAAAAAACTCAAACCAAACACACTATTTGTTTTTCTTTACCTCCACAAAGTTTTTCCTGTTAAAAAAAATTAAATACTAATTAATTCATTTTTTCTTCTTTTTTCTTTCATAGATTTCCAATCAAATTATTGATTTGAACACATGGGTGTGCTCCATCAAAGCTGACCTAAACGCGTTGTAAAGCAAAATGTAACCATAGAAGAAAGGCTACCAAACAAAGAGATTTATTGAATGTCCCCCCCAAAAAAATAAAAAATAATAAAATTGACGGGCAAAAAAAGAAAAAAAATGGAAAGAAAATAATTTCGAAGTTTCTTTCTTAGTAGCTAGCTGGCTTGTTTGCAGCGCCGCCCATGTATGACCAATTTTGCTATGTTGCCTCGTTAGGATCTGATTTTTTAGTAATTTTTTAAAATTTTAATCTTTCTATGAAGAAAGAGAAATTAATATATCTAAAAATAATTTTATTTTTAAAATTTTATCAAAAAAATATGAATGATGGATATATATGATTAGTTTTTTTTAATGTAAAAGAAGTTTTTTTAAAACTCTGACTTTTGTTTTTTGTCGGTACTCCCCAAATGGCATACTTTTGTATAGGCACTGAAATGAAACTTTAAAAGTCATCCATGGCATGCTAGGCTGTTTTGGTAAAAAAAATTAAATTGAATTATTTGGATTACAATGTTAAAGTGGAAAGTGTTTTTGTCACAATTTATTACATTCAACTTAACATAGCTCAATTATTTACCAAAAAAAAAAGTTTACATAGTTTAATTATTTTATGAAAATGATTGATATATCAAATTTGAGTTCCTTGAATCGCCTGAATTATGTAAGCCGAATGACCGGCATTACCCTTATCAACCGGTATCTGCTGAATGACTGGCCAGACAACCTCTCAGATGATTGGCATATACAAATTCTGACAATTCATGTGAGGCCAAATTCGGTGAATATAACATTACTCTTATTTTATTTTTTCAAATAAATTAGTCTTTTTCTAAGCTACTTAGGAGTCTTTTTCTGCTTAACATTTTCATATTTTTGACAAAAAAAAATCCTCTCAATACTATTATAATAAAATTTCGTAATTCAAATCATAAGACATAATCAATTTCATATCCAACCAATCTTTATATATATATTAGTGCATTATCCGTGCTGGTGACTCTTTTAAATATAAAAAATGCATGTGCATGACCCGTGTCGATAGAGAAGTTATTTGATCATCTCAAGCACGGTTACGCGATTCTTTAATTGTGTTATATTTTTTATAAAGAGAGTAAAATTTATAATTTTATATTAAATAATTAAAAAATAATAAAAATATATAATAATTTATAATTGATCAAAAATATAAGCACGTAAAAATAATTTTTCGGGCCGATGGCACTCCTCAATTTTTTTTTTCAAACATTTGACTCTAAAGGCCGCTGTGTACCGAACACACCATCGTGTACGGACTACTTTGATTATAGATACAGACAGACATTACAAGAAGAAGAGTCTTGTAGGGTATTGTGACGAAAGGTCTGGAGTGTTGGACCATGTGGTACAGTCGGAAGCTGACTTTTGCGACCGTTGTGGGCCCACTTCGATTGGGCTTTGTTACTGGGCCTTATGTCGGTGAGTCTGATCATCAATTACTATTTCGCAAAGATCTTTTTTTGGCTTTTGCCTGTTTCGTATCTGTCATTATTGTTCCGTACGCGAACTCACATGTTGAGTGTACAGTGAGGTGTGGCGAAAGAATAATGTTTGAGAGTCACAATTTGTGTGGCTCAAATGGCTTAAAACTGTCAAAAAATGATGTTGTTTTGACAATTTTGAGTCATTTGAGCCACACAAATTGTGGCTCTCTACCATTGCCCGTGGCGAAATTAGGGCACTGTTTGGCTCTATTCGTTATTTTCATTTTAAAAAATTTTTGATTTTCGTATTCTCAGAAATAAAAATTAATGTACAGTTTGAAAATGCATATTGATTTTATATTTTGTGCAAAATATTTTTCAAAATTTTGATTTTTTTTATTTATATTTTCTAAAACTTGGGTTATTTTATTTTTATTTTGAACATGCATCCGGCAACCTTCCACTATAATAATTTTTGTTTTTTTAATAAAAAAAAATTGATAACAAAAAATTTGTTTGATTTATTGTTTTTGTTTGGAGAATATTATCGTGAAACTTATTCCAAAACTTTTGGAATTAAAAAGGTAATTTTGTTATTTTTAAAATAATTTTTCATTGTGTTCTCTCTCTTCTATCACCTCCAACCACAATTCATCATTAGCCACCACCGCTGACAATCTTTCGTCTACCTCAAAGACCCTTCACCCACCTACAACCCTCCGATGACTCTCGACAACTTCTGACCACCCTTTCACCAAGCGTGCTTGGGATACGATTGTGGTCAAAGAACTTTTATCCACTATTCGTCTGTTAGATTGGTAGATTAAAAAAAAATCAATCAACATTCGTTTATTGGATTGCCAAATGCGAATTGAATAGATTAGCGGATGGATATAAATCGGTTTGACAGTTTAAATTTTTACAAATTTTGAACATAATATAACTTGTTCACATTTTTTTTTGGATAACAACCTAACTCAACATAACCAAAAGAATATCAAGTAAATTGTCAAATACCTATAATAAACACATATAAGAAAACTATGCATTATCAAAAATTATTTCATTACTTTTTTTTTTATATTCAAAAACTATTTAATTTAATTTTTTTTTAAAATGACAAAATTAAACCTTATTTTTTCCATACAAAAATACCAAATATCAACACTTGTCATTTGATATAAGGAATTCTAAATTAAAAATACAACAGAATAGCTAACCTCTTTTTCAATTAAAAACATAAACAAAATATTGAACCAAATTAAAAATACAAAATATTACAAATTATTAAGGGTGCCTGCGGTTTGACAGTTCGTTTGTAACCAAAAGAACCTCAAATTCTCCATCGGTCCAAAAGTAGACGGATTAAAAAAAATTAATTTACAACCTTCTATTTATCATCATACATCTGTAAAAAATGTAACAAATTAATTCGATTCAATTAATTTAAACGGATCAAAATATCCCCGAATACTCTTACCTCCAACAACTATTCTCACGACCACCGACCAATATCATCAAATGTTGCTAATCATTACATTGCCAATCACTATATCCATTATCAATCACCAATTTCAACAACTCATAATATACGATTGTTCTCATCTTACATATATTTAAAATATTTACACATAATAAATAATTTTTTTTTTATTTTCAACTTTTGCTATAAAAAAAAAAAGTACATATATATAGACAGAAAATTGATAACTTTACCGAACATGAATTTGTAGACACTGTCACAATGCCAGCCATACAAGTTTTTCACAAGTGTAATCTCTCTCCCTCTCTCCTCTTAATGAATGCACTGAGCATGGTATAGCGTGGCATATGCATGGCACAGTGATGGTTTTATCGGAGCTAAAGGAGTAATCCATGATGGAACATGTGCATATAACTTTGCTACAATTAATTGCAAACCCATTGGTACAATAAACAATCATTCCATTTCATTTCATTTCAATTCCTTATGTCACCTTCATTTAATTTAATAAGTTTCTCTAGTACAATGTTTTTGACCCTCCCAAACTCAACTTTGCCCTATGTCATCTTCATCACACTGGCCATAAATTTTACTTTATCTTATTATTTTTAATCTAGTGGTCAAAATAGACACACATTGTATTATATTTTCTATTAATAAATTTATTATATTTTATCTATTTATAAAAAGATTTCATAGATAAACTTAGCATCATCATGATAGAGTGTTTATTCTTATTTAATATATCATAACTTTTGGTTGATAAACTCTTCAAAATTTATAAATTTGTAATCAGATTGACTCATTAAAAGGATTAATCGATCCAACATTAATTAAATGACTAGGTAAATTTGATTATATTGCTTGTTTAGTGACTAACCCATAAATGTATGAGTTTGCTATCAACTACAGTATATTACTCATATATCAACTATAGTTTTGGAAAAATTTTGGGGGGTTCAATCATTGGAGAAAGATTACAAAAATCATGAAAAATGTATGAAAAAAAGGTTTTGTTTTCGATTTTTCACTTGAATAATTATCTTAAATATATGAATACATAAATATCAGATTGACAAGTCCAAAAACAGGATTTATCAATTGCCTCACACGTTGAGAGTTCCGCGGAATTTCTTTTTGAAATATTTGGTGCCCTTTTTCATTTTCAAAAATAATGCAAGGGACAAATAAGTAAAAACGTAAAGCCACATCCAGTTATTGCAGAAAACTAAGTCATTCCACTCGTCCCCACAAAAAAGCCAAGAATGGTTTGTTGTCGGTCAACCATAAATAATTTTATAATGATCCTATCATATATGTACTATACTTATTATATTTTCATATTTCATGTGGTATTATTGTATTGGTAATAAACAATTTGTGAGATGAGTCTGATTTTACTCGCATGTTCAAAAAATGTAAACAATATACACTTTTTGATTAGTAGAAAATAGTAGAATCTACATTTTTAGATGAAATTAATATACTTTTCAAATATGAAATCTGATGATGCTGTGATATTAATAGTGGATGGGTCGGACCGGTTCGCGTCTTTTATGAGTTTGTTGGTTATTGAATCTTCGATGTGTGCCTACGAGAAGGTCCAAAGGGGGAAGTAGTCCCCCAACGAACACTCCGATGATCAAGTTAGACCAAGGCAAGTAGTAATTGGTTTGAGAGAGAGAGAGAAGAAGAGAATGAAACACTTAATCTCTAACGTATTTCAAAGGCTTCTTTATATAATTTGCTCATCATTTCCTTGTCAATTCCAAGCTGTCTTGTTGGCCAAAAGTCTATGGCCTAGTTAACATCGTTCATGGTGATTCTGTATACTCCGGCGTGAGGAGTCCTGCTGCATTTAATGCTATAGTGGCCTCATTAAATACTGATGTGTGGGTGCAATAACTTTACAGAATCTTTGTTTGCTCACGTGGCTAATTCCCTATCCGACAAGTGTTTGAATGCTATTGGTCCTCAACTAGCATTGCTTTCTCAAAGTTATTGGGCTTTAACACTTAGACTGTGAGCTGGGCTCCCTTTGGTGCCCATCAGTATCAGTAGTATCCCATTCTCAAGTGCAGCTTTAGTCCAACGAAGGGAATAAGAAAAAAGAAAATAATCCCCCAAGACGCCAGAGAGAGGACCAAAGGGGAAAGATGTGAGGGATGGTGGGCGATTTGGAGCGGTTGCAGTTTGGTGAGCGACCGAGGGTCTGACCAACCGTTGAGGAGGGGGTTCGACCAGTGCAGTGGTCTACCGACCAGTGTAGTGACCGACCACTAAGGAAGGTGGCCAACCGACGTGATGGTCAACCGCTGAAGGGACCAACCGTGGAGGGAGGGGACTGACCGACGTGGTGGTTGACCTCAGAAGAGAGCGATTATTAAGGGTGGTGACCGACCTTCGTGGGGACCGACTGACGTGGTGGTCGACGTCTGAAGGGATCGATCATTGAAGGAGGTGACCAACTTACGTGGTGGCCGACCGACGTAATAGTCTACCTCTAAAGGGATCAACCATTGAGGGAGGTAACTAACCTACGTGGTGGCTGACTGACGTGGTGGTCGACCTCTGAAGGAATCGATCGTTGAGGGATGTGACCGACCTACGTAGTGGCCAACCGACGTGGTTGTTTACCTCTGAAGGGATCGGCCGTTAGAGGCATTTATGGTGCACAGGGCTCGAGGGACAGGAAAGGACGTGATGATGTGAATTAAAATAGACGGGGGAGAGGAAAAAGAATAAGTGCGATGAATGAGGGATCGATGTTGCACACGTGGAGCAATCTGGGCCACTGGTAGAGGATATAAAGTGATAGTAGGAAGTGAAGGGGTTGTATAGAGGGTGACGTAGGAAAGGCGGAGGTTTTAACTTGGTAGAATTTTCAAACTGGCAATTTTTAATTACGATCCTTGGAACACAAGCAAACCTCGGGCATTCGGACTGGTGCGATTTACTTACCTTATTGTGAAAAATCAATGTATTCCAAACTTTAGCTCTTACATCTCGATAGACTCTCTTCTTTTTCACATCGCAAATTTCCTCACCCCCGCAACCGAAGCGATATACAGAAACGTGAAGGAGATGGCACAAGACAAAGCATCGGCCATGACATCGGATGCGTTAGAAGAGAATGATAGAGATGCATTGGCGGAACAATATAGAGTGGAGAGGCTTGGGGAAAAGTGCGTGGAGCAGCCAGTGCGACCCCTTCCGGCGACAATGATCTTGGCGGCCCAGCCAATTAGCCAAGTGGCGTCTGATCACTGGTATACCAAGGCTGACAAATCCACGTTAACGACAGAGGATTTAAAGGAGTTGCGTAGTAGATACCAGATTTTGGCAGATATAGAGTTGAGATTGCCAACGGCAAATGAGAGGGCGTCTGATGCACGACCGATAGAGTTCTCACTGTACAAAGAGGCGCTACGGGGGAGCCTGAGGCTACCCCTCCCATAGCTAGTGGTCGACGTGGTCACGGGTGACCGAATGAGAGAAGATGACGGTGGACGAATTTTTTTCATCCTACAAGGCTTCAAGGCAACAAGAGACATGAGTGGCCCTGTAAGTAGTAGCTGTGAGGGGATTGATGGCGGGACAACTCTCGTCGGTGAAAAGTTGGCGGCCAAAGTGGTTTTTTGTGTCAGCAAATAGAGGGAGATGAGTACGCACGATATGGAAAGTCCCCACCAAGTCGTTAGAGCCCAAGGTTGACGTAGTGGTGGAGAGAAGGGTGAAGCAGGTGAAAAAGTAGAGGGAGAATGAGGGGTTGAAATGGGACGACCTCGTCCAACCCTCCGCCTTATTTGCCTTAAATCTGGGGCCTAAGCCGACCGAGGGAGATCCTACTTCAGAGGAGATGGAAGTGACGAGGAAAGTGCAAGAGGCGGAGGACAAAGGAGTGTTCGTGATGGCAGAAAAATACAAGGATAAAAAACTAGGTCCAGCGCCTAAGCTGGTCGTGAAAAGGTCGATCTGACCACGACCAAAGCCCTTGGAAGAGATGAACTTGACGAACTTTGTGCCACTGGGAGCGTCGTTGGATCCGCTGAAGGAGAAAAACAGGGAGGGGGTGGAGTTTGTATTAAAGAAGAATAAGAGGAAGGTGACTATGGAGGGTGATGAAGAAGGATCCTTGCTGAAAAAGACGAAGGAGAGGGCTACGAAAGTGCGGCCAGAAAGTGAAGGGGAGAAGGCTAAAGCTGGTGTGCATGCAAAGGGGGACCTGGTCAAGCCTCCAATCGTTGAAATGAGGAGCCAAATAGAAGAACAAGAAGGAAGAGTGATTGGGGACCAATCGACAGGTCTACCTGTAGTGGACTTGCCCCCCAACAGACTTGTCCCCTAGCCAAAAGTTGGAAAAAGAACGGGCGAGTGAACCAGAAAGGAGCTCCGTTGTGAGGTCATTGAAGACTGCCACTTATCATGTGAATGCGGTGGCTGGCCGCTTAATGGTAGATGGAGGGGACCCCGCTAAAGTGCAACGGGAGGCCAGGGCTGGTGCAGATCGTCTGTTGTAGATTGTTAAGGACGCAGCCATATATAATATCAAGTTTTATTTTTGTTAATTGGTTTTTTGTAATTTTAATGATATTAGGATGATATAGATATGTAATGTTGAGTAATGCCTTAATATTATTAGTTTTTATCATAAGTTAAATGTTATTAGTCTGAGTAATTATTTTGCTAATATTAACAATTTATTCTTATAAATAGAAATTTTTAGAACCGTGAACCAAACCGAAACCGAACCGTTATTTCGGTTTGGTTCTGGTCTGGTTTTACAAGTGTAATGCTTTGGTCTGGTTCTCAAAATCACAGAACCGTTAGGATCGGTTCGGTTCTTTGGATTTTCTTAGAACCAAACCAATTCGGATCGTGTACACCCCTATCTGCTGAGCAAGGCAGTAAGGGCAAAGGTGGAAGCGAAACCGTTGAATTCCAAGTTAGAAGAGGTTCAGGCCCAATTGCAGAATGTAAGGGTGAAGACGGCCGGTTGGAGAAAGGCAGCACGGAGTGCCTGTACGAAGGGCCTAGCCTATGAGCAGAGGGCGAAAAAGATTGAGGTGTTGGCGGTGGTGTAGAGCTACTTGGCTGAGCGTGCCAAGATAAGCCAGACTGAGGTTATTGTTGAGCTATCAGTTGTCAAGGCTGAGCTCGAAGTGGTGTGTTGCTAGAATTTGAGCTAGCGACAAAGCAGAAGAGGACGGACGAGGTCTAACAGGCCTACACCACTGCCAACAAGAGATTGGAAGAGGCCCTCATAAATAATGAATAACTGCGTGATCTGGCCTTGAAAGATAAGGAGGAGGCTGATGCACGAGTTTCTAGGTTGGAGAGGATCTTGGAAGAAGAAAAGGCCAAGATAGTAGAGTTAACCAGGGTGATGGCGTCTAAAAGGGCTATTTATCCAAATCGGTGCCTCGCTGCGGTGGAACAGTTTAAGTTATCTCCGAAGTTTCAAATGGCAGTTAACGCAGCTGTGGTGAGGGGCTTGGCCAGAGAAGGGGAAGGGGTGTTGGGCCAGCAAATATGGCTGCTGCTGAGCTGGTGGAATGGCAGACCAAAGAAGAAATAATCCAAAGGTTCCAGCAATCAGACTATTACAAGCATGAGATGAGCATGTACTGGAATAGTGGCTGGACGAGCTTCAAGTACAGGGCAGAGGAGCTCTTCCCAAACATGGACTTCAACCGCGTGAGGCCAGGGGAGGGGGACATTGCCCAGACCCCACTAGATGAGGGTGTTGAGGAAGGAGATCTGGCATCTAGCGAGGATGAGGAAGGTAAAAGTAAGGCGAATTGAAGATGTGACCTAGGCTTAGGTGTTTTGTTCTGTTTGAATTTATCCTTGTAATAATTGAAGTAGCTCTTTGTAAAGAATATTTGGCATGGTGTGAAGAATTTGTGTTGAAATTACAAAGATTGTTTGTCTAGCGGTTGCTATTTTATTATTATATGTTTGTGTGATTTTATTTTATTTTATTATTATTATTATTATTATTATTATTATTATTATTATTATTATTATTATTTGTTGTATGGGTGAACTAGCTTTGTGCATGGTGTTGTGTAAAAATTAATATTTCGTGAAAGAAAGAAATTTATTTGTAAAAATAATGATGTGGTTAAAAACAATCATGGTTATATAAAATTAGTTTTGCGCATACTGGAAGGTGTGGTAGACTTAACTGGATTGAGGGTTACTGGACTTGGCCAGACCGAGACTGAGACTCAGTCTACTGAGGTGTGCTTGGCTCAATCTGGCTGAGTTTTTCAGGCTCAATCTGGCTGAGGCTTGTGATGCTCAGTCTAGTTGAGGCTTACTTGACTCAGTTTGGCTAAGACTTGTAATGCTCAGTCTGGCTGAGGCTTACTTGACTTAGTCTGGCTGAGCTCTTCAGACTTAGTCTGGCCAAGACTTGTGATGCTCAGTCTCATTGGGGCTTGCTTGACTCAGTCTAGCTAAGCTCTTCAGGCTCAGTCTTGCTGAGACTTGTGATGCTTAGTCTGACTGAGGCTTGCTTGACTCAGTCTGGTTGAGCTCTTCAGGCTTAGTCTGGCTATGACTTATAATGCTCAGTCTCACTGGAGCTTGCTTGACTCAGTCTAGCTGAACTCTTCGGGATCAGTCTGGCCGAAACTTGTAATGCTCAGTCTGGCTAAGGCTTGCTTGACTCAGTCTGGCTGAGCTCTTTAGGTTCAATCTGGTTGGGACATGTGATGCTCAGTCAGACTGAGACTTGCTTGACTCATTTTGGCTGAGCTCTTCAGGTTCAGTCTGGCTGAGACTTGTGATGCTCAGTCGAGCTGAGACTTGCTTGACTCAGTTTGGTTGAGCTCTTCAAGTTCAGTCTGGCTGACACTTGTGATGCTCAGTCGGGCCGAAACTTGCTTGACTCAGTCTAGCTGAACTCTTAAAAAAAAGTACAATAGAAATAATGAGGATTGAAATTTGTCAGCATTAAGGCACAGTCCTGGGATCATAAGTTTATACATTGTATGGTAAGGGCAAAAATGAACAAGTGTTCCGAATAACAAAGTGAACCATATAACAATTGAACCGTACAAAAAGTAGAAGATGCTGTTTTATTGGAAATATCGCTTTAGGTGCTCGGCATTCCATGGATGAGGGAGGTCTTTGCCTGCCATATCTTGGAAACGGTAAATGTCTGGGCGGGGTCTAGTTTTGATGATGTAAGATCCTTCCCACTTAGCTGCTAGCTTACCATCGGTCAAGTTTTTGGTAGAAATAGTAGCTTCTCGTAAGACCAGGTCTCCCACTGTGAATTCTCAAGGTCTGACTCTGCGGTTATAATGTTTCCACATTCTCTGTTGATATGAGGTTAGCCTGACAGCAACTGACTCTCATAGTTCTTCAATCAAGTCCAGTTCGGCCCGTTGCAACTCGTTGTGTAGTTCTATGTTCAGGTGTATTATTTGGGGGATTGGAAGACTGAGCTCCACGGGGATAACCGTTTCAACAATGTATGTTAGCCGGAACGGGGTTTCGCCGATGGGAGTTCTCGCTGTCGTTCGATAGGCCTAGAGCATATTTGGGAGCTCATCTGCCCAGAGTCCTTTAGCGGCTTCCAACTTGGTCTTGATTATTTTTAACAGGGAGCGATTGGTGACTTCAACCTGCCTGTTAGTTTAGGAATGGCCAGGAGAGGAGAAACGGGTATGAATGTTAAGCTCTGCGTAGAATCCTCTGAATTTTGCGATATCGAACTGCTTGCCGTTGTCGGAAATGATGGCTTGAGGGACCCCGAAACGGCACACATTGGACTGCCAAATAAACTTGGTGGTATTTCGCTCGGTAATCTTGGCAGGAGGCTCCGCTTTCACCCACTTGGTGAAGTAATCAATGGTGGCCACAGCGAACTTTACTTGGCCTCTACCAGTCGGCAATGGGCCGACAAGATCGATTCCCCACTTGGCGAAAGGAAAGGGGCTAATGAGCGTGCTCAATTCTACTGGAGGGGCGTGGGGGATGTTGGCGAAGCATTAGCACTTTTCATATTTGAGTACAAAGTCGGTGGCGTCCTATTAAAGCGTGGGCCAAAAGTAGCCTGTGCAAAGGATTTTATGAGCTAAGGATCATCCCCTAGAATGATTGTCGCAAACCCATTCATGGACCTCTCTCATCACATAGGTAGCTTGGTCAGCGTTTAAACACTTGAGGTGTGGTCGTGAGAATTCCCGTTTGTACAAGATATCATCAATAATGACATAATTAGATGACCAAGCCCTGATCTTGTCGGCCTTCTGTTTATTCTCTGGTAGGACTCCATGTTCTAAGAATGGGATGATGTTGTGGGTTTATGGGATAGGCTCGTCCTGGAACAGGTGAACCTTCTGTTAAGCTGGTGAAACTGCTAGGTGGGTCAGGTATTCAATTCGGACATCGTGGCGAAAGTCGGATTGGTTTGCTGAGGCTAACTGGGTCATTTCATCTGCTTGGGAATTCTCTAACTTGGGTATATACTTGATGTGAAAACTATTAAAGAGATGGGTGAGGGGAAGAGCGATGTCCTTGTATGACCGCATTGTTTCCTCCTTTGCATCGAACTCGCCTATTATCTGTCCGATGACCAACGAAGAATCACTAGACACACAGAGATGGTCAACCCCAATGTCTCTGGTCAGCCGAAGACCTATTAGGGCCTCAAATTTGGCCTCGTTGTTACTTGCAGTGAACAAAAATTGGAGAGCACACTTGAAATATTCACCATCGAGGGTAGTAAGGATCAAACCAGCTCCACTACCTTCTTTGCAGGATAAGCAATCAACGCTAAGAGCCCAGAAATAGGGGTCCTCTATATCAGGAATGACGTTTACAGATGCTAGGGGTATATCGGGAGTAGAGTTGGTGAATTTTAGGATAAAATCTGCAACAGCCTGGCCATTGATGGATGTTCGGGGTCGGTAGGAGATCTTGTATTTGCTTAGTTCAACAGACCACTGCATGAGTTTGCCTGACGATTCTGGTTATTGCATAACCTTTTTCAAGGGCTGATCAGTGAGGACCACTATGGAGTGGACTTGGAAATAGGGTCGAAGTCGTCTGGATGCGATTCTATTCCGCTCCTCGAAGTGCGCGGCTGATGTAGTAAACTGGGCGTTGGACTGAGTCTTCTTTTCTGATAAGGGCAGCACTAACCGCAGTGCTGGAAACAACTAAGTAGAGAAAGAGGGTCTCTCTTGGCATTGCTTGAGAGAGAAGAGGGAGGTTGGCCATGCACTATTTCAGTTATTGGAAAGCCTCATGGGATTTGACGGTCCATTCAAAAGCCTACTGGAGAACTTTGAAGAACAGAAGGCATTTGTTAGTCGCTTGTGAAGTAAAACAGTTGAGGATGGCAACTCTGCCAATAAGCTGTTGGACCTCATTTACCGTTCGAAGAGATTGCATTTCTATTAAGGCCTTGATCTTCTCTGGATTGGCCTCAATACCTCTATGGTTGACCATGAAACCCAAAAACTTACTAGACCTAACGCCGAAGACGCACTCTTCTATGTTCAGCTTCATCTTATGTTTATGCAAGGCCTAGAAGGTCTCCCGCAAGTCTACTAGGTGATCGAAGGAGAGTTTTCTTTTGACGAGCATGTCGTCAACGTAGACCTCCATATTCCGACCTATCTGGATTTTGAAAATGGCATTAACCAGACATTGGTAAATGGCCCCCGCATTCTTTAAACAGAGTGGCATCACACGGTAATGATAAGTTCCTCTGTCAGTAATGAATGAGGTGTGTTCTTGGTCAGCTGTGTGCATTAAGATTTGATTATAGCCCAAGAAAGCATCCATGAAGCTGAGCATCTGGTGTCCTGCCATTGCGTCGACTAATAGATCTATCCTAGGTAGTGGGTAGCTATCCTTAGAATAGGCTCGATTGAGGTTAGAGTAGTCGACGCAAAGTCTTCATTTGCTATTGTTTTTGCAGACCAAGACCACATTGGATAGCTATTTGGGATAGTCTACATTTCTAATGAATTGGGCCTTCAACAGCTTGTCTACCTCAGCGACGATGAGATTGTTGCGTTCTGGATGAAAAATTCGTTGTCTTTGGTGGAACGATCGAAACTAGGGCTCAATACTAAAACGATAAGTAATGAAAGAAGGGTCAATGCTTGGCATATCGGAGTAGGTCCAAGCAAAGACATCGTTATGCTCGGTTAAGAGGGCTGTAAGGTCAGCTTTGGCCAGGGGGTAACTAGCTACCAATTTTGGCCATATTCGTCCGGTCGGTGGGATCAATGGATAATTCAACTAGTTCTTCCACTGGTTCCCCTCTGATTAGCTCTTTCTCATCTCTAACATCAAGGCCTTCTATAATCATGGCCTTCCTCATTCTAACCTCCTTTAATGAGGCGACATAGTATTCTCTGGCCACAGTCTATTCGTCCCTCACCGTGCCGACCCCCTGATCGGTCAAAAATTTCATGGCCAAATAGTACCTAGAGGTTACAACTTGGAGAGTGTTAAGAGCTGTGCAACCAAGTATGATGTTGTAAGCGGAAGGGTAGTCAACGACGAGGAAAGTGAGTAGTTTTGTGGACTGCTGTGGACATTCTTTGATGGTGATTGAGAGGTCAATGGAGCCTATGGATGTCCTCGATCGCCGGTGAAGCCGACTAGAGGGGCTTGTAGAGGCAACAACTTTTCTTCCCCGACCTTAAGTTGTCGGTAGGCATTGAGGAAGATGATGTTGAGGAGCTGCCATTGTCGACAAGTACTCGTCTGACTTTGTAGTTCGATAAGAGAGCAGAAATGACCATGGGGTTGTCGTGGGGATAGCGAACGCCTGTGCAGTTTGCCTTTGTAAAGGTGATCGGTTCAGACCATTGCTTCAATTGTTTGTAGAGATGGGCCACAGTCGTCACTTCCTTATTGGAGCCTTGCCTAATTTTTCTGAGCTCGGCTCGTTGTGCCGACCAAGATGGTGAGCCACAAGCGAGCCCTCTAGCGATGACTCTGATCTCACCTACTTGGAGGGCAAGCCACCTTGTGCTCGGGGTTATGGTAGAGCCCGGTCATCACATTGTCTAGGTGGTTCAGGCTATTTGGGAGGAGTGTGCCAGTCGTTACGCTTTGGATGGTTCGTCCTAGGTCTTTGGTGAGGGCAAGTTGTTGTGAACCGGTTGAGGAGTCCCTGGCGGATCAGATCCTGGACCTGGTCTTTAAGGTTGACACATGCTTCAGTGGTATGGCCCTGGTCACGATGGAAAAGGCAATACTTGGATTGGTCTTGATGGGTGGAGGGAGATTTTGATGGTGGGGCCACTTAAGGTCATAGTCACGCTGGATTTGGTACAAGACTTGTTCCATAGGCGACTTGAGAGGTGTGTATCATTCAAACTGACCAGATGGTCGAGTAAAAGCTGATCAGTCTGAGCATGGGGGTCGATCTGTATACTACGAAGGTCGGTGGGTGTATTGTGAGTGCCTGGGTTCAGGTTCTTTTCTCTTTTTCATGGATTGCAAAGCTTTGGATGTGGAGTTTTAGCGAGTCGCCAAGGAGTCTTCAACATTCATGTGTTTCTGGGCTTTGGCGAAAATGGTAGTCATTGTTATTGGGGGTTTTTTGAGAGGGAAAAGAGAAAATCTGACGGGCGCAAACCGTCCATGAAGGCTGTGAGAATGACATTATCATCATTTTCCTCCACTTGTAAGGCCTCTGTATTGAATCAAGTGACAAAGATGCACAGTGATTCCCCTTCGGTCTGTTGGATATTTAGCAGTTGAGTCGTCGGGTGTCATTGCTACTGTGCACTGATGAAATGGCTCAGGAAAGACTCGTTGAGCTGGTGAAAAGAAGTGACAGAGTCGGGGGGAAGCTGGCTGAACCAGAGTCGTGCCGACCCTTTCAACTTGACGGGAAAAGCGCGACACATGATTTCGTCTGGAAAGGCGTGGAGGATCATAAGTGTCCGATATACCTCCACGTTAGGAATGGCAACGGGGCGGGGCAGGGCCGGGGATCACACTCCCCGTCCCCGATCCCCGACGAGGAAGCTATCACCACCCCCATTCCCACCCCCTAACGGGGATCGGGTTTCCCTGACCCCGAAAATTCCCCGGCCAAAAATAAAAATCAACTTTAGATCTACAACAACAACATCACCAAATCATCTGTTCATCATCATCAATACGGTTCAGTCCATAAAATAAATTAATAAAATAAAATCGGTATGAGTTTCATAAATCCAACCATACAGTTCAGTCCATAGATCTGAGCTCAAATGTAAAAAATCAAAAATCAAAAACAGATCTCCTCTTGTTCTGAGGAACTTCCAGATTGGATCTTGGAAAAATCAACAAACCAGAACTTCCAGATCTGAAGAGTAAAATCAAAAACCAGAGAGAGAGAGAGGCCTTTTCTTGTTCTGTGTCGTCCGCGACAGCGAGTAAGTCAGATCTTGACACCAGAGCCAACCCAATCGATGTCGTTGAAAATGAGAGGTCTCTTATTGTTCTGTGTCGTCGACGACGGCGAGTAAGTCGTCGAAGTCGCTAAGATCAGTGGATTCGAGAAGAGAGGTGAGAGTGCTAGCAAGCAGAGAGAGAAAGCGATCAGCTTCAGGAGCAACGACGGAGAGAGAGAGAGAGAGAGCAGCTTCGGTTTGTGAGAGAAGAAAAAAAAAGGAGAGAAAGAGTGAGACTAATATAACCCTATATATATATATATATGGGGAATTCGGGGATTAACGGGGCCGGGCCAGGCCGGGGCCGATAAACCTATCCCCGTCCCCGGCCCGAAAACTATCGGGGATTTGATTTTTAATACCATCCCCGGCCCTATGGGGAGTAATTTTCGGAGAAACCCTATTTTAATTGGGGTCGGGGGATCGGGTCCCCGTCGGGCCGGTTTCAAAATGCCATCCCTACTCCACGTGGTCGACCAGATCGGTGGTACCATCCAAGGTGTCAATCTATGGCATTTTGAACTTAAGAGGTAGAGCTTTATCTGTCATGACCCGAACCCGACCCCGTGGGTTAAGGACATAACTGGCCAGTAATCATAAGATTACCTACGGCCTTAAACCAAAATAACGTATTTTAACAGAGTTAATGGGGGCCAAACGGAAGCAATTTAAAACTTTGTCCTTCTGTGCTTACATGGCACATTAAAACAAACCATCCACATATATATTAATGACTCACAATAGATACACAGTACCATAAAGTTCTGTACAGACAGAATCATCCAAAACTAAGTCAACCCATGAAAACTATATACAGACATATTCAAATACTTCGCCAACATAACAACTTAGAACAAAATGGCAAAAAGCGAAGGTGAGTCTCATGCGTGAGACACATAGGCTGACTTTCCAAAACTCGGTTGTTCCATACAGACTTCACTGGGGCTGGGTCTGGACCTCTCTTGGCTCACCTACAAACACATGAATGAGCGTGAGCAAAAGCCCAGTGAATGATATCAAATAAAGAAATTACATTGGAACATAATACATCAGACGGCCTTGGGCCCAATTCATTCATGTCAAACTGGCATTTGGCCTTTTCGAACGTTCATATCAGACTGGCCTTTTGGCCTTATCAAACTTTCGTATCAGACTGGCCTTTCGGCCCTTCCAAACTTGTCATATCAAACTGGCATTTAAGCCTTTGAAACTTGTCATATCAAACTGGCATTTAAGCCTTTTAGACTTTCATTTCAAACTGGCACTTAAGCCTTTCAGACTTGTCATATCAAACTGGTATTTAAGCCTTTCAGACTTTCATTTCAAACTGGCATTTAAGCCTTTCAGACTTTCATTTCAAACTGGCATTTAAGCCTTTTAGACTTGTCATATCAAACTGGCATTTAAGCCTTTCAGACTTTCATTTCAAACTGGTATTTAAGGCTTTCAAACTTATCATATCAAACTTTGTCCACCATTCAACATTAATGAACTTTACAAAACTTACGTAGAAGTAAACAATTGGATAATAACATATTTCAGATATTACTCACAGTGATCGGCTTGTGGATTTGCCCGGGAGCTTGACCTTACACATCACATAACACATGTGGGTCACAATTAATTTAATCCGTTCTTTAATTCACATTTTTCTCTTTAGGCTTCATTCTTATCTCTTTAATTCAATTACAATGCTCAAAGTATGCTAAGAGTGATTAGAAGTAAAAGAGGACGGAAAACGAAACACAGAACGCGTAAATAAAATTTCAGAAAACAGGGTCCCCGCTCAAGTGTGGACTTCCCCGCTCGAACGGACCCTTAAGGCCTGCAGAAGTACTGGTTGCATCAAAAATACGCTCGAGCGTGAATTAGGGCGCTCGAACGGAAGGCCTGTCTACAAAAGCTCCCGGCTCGAGCGTGAAATATCCCGCTCGAGCGGACACCAAGTCTGCAAAAAGTACTGGGAGCACGTATTCCCCGCTCGAGCGGCACTCCCCCCGCTCGAGCGAACGTAAAAAATTCTGGGTTTTCCAGAACACTCTCTTGAGTTCAAACTTGACATTTCAACCACTTTTCTTGCACATTATGGCTCCAATTTCACATATACTTGTACTAACACGGTATCAATACTAAAATACATTAACATGGAGCTCAATTTCATGAATCAAACACATGCATGGCTCATTTTCCACCAAACTCATTATCAATATAACAATTTCATGCATTCAAAGCTTCTACTCCCATGGATTGTACATGCATGTGACACATAACCTTCATTCTCATCCCATATGATGGAAAGGTGGACAAATACATGGATTTCAACCAAATTGCAACATGAGTCATGTAGTTCAAGCTCAGATATGCAAATTCCAAACAATTACATACATGCATGCATATATAGTCTTCCAATTCAACAAAACCAACTCAAAACATGCTCTTGACCATTAACTAACTTTGAACACACAAGATTACACATTAAACTCATGAATTCAAGAATCAATGGTTCAATTCTTCCTATCTATGGTCAATTCTAGAGTTGGCCTCCAAAATCAAGCTTCAATGATCAAACTCTCAATTTCTTTCACTCTCTCTCTTTTAGCCGACCCTCTCTCCTTCTTTGAGTCCCAAAAATCAGCCAAAATGCACTAATGGAAGGAATTTGAGGGTGTATGCCCTTACAACATAACCCACTAATGCCAATATAATAATAATAAAGTAATTGGGCACTAATTCATCAATTTAATCGATTTAATCTGGTCCGGATCAATTTTTCAATTAAACTTCACCGTAGGCTCTAAAAATTATGCCAATCACAATGGCATAATCAATTCTGGGTTCTGTGGCCGATAAGGCCTTCAATTTAATTTCCAAAGTAAATAGTCAAACATATATTCCTACAATGAACAGATAGAAATTCAAAACTACATATTTTCACATAATAGCACACAAAATCGTACTAAACACATAATCATACTCATATTAAGGACCAATTAGCATACTATAGAACAGGGGTATCACAGTCTTCCCCCCTTTAGGAAGTTTGGTCCTCCAAACTTAATTTACCTTCATCGGGAAACAAATGTGGATAGCGTAGTCGCATTTCCTCCTCTTTTTTCCATTTAGCATATGTCCCATAGTGTTCTTTCCATTCCACTTTCACCGTTGGGATGGACTTGCTTCTCAATTGTTTCACTTATCGATCAACAATTCGTTCCGGCCATTCAGCATATTCCATATTTTCATCAATAGCTACCTGGTGATAATCAATCACATGAAACGGGTCTTGGAGGTAACCCCTCAACATCAACACATGAAACACATTATGGATTTGCTCGAATCCTGGTGGCAAAGCAACTCTATAGGCCACCAGGCCAAGCCTTTCTAGAATCTGAAACGGCCCAATGTAACGGGGCGACAACTTGCCCTTCTTTCCAAACCTGACTTGGCCTTTCATCGGAGAAACACGAATGAACACATGGTCACTAACTTCATACTCAAGAGGTCTTCTCCGAATGTCTGCATAATTCTTTTGTCGGTCCTGAGCTGTTTTGAGCCTTTGCCGAATGATCTTGATTTTCTCAGAAGTGTCTTGCACAATTTCAGGTCCAAATAAAGCTCTATCCCCGACTTCTGTCCAACAAATAGGTGATCTACACCTTCTACCATACAAAGCCTCGTACGGTGCCATACCGATGCTGGAGTGGAAGCTGTTATTATAAGCAAATTCTGCAAGTGGCAAATAATCTTCCCAACTCCCTGAAAATCCAAAGCACACATCCGAAGCATATCCTCCAAAGTCTATATTGTTCGTTCTGACTGCCCATCTGTCTATGGGTGGAATGCAGTACTGAGCCTTAATTCTGTTCCCATAGCTTCCTGTAAACTCTTCCACAATCTAGATACAAATTTTGGATCTCTATCCGACACAATGGATACCGGAACTCTGTGTAAACGGACAATCTCCTCAACATAAATAGTAGCCAATCTATAAGCATTAAATGTAGTCTTGACAGGCAGAAAATGTGCAGATTTAGTCAGTCTATCAACTACAATCCAAATAGAATCCATACCTCAAGAAGTTCGAGGTAGGCCAACAACGAAATCCATAGTCACATGTTCTCACTTCCATTCAGGAATAAGGAGAGGTTGAAGTAGACCGCCTGGTTTCTAATGTTCAGCCTTGACTTGCTGACATTGAAGGAACTTGGACACATATTCTGCAATCTCTTTCTTTATTTTAGGCCACCAATAGGTCTGTTTCAAATCCCAGTACATTTTATTGTTGCCCGAATGCATAGCAAATATGGATTTGTGGGCTTCATCCAAAACCCTCTTCTTTAGTTCCGGAACATCTGGGACACACATTCTGCTCCGAAATCTCAACACTTCATTCTCAATGCTAAACTCTGCTTTCGGACTCGTTTCAAATTCATTAATTACTTTCTTGAGGAATGCATCCTCCTTCTGTTTTTGTTTGATTTCATCAATGATTGCCGGCTCGACTGTAATAGCTGCTATCAGCCCGCCCTGTTCACACATTACCACTTCAATTTCAGATTTCTCAAAATCTTGCAAAATCTCTCTCTGTTCACTAAGCAGATAAGCCATACTCCTTGTTGACTTTCTGCTCAAGGCATCAGCAACTGTATTAGCTTTCCCGGGGTGGTACTGAATCTCAAGATCATAGTCTTTTATCAATTCAAGCCATCTTCTCTGTCGCATATTCAACTCTTTCTACGTAAAGAAGTATTTCAGGCTCTTGTGATATGTGTAGACTTCACACTTTGCCCCATACAAATAATGCCGCCAGATTTTCAAAGCAAAAACAACTGCGGCCAATTCTAGGTAATGTGTTGGATAATTCTTCTCGTGTGGCCTCAACTGTCGAGAGGCGTAAGCAATAACCTTTCTGTTCTGCATTAGCACACAACCCAAACCTTTATAAGATGCATCACTGAAAATCACAAAATTCTCCATACTTGATGGAAGTGTCAACACTGGTGCAGTGGTCAGCCTTGTCTTCAATTCATGAAAGGCTGATTCTCTTTCATCGTTCCACTCAAATGGTTGCCCCTTGCGGGTCAGTTGGGTAAGTGGTACTGCTATCTTTGAAAAGTCTTTCACAAACCTCCTGTAATACCCAGCTAAGCCCATGAAACTACGGACTTCTGTCACATTAGTCGGTGTAGGCCAATTTACAATCGCCCCTATTTTCTGCGGGTCTACTGAAATTCCTTCCTTGTTGATCACATGCCCTAAGAAAACGACTTCATCCAACCAAAACTCACATTTCTTTAGTTTAGCAAATAATTTCTTCTCCTTAAGTATTTGCAAGACAGTTCTCAAATGATATTCATGTTCAAGCCTATCTTTAGAATATATCAAAATGTCATCAATAAAGACCACAACAAATTCGTCAAGGTTGGTTTTAAAAATTATGTTCATTAAGTCCATAAATGCTGTCGGGGCATTAGTTACTCCAAATGGCATAACTAGAAATTCAAAATGACCATACCTCGTTTTGAAAACGGTTTTCTCAACATCCTTTGCCTTTACTTTCAAATGATGATACCCAGATCTCAAATCAATCTTGAAAAACACTTGTGATTCCTGCAACTGGTCAAATAAGTCATCAATACGAGGTAGGGGATATTTGTTCTTTATTGTTACCTTGTTCAATTCTCGGTAATCGATGCACAGACGCAAAGTTCCATCCTTTTTTTTCACGAATAACACTGGTGCACCCCAAGGCAAAGTGCTAGGTTGGATAAACCCTTTATCAAGCAGGTCTTACAACTGTTCTTTCAATTCTTTCATTTCGGCGGTAGCCATTCTGTAGGGAGTTTTAGAAATGGGCTGGGTGCCTGGCACAGTTTCAATAGTAAACTCTATCTTCCTGTCTACCAATTCCCTTGGTAATTCATTTGGAAACACATCCAGAAATTCTCTAACGACAGGAATATCATTCAATTCAACATTCACAGATTGTTCAGACAACACATAGCACAAATAACCCTGGCACCTTTTCCTGATCAGTTTACATGCTTTCATTGCAGATATCATATAAGGTGGAGGCACTACCCCATTTCCCACAAACACAATTTCTTTCTGTTCTGGTGGTTTAAACACGACCCGTTTTGTCATACAATCAATGGTGGCACAATACTTAGTCAACCAATCCATGCCCAAAATTACATCAAAATGCCTAAAGTTCAAGGGCAACAAATCTATATATAGGATAGCATCCTCGACATGCATTTCAAAAAATCGGTATATAGATTCACATAATACAGATTCTCTAGATGGAGCAGACACACATAGCAGATATGGCAATGGTTCTAAGGGTCTATTCAGTCTAGATGCAAATGCACATGTCACAAAAGAGTGTGTGGATCCGGAGTCAATTAACACAAAAGCATCCTGATTACATATAGAAATAGTACCTGAGACAACTGCATTGGCATTCCGTGTATCGCCCGGAACAAGCGCAAAAACTCTCCCCTGTCTCACGGTATCCCCGGTGGTAGCGGATCTCAAAGTGTTTCCTAGCTTTGGGATCGATGCAATGGAACTAGTAGCCTTCATTCCTCTATTTTGATTACAATCTCGGGTCATGTGCCCTTGTTTTCCACACTTGAGGCAGGCCCCTGACGCACGGTAACAAACTCCACGGTGCCTTTTGCTGCAAATGTTGCACATAGGAGATGTGCCTTGGGAAGAATTCGAGGTATTTGAGGAGCCCGTGTTTTGCTTTTTCAGAAACTTCTTCTTTGAAAAGAAGCCTTGTCTTTTGTTACCTTTCCATTCTGTTGTTGGCTTGGCTTGTCTAGCTATGTTGGCCTCTGATATGATAGCCCTATCTAGCACTCCAATGTAGGTTTCTAGCTTTAAGACATTCACTCTTTCAAGGATGTCACTTCGAAACCCACCTTCAAAATGCCTCGCCTTCTTATAGTCTGTATCAATCACGTGCGGTGCAAACCTGGCCAATTCAGTGAATTTGGCCTCATTCTCGGCTACAGTCATACTGTCTTGCTTAAGTTCCATGAACTCTTCTACTTTCTTATCCCGAACACATTGCGAAAAGTATTTATCGTAGAAAATTTTCAAAAATTTTGCCCAATCAGCATCTTTGTAATTCTCACGCATTAACATCCACCATCTTCTTGCTTCGTCTTCTAGCATAAAGGTGGCTAGAAGCACTTTCTGTGTATCCGAACACGGGAACACTTCAAACAGTTTTTCGATACTAAGGACCCAAGCTTCATCTTTCAAAGGATCTAATCCGCGATGGAACTGTGGTGGTTTCATTTTCTTGAACTCTTTGGTGAGAGCTATGATTCGGTCATCATTCTGATTATCTGGCACGAGTGGTGCCAGAGGTGGAGGTGGCGGATGTGGTTGCTGCCACTGTTATTGCCACTGTTGTTGCTGTCTCAAAGTTTCTGCCATTTCCTGTATCAATCTTTCCATTCTGTCTAGTCTGGCAGTAGAAGATTCCTCTATCTCATCACCTCTTGTTCTCACCATCTAATTAAACTTGCATTATATTTTACACAGAAGATTTGCAAGTATGCATATATTAAAGGGCACGCATATTCAAATAAATTGCAATGCAAGTAAATCATAACTTATAACACATAGTTGTTCATATCAAAACATTTAAGCATATACTTAATGCTTTCAGATTTAGACTTATCACATGAATGCATCCTAGATCTTTTCTAGACGCTTATTGCTCATTTGGACAAGTGTGTGAGTTATTAACTCGTGCTCTGATACCACTCTGTCATGACTCGAACCCGCCCCCGTGGGTTAAAGACATAATCGGCCAGTAATCATAAGATTACCTACGGCCTCAAACCAAAACAACGTATTTTAACAGAGTTAATGGGGGCCAAACGGAAGCAATTTAAAACTTTGTCCTTCTGTGCTTACATGGCACATTAAAACAAACCATCCACATATATATTAATGACTCACAATAGATACACAGTACCATAAAGTTCTGTACAGACAGAATCATCCAAAACTAAGTCAACCCATGAAAACTATATACAGACATATTCAAATACTTCGCCAACATAACAACTTAGAACAAAATGGCAAAAAGCGAAGGTGAGTCTCATGCGTGAGACACATAGGCTGACTTTCCAAAACTCGGTTGTTCCATACAGACTTCACTGGGGCTGGGTCTGGACCTCTCTTGGCTCACCTACAAACACATGAATGAGCGTGAGCAAAAGCCCAGTGAATGATATCAAATAAAGAAATTACATTGGAACATAATACATCAGACGGCCTTGGGCCCAATTCATTCATGTCAAACTGGCATTTGGCCTTTTCGAACGTTCATATCAGACTGGCCTTTTGGCCTTATCAAACTTTCGTATCAGACTGGCCTTTCGGCCCTTCCAAACTTGTCATATCAAACTGGCATTTAAGCCTTTGAAACTTGTCATATCAAACTGGCATTTAAGCCTTTTAGACTTTCATTTCAAACTGGCACTTAAGCCTTTCAGACTTGTCATATCAAACTGGTATTTAAGCCTTTTAGATTTTCATTTCAAACTGGCATTTAAGCCTTTCAAACTTGTCATATCAAACTTTGTCCACCATTCAACATTAATGAACTTTACAAAACTTACGTAGAAGTAAGCAATTGGACAATAACATATTTCAGATATTACTCACAGTGATCGGCTTGTGGATTTGCCCAGGAGCTTGACCCTACACATCACATAACACATATGGGTCACAATTAATTTAATCCGTTCTTTAATTCACATTTTCCTCTTTGGGCTTCATTCTTATCTCTTCAATTCAATTACAATGCTCAAAGTATGCCTAAGAGTGATTAGAAGTGAAAGAGGATGGAAAACGAAACACAAAACGCGTAAACAAAATTTCAGAAAACAAGGTCCCCGCTCGAGCGGACCCTTAAGGCCTGCAGAAGTACTGGTTGCATCAAAAATACGCTCGAGCGTGAATTAGGGCGCTCTAGTGGAAGGCCTGTCTACAAAAGCTCCCCGCTCGAGCGTGAAATATCCCGCTCGAGCGGACAGCAAGTCTGCAAAAAGTACTGGGAGCATGTATTCCCCGCTCGAGCGGACGTCAAAAATTCTGGGTTTTCCAGAACACTTTCTTGAGTTCAAACTTGACATTTCAACCACTTTTCTTGCACATTATGGCTCCAATTTCACATATACTTGTACTAACATGGTACCAATACTAAAATACATTAACATGGAGCTCAATTTCATGAATCAAACACATGCATGGCTCATTTTCCACCAAACTCATTATCAATATAACAATTTCATGCATTCAAAGCTTCTACTCCCATGGATTGTACATGCATGTGACACATAACCTTCATTCTCATCCCATATGATGGAAAGGTGGACAAATACATGGATTTCAACCAAATTGCAACATGAGTCATGTAGTTCAAGCTCAAATATGCAAATTCCAAACAATTACATACATGCATGCATATATAGTCTTCCAATTCAACAAAACCAACTCAAAACATGCTCTTGACCATTAATTAACTTTGAACACACAAGATTACACATTAAACTCATAAATTCAAGAATTAATGCTTACCTAGAGGTTCAATTCCTCCTATCTATGGTCAATTCTGGAGTTAGCCTCCAAAATCAAGCTTCAATGATCAAACTCTCAATTTCTTTCACTCTCTCTCTCTCTCTCTCTCTTAGCTGACCCTCTCTCATTCTTTGAGTCCCAAAAATCAGCCAAAATGCACTAAAGGAAGGAATTTGAGGGTGTAATGCCCTTACAACATAACCCACTAATGCTAATATAATAATAATAAAGTAATTGGGCACTAATTCATCAATTTAATCGATTTAATCTGGGTCGGATCAATTTTTTAATTAAACTTCACCATAGGCTCTAAAAATTATGCCAATCACAATGGCGTAATCAATTCCGGGTTCTGTGGCCGATAAGACCTTCAATTTAATTTCCAAAGCAGATAGTCAAACAGATATTCCTACGGTGAATAGATAGAAATTCAAAACCACATATTTTCACATAATAACACACAAAATCGTACTAAACACATAATCATACTCATATTAAGGACCAATTAACATACTACAGAACAGGGGTATCACATTATCTCTGATGGAAGCAGTAAAAGAGGAGTTGATGGTAGAATAAGGTTTATGCTGCATGTTCTGCATGACTCCTTGTAGCTGAAGCTTCATGGTCCGTAATTCTTCGTCCCAAACGCGGGTATTACCCCCACAAGCATGAACTGGAGGTTGAACACTGCTAGCCTCACCTTCATGGATGGTAGCGTGGTGCAATGGAGGGTGGTTATGGAAAAATGGTAGTCCCTCCTGACGAGGCTACGAGCCTAGAAGAGGGGCGTGCAAATCGTCAAGGTTTGACGGTTGAGGGTTTGGAACAAAGGGCGAAAATATTCCTTGGGATACATGTGGTAAGAATTGGTGATGATTGTGGGTTTGTTCCGGGTTAGAAGGGACTATTTGCAGTGGTGGAGAAAGGATAGGTAAGTAGCACTGGAGTAAAGCGTTGATCAAGGCTTGGTTTTGTTCGGTCAGCCGGTTGATGCTATTGGTGCGTTCTGCAAAATATGGAGATGGGTTATTTGGGTTGGCAGACTCGGCTTCAGGGTTACCAGTATTATGTTGTGAAGCCATGGACCTGGTTGTGACCATCCACCCTAACGTAGGAGATGGGTGATAGCGGAGTTCCCTCCGGTGACAATGAACACAACTGTCAACCATAGATGAGTTCCTACAAACAGAGCCAACTGATGATGCTGTGATATCGATGGTGGATGGATCGGACCAACCCGCGTCTTCTGAGTTTGCTAGTTATTGAATCCTCGATATGTGCCTACAAGAAGGTCCAAAAGGAGAAGTAGTCCCCTAACGGACACTCCGGCAATCAAGTTAGACCAAGGCAAGTAGTAATTGGTTTGAGAGAGAGAGAGAATAAGAAAATGAAAAACTTAACTTCTAACGTATCTCGAAGGCTTCCTTATATTCTTTTCTCATCATTTCCTTGTTCATTCCAAGTTGTCTTGTTGGCCGAAAGTCTATGGCCTAGTTAATATCGTTCATGGTGATTCTACATACTCCAACGTAAGGGGTCTTACTGCATTTAATGCTATAATGGCCCCATTATATGGCTGATGTGTGGGTGCAATAACTTTGCAAGATCTTTGTTTGCTCACGCGACTAATTTTTTGCCCAACAAGTGTTTGAATGCTATTGGTCCTAAGCTAGCATTGGCTTTTCAAAGTTATTGGGCTTTAACACCTGAGCCGTGAACTAGGCCTCCTTGTGTGCCCATCAGTATCAAAATCCATTTTTTTGGACCAATCACAATTTGTATAAGAGTGTGTGAACAAATTTATTTTCATGGTGAGACACTAAGACTCTTCATATCATATGTATATATATATATATAGTGTTTTTTCCTTTGTTATGTGGTACATTTTAAAGGTTTATTTTTTTCTAAAAAAATCACACAAGTATGTCTTTTTCATTTATATATAAAGTTTTACACAAATTCAATTTCAATTATAATAACCAATTTCATACAGACTCTATTTGAGAAATACTTATTTTTCATATATATAGTTGATATTTTAATTTAATTATTATGATGTTTCAAAAAAAATTATCTCTATATATAAATAAATATTAAAACAGAATATGCTTAATTATGTGTATCGCATGGATCAAATTAATTTTATTTTATATTTTATATTTTATATTTTTTATCTATCTTATTGAGGTCTTAATATTAATTTATATTTAATTTTTCATTTAACATGAAATTATTTATTACAAAACATTTATATTTAATTTAAATTTTATATTGAGAAGTAAAGTTAAAAGTTAGTTTTTTACTTTTTTTGGTTTTTCTAAAAAAAATGTATAAAAAAAAATAGAGAGGTGATGTGACCCAAAAAATGTTAAAAGCCAAAAAATTGATATTAACGTCTTTGCCAAAAGAGGCAATATGTATGAATAATTAAAAAAGAATATTAAATAAAAAAATTAATACTCTACCTAATTAATTTGTTTAATTTCTTCTTAATCCAATCACAATATATTTATATTTAATCTTTTAAATAAATTTTCTATAGTTCTATTTTTACATATTTTTATTTTCTAAATAAATATAAAAATAAATAATTAGAATCACTTAGTTTTATATTACTAATTCTTTTTCTAATTTAACTATTATTTTTAATATCAAAATGAATGTTTATTTTGTTATCTTATAATTTTATATATATATCATATATAATCATTAAATGATAATTACACTTTTATAGCACAATAGAATTAAAATTATCAAAATAAACAAATAATTTAACTAAATTTATTATATATAAATATTCAACTAATACTTTTATAGACCGATAAGATTAAGATTATTAAAATACATAATTTAAATTAAAATTTTATTTTAAATTAAAATTAATATTACTCTTCTGTAGCACAAATCATAATATAAAATATCATTAAATTAATTAAAGTTAACTTTATTGTGATTTTATGTTAGACATTATATTTTTAGAAGTGATTTACATACATGTATATCGTCTAATTTGATATCGATTGATTGAAATAATGGAACTCAATATTTTTTTTTATTAAATTTTTAAAAGATAAATTGACAAATGTTAAATAATAAATAATGTGGAGAATTATTTTAAAGAATGGTGAAGTATCAAAAAATCCCATAATGTGATCTTGTGAACGATTTAGTCCTCCATTTTTTCTTATAAACTCAAACGTCCCATTAAAGTGGAAATTACATAAAATGGTAGTCACTTACATGTTTAGGTTTAATTTTTTAGGGATAAAAATGATTTTCGCAAAATGTAAAATTACACATTTGGGCAATTTGAACTATAGAAGGTTGGATTTTCCCTCATCCTAGAACAAATCCCACATTACGAACAAAAACCTAACACTTCAATGTAACACACTAAAAAATCCATTGTTGTACTTTTCTCAAATATAACAACGTAACACTCAAAAAAAATTCTTTGGTATAACGTAACGCTCTAATGTAAAAAAGTAAATATATAAAAAAAAATCATTAATGTACTTTTTTCAAACATAACACTTCAATCAATGTAATCTCATACGTAAAACTCTAATGTAACATACAAAACACTAAAAAAAACTCCTAGTATACTCTTTTTTTTTATTCAAACGTAACACTCATAGTTTGAAATTATATATTTGTTCAAAACTTACTAAGGAATATTTATACTCCTTTTGGAATGATTTGAAAAATCTCACATTCTTTTTTTTTTTAGTGTTACATTGGAGTGTTATGTTTATGAAAAGTATATTAAGATTTTTTTTTTTTTTTTTTTGGGTTACATTGGAGCGCTACAATCGGGAAAAATATGTCAAAGAATTTTTTTGTATGTTACATTAAAGTGTTACACTAAGAAATTTTTTGGGTAAATTACATTGACACCCCCTGAGGTTTATATTTATTACAGTTTTTCCCCTCACCTTTGGGAAATTACATCTCCCTCCCTGAGGTTTAAAGTTTCATTACAGATTGCTCCCGAAGGTTTAAAGTTTCATAACAGTTCCCCTTTCACCATAATGATCATCATACATAAAATTAAATTAATAAGGGGAGTCAGTGTAATTTTTCAAATGTGAGAGGGAGAACTGTAATAAACATAAACCTCAGGGGGTGTCAGTGTAATTTACCCTATTTTTTTGAAGTGATATATTAATGTGTTACGTTTAGAAAAAGAACAGTAAGAAGTT
The DNA here is from genome assembly GCF_055761805.1 of Camellia sinensis. Taxonomy (NCBI): domain Eukaryota; kingdom Viridiplantae; phylum Streptophyta; class Magnoliopsida; order Ericales; family Theaceae; genus Camellia; species Camellia sinensis. Next base: position 211,598,533 of record NC_138963.1, on the reverse strand, counting down.
TTTTTGTGTATTACATTAGAATGTTACATTAAGAATTTTTTCCAAATGTGAGAGGGAGAACTGTAATAAACATAAACCTCAGGGGGTGTCAGTGTAATTTACCCTATTTTTTTGAAGTGATATATTAAAGTGTTACGTTTAGAAAAAGAACAGTAAGAAGTTTTTTTGTGTATTACATTAGAATGTTACATTAAGAAGTTTTAAGGGTGAAGCACCAATAAATCTCAAAATGTGATCTTACAAATGATTTAGGCCTCGTTTGGGAACAGGCTAATTTAGTAACTTTTTGGCTATTTGGCTAAAAAAGTAAATAAAAAAAACTTATATATTTGGGATGACTTTTTTGCTAATTACGAAAAGATGTGCAAAAAGTAGAGAGAAAAGAGAATCTTTGATTTTTTGGTATGAGTTGTTGGCTTTTTAGCTAAAAAGGTAACTTTTTGACTTTTTGGCTGAAAAGATAAGTCCCCAAATGGGGCCTTAGCCCTACCTTTTTTCTTATAAACCCAAAGGTTCCATTAAAGTGGAAATTACATAAAAGAGTAGTCGCTTACATGTTTAGGTTTAATTTTTTAGGGATAAAAGTGATTTCTCAAAATGTATTTGGGCAATTTGAACTATAGAAGCTTTGGATTTTCCCTCATTCTAGAACAAATCCTACATTATGAACAAAAACTTAACACTCTAATGTAATACTCCAACAACGTAACACTTCAATGTAACACACTAAAAAATTCATTGGTGTATTTTTCTCAAACATAACAACGTAACACTTAAAAAAATTCTTTGGTGTGTTTTTCCCAAACATAATGCTCCAATATAAATATATATATATATATATATATATAATCCTTAGTGTACTTTTTTCAAGCATAACACTTCAATCAATGTAATCCTAAACGTAACACTCCAATGTAACATATTCCAATATAACATACAAAACACTAAAAAAACTCCTAGTGTACTTTTTTTTAAAAAACATAACACTCACAGTTTGAAATTATATATTTGTTTAAAACTTACTAAGGAATATTTGTACTCCTTTTGGAATAGTTTGAAGAATTTTACATTTTTTTTTTTTTTTAGTGTTACATTGGAGTGTTATGTTTAGGAAAAGTATATTAAGAATTTTTTTAATTTTTTGTTACATTGAAGCATTACATTTGGGAAAAGTATGTTAAAGAATTTTTGTGTGTGTTACATTAAAGTGTTACACTAAGAATTTTTTTTAAAGTGTTATATTAAAGTGTTACGTTTAGAAAAAGAACAGTAAGGATTTTTTTTGTGTGTTACATTAGAGTGTTATACTAAGAATTTTTTTAAAGTATTATATTAGAGTGTTACATTTGGAAAAAGAATACAGGCCAAAATTTTTTTATAAGTTACATTAGACTGTTACACTAAGGAGTTTTTGTATGTGTTACATTAGCTTGTTACATTAAGGAGTTTTGTTGTGTGTTATATTAGAGGGTTACGTTTGAAAAAAATATACTAAGGAGTTTTTTTGTGTGTTACATTAAAGTGTTACAATAAGAAATTTTTTGTGTTACTTTACAGTATTAAACTAAGGATTTTTTTGGAGTGTTATATTGGAGTGTTACGTTTAAGAAAATTATAGTAAGGAGTTTTTTTATGTGTTACATTAATGTTACGTTTGAATGTTAATGTCAATGTTATAATATTAATGTTACACTAGGGACGAACACCACAAAAGGAACGAACACCACACCAATAACACTACAAACGGGGTTACATCATCCATCTACAAATCACTCCACTAAATCCCCACAAAAAAATAGAAACGTAAAACCTACCTTACCTACACACAAACAAAATTACACATAAGGGCAAACAAGTAAACTTTCAAACTCCAAATCAAGAAAATACAATATACCCAAAATAAAAAAGGACTGATTGGTTTGAAAGAAAACTTCTAGAACTAAATGGAATAACTTCTCTCCAAATGGGATTTATGAGTAATTTTTCCTTTAAAGAATCATGATTCATCGAAAATAACTGTGTATATTTAAGGCACCTATTGATGTTTGTTGAATAATTTTTAAATAAACATTTTGAATTTATAGTACTACTGATAATGCACATTCACGTGCTCAACTAGAAAACAAATGCAAAAATGGTTGAAATAAAAAAATTATGATTATTATTATTTGTTACGTAATTAATCAAAACTCTTTTGAGAATTGAAATTGTGATTTGAATTTGTAATTTTTTATGTATCAATGTGAATAACTCTTACAATCTTACCAATACAAGTATAAATGTTACTTTTGAGTCAATCCATTTTAAGCACTTTTTTGTGTAATAAAATACTTAAATATTTTTGTAACACCCCAAAATATTTAATTAGCACCGCATAAAACAAAATGAGAAAAAAATATTAATTTATAATTATGTGTGCTAAAATGTAATTTAATTTAAATTAAAAATCATTGTACTTTAAAAATGATGATAATATAATGTTATTTTGGCCAAAATGTATTGGGTTTCATAATTTAATACCACTTGAAGTATAATTAAAGATTCAATACACCACTTTACACAAAACCAAAAACATGAGATATTAGTAAATACCTTTTCGATTAAAAACTAAAATAATACACCATGAGTTGTAATCAAGTCATAATTTGTATATTATAAAATTTTCCGTCATTTTTATTTTTATTTTTGAAGAAAAATTTTTTTAATTAATACAAGTGAAATTTATGATTTTTGATAAATTTGATTAACACAAATGATTATGTGATTTCAAATCGAAAATACACCTTTTTGAAAGAAAATTTTTTTTGAAAGAAATTGTTTTTTTGAGCTTTTTACGTAGGATCACACACATTAACAAAAATTTTCATCAATTATTAGTAAATATGTTTGTTTTTTATTTTCAATTGTTAAAATTTTATACACATAAAATATTAAAACTCAAAATTAATTTTTTATTTTAAAAATTAATTCCCGACAGCACGGGTCGCCTACTTAGATAAATCAATAAAACGATACATGAGATGACAGACACTATATGATATATCAATTTAGTTATTTTCCAATATACTTTTATTTTATGTAATGCTATATGAACATTATTTACGTACAAAAAAAAATCATACATAATGATATGATTTATTTATACCCATTGAAAAAAAAATCGTTACTATGAGTGATAATTGCAAAAAATCTATTGTTACCCCACTTTGTATGACTTTTTTTATAATAAAATTACTAGTGGTAATCCGTACCAGTATATAAAAAAAGTAACAGTAATAATTCAGACTCTCACAAAATATCACCCCCACAACCCCCACTCATTTGTGATTGGTCCAAGTAGGGGTGCAATTTTGGCCGGGCCGATGTCGGCCCTTGCGGGCTCCCGCCAAAAAATCGGGGCGAGCCGGGTCACGGGCCAGAAAACTAGGCCCAAGCCCAAACCCAAACCCAGGGATATTCAGGCTTTGGGCGAGCCAATGGGGTGGGCCCCTGGACTTGGGCTTTGGGCGGGCCTAAACAATTTTTAAATTTTTTTTATATATTTTTTCTACCAAAAGTTTATTATTTTCCATTAAAAATAACACTGGGCATCAAGTGGGCCGGGTGGGCTGGGCCCATGGATCAGGGCGGGCTTCAAAACGATGGCCTAGGCCCTAGCCTAAGGCCTCGGGCTGGGCTTGGGCTCGGGCCTTAACGGGTCGGGCCCACCTCGAGCCGAGGGTGGGCTTCGGGCTGCCCATAAGCCACGGGCCAAAATTACACCCCTAGGTCCAAGTAAGAAAGAGAAAAAAAAAAAAATACAAACACATCATTGGTCCACGTTATTGTGGGAGTGGTGGGTGTCTCCCCAAAAGGGGGTCCCAAACATTTTTCAAAAATTAATAATATATTTTTATACAAAATAATATAAATAGTTAAATTTTTTTATACAAATTATGAAACAAAGAAAATTGAAATTTACAATTTAAGTCTCACAATTTTATCACAATTTATTTATTAATTTTTAATTTGTCACAAATTTAATCATGTAACTTTCAACCTTCCTTACTAGAATTGCAAATTTAGGTGTGTTCAACTCAAACAACTTGAGCCGAACTTAAAATTTTTTAAAGATTGAACAATATAGTTTTTAATTAAGCCCTGGTTTGGCATTCGTATTGGTGCTAAATAAGTACAAAAAGACAAAATTGACTATAAAAGTCAATAAGACAAAATACTACTTTTTATCTATAATCATTGGGTGCCTCTATTTACATACCACCTTTTATCGCAAGACACACCATTTTCTAAAAAAAATATAATTACAATTATATCCCTTAATCAAATATCCAAATTACCCTTATCTTCTATCCTAAAACCCTAACAGCCACCACTTACCTCACTGGAAATGTGTCGTTGCCGCCATCACTCCCACATTGCCAGCCATCTCTCTCTCTCTCTCTCACATTCGAGTGCTTTTAGCCCCAATATCACCCAAAAATTGAACCAAATCTCCTCTCACCGCCACAATTTTCTTCTTTTTCTTTCTTTTCTGCATTGGAAAACCAGACCTCGCCACCATTAGAGCAGTGCATGTTGGCCGCCACTGTGCCGTGGGCGACTGATCATTTCTTTAGAACCTCTCCGAGCCCAGGAAGATCTGTTCCAGATTTTTCATGATCCATGGATGAAACACCATGATTGAGCTTCAGATCTCCATGATCCAAATCTCTGAGAAGCCGATGGAGGAGCGGTTGAACAGAGGCATAGATGGCATCGATGGAGTGGAGGCAGATCATCGCACTCTAAGAAGTCGATGAAGCTCCAGATCGCCACCGTCATCGCTACCTCCCGTTGTCATTGCTACATCTCACTCAACTTTTCACGCCTATAGGGAACCACCAACAATGAACCACACCGGCGCCGGCAACGGTTTTGGGTTACAAGTGGTGGTCGTGGTCGTGGTCGTGGTGGTGGGATATGTGACTAAGGGTAAAAATGGAATATTGTGGTGTGTATTGAGCAAATTTATTATTTATTAAATTAGTAAAAGTGTGCCTTAAGTAGTGGTATGCCTTGAGATGAAAAGTGGTGTGTAAATTAAGGCACCCATAATCATTACACTTTTTCTCTCACAAAAGTAAAAAAATCTCCAAAATAAAAACTAAACGAGGCTAAAAAAGTCCCAACACAAAAAAAAAAATTGACTAAAAAAGCCAATGCCAAACGAAACCTAAGTGAGGACCTACGCAGAAATTCAAAATTTCAAATTAAATTTTAGTGGATATGGGCAAAAACATAAAATAACCTAAGTAACCAAAACAAAATTATATATATAAATATATAAATTATTTGCTAATTTATTTTTTAAAATAATAAATAAAATTAATTAAAAATTTAATATTAATGAATAAAAGAAAAATCAATATACTTAAGATTTTCAATAGAATTTATCTCGAAAATATTTTAAAAATACACATTTTAGAAAGGGATCATCGAATAAAGGATTGTTTGGAAGTGCCATATTAGCTCACTTTTTTATTATTTTATATTTTTTAGGTTACATCACATCTCTACTTTTCTATATATCTTTTCGTAAAAAGTAAAAAAATTATACTTAATTATCTTTTTTGGGTCACATCACATATCTATTTTTTGTACATATTTTCGTAAAAAGTGAAAAAGGATACTTATTTAGCACTTTCCAAACTACCACTAAGTTGATATTAAAAAAATTTACTTTTTATAATGGCATAAATAATTTAAATATGATTTTTTAGAAAAAATTTTTAATTTAAAAATTACAATAAAATATTACATAGAATAAAAAAATGTCTTACAAAAAAAAAGTATTTGAATAAAAAAAGGTAAGAAGAAAATTTAATATGGTATTGTTATTTAATCTAAAAATAATCCTGGATGAACAATATATTATCACCTGTAATCTTTTTTTTTTTTTTTTGAAATAAAAAAAGTTTAACGAACTACCATTTTTAATAAAAAAAATTAACGTTTCTTTCTAATTTATTTTAACAAAAGTAACTTTTCAACAATTTGAGCCAAAGTTATCTTTATTCATTATTTTATTTTTTTCATTGAAAATTGAGATAAATAAAAAAAAAATCTAACAAAATCCACCATGTTTGGTAAGTACTAAAAAAGTTATAATTAATTCTTTTGTTAAAAAAAAATCATATTAAAGAATAATCAGTGTGTTTTCTTTTAATTTTTTGAATTCAGTTTTTTGTTTTTAGTGAATATTTTTAAAATTTTAAACAATTTTTTTAAAACTTTTTTAAATGCACCTTAATTAAATGTATCTAAATAGTAAAATATTTGTGAATTTTATTTTAAAAAATTAATAAATAAACAAAATACGAAAAATATACTGAGTTTTCTTTTCTTTCTTTTTTTAGTATTTTTTATATTTAGTGATTTTTTTAAAGATTTTTTTTCACAAATATTATACTTTTTAAGTGAATTTATGTTAGGTGTGTCTGAATATTAAAACAAATTGCTTAAAATATTTTTAAAAATTCATTGAAAACAAAAAAATACGGAAAATAAAAAGTAAGATTTTTCTGAAAAGTGTTTTCTAAAAACCAAAACCAAACAAACTGATTATTGTTCAAGTCCTTGTAGTTTAGAAGGATATAATTTTTTTTATAAAATTTAAAACAAAAAGAAAAAAAAATTAATAGCGATTAATAATTTGAACATATGTATTTAAAACAAATTATATTTAGACCAATAATATTATTAGACATCATTATAACACATGTGAATATTGATCTCATTCTAATTGTAGTAATATAATTTGAAGAAGAATTTAAATTTGAAATTTTATTTTATAATTTAATAAAGGATACAAAATTTAAGAAATGAATATTGATCTCATTCCAATTATAGTAACATAATTTAAGTAAGAATCCAAATTTGAAATTTTATTTTAAGAATATAAAATTAATTCACAGACCAATCATATTGTAACACGTATTAACGAAAAATTAAACAAAATAAAAAAATGAGAAAAAAGAATTACAACTTTCAACCTTAATGAAATGACAATATTTTGCAATTATAATAGTATATAGATATATAGATAAACCATGGAATATATCATTATTTAAAACTTATATATTATGGGATAAATTATTATAATTATAAATTTAAATTAATGGAATGCTTTCAATGGCTCTCAAATTTGAATTTTAAAATAGATTAGTATACTTTCTATTTTTTGTTTTGTATATTTGATATACTTTCTGTTTGAAAGTCATAAATCAAGAGATTTTTTTTTTTTAATTAGAGCCATAGAGGATTTTTTTAATTATTTAAAATCAAAAAATTAGAAATTTTAATTTGACATATTGGAAGTTCTACAAAAACTTGTGGTTAGAAAGCTCCTTTTACTTATATAATATATAAATAAATAGATAGATTTAATAAGAATTTTTATTTATTTTAGATATTTTTTTAATATACAAATTATTTTTTTTAGATTTTTTATAAAAATAATTTAATAATTTCATCACCAACCAAGGTGTGTGGGAGAAATAAAAAATGATGTAGCAGTAGGTATGAGAGAAGACAAAAAGATTTGTGGGTTTAGGAGAAGTCAATAAATGGTAAGGTTTATTTTTTTAAATTAAAAAATTAAGATTGAGATATTGAAACTCCCACAAGGCCCATTTTCCTTATATAATATATTGATGTATTGTGTGAGATGTTTGGTTAAAATCTATTTTAAAAAATAAAAATAAAACCAGTTAGATGAAAAAGAAGAAAAAAAACACTCATTTCGTATGGTTTTCTCTTTCTGGGGGAATAAATAATTTTCGAAAAAAAAGGCAAATCACATGTAATTGACCTGCCTCCCAAGTTATACACATGTATTTTTCGTCAGTCTTGATGCTCAAACAAAGAGTTTCTTGGTTTTTTGGCCTCACAAAGACTCTATGGAAAGTAGTTTGGTTGGTCAAGTATAATTTTCCACGAGTTTGATATATTTCTACACTGAGAGCGAGATTTCCGATTTTGACACCGAACCATTAACAACCTTACATTTGTGTAAATTTCACCTTCATGTCCCATGGGCCAACAGTTTAATGTCCCCTTTAATCTCTCTTCAACCAAAACATTAATGCCAAAATAATAATAAAAATAGATGAATTATAAAATGTTATACAATTTTATATAAAAATTTATACATAAAATTTATTTGTACGTCGCTATTCAAAAAAATAAGTTTTATACTTTTATTGTGAAACAAGTGTGGCAAGTTTTATGAATTTGTGGCGCATTTGCATTTGAAAGAAATTTAAAAAGGTTACCCAATGATTACCAAGACCAAGGACATTAGGCTTCAACATTTGTTGTTAGGTTGTTTCTCACTTCTCAACTCAGTTAACAAAATGGTCAAACCTCAATTCTCCTATTTAAAATCCTTGTGCTTCATAGCCTTCAATCCTCCTATAAAATTCTAACATTTCAAAAAGTTTCCACTATTAGTAGAACTTTTTACATTAAGTGTCAAATTAACAGAATAAGTAAAGAATTTTTTTTAAGTGCATAAAATTCAATTATAAAACTAAATATAATTATTAATTCTCCCAAATCAATTATTGAATGCACATGGAAAAACTAGCAATAAATTTTATAAACTTAGCTAAATTAAGCTCAAGTTTGACATATTACAAAAAAGTTAAAAAGTCAAAAAGTTACTCAAAAAGTTAAAAAATTAACACTATTCACCAAAAGTCAACAATTATGGCTGCATAATTTCCAATCCTAATTTTTCCCTACAAATCAATTTTTACAATTTTTTATTACACATTTTTCCATAAAAAGTTAAAAAATTAACTCAAACATCCATATCTTCTTCTTCAATTTTTTAGTCTAAAGACAAAAAAATACACTTATTTAGGACATCCCAAACAACTCCAAGTGAGTCATCATAGTCCCTTTCATATTCCCCCCCTCCATTAACAGGCACAGTGCGTTTGGATGAAAATGTTTTGAAATCAAGAGACTGTTTTTGTCTTCTTTTATTCTAGGATGCTTCAACTCCTTCCACTTTTTTTATTTTTTGAATTTCAAATTCACTCTCAAATTCACCCAAGCTTGTCATTAAAATTTAAAAGTACCTAAAATGCAAAACTATTCATTCTAAATCTACTCATTTCAAATTCACAATTTCAAATTCAACCTTAAAGCATTTACACTAGAATGAATTTTACTCAAAAGCTTGGTCGCCAACCACCTCAAAAGCCAAAGTTTAATATCACACTCCTTTCTTTAATCAATCCATGCACTTTAGTTTCTTTTCCTAATTCTACATAAATACACAAAATTTAATATATGAGTAAGATTCATTGAATACGATTCATACCATATAAAATTTAAGGGTTGATTTGGGATATTCTAAAAAAATATATTTTTTGACTTATTGACTTATATGGGTTGGGTTTGATGTGATGTGTTAGAGAGGTGATGTAATTTAAATAAGATGATGTGACTTAAATAAGATAGTGACTTTTTGACTTTTTGTATTATTTAAATTATGCCAAACTTGACCTAAATATACTTTTTACATATTCAAATTCTAAATGATTTTCTCATCATTTTTTTTCTAAAAACATATTATTTCTATTCTAACTTATCAAATCTCAATTATTCTATTTCTATAAAAATTAATTACAGGATCAGACAAAATATTCTTATATGTGAGAATTACGAACGATGCCATAACTTTTTACTTCTTATCAAATCTATGCATGAGAGAGAGAGAGAAAAAAGTATATGGTCCGGATACAAAAAATGGCGAAGTAGAACCATAGAGAGTCTAGAACCAGATCCAAACCACAAAGTATGAAACCAACAAACTTATCTATGAAATTTTTTGACTTAGCCCCCTCTTTGGTGATGTGCAGCCCGGCCAACTATCCCCATCCGGCTATGCTCACCCTTTTTTTATTACCAAACCGTGTCTTTGTAAACGATACTTCATTTCATACTTCAAACTCAATCAAACCTCTCTCTCTCTCTCTCTCTCTCTCATAAAAGCCCAACACACCCCATTCTCCCATTTCCAAATCTCACACATGATAATGCCTAAACAAGGGCTCCAAGCCCTCCTCCTCCTCTCTCTGTCCATTTTCCTCTTCACCTCCTCCTCCGCCGCCATCAGAATCCCCACCACTACAACTGCCGCCAATGCCGCCACCAAACTCTCTCATCAACAGTTTAGAGAGGCCCCGAAATTCTACAACTCTCCAGAATGTCCATCCATCGTTGACAATGACAATGACGTCGAGGTTGAAGCAGACAATAATAAAATAGCCGTATGTTCGGAGAGCGCCGTCCACGTGGCGATGACCCTCGACACCGCCTACATCCGGGGATCCATGGCGGCAATCCTCTCTGTCCTCCAACACTCCTCATGTCCCCAAAACATATTCTTCCACTTCGTCGCCTCCGCCTCCGCCGACGCGTCCCTACTACGCGCCACCATCTCCACCTCCTTCCCTTACCTAAAATTCCAAATATACCCTTTCGACGACTCCGCCGTCGCCCGCCTCATCTCCACCTCCATTCGCTCCGCCCTCGACTGCCCACTCAACTACGCTAGGAGCTACTTAGCCAATCTCCTCCCACTCTGCGTCCGCAAAGTCGTCTACCTCGACTCCGACCTCGTCCTCGTCGACGACATCGACAACCTCGCTGCCACCCCTCTCGGCCCCGCCGCCGTCCTCGCCGCGCCGGAATACTGCAACGCCAATTTCACGTCCTATTTCACTCCTACATTCTGGTCAAACCCATCTCTCTCTCTAACATTCGCGAATCGCAAGGCTTGTTATTTCAATACCGGAGTCATGGTGATCGATCTAGATCGGTGGAGAAACGGACACTACACGACTAAGATTGAGGAATGGATGGAGCTTCAGAAGAGAATGAGAATTTATGAATTGGGTTCTTTGCCACCGTTTTTGCTTGTTTTTGCCGGAAATATAGCTCCGGTGGATCACAGATGGAACCAGCACGGTCTCGGCGGCGATAATTTCCGGGGACTTTGCAGGGATTTGCATTCGGGTCCGGTGAGTCTGTTGCATTGGAGTGGGAAAGGGAAGCCGTGGGCTCGACTCGATGCTAATCGGCCGTGCCCTTTGGATGCTCTCTGGGCTCCATATGATCTCTTGAAACCTCCATTTTCGTTAGATTCTTGAAGAACAAAAAAGATTGAAGTAAAGTCTTTTGGTTCAAGATTCGTCAAAGAAGGTGAGGACTAAAGATGAAATAAAGCGTATAGACATTGTGGATGATGATGATGAAGAAGCCATGGACGAGTTATCTGAAAATACAGGTGAATCATCGAGTCTGTGACTTATAAGTTGCACACTGTTGATATATAAGGAAGATGACAGGAGTAGAGATTTTTATTTTTATTTTTTTGTTAAATTTGTAAATTAAAATGGGTATCATCGAACCTGTCTATCAAAATCTTCAGTTTTCTTTTGATGATGGAGATGATTATAGGTATATTTTGTTTGTAATAATAAGGAATAAGGATATAAAATCCATAAGAACATGTATTCTTTTTTACTTCATGAATTCTCTACTCTCGTGTATGATCATCATCCTATTGCATAGCATCCTAAAAATAAAAATAAAAATAATGCAAAAAAACCAAATATGGTATTTTTGAAATTATGAATTAGATATTTTAATTAAAATAAATAGATAATCAAACGACTTATCATTCTATATAAAAAATTTGATTGCATAAAATTAATTATTTAGATTATGTGATTTGTGATTTTTTTCCTTACCGGTTTTCCTTGTCTTGCCATTTTGGGTAGTCTTAATCAACTCCCATTAAGTAGGAAGTTCTTATGATCACTTAAAGAATGTTAGGCCCTTGTCGCCTTATTTTTATTTTTTATTTTTACAGATTATTTACTATAAAAACAAGATATGCTGTAATATGGTTTTACTTCGTAACTAATTTGATCACTTAAATTTAACTCGGTACCATTTTTAATGTTTATTTTCTTTTTGAATTACTCTTTTTGGTAATGGCATCCAAATCCAAGAAAAGTAAGGGGAAAATGAAGATGAAGAGAGGAGGGAATTTGCTTTCGAATACGATTGATATATTTTATTTTAGGAGTGTTTGGCATGAAGAGTAGTGGCTGGAAAGGCACTACTTTGCCAGCTGATTTAGCCTCTTTCTGTATAATGAACAATTATTAAAGACAGAATTAACAGCTAAAATTAGGTTGTCAACTTTCAACAATATAAAATGAAATGAATTGATTGGTTTTGCTTTGGAAAAAAAAAAAGAAAAAAGATTAACGCAAGATAATGAGAATTAATAGATTAATCTACTAATCAGGTAGCAAATAAACATGTCGGTGGACTATTTTTGACTTGAAAGGTAAGAGGAATGCATGAAATTATCAAATGAAAATTAATTTTCAACCTGATTTTTTTTTTTTATGAACGATATTCTGAATAAATTTTTAAATTAAACTATTCAAATCAATAAGATGCCACAATCATGTTAACAGAACCTTCCCAACCAAAATATTGAACTGGTGACAAGTTTGTTTCGCAGAAGTAAACTTGAATCATTAGAGTGAAAATCCCCATTCAAATACATTTGTAAATACATCATAAAAAAATAAAAATAAAAAACCATGAACCCTTTAAGTAAATAACAAGAAAAAAATTCCACAAAGGTACCATGATAGAATTTAATGGTCGAGGCTTAGATTATGGCCTCTTTTGGGGAGAGATTAAAAGTAATTTTTTTTTTTAATTTTTAACCTCTTTTAGATTATATCATTGCTTTATTTTTTTAAATGTTTTTCAAAAAAAAAAAAATTAAAAAAATTAATTTTTAACCTACCACAATAGAATTAAATGGTTAAGGCTTATTTATTGAAGTCAATGAGAAGATCTTTCAACAAAATCTTTGTTCTGTTTTTAGGAAGAATTATTTACAAAAAATAAAAATAAAAAATTATTATGAAAATAAACGAGAATGATAGAGAGGAGATGCTGTGGTGGTTGGTGTGGTGGCAATGAGAAGGCAGGAGGAAGGAAGGTGCTGAATTGTACATGAATTTATTGTACACTTCATACGTACCCTTGGTTTAGGAAGAGTTAATTTAGCTTTTTTTTTCTTATTAATTTAATTGGGCTAAATTACTTTTGTTTGGGAAGAATTTTTGGTTTTTTTTTTATGATACTTACGGGTGGATCCTAATAAGTAAATTTATTATCTAATAGGCCTTATGAAAAAAAAATTGTCATAAAAAAATATCACTAATTATAAATTTTAATGATAATTTATAAAAATCATGACAAAAAAGGTCACTAATTGTCAATTTTTAGCGACGCATGTAAAAAATTGTCACAAAAAAAATATTTTTAGCCACAATTTTACGAGGACTTATTTTTAATAGGACTTTATGGGAATTAAGTCTAACTATTGTGGCCTATTAATAGTTTACCCCTCTTTTTTTTGGATTTGAATGTGATAGTTGTGCGAGAAAAAATTAAATAATTATGATTTAAATATGACAATTTATCTTATTGGCTAAATTTTGTACTTGTTTACGGACATCCCCTACTTTATCACATCTTTTTATATTATTTGAATCGTATCACATTTATTTGGTCACATCAGCTCTCTACTACTTTATATATTTTTTTATAAAAATTAAAAAATATATTTATTTAAATCATTTCAAACGACTCATTAGTCACTTTAATTCTTGCCAAATCAGAACTTTTTTATGACAAATATTGAGGGCAAAATCAGTAGTACTATTTTAGCTAGTGATGTTAATAAAATTTTATAAACAAAATTGAGTAGGATTTTTTTTTTAATCTCAGTAATAATCATAAAAACCATATTTTAGCACTTGTGAAATTTTTTATTAGATGTTAATAATATCATAATAATTACATCATCTTATCATACTTTTTATACGATTGTGTCACTATAATATTCATAACAAAAATGAGTAACAAAAATGGTGAATTTCATTAATATTCAAACACATTGATATATAAAATGATAAATAAAATTTAATATAAAAATATAATAAATGTAACATTACTCTAAAATTAATGGAAGATAAGATAATATACAAATATGATACCATAATGTGATTAAAGGTTTGTTTTCTTTCAAGTTGTCATCTCAATTTAATAGAACGTTTCGAATCAATTTCAATGATATGACCCTTTTAATTTTTAAGACTCATTGAGTAGAATATTCATGTAAGAAATTAAAATGATTGGATATCAGTAACTATAATTCAAATTAATTTTATTTATATCAAGAAACTACAAAAATTAATATTATAAAAAATAGATAGTTATTATTAAAATTATATTTGTCATCTAATTTTTTTAAAACTATAATTCAAACTTATAGCCATCGATATCCAATTATCTTGACTTTGTGTATGACTATTATACTCAGGCATAGTTTGGGAAGTTGGTTTTGGTGGGTTAGGGGCTAAAATAGCCAGAAAAAACAAATAGGTTATTTTTAGCCATAAAAAACAAAACATCAAATCCAACCCATAATCATTACACTCCTCTATCACAAAAAAAAAATCAAAAAAGCCAAAAAGCCAAAAGCCCTTTCCAAACCAGGCTTTTTAGCCCTAGGCTAAAATAGCTAAAAAGTCAAAAAGCCAACCCACTTCCCAAACGGAGGCTCAACGAGTTCTAAAAATTAAAAAATTCAAATCACTGAAATCGATTAAAAAATTGGCTTACCAAGTCCAACCACTCTCTTAAATTGAGATGACAACTTGAGAGAAAATAAATCATTTTCTAAATTATTATGAATTTGATTATCACAAATGACATAACTCAATACTATAAAGGTCGTAACTAAAAAAAAAAATGAGTTATAATTCAACATCGCATTAGGTATAATTCAGGAATTTTTTATTCATAATTAAAATAATATCGTAAATTATATCATACACGTCAAAACTAAATAATACTCCCGCGGTCCTAAAATATTAATCTTTTATTCTATTTTTTTATTGTCTCAAAATATTAGTCTCTTTTCAAAAATTAAGAAATAAAATAATATAAATTTACTATTTTTCACTTCTTTTAAATTTATTAATAACACAAAAAGTACAATTATAATAATTAACATTTTTCTAAACAATGTACTATCAAAAGATAATTTAAGAAAATTAATATTTTTAAAATATAATAATTGTACTATTAAGGGTCGTTTAGCAATGACTTTTTTAGTTGGTTTTTTTATTTTTTTGACTTTTTTAGCCTGCAACTTTTTTGTTTGTTTGGTTTTCTTGTTTATTTTTTTAGCTTTTTGGCTTTAGAATGGCAAATTTTTTTTGTCATTTCGTGATTTTTGGCTTTTTATTTTTTTAACTTTCTTTTTGTCCTTTTGTGATTTTTTAGCTCAAGAGGAAAACCAAACTGGGGCTAAAGAAAGTTAGGTAGCGTTTGGTAGAGTTTTCTAAATATGATTGGAGAATATAATTGTATTTTGAGTTTATGAGTTTTGGAATTATAATTTGAGTGTGAAAATTTTGTTTGGTGAATGAGTTTTGAAAAAAGTTTTGAATGAGTGAAAAAATTTTGATGTGACATATGATATCTGATACAAAAATTTACAACTCCTAACTAAACACACAACTCAAAAATATATTAAAAGCTCATAAAAAATTTTAAAAATATTATTTTATTGAAAATATAAAATAAAATAAAATAAACAAGTGCCAATTCCCAAAAAAAAAAAAAATTGGCATGTTTTGATTGACCGGTTAAGCCGAATTTTAAAAAAAAATTCCTACCTAACATGAAATTTTTTGTAGAATTTTCTTTTTGCTGTGAAAATATAATTTGAAAGATGTATCTAAACATAGAGAGTTGATTGAGACCTCTCACTCCCTGCCCACCCCCATCACCCCAACACACACGTGAGGGTTGATGATTGGAAAAGAAAAAAATATATATATTATCTGGCCAATCAATACCCACCGGAGGTGCTAAGGGTCTCCCCAGTGGGGTCCCAAGCTTTTTTGCTAAACATAATATTAGGATGTGAAGGTAAAATTATAATTTAAAAATCTATCCAATTATAACCTTAAATTCTCTAAAAGAAATATCAGCAATGATTCAGACCACTAATTTTGGTGCTCTAATGGAGTACTAATGACATGGTAATGAACAAAAAAAATAAAATAAAAACAAATCAAGACCAAAACATCACATCACTGTGGATGAAACCCATTGCCAACTCATTAGAGCTACCTTTAGAACTAAGAAATTAGAGCTCCAAAGCATTTTTCAAAAAATATTATTCCAAGAGAGAAGGGGTAACAAAAATGATGCATATGAAACACTTTAAATTGAAAGAGTGATCTTAATGTAAGGGGAGATTTGTACGGAGTACGAAGTACGAAGTACGATCAATTGTATGGCTTTTAAGAGGACAGAGAGAGTCCTTTTTCGTAGTGACTGCCATCTCATTTTTCATTTAAATTATTGTTGTTATTACTTTTCGTATATCAAACCAAGCCTGTTGTCTCTCTCTGTCTCGCTCTCCCTCTCTGTCAACTCATCAACTAACTCGATTTTTGTTACTCACTGGATGCCACACCTACTTCTTCAACTCATAATCTCTCAAAAAATTATTGGTGCTACTGAAACAGCACGTATCCATATTTCTTACCGATTATAAAATATTATACCTTCTGTTATTTTTCAATTATTTAACAAAAAATTATGAATTTCACTTTTTTTATCAATCAAAATACACTTAAAACACCACGTTATGGCCCATCTCTCTGTATGACTTTTGGCACTTTGGCAGTACCAAGCTTCTACTTCCACACAATTGTGGATATATATACCGCTTTAGAAAAATAATCCCATTTTAATTTAGGTCTCATTTGTTAATAGATTAAAATAATTAAAAAATTACTACAAATTATCACATCATACTCTTTATTTTTTGCGTGCTTATAAAAAAATTAAAAAGTCAATGAAAATATTCAATTCTTAAATGAGCCCTATATTGTCAAATATAGTGATTGGTGAAGGAATTGACTGTAGTGTTTGAAAATGTGAATAGCTAGAAGTGATTGTCGGAGTTAGCGGTTGGAGGTCACGGAGTAACCAAAGGGCCACCAAAATCACATAACCAAACAAAATGTGGTTTTCAGGGCTTGTTTTGAAATTGATTATTTTAGTTAATTTTTTAAAAATATTTTAAGTAAAAAAATAATATAATAATTTGTAATAATTTTAAAAAAAATTCTGACTATATTAATCTCCCTCCAAGCAAGGCCTTTCAAAAAACAAAATAGAAAAGAGAGCGTGAAAATTTTATCAGAGGAAGCCATTCACTTGCACATCCTTTTCACGCGGTATACAAAAATGAAAAAAAAAAATAATAAAATAATACTTATCCTCTCACGCGGTCTGCAACTCCTGTTATCTAAAAAATTACTCATATATCCATGTGTATATATATATATATATATTAATGTGTGGCATGTGATATGTGTGTAATTTAAATGAGTGAGAATAAAAAATAATAATAGTAACATTATAATGGGGTCTTTTGGAAAATTGTCAAAAAAATCAATTTTTTTATCCAAAATAATCCAATTTTTTGTCAAAAAAAAATTATTAAAAAGCCAAAAAATCAAAAAGTTAATTTTTTCCCAATTTCTCAAAACACCACAATATGTACTTAGCTTACGTAATATGAGTCCTCCTACTGCAAATTAATGGTTATGGGTTCAAGCCTTACCCATCTCTTTGTGAAATTTTTTTTTTTAAAAAAAATAATAATATTGGAACGTGGCATGAGGAGGGTAAAAATTTCAGATCTTGATGCGTATGTAATTTAAATAAGTTATAATAAAAAATAATAATAATGAAATTAGAATTACAATATGTATGTAGCTTAAATAAATATAAACGGTTTATAAAATTATTTTTTTAAATGAAAAAGATAAATTTGGAATAACATATACTTATACAGAATTAAAAGAATTCATAATAAATTATAAAAAAAATATGACTTAATTATCCACGCTAAAATTTGATAGGATTAATTTTGAGAGGAAAGGATTCTTTTTCAATTTGTTTTCTTAGCAAATTCCAAATTTAAACAGAGCATAACGAGAGAGATTTTGACCTTTTTTTTGCTGGCATCAAGGAAAAGTTATATATGTTTGGCTTAATCTCTCTCTCTCTCTCTCTCTCTCTCTCTCTCTCTCTCTCTCTTATTTTTTCTTTTGTGATTAGAATTTTGTTCAAGTAATCTCTGAGAACTACAGTGCAAACACTGTTTTTTTTTTTTTTTTGTAACAAAAAAAATTAAAAATAATTTTACTTTTCTAAAAATAAAAAACAATTTACCAAACAAATTCTAGTTTCCAATTCCCCACATAAAAAATAATGACAATAAAAATAGGAAACATAAATGTTATAAAAAAAAGCTAAGTATTCAATTCAAACTTAAACAAATATATACAATATATTTTGTTCCATAAATTTATATGTACTACATAAAATAAAATAAAATTACTCGAGGTTAGCTCAATTAAAATTTAATCAAGATCATTTCTAAAGATAAATAAGTCAATTATGACACATTTCCAAACTCATTAAATTTTTAAATCAAATTTAAATTATCTACTGCGTAGTTCAACTCTCTGCTTTACAACCCCTCTTTTGTTTATTTATATTTGCTTCCATACATTTTTTTTTTAAATTTTAATCTTTTTATTTTGTTGGGTGGTGCAATGGCACATTGAAAGCTACACTACTCCTATATAGAACTTAGCATTAAGATACGTGGGAACCATAAGTTAACACTTTTTTCCAGTTACAGATAATATGAACCTTTCAGAAGTTAGTAGTGATTTGTTCACTCTAACCTCTCATACCGTGACACCCTTTCTTTTTAATGGTCCTTTATTCAAGCTTTTATGATAAAAATGGACCATTTTTTTTTTTTTTTTTTTTTTTTTTTTTTTTTTTTTTTTTTGTTGTTGTTGTTGTTGTTGTAGTTATAAAGTTTTTGAGACCCCACATTTAAAAGTTTGCTTCATTTGATGTGTGGTTGATCCATCTCCTTCGGGCCGGCTCTGAGATTTATGAGACTTTAGACGGAACTTTCAAAGTGGGCCTTTATATATATATATATATTATTTTTTTAAAAAAAATTACGGATAAAATAATAAGTTATCAATAATTATTTTATTATTTAGTAGCTATAAAAAGTTTCCTTACACATATAATCATTAAAATTTATTATCATACATAAAAATACGAAAAAATCATTACAAAGACTAAAAAAAGATAAAATGGGGTCTTGTTTTATAATTTAGCAATAATCAATACAAACAACATAATTCGCTGATATTTGATAACGAAATGATTATATTATTGTAATATGATATCTGATAGCACAATCATAATCCATATAAGTCACAATTCATTAATTATTTGATAACAAAACACAAATTATTGGGAGAAAATTAGGAGAAAAAACTAAGGCAAAATTATTCAATTAAATTATGATAAAGAGAGGGCAAAAACATTAGGGCAAACAAAATTAAGGAAAATAAATTAGGGTAAAATTATTCAATTAAAATAAGATAAAGAGAGGAGAAAAAAATTAAAATAAAGTTATTTACTCTATTAAAATCTTGACGTTAGACTCTATTTGGATTCATTATATCATAAATATTTGTTTGGACTAATTATATAAATTTTTAATTAGACCTAACAATGACGACATGTTTTTAAAAAATTTGGCCCAACAGATTTTTTTAGGAGGCTTTTAGAATGGTCCTCAAACAATAAATAAATAAAATAAAATTTTAAACTTTTAATATAATATAAAATTAATAAATTTTAAGCCTTATTTTAAGTCAAAATTTGGAACGCTAGGCAAACGTTTCAGTGATCTTAACCCAGAGCCGGTAGCGATCTCCTTTCATGAAAAATTCCTTTTTAACTTGTGTTTGGTCAACGAGAATCCTTCTTTTTCCTTATGGCGTCTAAACAAAAACAACCAAACACAGTAATAATAATTTTTAATTTGCTTTCTCTGTTTCTAAAATATAATATATTTGTTTAACCTCTAAATATATATTATAAGAGTGATATCAGAGATCCCATCGACCCGATTTGCTCAAATGATCCTCATGTCATGTGAGTGCTATTAAATAACTGTCGGTTTTAATTGCCGCTGTTAATTTAATTTAATTTAATTTGAAAAAAATTAAAAATAAATGAAAGATAATTGTCTTTGCTTAGTGCATACATAGGAAATGGTGTGTATTGTTGGCCCTGCTGCCCCATAGAATTCTTATTTTGACTATTTAAATTTTTTTCAGTAAGGCATTGTGTATATTATTTATAAAAATAATACATTAATTTTATATTTATAATCACATATATAATTTACTATATTATAATTTTGAAAAATAGAGTATTTGTTTTTATCATAAAGATAATAAAATTATATGAAAATAATTATTATATTAATTTTTTTGAATGAGCTACCAATATTTAAACAAAGTAAATTGTTTAAATCAACGTAATTAGACACGTAATAAGTATACCGATCCAAATAGCAACCCTTTGGTGCACAAGAGGAGAATCATTTTTTATAATTTAAAATAGATTTGATTTACGAGTGTTCTAAGAAAATATATACTCAACCCTTAATATTAAGAAAGTACACAATCTAGTACATAAACTTATAAACGGGTGGCCAAAACCATTTATAATTGGAGGTTGTTAAAGGTCAAATCATGTTTCCAATGTATGGTTGGATTTAAGAATGAGACTGAAATATAAAAAAGATACAATGTAAAATCATTGATTAGCATATGGACCAAACAGACAATCCACCCCTAAGTGTCATTTTGGGAAGACACCAAAAACGCCACGTTTTTGGCTTGGGAAGAAAAACGCCAGCAGTCGAAAATGTTGGGACTTGCATTTGGGAAGTGACAAAAAAGCTACGTTGTGAAATTATCTAAATACCCTCCATGTTAACAAATTACTTAAAATTCCAAAGTTTGGCAAGGGTATGTTGGTCATTTTATTTTGATTTGATGCCATAAATAAATATTAAACCAAAAATTAAAAAAGTCAGCTTTTTACTAACTTCCCAAATCACCTCTAAAAAAGCCAAAAAACTTGATAAAAAGCCCAAAATCAACTTTTTATCAACTTTTCAAAACAACCCCTAATATGTAAACGCATTTGTATTGGAACATGGTTTTGACATTGCAGGCTGTTATTATTTTTTTAATTGTCACGTTTACAGTGTTATTACCCTTTGATAATGATATGAAATCATAAACAACATCTGCTAGTAGGGATCGGTTAAGTGGATAAGGCTTTTGAATCTCTTGTTCAAGACTTGGATTCAAGTTTTCATAGTCTTTTAATGGGGTTAAACATACTTTTTACCGCCTGAAACACGCAGGGCTTAAGTTTCGGCCTCCACGTAGGGTGAATATGTTAGAGTAGTTTATTTACATATTCATTTTATGAATCAAAAAATAAAATAAAAATTAACATCTAAAAAAATATAAAAAATTATTCCCTAATAGATATGTTGGAGTAGTTTATCTGCATATCTATTTTATGAATAAAAAAATAAAAAATAAACAACATCTAAAAAAATAAAAATTTAATAAATAAAAAAATTGCTGGTGAATGACAGTGATTGAATGGCGTGACCCTTCAAAGCTGTCCTTTGATAGATGAAACACACCTTTCTTTGGCAAGTTGATTTCTTAAAGCAATATTCGAATATAGAATATATATACGTTTTGGCCAAAATTGATTCGCGATTAAGGGAATGAAATAAATTTTTTTTTTTTTTTTTTTAAATAAGAGTGTTATTGGCACTCCATTTTTTATTTAATTATTGCACTCTTAATTTTACCGTTTATTGTGCATTGCGAATGAAAAATGTTACATTTTTTTATAAAATACAACTTTTAAATTCATTTTTATTGATTTGAGAGAGGGTTGAATCTTAAATGATTATTTTTAAATCAATTTAATCAATTATCAGATAATACATTTTTTACAATTTCTTTAAGCTAATCTACCCGATCAATTATAAGTAAAAACTATATTAAACATTCTGACACAAATTTTTTTTTTAAAAAAAAAAAGAAGAACAAACTATAAGAAGGTCAATTAGCCCCAACAAATAGGCCTATATTTGGTTGCTTCCACAAAATTTTTATGCAACTTGTTGCTTAGACCTTTTCCTTCTGCCATGACGTTCTTGGCATATAAAAAGTCCAATCAATAAATAGAAGGGTTCAATGTTAATCAGATAATGGCTAGAGATCATATATGTATATCAATATTTGTATCTCATCTCAACCAATCTTCAGACGTCATGAATGTGTGAAATCTGATGAAAAAATATGTTTTTTTTTTTTTTTTTTTTGCGAATTAAAAAAGGTTTGTTGACTTTTTTTGGGGGGGGGTTGATCTCACTTTGGTTGGGTCAATGGAAGTTGGTGGGGTTTAAGGCAAAAATAATGTAGTGATTAGGTCTATCTGAGGCCTTTAACAAACCAAAAAAATATAAGGGGTTTTTGATAGAGAATGTTGTGAATTTGCCAAACATTAATGACATCAAAGGGTGATGATGCAAGTTGGAATGAAGCAAAAGGCCTAAATGATTCTCATCGAATGCCAACTATACAATATATATGCACCCTAGAGTTTTTAAGAAGAGTTTACTTTGGAGATGAACCTACAAAATATCAGACAAAATCCCACAAATAATATTTTATTAATCTTCCGTCAGTCCAGATTATATTTACTACAACCTACAAGGCATTATTAATAATAAGTAATTAGAAAAAAAAAAATTACTCTGATGCTTAAGTAATTATCGAAAATAAAAAAGCGCTATCTCTGCTGGTGATGTGAAATTGGCTTAATTAGTTTGTTAAACTTGATGGAAAATTGGATCGTTAATTGGTTGTTCGACCAATTATATTTTAGATAAATTGGATTGTTAATGGCTGTAATTGTTTTGATGGAGAGTATTTAATTGTCATAGGTTATTCGTGTTGAAACAATGTTCGTTACAAGTTATTAGCGGTGAAGTAATAGTTTATGTGCAATAAAGCAACCTCAAAAAAGATTTGTCACACCAAAATATTTTCTATTTTTTTTTTAAATATAATTTTAAAAAATATATTTTAGCAAAGTCACGTAATTGTGGAAAGTAAGCAATCCTGTGGCAGCTCTCTTGTTTCGTTGCCAAAAGTATTTTATGAAAAGAAAATATTTGTTTTAAAAAATACATTGGCGACCAACTTATATATTTGGTCGCCAAAGCTTTTAGTCATCAACATATTTCATCAACAAAAGCATATTTCTTAAATAATTTTTTTTAAAATAAAAATGTTTCTTGGAAGCAATAGGATCTGTTCATTCATATATCATTCAAAATAATAACTGTCTCAAACATCCAATTACAAAATTCATATACATATCAAAATAAGCATCTCCAATACCAAACTCAAAGCAAAATCTGTAATACAAAAAAAATATAAATCAGTCAAATATGTGGCCAATTGTTTGGGCTACGAGTCTTGGGCCTTCGTTTAACGAAAATATGTTGGGCCATGAAACCCGTGTTTGAATTCCGTTTGCGGAATTGTTGTTCGTATTGGGCCATCACCAAGGTCCATTTACTTCTTACCTTTATTGGCCCATTAACAAATTAAGTGAACAACAATTCGCTTGAGGCCCATAACCAAGTATTGGACCACTTCTCTCCCTTTCGCAAGTTATAATTTTAATGAAATTTCATTTTAGTTACTATAAAGTTTCAATTTTATCATTTTTAACCCTAAGTTTTTATTTATATTTTAATGTAGTTCCTTGATTTTATTTTATTTTATTTTTTGGGAAAAAATGACACATGAAACTCAAGCGAGATATTTAAAAAATATTTTAGTTCCTCTTTTTTATGTATTTTTCTATCACTCTTGTACACTTTTTATTAAGTCTCAAGTATATAAAAGTCAAATCACAAAATACAAAAAACAAAAAAGACAATGCATATACAATCACTCAATAGTAGTTGAAATCACCTCATCAAGAGCAGTACAAATAATCAAACTCATAATTAAATACACAATGAGATGGATAGAGATGGATAAAGATGGATACTTATGATGATACAATAGATTTGACATCCACAGGGTCTACATAATATGCTTCAATGGAGTCGATCTTCCTCTTTTGCTTCAAATACCTGTAGTAAACGTACTGAAGGATGATCTATTTCATTCATTGTTAAGGTCAAATTGTTATCTGAAAAAAAATAAGATTTCCTTGACTTCCAAAGAAAAAAAAAAAAAAAAAAAAGGAGGAGAAACTTTAAGCTATGTTTTCTATCAATAATTTGAGGAAGAATTTATAAATTCCCTTAAATCTTTGATCCAAACATATCCTAATTGTAAATGATGACTTAATATGAGGAAAGGATACAAAGAGATCAAGCAGCACACAGACTACTGCATCCAGCAACCAAGGCAAGTTAGGTTTTATCTTCTCCCATTCAGTGCTTCTCACTAGAATACTGCATTTATTCAGTTCATTATGAGAGAGAGAGAGAGATAGGTGATAAAGTCTTAATTGCTCTTCTCTAGAAAGAGAGAAAGGACCTTCCAGTGTAAGTGACATTGGCAATGAGGGCAAGGATGAACATGAAAGGGTTCAAGCCCTATAAGGAAGAAATTAATGGTTAATTCAAGACTTCTCAAGCAAAGATTGGGTAATGTATATGCTTACAATCTTAATATAAAAGAGTGAAAAAATAGATATGTATAGTACCTCCACACTCCCTCTTTTGATCTGGTCATTCAGTTCAATGCAAATCAATTAGAATAAATCAAATCAAATCAAATCTATGCACAGACATTGACAATAGATAAAAGGGTTCTCCAAAAATGAATTGTGAACTCACATTCAACCAAATTTGTGGGACTCGACCGCCCATGTATATGGCTGCCATCAACCATCCCAACCATTGTCCCCATGCCAAGTCTTGCATTAATCCATGCTCCTGTTCGTCGTGAACATATTTATAAAAAATAAAAATAAAAAAAGGCGATTCAGTTCTGTCAAAGTATATGTTCTCAATTTTACTGTTTTCTTGTCTCAAAACATTCACAATTTTTTGATAATCTGGAAAATATCATGATTTCAGAATCTCAAAATATGATGGCACAAGTACCTGCAATAATGTCATCCCAGATCGTTTCATGTATCCTTCTTCTGTTAAAGCCCGGCTTTGGATGGGCAATTTGGCTGAGGCAGCCAGGAAGGTTCCATAACCCAACTAACAAATAAACATTATTATAACACGTGACATATAATAGTTTATTCATCAATTTCAGCTAAAGCATAAAATTTAGGTAATTGTGATTAGATATTATGTTAAATGTATAATCATATCATGTTGACTGTAATGAACACTACAAGAATGTCATCTATTTCTAAACATTGTACAAAAATTTTGAAATTTCACAACTTTTCAAACACAGAAAGTAGTAAAATTTCATAATTTTTGTGAAAACAGGGGACATTTTTTTTTTTTTTTTTTTTTTTTAAATTTGAATTTATGGACATACGGAACGTGGAATTCGCTGAGGCTGGGACTTGTTGGAGGGAGCTGGAGTTGTGTCATCTTCAGATGATGAATCACTGTAAACCTCCAAAGCAGAAGGACCACTTTTAGCCCTAATATAAGAAGATTGGAATGGTGGCGTATTGCTCCTAGCCAATGATCTTGCTGACCTGTACCAAGAAAAAAAAAAAAAAAAAGGAAAATTGAATACATAATACAAGATAAAAAGTTTTAGATGAATTTTACATATGGAGTTCCATATTACGTATAATAGAATTCTCTCCGTTTAGGTACTTCAACACTAGGGGTATTTGTTGAAGCTCTACTTGAGTCGACATAATCGGATTTCAAAGGTTTTGACTCATCTTTTACCTATCAAAACAAGAAGTATCAAAACATCGTTTTCATATTAAACTATTGAATATAGCGGTGAGACAAAAAGAGAATGATGTTGTATGACCAGATTGACTTGAATGTTCCGATGCTTCCACCATTGGAGAAAGTGATCATAATATATGCATTGCAACACCAATATTACTGTGATTGTTGTGTATAGCTGCATATAACATGGTAAATAACCAAATTGAATCTTATTAAAAATACCAATGTGTAATGTGAGGGGGGCTAATTGCACAATGATGAAGAAGAGAGAAGGCTTTACCAATGCAGTGTAGAACTGGGTCGGCAACTGCATCAAAAAATAAAGATTTCCAATTAATTGATAAAATAATAAGTCTTAACGGCACAATGCTGACCACATAATTAATCACAAAAAAATAATCGTCATTAAAATCGTGTTTCATTTGTATATTTTTTGTGATTGATTATACGTCCTAAATTTATATTTGGCAAAAATTGTATCAAGAAGATAATATGTACAGCTTCAACTTTCATATGACTTAAAATCGATACTTTCATGAAAGGTTAAGCTTCTTTGAAGTTTAAATTTGAACATAAGAGAATTTGAGGGTTAGGGGTCCCATTTTGGTAATCTCAACAATTCTTTTTATTAAATTCTTCATATGTATCATTTATGAAAAAAATTAAATTGATTTGATAATCGAAACGTTTTTATTTTATTGCATTTATTTCCACCGAAGTGCACTTAATAATCAAACTCTCAGTGTGAAATTATTCTTATTTAATGAATTTAATTTTTTTCATTTAATAAGTTAGATATAATTTTTAAAAATAAACCATTATGCTGTGTTTGGTTGGGGGATTTGGGAAGGGATTTGAAAAAGAAAAGAGAAAAGGTGTGTGAAACTATGTGAAATATAGGCATGATTTATTCACATTTCACCTACCTTTTCCATTTCCGTTTCCAAATCCCTTCCCAAATCCCCCAACCGAACACAGCATTAAAGTGAGTGTGATATTAAAGCCCACATGGAATCAAACTGGATGGGTCTAATCTGCCCCTAGAGAGAAGCTAACCCTTGTAAAGATTGGTCTAATCTAAATTGTCTGGTTATTATTTTTGAATAAGGTTAGGAATATCAAATTTTTAATCAAATAAATAATTAAATGTCTTATATAGGTGTGGGGTCTGTAATTTTATGGACTCCACAGACATTTAATCATTTATTCAGTAGAAAATTTAGCACTATAACATTTTCCTTATCTTTTTACAAATGCTACTCTCTAAAAAAATTTAATTATATTTTTCAAGAAATTATGTATGTGATGGAGATTGATTGAGGTAGTATGGACCCAACCATCTGTCTATTTTGTTAGGTTTTCTTTGGAAGTTTTCGTTTTGTAATCCTTTCTCTGTTCAAAAAAAAAAAAACAAAAAAAAAAAAAAAGAAGAAAAGAAAAAAGGAAAGAAAAAAAAGTAGTATGGACCCAAATGTAAAATAGATGTGAATCATAATATTTTTGAATAAAATTACTGAGACTATTCTATTAAAGCAATGATTGAGACTCTCACTCCTACAAAACCTTCCACAAATTTGAATTATACATAAATGAACCCTACACATACATAGAGGGTTAAAATCACTTTGGGAGTATGGGAGTCATTCTCAAGAGGGTCCCAAACATTTTCTTCGACAATGCTACGTAGCTCAAATTTTGTGGCTCAAAAGTGGCTCAAATGGCCAAAACGACGTCATTTTGAGTACAAAACAACATAAAAATGGCCAAAACGACGTCGTTTTGACTATTTGAGCCACTTTTGAGCTACAAAATTTGAGTTACGAGACATTTTCTCATTTTCTTTCTATTAGTGTTATCTTTGATGTATATCTACAGCCTCCAATCCAACACATATTTTTGAAAATGACATGAACGTACATGTTTTAAATATCAGAATTATTATAATTACTTATGCAAAAACAGAAATAACAGAAATGTCGTTCCACCACTACCAACATTTTCAGATTATTTTCATATTAGAATTTTCTCCAATAATTTTTAATACAATAATTCTGTAATAATAATTTAAGAAAAAATTAAAGCTGAAAATATTTTTAATTTACAAAATTATTACATAAAAAAATATTGTAAAAAATTATAATCCAACATCCTCATACCCTCCTGATCTCATATGCTTTCTACCACTCCCAGTGGAAAATTATTCAATAATTTGGGGACAAATTTAGGTGATGATTCAAATTAATAGTTATTCATCCTAACTTATAAAATTCATGACTTTTATGTTTTACTTTTAAGAGATAATGTGTACAATATCAATTAATAAATCGACCATGCTACGTAGCTCGAAACCGCGGCTCGAAATCGCGGCTCGACACCAAAACGACGTCGTTTTGGTGTTGAATTTTTTTTTTTTTTTTTTTTTTCTTTCTTTCTTCCCTGGTTTTGTTACCGAACGAAGAACAAGAAGAACAAGAAGAAGAAGGGAGAAGAAGACAAGGGAGGAGGAGGAGGAGGAGGAGGGAGGGGAGGAGGAAGAGGAGGAGGAGGGAGAGAAGGGGGCCATAAAAACCGGTTGGAGGAGGAGGGGAGGCTGGGCAGATGACGGTGGTGCTGCGACGTCGGCGGGGCTGGGCAGACGACCGAGGCTGGGCGAGGCGACGGTCTGCTGCGACGATCGGCGACGAGCCCTCTCCTCTCTCTTTCTCCCTCTCTCCTCCTCTTCTCTCTCTTTCTCCCCTCTTCTTCCATTTTCGAGCCGTTTCGAGCTCGACCCTTTCGAGCTACGAGACATTTTCGTTAATAAATAAAATGAAAAATTAGCTTATAAACAATCCAAAATGGGCATTTGAACCTTCTGACTTATGATGAGCAGTGACCAGCACACACATAGCACAGGAATTGCACCCAAAAAAGGAAGCACAATTATTTTACAAGGAATAATCTTGCATGTAGTATATATAAACAAATGGAGCCTTATTTCAATTATTTTTGGGCAAATTATCCTAACTTTTGTAATTTGTCTCTTGTGTTAATTTAGTTATTATAGTTTTAATTTAGCAATTTAACTTAATTTTTTTGGATAAATTACATTTGTAGTCCTTATATTTTGATTCTTATGTTATTTTGATTCTTGTAATTTCAATTGGCTCAATTTTGATCATAAATTTATAATTTTGTCTCAATTTACAATTGTTAGTGTTTTCTTTATCGAAAATACGCACATGAACAACATGTGTTATACTTTTATAAATATATATATATATTTGTTCAACTCATTGAGTTAATCCTAATCAACTCAGCAATCATTTTTCTTCAAAAATCTTAATCAACATCATCAATTACCAAATCGACACAAACCTAAAATTAAATATCAAAATCAAACTAATAGAATAAGATTCAAAATGTAAGATTAAATGTGTCATAATTAAAAAATCAAGTACTAAAGTGACACAAGTCCAAATTATAAAAACGACTACTTTAATGGGCCCTACTCTTTTGTTTCAAAATAATATTAAGAGACTAATTAACCCAACATAAAAATAAAAAATAAAAAATAAATCATGAAATCCAAACCGTAAAGACTTAAATTCACACACACGCGCACACCAAATTTAAGAATTAGAAAAATATTTGGTACTCTGAATTTATGTTGTTCAAATAGTTCAAATGTCTCAAAACGATGTCGTTTTGAGATATTCGAACCATTCGAATCAATAAATTTCAGATCACTTAGCATTGTTGTAAGAATCACGGATAAATAATTGCCCATTATTTTTTGGTAAGTCACTATTGATATACCGTGGCAGGCTCGAGAAAGCAACCCACTAGGTTGAAGATGTCACTGCACCCACCATCAAGTTTTTCAAGTTAGTTTTAAGATCAAATTATGAAACAATAATGTATATTTATGCATTGCTCGCCACAAAAAAAAAAATAAAAAAATTAAAAATTAAAAAAGAAAAAGAAAAAAGAGAGAAATACCCAACAATCCAAGTGCAGAGAAATGAGAGAGACAGGCCATGGCCGGACTTGTTGTGGAAGTTGGTGATGATTTGAGGGATTTCAGCAACACCCCAACAAACCAGACTTGCTAAACCAATACCGAATGAGAGTTGGTCGTTGAGGTTGCAGAGACAGTCCTTGAAGTACTTCTCAACCCATTTAACACAACCCTTCTCTTTTTCACAGTCTGAAAATTTCAATGGCTTCATCTCTCTCTCTCTCTCTCTCTCTCTCTCGATCTGTCACTTTGGACTCTTTGCAAATATATGCCATGATAAGTGTGACGGATCTTTCAGACTTTTATAGCCGAGAGAGGGAGAGAGGTGAATACGACGCGCCCAGGAACATTTTGCTCTAATGCGCTTCTTTGGAGCCAGTTATACATATAATTTTTTATTTTATTTTATTTTAAAAATTTGGATAAATTACAAATACGTTCCCTAAAATTTACTTAAATTACAAATTAACTCATGTAATTTTAAAAATTACATTATGCCTCCTAAAATTTCTAATTTCATAATAAATAGGTTATTTTATTAATAAATCATCAAGTTAATTAACAGTTTTTAATAATGTTAAAATTTTATTTTAATTAATCAATCAAATAATTTTATTATTGAATGGGTGAACAGTTCGAAATTTCACTTTTTTAATTAATTCTGTTAAATAAAAAAATTTGACCGGGAAATATTTATAATTTTCCAAACTATAGGAGCAATTCATATTTTAAGTAAATTTTAAAGGGTGTATTTGTAATTTATCTTAAAATTTTATAAAAATAGTTGGCGAAGGATTGGATTGAAAGACTCTCTTTGGACTAACGGGACGCATTATGAATGGTTTATTTTATAAAATTTTTATAATAATTCGAATGGCTTATTTTGGCATAGTTTGGGAAGTTGGTTTTGGTGGGTTAGGGCTAAAATAACCACAAAAAATAAAATAGGCTATTTTAGTCACAAAAAACAAAACATCAAATCTAACCCATAATCATTACACTCCTCTCTCACAAAAAAAGTCAAAAAGCCCTTCCCAAATCAGGATTTTTAGCTCCAGGCTAAAAAAGTCAAAAAACCAACCTACTTCCCAAACTTAGGCTTTATTAGGTATTTTATGTATTTTACTTACACAAAAAATTAGATTAATTCAATAGATTTAATAATTATAATTTATTCAATTTATTACATATTTTAACACAAACAAAAAAATTTATTTTTTAAAATAAATTATAATTTTTTTAGTTAAAAATGTAATAAATTGAACAAGTTACAATTATCGGATCGATCCAATTTTTTGTGTTGATGAAATATATGAAGTCTATGATAAAATGAACGGTTTGGATCATTTAAAGGGGACCCGTGGTAGGTTCCACTGGCCAAGCAGTGCCCTTCAGTCCAAAATATTTATGTTTGGTTTTGGTTTTTTGGCTAAAAAAGCACAAAAGATAAAATTGACTATATAAATCAATAAGATAAAATGTCACATTCAAACCATAATCATTACATTTTTTCTCTTACAAAAATAAAGAAAAAAAAACAAAAATCAAGCGAGGCTAAAAAAGTCATACTATTTTAACTCTTCCCAAACGAAAACTTAATTTATACTTATAGCTTAGGCAACAATAGTTTATCAACAATACTGCAAACCCACCCTTACCAACCTAGAATTTATTCAGAAAAAAAAAAATCAATAGTTCAAATTCATTTTATTTATGAATCTCACACTTCATCAATTCAATTTCCACCGTACAAACCCATTCAGGGTAGATTATGGGTTTATAAGGGTGAGTTCATAACATTTTCATAATTTATATAAATTAAAAAAAGATAAATTACAACGATAGTCCTTATATTTTAGTACTTGTGTCAATTTTAGTCCCTATAATTTTAACTGGCTCAATTTTGATTATAAATTTATCAATTTGGTCCAATTGATTACAAATCTTAACATTTTTTATAAAAATAAATAAGCACATACGTAACATGTGTCATATTTTAAAAACAAAATTATAAATTTACTTAACTTAGTGAGTTAATCTCAATCAATTTAGTGTTAATTTTTCATCAAAAATACAATTAGCATTATCAATTAAACCGAATTGATATAAAATTTAAAATTAATGGTCAAATTTGAGTCAATTAAAAATGTAAGAATTGAAATGACATAATGAAGAAAATGTAAGAATCACTAGTATAATTTACCTTTAAAAAATGATTATTGAGAAGCAAATAAGTTAGAGTTCGTTTGGAAAGTAGGTTGACTTTTTAACTTTTTGGCTATTATGAGTTAGATGTGATATTTTATCTTATTAAATTAAAAAATTTATTTTATCTTTTTGTAACTAAAATAACTCCAAATCCAACTCAATCCTTCTTCCTAAACGAGTGCTTGGTTGGAAAGAAATAACATCAAACAGACACATCTTTAGGGTCAAATCTGAATTTTTATTTATTTATTTATTTATTTTTTAAAAGAAGGGTTTCTTTTCGACCTCGTTCATGATGGAACTCACCAAATAACATTTTTATTTGACAATGTGGGGGCAAAAAATGGAAGGGTATTTAAACCATTATCGCTTGGTTTGAAATTATAACATGGCAAAATCAATGGAGATGTTGAATAGCTTTGAGAAGTTTTGTCACGTAATTTTGAATTTTAAAGATGTTCATAAAATTGCTAATTAAATAAATAAATATGTCAGAACTGCTAATTAATTTTTTAAAATTAAAATATAAATATAAATAGATGTAGTGTCTGCACCCATTACTAATATATTAAAATAAGTACTGCCATATGTATATCAGTAGTTATCTGTTTTCACTATTTTATATCATTAGCGTAAATAACAAAAATATGCTCTACACTCTTTTATTTTTTGTTTTATGATTATTTCGAAATAAGGAACTAATCATGCGTATTTAAATTACAAACTATACAAAACAATGATAATAAAAAAATTTGTGTCAAATTTAACAATATTCAAAATAAATAATACCAAGGGGAAACATTATAGTAATTGAACAAGTAGGATAAGACCAAACATCCATTGGATATTCGTAGTGAAGGTTGAACCACTTTAGGATATACATATTTTTGCTCTCTTTCAAAAACTTGTGCCAGTCCAAAAAAACAAGCAGCAGGTGTTTGCTGTCACATTTGAAAAATTATTAGTTGGTTTTGGATATTACAATATCATATCTTACGCTAATTCTAATTTACTATATTCCTTTATATTTTTTAATCAATTAACATAAATTCATAAATAACGTCCTCTTTATCAATTACAATATCTTTGAAATATCACGTGACGGTATTCAAAATCAATTAATAACTTCTCCGCATATTCTCCTTGTAGATGCTCTTTCTACATCCCACAGTACAATTATTGCATTCTCTTTCCTCTCTCTGCACTAGATAATATAGCTTATTCAATTCAACTATCAAGTTCATTTTATGTTAAAATGACTCCTAGGCTAAGGTTTTTTTTATCATGATCTAAAAAAATTAAAAAGTTAAAAAGTCATTATTCTATTTAAATTATATTATTTTATTTAAGTCACGTCACATTTTTATCACATCATTTCAAATCTAACTCATACTTAACTTATATTTCATAAAAAGTTAAAAAGTACACTTATTTAGATCATCCCAAACCACTCCTAAATTTGGAGACTTCATAAGAAGTCAAAAAAAAAAAAAAAAACAAAGTGGCTATAAATTATCACATTATTTTTTTTATTTTTTTAACATAATTTTTTTATAAAAAAATAAAAATAAAAAACAATATGCAAACACCCTTAGTCCGGACTATAAGGCGGTGTTTGGGAATGATTTTTTTTAGTTTTTTTTCACTAAAAGACAAATTAGTTACAAAATTCAAAAAAAACAAATCCAAACAAAATATCACATCAAATCCCATAATCATTTTATTTTTTCTCTCACAAACATCACATTTAATTACAAAAAAATCCAACTATTTTCCCAAATACAAAAAAAAAAAATCTTCAATAATATCTTACAATTAAAAAATTAAAAAAAAAAACTCACTACCCAAACGCCTACTTAATTAGGCGTAGTTTATCTTTTAGTAGACGTGGCTCTTGAAGGAATGTAAGGGTGCAGTACCAGGACAAGATCCAAACGCTTGTTCCACTCACAGCTTTTCACTGCAGCTTGTTTGGATATTCATTAGCCATAGAGCAATGGTAGAGGGCCCAAATTCTGTGGCTCAAATGTGGCTCAAATGGCCAAAACGACGTCGTTTTGAGTACAAAACAACATCAAAATGGCCAAAACGACGTCGTTTTGGCCATTTGAACCACATTTGAGCCACAGAATTAGGGCCCCCAAACATTTTTCTTAGCCATATATTTACAAGGGTGTGGCTTTGTCTAGTCGATAATCGGACTGGATAATCCTGTCGGGTCTTGTGGGTTCATTACAAAATCTACATTGATAATTTGAATTGTTCAACATGTAGAATTTATTGAGTATTTCATTTTAAAAAAAATTATATTGATCAGATGTTGATAGTCACTTGATTAGATCATATTTCTGTCAACGTTCAATATAATTTAAAAAAAAAGTATTAACAAAAATATGATCTGATCAAGTTGCAATGGATATCCGATCAACATTATTTTTTTGCAATGATGAAATACTCGACAAGCCCTATATATTGAACGATTCGGATCATCGATGTGAGCTCCATGATGAGCCCACAGAGATCCAACCATATGATCCAACCTGAAACCAAACTGAAGAGAAGTCTCACCCTATTTACAATTAATGATGCTTTCATTATCACAAGTGTCGCCATAAATGAATTTGGGATGGTGACATTGAGGTGGAGAGTAAAATATTATGCTCTCAAATTTTAATAATGAAAATTAAAATAATTTTGTGAAAGATATTTTTTAATTTGGAATAGCATAATAGGGATTTTTTTTTTTTTGGAACTAAACTATATATATAGGAGAAATTACATTTCAATAATGGTTGTACAAAATAATTTTAAAATGTAAAAAATCTTAAGAGTTTAATTATTAATGTACATAAATTTTAACACTATATGAAATTATTTTTAAAAATTTATACTAATTAGTAATTGTTCCTATAAAAAAACTAGGACCAAATTAAAAACACGACATAGATCAAATAATGTTGACATGTGACGACATTCTATGCTATATATATATATATATATATATATATATATATATATATATATATGTATATTATACATGCAACTTATTATGGTTGAAAAAAAAAAATATTACAGAATGATATTTTTTAAGTTTCGTTTGGCATTGACTAATACAATCAACTTTTTTATATTGGGACTTTTTTAGCATTACTTTTTAGCTTCGTTTGGTTTAAATTTTTTAGTTTTTTTGATTTTTGTGAAAAAAAATGTAATGATTATAGATTGAATGTGATATTTTGTCTTATTAACTTATTTAATATATTTTGTTATTTTGTACTTTTTTTAATTCCAAAATAATAACCGAACCGAGTTTAATATTTTTGTCCTTCTATTCGATTTGATAGTGGAGACAAGTAGATGAAATATAGACGTAAATGTTTTTGGGAACACAGATTCATTTAATTTTAATTCAGTACCTTTTAACCAAAAATATATCGGTGGTATTACATGCATTAATTAGTGTACTAATTAGTATACCAACATTAATTATGATATTATTATTGACCAAACTTATGATATAAATTATAAAAATTAAAAATCTCTTAAATTATGTCACATCATTAATTAGTGCACTAATTTGTGCATATAGCATTATTCAAAATATATTTAGTTTATGAATTTTTTTTTATTGTAAAAATTTATATTAGAGTGTTTTGTGCAATTTTTACTTACAAATTATCAAGAATAATAATTTAAATAAATTAAAAAATTAATTATTAAAAAGCAGAAGACATTTTTTTAAAATTTATTTTTTGATTATTAATTTTTAATTTTCAAGAAAGAGCACCAAGCATGCCTATAGAATCATGTGCCACTAGTTGCTTGAAATTATTCAAACAACTTCCTAGCCAAAAAAGAAAATTGAAAAGGTTACACATTTCTCACAACATTTAAAAATATATATATATTTCTAAACAAATAATGTGGATCGTGCATGCTCCAAATTTAATAGAACTTTTCCTTAAAAAAATAAAATAAAATAAATAGTCTATAAGGTAGCTGAGAGATGTGGCGCACATGAAATCAGTACTCGGGTCTTATCTTTTAGCAATGATGCCGATAAAGACAAAGCGTACGCTATCGGTGCGCCTCGTCGACTCCTGAGTAATGATGTTGTGCATCCAATGTTCCATCATTTTCCATGCACCGCCTTCTCTATGACCGTCGGATTATTACAATTATGTGGACCGCTATTAGGCTTTGTCTGGAGTAGGGGTGTGCATAATACTGCCGAAACTATCAAAATCGTACCGAACCGCACCATCAAGACAAATTCGTTATTATTTGCCAATCGAACCGTCGATTTTTAGTAAGAAAAATGACAAATTCTAGTGACACTTTTATCAATCCGTCGATTTCTATTTTTCTTCCAAACCGCACCGACCTGCACCGCTACTAAATCATGTTTTATAAGATTGTAAAAATTCTTTTTTACTTAAGTTTGCTTGTTATTCTATGCCTTAGAATATAGTATTACTTTACTGCTCGAGGGGAATTCAAGATGTCAGTAATCCAAAATAAAGTTGGATTCCAATTCACTTTTCAATCTTTTTTTTTTTTTTTGGCCATGTTGCTACACTTGTTGTATCAGAAGAAACTTTCGCAAGATGCTTAACATCACGGTATCTCTCGTCTTTTTTTCACTCTTTGATTTAAGTTTTGTAATTTGAATTATATTTTTTATAAACCGTCAATCCGCCCGAACCGCCAAGGCAAATCTGCCATTATTTGCCAACTAAACCGCCGATTTTTGATAAGGAAAATGACAAATTCTAGTGACACATTTATCAATCCGCCACCCGCCATACGGTTTCTATTTTTCTCTCAAACCGCACCGACCCGCGCCGCGCACACCCCTAGTCTGGAGTAGTATGGTCCCGTTTGGTAGAGCTGTGGGAAAGTGATTATAACTTATACCCTAACAGTTTATAGCTTATAGCTGTGAACATAAGCTGATTTTTAACTTATAAATTAAGCTTCTCCTCTCCCACTCAAAGAATAAGTTGATTTTTTACTTACAAAAAGCTATAAGTTGTATTGTTAAGCTGAACCAAACACATCAAAATATCTTAAATTAAGCTAAAAGCTGAAATAAACTGGAAATAAAGTCTTACCAAACAAGGCCTATGTACCCCTCCTCTCCTTGACAACATAGATTTCTTCGACATACCAGCCAAAAATTTCTTTTTATGCCAAAAATACTTATTAATTGTTTGGATGTGTTATATAAGTGCATTTTTTATTTTTTTGGGTTATATTATTTTTTTAATTTTTTGTATATCTTTTTATGAAAAATAAAAAAGTAACATTTATTTTAGTTTATTTTTTATTTCTATTTTGATGATCTGAATTATGTATATTTTAAAATTTATTAAATATATTATTTTTATAAAAAATTAAATTGATTAGATAATGACAGTCACGTATTCAGATCATTTTTTTATAAATCATTTATTTTCTCATTATTTATTTTTTTTTCATATAAAATTTATCCGAATACATGATTTCTGTTATTCAACCAATTTAACTTTTTACAAAAATAATATATTCCACAAATCTTAATATGTAAACCGTTCAAACCTTAAAATATAATTTAAAAATGAGCTCAATAAAACTAACAATAACTCTCCAATCCAATTAAGATTAGGAGATAAGCCTGTCACATATACCCACATTATCCAACTACATTCAAATAAAAAATTAGTAATCAGATACATTGTACTAAGTCATGTTTTGTTTGGATTCAGGTGAGCTTTGATAATTATTTAAATTTTATATTTTGGATATTTATGTATAAGTCTTAATAAGTAGATTTATTGTCTAATAGAACCTATGGAAAAAAAAAATTCATAAAAAAGTTACTAATTATAAGATTTAGTGACAATTTATAAAAATTACGGCTAAAAAAAAATCATTAATTGTCAATTTTTAATGACTTATGTAAAAAAAATAAGTTTAATAGGACCTATTGGTAATTTACCCTTATATTTTAAGTTTCAAATTTTTCTCCTTTTTATAATTTAGAAAAAGAAATTTTTGTAACTCTTTTCAAAATATTTCTCTTTTGTGAGAAATTATTCTACCGGTACAGTATTATGGAGTCCTTATCAACATAAATAAAAGAACATTGTGAAATTTCTCACAGAAAACACAATTAATTTTCTAGTAGTAGTGAGAAGACATGTCTTATAAAACTTTTGATGGTATTTACACTCCCAAAAAATTAAGGGCTTGTTTGGTTTGATTTTAGGAGATGAGTTTGGGAGATAAAAAGTACGAAAAGTTGTTTGGTTTGGTTTTTTTGGAAAGATGTTTTGGAAAATTATTTTTGAGAGAGAGTTTTGGAAAAAGTGATTGA
Organism: Camellia sinensis; assembly: GCF_055761805.1. Lineage (NCBI taxonomy): Eukaryota > Viridiplantae > Streptophyta > Magnoliopsida > Ericales > Theaceae > Camellia > Camellia sinensis. The sequence goes on along the minus strand of NC_138963.1, from coordinate 211,559,884 downwards.
TTTGATGTGTATGAGAGAGAGATTTGTTTGGAAAACTTGTTTGGTTTACAAGTTTTGGGAAAATTTGTTTGGTTTGAGTTTTTCTGAAAACTCATTTGTAGAGAAATTTTCCCAAAAATTTTTGGGAAATTCAAACCAAACGAACCCTAAAATTTTGAAAAAAAAGAAGAAGTTAGGCTTGCCTAATTCATTACCAAACATGATAGGGCATGCAACAAACGTAAATTATTTTTTCCTGTAGTTGAAAATTGATTCAGATAATTAACCTCTATCCAACTTCAACCAAAAGAACTTTCCCAATAAGCACCATTTTTAGTTTGAAAATTTTAGTATTTACTTTTTCTAAGCAATGTTGTATATCACTATTTTTTTTTTACTTCATTGTGCGTACTAGATTCCGCACTAGATGAAAGTGAATCGGGGCTCCGCACTCGGTTGGACTATTCAAGGACTGAAGTTCCTGCCACAAGAAGTACCGTGAGAGCTGCTCAGCCGGGGTTGGCCGAATAACCCCTCCTGTGTGGGAATTAGTGATCGGAGCAGAGGTGTATATAGAGTTGAGTTTATATCTAGACGTGATTTTGCTTGGAATAACTCAGTTACCTTCAATGTGAAGTTCATATGGTATATATAGGGTTCCTTACTTGCTTTTCAAGATGGTTTCATGGAGTTTGGATGATGTCAAGTGTCCTTTTTGCATTGCTCAAGGTGGGGGACCACCTGGTAGTTATCATTGAATGCATATACTCATTGTAGTCATGCAGATAACAAACCACATTCCTCTGGTTCAACAACTTCCGTGATCCTAGGTATGGGGGACCAGCTGAGGTGACAGCTTGCACATGCACATGCTCACTACTTCCACGTTTCTCTGTGAGGTTCCTTCTGCTCGGTACCTTAGTACCTCAGTTCGGCCTTAGACCAGATTTCTGTTGGGATAAGCTGGTCCATTCAGACATCTTTGTGTGGGCTCGACTCACTTTATGTTCGGCCCATAGATTCAATCTCCCTGCTCGGCCCAGCCCAGCACCACGGCTGGACTGGCTTTTCCCCTGCGGGTTAGGCCCAAGTGCTTGAGAACTTGGGTTGACTGTCGATCATGAAGTTGGGCTCAATTGGCTTGCTCGTATACTCACCTAACCCACTCGAGTTTGGGCTTCAGTAGATTGGATTGGCCCAAGGCTTGGACCCGACCCATTTCACATTCAGCCATTTCATTTGCCCCCTAGCTCGCGCTAAGGTTCCCATTGGGGGGAGCTATTGTTCTGCTTTCCAAGCGTCGCATCGTTTCAGTTTTCCCCTAGTTTGGCCTTGGTGACGGTTCAATCCTGACACACAATCCCTGCATGCGTCCTTTCATGGCGACACGTGGCGTCATCGGATAGGTGTGCAGAGATAGTGCATCAACTCCATACCGAAGGTCGTGCTTCATGTACCTGTGCACCGGCTGGTGCAATTAATGCTCTGGCTGTCAATACAAATTCCCTCTTCTGCTATTTCGTTCTTTTAAAGAGTTTCAAAGAGAGAAGAAGGGCTCTCCCCGTTCCTCTGAACCAGTCTCGTTGGTGCTCTGTTCAGACTTTTTTCGCCGCTGATCTTGCTTTGCTGCCACTACTCTAATCTCTGTAAGTCCTCTTGTGATTTTTCTTCTCTTACCTTTTTCTGTCTTAATCATCTTGTCTGGCCCTCCCGCTGTCTGTGTTCCACACTCTGTTATCTGAGTTCTTCCTCTACCCCATTAGGTTTGTTAGATGGGGACGTTCCGCTCTCTAGTTGATACCCCCAAGGCCATGGCTATGTTCCGTCTGGACTATAATATTCCCAACGACGTTACCCTTTCGTTGGCGAAAGTAGACGCCAAGCGTATGGGCACGAGGAATACCGTCACTTTTCCGATCGCAGCCATTGTTGAAGGAGGGGTTTGGTTTCCCCTTGACCTGTTGGTGCGTCGGTTTCTGCATCAAGTCCAGTTAACCCCGATGCAAATGTCTGTGAACCTCTTCTGTGTGTCTGCGGCGTATCCGCCCTCAACAGATGGTTGGGTTTGAACCTTGACATATGGGATATTTTAGGCTGTTACACTCTTTCACACAACAAAGACCACAACACGTATTACTTGCGTGTTCGCTCGTTCGATTGCCATTTGGTGACTGGGTTGCCAGATTCGGATAAACACAACGATGATTTCCTGCAAGTTGGTGACAATTGGAAATTCCCCGTCGAAACTGAATTACAGTCTGAGCGGATGCCTCAAAAGGACGGCTACCCAGGTTCGGGCCTTTCCTTCTAATGTCTTTTGTATTTCTTACTTTATTTTGGATGTCGCTCTAATGGGTCACTTGTTTTTTGCAGAGGCCTCTCGTTTCCAACGAAGACCGAATTGGGAAAACGCTAAAGCCATAAAAGCTACCTTGAGATATAAAAAGAGATTTGCACCCGAGTTATTGGATTACCAATCAACTTGCCGCTCCACCATTCCAAAGAAGGCGAGGCTCGCTGCTTCCCTCCTAGACTCTGATACCGAGACCGACGTATCTCTCACTCGTTTGGTTACGAATCGTCGCAGGAGTCAGGGTGCACTTTCTGAAAGAACGCCCTCTCCTGCTCCCAGTTTCGCAGGGAGCGAGTTTGTAGCGAAGAGAAGGGTGTTGGTGGATTTAGAGGCCGAGGCTTTCGGTGCCTCCGATGTTTTGGAAACTCCTCTGGAAAAGACCGAGGCGAAGAGCCTCATAGAAGTGAAAATTGAGGTGGGAGCTTCTGGGACCCCTGCGACTGCTACCGAGCCTTCAGTTTCGGTCGCTACGCGAGCAAAAAAGAGAAGAAGAGAGGCTGGCAAAGCAGTGGTGGGGGAAGCTTCTGAGGATCCTGCTGAGGATAAGGCATTTGAGAAATGAGAGCCGCTAGTGTCGCATAAAGGTAGGCCCATTTCCACTTCTGATTCAGTTGTTGCTTCACAAGATTTTACTTTTAATTTAGAAATGGCAACTGGACGGGGCAGGGCCGAGGATCACCCTCCCGTCCCCGGCCCTGATCCCCGACAGGGAACCTATTACTCTCCCTGTCCCCGTACCTGATCGGGGATCGGGTTTTCCCGACCCCAAAAATTACCCGGCCTAAATTTGTTTCAACATCATCAATAACAACATTACGCATACATTTTCAACAACAACAACAACACAGATTTGAGAGACGCACAAAATCATCAATATCATCAAACAAATCAACGACAACATAGAGACACACATACATTTTCAACATCAACAACAAATCATTAACAACAGATCAACTACACAAAAAAAAAAAAAAAAAAAAAAATTGATAGAATAAAACACAGATCTGAGAGGACGACGGAGGAGGGAGGGAGAGAGAGAGAGAGAGAGAAACTAGATCTGGTAATCGATCGATCATGCAGCAGCCAAGATCTTGAGCAAATCTGCACCATGCTTGATCGATCTCGTCGGAGGAGGAAAAGGAAGAGGAGGTGGTGCAGTGGCGCTCGTCGTCATCGTCGGAGGGTCTGGTTCGTTTGGACCGTTGACGGCGCTATGTTGGGGAAAGAGCTCTCACGGCGGAGGAGAAGGGACTCTATAGATCTGGTGAAGATCTCGGCTTGGAAGGAAAGCGAAGGTCTCTGTTTCACCCATCTGCACGTCCGCCATTGATCTTCATCACAAGAAATACACAACAGAGAGAGAGAGAGAGAGAGGCTGAGAGAAGTGAGTGTAATGTGAGTGAGAGAAAGAGACTGAGAGAATAGAACACAAAATAACCTAAACATATAATATATATATATATATATATATACGGGGATTAGTCCTATATATATACGGGGATTAGTAGGGGATAGTCGGGTCGGGGCCGGGGTTGGGGGACTTATCCCCGTCCTCGGCCTGAAAACCATCGGGAATTTGATTTTCAATACCATCCCCAGCCCTATCGAGATAACTTTCAGGGAAAACCCGTTCCAATCGGGGTTGGGGGTCGGGTCCCCATCGGAAAAGGATCCATTTTGTTGTCCTTTGCAGTGTATCCAGAGGATGCATTTGTCTATCACCCGTGCTGAAGAGCTAGAAAGGGCCGTGCTGGAGGCCACAATTAACGCTGAGAGACTAACAGTAAGCTTGGAGATAGAGAAAGAAGGACGCCGAACTGTGGAGAGGGAAGCATTTCGTTTGAACAAGATTGTCGCTTCAGCTGAAAAATCAAAGGAGGCTGTTATTGGGACACAGGCTCAACTCAAGGGAAAAGTGGCCGAACTGGAGGCCGTTATCGCCTTGATGGATGCCGAGCGTTCTGCGTTGGAGGCCAAGCACTAGCAACAAGGTTGGGATGAGGCTGGGGCTGCCTATAAGGAGAAGGTGCTAGTGCTGCGAGACAAGCTCTTTCTAAAAGGTTGGACAAGTGCTTTAGCTGCTGTACTGGTTCCTAAAGGCTCTTCCCTGTTTCAGGATGTCCCAGTTCCTTCAAGATCCTTGGGTTCAAAGACTGTCTCCACCCCTGCTATTCTTCCAGCCGAAGTTTCCCTAGAAGTTGATTCTGCAAACAAGACCCCGGACAGTAATGTTGCTGCTGAAACGGTGGATGTTGAAGGGGTTGAAACCTTGGAGACCGAAACCGCATGAGATGTGGTTAAGGAGGCTTCTTCTTCTCAGGAAGTTGGAGCTGCCTTTACTTTTCCTCCCCAAGACGGCCTGGACAAGATTGTGGATGCTGCTCCTGAGGTTCTCTCTGTTAATGAAAGTTGAAGTTGAAAGGATTTGAACTTTTTGCTTTTCTGTTTTGATGTATTGTTGCTCGGTCTCCATAATGAGCTTTCTTTCTGCACTTGCCAAGACAATTTTTCTTCTCTCTTTTCTTCGTTGCTGGTTATGAGGCCATCTGTGCCTTCTGTTGGGTGATAGAATTTTCTCTTTGAATTTGCAATCTGATGTTGTTTGGCTTTTATGTTTGAATGTTTTCTATACTGCTTGCCCCCGGCCGAGCACTGTTGGAGCCTCGAGGCCGAATAGATGCTCGATCTGGTTCTGCACTGTTTTTAAATAGATGTTGTGTCTAATTCTGTACTGCTTGCCCCCGACCGAGCACTGTTGGGACCTCGGGGCCGAACTGATGCTTGGTGTGGCTAACGGATATGTGGTATGGCTATGCTTGAGTTCGTAAGTGGGTTTTACTTAGGTCCAAGTTGGTTTAAAAAAAAAAAAAAAAAACAATTGTTTGCCCCACCTGGAGCTAAATAAGATTGGTACTGAAGATTGTGCTCTAAGATAGAATTACTTAAGTCTGTTGCAGCGCAGATGCATTTGAATGAGATAAAGGCATAAAGAGGTGTCTTACTCAGGTCCAGATTGGTTTGAAAAAACAATTGTTTGCCCCCACTTGGAGTTGAGTAAAACTAATGCTGGAAGTTTGCTCCTGACAGAGCCTGGTCACGTTTGTTCCAACTCTGTTTGTTTGAATCAGTACTGAAGTGTTGACGCGTTGGTACTTAAGGAATTCTGTGGATTCAAAGATGTTTACTTAAGATATGTTAGTGTAGTTTCTACCAAGCAATTCCACTTGGCTAAAGTCCAATTTAGTTGCCAAATATTATTCCACCAAGCAATACCACTTAGCATGTTTGAGTGCTAACCAAATTTAAATCCCATCCAGTCATTCTGGAACTGAGTCTATTTGGGTTAAGACCAAAGTTAACTCCGTTTGATAAACATCAAAGCTAATTCCATTTGGTAAGGACCAAAGCTAATTCCGTTTAATAAACATCAAAGCTAATTTTATTTGGTGAGAACTAAAGCTAATTCCGTTTGATAAACATCAAAGCTAATTCTGTTTGGTGAGAACCAAAGCTAATTCCGTTTGATAAACATCAAAGCTAATTACAAGAATTTGATAAATTTGAGAGAAGTGAGGAAGCATTTGCATTGGTCAATAGATAAATGCCTTTACATTCTGATAGAGAAGTTGGGGGATAATTCTACTGATAGTATTTCTTGAGATTTGCTACATTCCAGGGCCGAGGTCTAGCTTTGTCTTTCAGATCCTCTAGGTAGTAAGCTCCATTTCCAACAACAACTGTAACTTTGTACGAACCCTCCCAATTAGGCCCAATTTTGCCCTCGCCAGGCACCCTTTTGTGATCTATAACTTTCCTCAAAACCAGTTCTCCTGGTGTAAATTGCCTTGGGAAAACTTTTTGGTTGAAACTCTTGATGAGCTGTTGCTGGTATGTTACAAGTCTGATCAGTGCTGCTTCTCTTCGGCCCTCTACCATATCCAGTGCTTGTGCAATAGCTTCCTCATTACTGGTGCTCTCAACAATTCAGACCGAAGGGTTGGGAGACCTACTTCGAGTGGGATGACGGCCTCCATTCTATAAGTTAGGGAGTAAAGTGTTTCCCCCGTTGAGCGTCGTGCTATGGTTCGGTATGCCCATATCACGTGGGGTAACTCTTCAACCCGTTTTCCTTTGGCAAGCTCTAGCCGTTTCTTTACTACGTTGATGATGGTTTTGTTTGACGCTTCTGCCTGTCCATTACTTTGCGGGTACCCTGGAGAAGAGTTCCTATACTCGATTCTGAGGTCGGCACAAATCTTCTGAAGATCTTACCATCGAACTACGTTCCATTATCAGCAATCAGTACTCAAGGGATGCCGAAACGCACCACCACGTTTCTCATGACAAACCGCTTTGTATCCATTTCTTTGATACTTGCCAATGCCTCGACTTCAACCCACTTAGTAAAATAGTCGGTTGCAGCAATGAAGAATCGTCTATTCCCAGTGCCTCGCGCCAATGGTCTGACAATATCCAGACCCCATTGGGCAAAAATCCATGGACTGGTGAGTGGAGTAAGAGTTTTGGCTGGCTGATGGATGAACGGAGCAAACCTCTGACATTTATCACACTTCTGTACGTACTGCTGCGCATCTTGTTGCATCCATGGGCACCAATACCCATGAGTAAGGGCTCGGTGCGCTAGTGACCTTCCACCAACATGGCATCCACAAATCTCATCGTGAATTTCGTAGAGAACATTCTGGACCAGATTTTGATGTACACACAGAAGATAAGGGCCAAGATAGAAGCGTCTGTACAGCCTCCCAGATGATGAGATCCAAAATCGAGCAGACTTATGTCTGACTTTGTTGGCTTCCTTTTTGTCTTCGGGGAGAGTACCAGATTTTAGAAAAGCAAGTATTGGATCCATCCAGCTCGGCTCTACGCCGCTGCAGAGGACTGGAGATGCAATGCTTGGTTCTGGCACGAACTCAACCCAAACTTTTCTGGCATCTTTGGTATCGACTGATGAGCCGAGACAAGCCAGAGCATCAGCATGGCTGTTGTTATCCCAACTAATTCGTTCCACTCGTATGGATTGAAACTTTTTGAGTAGGTCTTTGGCCTTGCCTGCGTACATAGCCATTCTTTCATCCCGCGTTTCATAGACCCTAGAAAGCTGGTTTACTACTAGTTGTGAATCGCTAAAAACAAGAAGTTATTCTTCATTGAAGTGTTCGACACTACGTAAGCCAGCCAATAACGCTTCGTACTTTGCCTTGTTGTTTGAAGCCATCCAACTGAGCCTGAGAGCCTGTTCCCAGATAAATCCTTCTGGTGAGATGAGTACTACTCCTGCTCCCGAGCCTCGGTTATTGGACGACTCGACAACATAAAATTGCCAGATATTTCCAATAAAGAGTTTCCATGCTTTCGAAGCACAGGGTTTTCCCTGTTCGGTGGTGCGTGGCACCTGCGCCGAACTCGGATTCCCCGGCTTGGTACTCTGGGTAAGAGCAAATTCTGCGACGAAATCTGCTAAGACCTGGGCCTGGATTGTAGTCCTGGGTTGATACTAAATGTCAAACTCACCAAGTTCCACCACTCATTTTGCTATTCGACCAGAAAAACCAGCTCGGCTGCATATAGATCTGAGGGGGAATTTCAATGAGGACATTGATGGTATGCCCCTAGAAGTAGTGTTGTAACTTTCTGGAGGTGATAAGCAGCGCGTAAGCTAACTTTTTCAATGGTAGATACCGTGTCTCGGTATCTAGTAAGGTCTTGCTGACATAATACACTGGCCTCTGTTCCTTGTTCACTTTCTGAACTAATACTGTGCTTACGGCATGATCTGAGACTGCTAGATAGAGGTACAACTCCTCTCCTAGATTTGGAGTGGATAGAAGAGGTGACATGCTGAGGTACCTTTTGAGACTTTGTAGTGCTTCAGTACACTCGCAACTCAATTCAAACGATGCCCTTTTCCTCAAAAGTTGAAAGAAGGGCTTCATTCGATCCGAAGATTTGCTGATGAACCGATTCAGTGCGGCCGCCATTCCTGCCAGTTTCTGCAGCTCTTTAGCCTTTGTTGGTGCTTCAAGATCTTGTATTGCTTTTATTTGGTCCGGATTCGCCTTTATTCCTCTGTGAGTGACCATATATCCTAAGAACTTCCTTGTTCCTACCCCGAAAGCGCATTTCGAGGCATTGAGGCGAAGCTGATGATTTTTTAGGATGCCAAAGACTTCTCTCAAGTCTGTAAGATGGTCTGTAGCGAACTTTCTCTTTACTACCATATTATCTATATCAGCTTCCATGGTTTTCCCGAGTTGGTCTTTGAACATTCGAGTGATCATCCGCTGGTAGGTTGCTCTAACGTTCTTGAGGCCGAACGACATCACTTTGTAGCAGTAAGTTCATTTCGGAGTGATAAATGCTGTCTTTTCTTGATCTGAACTGAACAGTGGTATCTGATGATAGCCGCTATAAGCGTCCAGAAAGCTCATGCGCTTATGCCCTGCTGTTGAGTCTACTAGTTGATCAATACGAGACAGCGGAAAGCTATCTTTAGGGCAGGCTTTTGTTCAAGCAAGTGAAGTCAACGCAAACTCTTCATTTTCCATTATTCTTCTTGACTACAACTATGTTGGACAGCCATTGCGGGTACTGAACTTCTCTGATTGCTCCTGATGCCAGGAGTTTTTCGACTTCAGCAATTACTACTTCGATGTGCTCAACTGAGGATCTACGACTTTTCTGCACAACGAGCCGAGCTGAAGGGTTGATGTTGAGCTTGTGGCAAGCAAATTCTGGGTCCAACCCTGGAGTATCATATGTTGACCATGTGAATACCTCCATATTTTTCCTCAGCATTTCCGGCAACTGAAGTTTCTCATTAGCGCCTAACGAGGTACCGATAAGGAAGTACTTTTCTGGATCATTCTCTTTTACCAGGACTCTTTCCAAATCTTCTACTATCTTTTCCTTTGGGACTCCCCTTACATTTTCCAAGACTGGCTGTCCAGCCACTTCTACTGTTTTTACCCGATTGCAGAGCTGCTTCACCTTTAATGCTGTCATGAAGCAATGTTTGGACGCAACTTAATCTCCTGAGATCTGCTCTACTCCGTGTTCCTTTGGGAAACGGATGAACTGGTGGTAGGTTGAAGGGACTGCCTCTATTTGATGAATCCATGGACGACCAAGTATGGCGTTGTAAGGAGATGGTGTATTAATAACTAAGAACTCTATCTAGAGGGTTTTTGTTCCTGCCACGACTGGCAACTCTATTCTGCCAAGTGGCCATTCTGGCTGTGAATTGAAGCCGACCAACGGGGCTGCCGCTGGAGTGAGGTGCTGCTCGGAGAGATCAAGCTTTCTAAACAGTCATAATACAATATGTCTGCTGCACTACCTTGATCTACCAGGACTCGTTTTACATCAAATCGTTTCCCAATTCCTACGGTTATAATCAGTGCATCCGTATGTGGGTGATGTATGCCCTCTATATGCTTTCTAATAAATGAAACAGTGCACAAGGGGGGATTTGGATGCCGCGCGTACTTTTTTCGATGCAGGTTCCACTGACATGACTTGCTAAATTTGCACAGCCTTAGCAATCTCTTCTCTCAGTGTCTCCTCAGGTTCCTGAGTCGTTGTCTGTCACAACCCAAACCCGGCCCTATGGGTTTAGCACCGTAACCGGCCAGTAATCCGAGATTACCGAAGGCCTGCAGAACAGTAACACAGTAAAACAGAGTACAGGGCCTGGCGGAAGCCAATACAGTAAATAAATAATGTCCATTGAGCTGTGACAGTCTGTATGCCAAAAAGATTTTTCATGCATTCACATATACAAGCAGTACAGTCTATACAAAATTTACAGTTACACAGTACAGGGACCTAATCCCTTGGTAACAGTACAGTTAGTAGCTGACAGTCTATACAGTAGTCAAACAGTGACCACGGGGGGGGGGGGGGAGGAGAAAACAGAGCACCCCAAAGCCATAGCATGGCGACTCGGAACCTTACATTGAGGCACACAGGCTGGCTTGACAAAACTGAAGTCTAACCCGCGCTCCTAGCTCCGATCTGGTGGCTAAGCACCAACACATATATATAAACAGTGAGCTAAAGCCCAGTGAATAACATAATGCGTAAAGAGGTTAAGAATGAAATGTCCTTACAGTAATGAAAACAGTTCATTCAACAATACTTCAGTCTTTCAGTCAGAACAGTTATTCAATCATATGTGGTATATCCATTAGCATAGCAGTAAACAGTAAGTCTTAAAGACCAAACAGTAATGATGGCCATCAGTCAGTAAACAGTAGTGGTTCCGCGAGGGAACCGACAGAGATCTTTGTAACAGTAACAGTAACAGTATACAACAGTTGCTAAGGATGCCACAATACATTTCGGAATATAGGACATACATTCAATAATTAACAATAAGTATTTCAGAAAACAGTTTCGTTAAACAGTCAGAAAACATTCTCAGTTGAACATATCTTTACACAATTGTTACTCACAGTGTTTGGGCTACAGTGTGCTAGAGCATGTCTCCCCAGTCGCCAACCCTACACAGTTCACAGGTTGAACACACACTAAGCTACACAATTGGGAAATATCATAATTTAATCCCTAATGCCCCGGTGTGTTCTACATCTATATCCTCAACAATATGCCTTAAACTATGCCTAAGAATGCCTAGAATGGGATGAGGATGCAAAGATGTGATCAGAAAACAGTTTCGGAATTTTCAGAAAAACAGCTTCCCGCTCGAGCGTAGGTTTACCCGCTCGAGCGGACATACAACAAAGGTACACGCTCGAGCGTTAACTTTCCCGCTCGAGCATACTGTAAAAGTACTGGATGGATAAAATCTCCGCTCGACAGACGCTCGACGCCCGCTCGAACTTGAGACACATGACTCCGCTCGAGCGCCCAATCCTCCGCTCGAGCGGACTGTAAAACAGTGCAGAGATACTGGATGCTCGGATTCCACGCTCGAGCGGAACTTCCCCCAATCGAGCGGAAGTGCAAAATCTGGGAATTCCAGATTGCACCTCCAAGCCAAAACCCAGGTTCAAAAGCATCAAAACCGATCCTCTTGGGCTGAATTTCCAGAAAACACTTGTAAACATATAGAATAACACGGTTCAAAGCTCAATTTTGAGAAATCAAAGCCCAAGGGTGTTTAATTCAAACTCAATTTCAAACCAATTTCATGAACAATATGAACATGCAAACATGCATGAATTCAAATCATTTTGAAGCTCCAATTTGATGTTCTAAGGAGCCACTTGATCCCAAAACAAGTTGAAAACATGGACCATTACAAAATTATGAACATGCATGCACCATTTTACCATGAATTCAACTCGAAAACTCATTAATTCAAACATGCATGCATGAAGTGAGCTTCAATTCACCATTAATGAACCAATTCATGACTTAGCTCTACAATTAGACATGAACCATGCAAGAACAACTCAAAGACACAATTAAGAAGATGAATGATCTACCTTAGGTGTAGAATTAGGAGTGAGGGAGCTCAAATATGAAAATACACTTCAATTTCCTTCAAGTCTCTCAAGCCAATTCACAAACATAAACTCAATTCTCTCTTAAAGCTCTCATCTCTCTCTCTACTCGGTGGAACTCAAGGAAAAGGCTGATCAAATGTTGCTCCTAAGTGAAATCAAGTCTCAAGAAGGTCCAAGTAATGGGCCACTAGAGTGGCATTTGTGTAATTACGGCAACCATTGCAATTTAACTCATTTTAATCTAATTTAATCATACCTAATCAGTTTTCAGGTAATTATACCATAAAATCACATTAATTATGATGATCATAAAACATCAATCAATTCCCGGTTCGGCCGCCGATAAGGCCTTCAATTAGCAGTTTAAACACTAAAACACGAACAGATCAAATAATCAATCAAACAGATAGATGCACAATTAAACAGATAGACTCAGTCAATTTAGTTCCAGTTTTCAGTCAGTCAGTTCAGTACTTTAATCAGTTCAATTATCAGTCATAATCAGTTCAGTTTGACGGTAATCAATGTTTATCGGTAAGCAGTGATGAGGGTTATTACACTCTCCCATGGATCACATTTATTATCAGCTGAGGTGGATGCTCAATATTTGGTTCTCGTAGTGGGTTCCCCGATTCGGTCACTTCCTTATTCTAATCAATGTAATCCCGGGGGTGCCTAGTTGCTACCAAGTCCTCCGAGTGTTGTTTCAATGCCCTGCAGTTCTGAGTCATATGCTTCCTATCTTGGTGGTAGGTGCATCTGAGCTTCTGGTTGCGCCGAGCCGGATCTCCCAACATTTTTGGTGGCCAGACAATGAAGGGCTCTCTCTTGATCTTTTTTAGGATTCGATAGATCGGCTCTTTGAATACAGTCACGACGGCTTCGTGGGATTTGGACTTATCCACTTCGTTCACTGCGATCCCTCTGTGTTCTCCTCGATCTGTTCTCTTCTTGTGCCGCGCTGTTTGTTCTATTGACGTTTCCTCGATGGGGATCTGATCATCTTCGAGGTGAGCGTACTGCTCAATCCTAGCACGCAAACCTTTCAATGTTGTGGTCGGGCGCTTGGTAAGTGACTGTCTCAACTTACTTTCCGGGCGCAGACCATGTTTGAAAGACACGACGGCCATCTGTTCACTATATACATTTTTCTCCAGATCATTGTATTCTTTCCAGTACCTCCTAGCATAACTACGCAGCGTTTCTTCCTACTCCTTTCGAAGGCCGAATAGTGTATCCGGCTCTTTCGGAATCTTAGTATTGAAGACAAAACTGGCTAGGAACTCTTCGAAGAGCTACTTCCAGCCATGGATCGATCCAGCGGGGAGTCGGTCGAACCATCGAAGTCCGATTTCTCCCAAGCTAGATGGGAAGACTTTGCACATCCGTGCCTCATCTCGGCTCCATAGAGACATCATTTGTTTGTAATGGCTAATATGTGTCAGCGGGTCCGACTTCCTATCGTGCGAAGTGAACTTTGGTGGGGTGAATTTCTTTGGAGGTCTCATGGCCTCAATTTTCGGGGAGAATGGTGAAGAAACGAGCCTATCCAGCGCTCGATGTTCTCTCTGGTGAACAGTACGATTCAGATGATCCCGATGTTGTTTGCTCTGCTTGTTGCCGATCAGCCAAGTACGAAGGTCTTGAGGGGGTATTCAGTTTGTTGACTAACCGTCTTTTGCCTCTTAGTCCTTCTCCGGCATGATCTACGGGTGTGACTGCTCGTCGCCTTACTCTGTGCCGGGATAGGCTAACTTTGTTTCCTAGACTGATTTCTGGGGTACTTCTTCACTAGTGGCTCTGTGGATGAGCTCCTTCGTCGCAAACGAGAGGGCTCTGCTTCAGTCTTCTTTTCCGTTGGATCACTCAGCACCCTCTTAAGTTGGGCTTTCAGCTCCTGTATCTCCATCCCCATGGAGTCTATGATTCAATCTCTATAATCCTTTTCTAGAAGAAAGTGATGAGAAGAACCTCTAGCGAAGGGTAATCGATGCTCGACGGATTCAGGGGTCCGGTTATTGTTTCCAGTTTGCTCTTTCAAAATTGTTGGGAGTGCCAAGCCTTTTTCTTTCGTCTTCTCCGTCTGTGGAGTATGTGTCGAAGGCGGAATGTCCTCAATCCCCATCGCCGGAACTAAGTGCAGAGCTTAGAGATGAAGTGTTCCACGCTCACCGCACCAATTGTGCGTACTGGATTCCGCACTAGATGAAAGTGGATCGGGGCTCCGCACTTGGTTGGACTATCCAGGGACTGAGGTTCCTGCCACAAGAAGCACCGTGAGAGCTGCCCGACCGGGGTTGGCCGGATAACTCCTCCGGTGTGGGAATTAGTGATTGGAGCAGAAGTGTATATAGAGTTGAGTTTATATCTAGACGTGATTTTGCTTGGAATAGTTCAGTTACATTCAATGTGAAGTTCATATGGTATATATAGGGTTCCTTGCTTGCTTCTCAAGATGGTTTCATGGAGTTTGGATGCTGCCAAGTGTCCTTTTTGCATTGTTCAAGGTAGGGGATCACCTGATAGTTATCATTGAATGCATATACTCATTGTAGTCATGCAGATAACAAACCACATTCCTCTGGTTCAACAACTTCCGTGATCCTAGGTGTGGGGGACCAGCTGAGATGGCAGCTTGCACATGCACATGCTCACTACTTCCACATTTCTCTGTGAGGTTCCTTCTGCTCGGTACCTTAGTACTTCAGTTCGGCCTTAGACCAAATTTCTATTGGGATAAGCCGATCCATTCGGACATCTTTGTGTGGGCTCCGCTCACTTTTGTTCGGCCCATAGATTCAGTCTCGCAGCTCGGCCCAGCCCAACACCACAGCTGGACTGGCATTTTCCCCGCGGGTTAGGCCCAAGTGCTTGAGAACTTGGGTTGACTGTCGATCATGAAGTTGGGCTCAATTAGCTTGCCCGTATACTCACCTAACCCACTTGGGTTTGGGCTTAAGTAGATTGGACCGGCCCAAGACTTGGACCCGACCCATTTCACATTCAACCCTTTCATTCATGATTATTTCTAAAATATAAATCAATTGTGAGTATTTAAGTAAGTGATCGTACAAAATGGTGACAAAAAATAATACTTAACATTTTAGTTGTGGTAGATGAATATAATTTTTTTTTACATAATGAATCAAACAAGAGAATTAAACGATGAATTTATGCTGAATGAATTATCCTTTCCAGAGTCCCTAAAAAAAAAAAAACAGAATTATAAAAGTAAGACAAGAGGTGGCGCCATCCCTTTCTCTCTTTTGTGGTTCATTTTGTAAACCTTTTGAAAAATGATGAAGACCACTAATTAGTGATTGCACTAGGGATGTGGCAGTGGGTCTCATCCACTACCACATGTGTTTTGTGCCTTAGTTTTTATTTTTGTTTTTTTTTTTTACTTGTCACATCATTAGTAGTGGTATTAGTGGTAGAAATTTAGTGGTCTGTAGCATTGTTGAAATTTTTTTGTCCATCCAAACTTTCTTCTTTATGTATTCCAATCCGTAAATATATATATATATATATATATATATATATATATATATATATATATATATATTTATATTTTGCGTTAAATTTTTTCTATTTTGTGACCCATGATTGACATGGAGTAAATTATACTCTTCACCCACCAATTTTTGTTCTAATTTCACTTTAGTCTCTTGTCTTCCAATTGTAACAATTAAATTGTTAGATTTCAACCCTTAGTTCAATTTAGTCCTCCAACTCACGGCTAAAAAAATAGAAAAATTATTCAAAAAAAAAAATTGTACTTTTAACCCTCCAGCTTATTACTTAAAATTAAAATAGTAGAGTGATGAGATTACATTGAAACTGGGGTAGAAGTCTACTTAAGTGTTGCAATAAAAAAAATGAGGGACTGACGTGAAATTCAAGTAAAAGTGAAAAGATGAAAAGTGTAATTTATTCAATAGAAAATTATATAATAAAAAAATTGAGTTAAAACAAAATTTGATACTAAAATGTAATAAAAATCTGCCATAACAAGTGTCATAAAAAATGGTGACTCATACAAAAAGTAATTGCTAACCAAAAAACTTTATAATCAAAAATAAAAATGCAAAATTGATAGCATAATAAAGCAATTTGGCTTAAACTAGCTCGGATCAGAGAGAATGGTGAGTATTTATTGGGCCGTGTAAATCGAATGCAAGCCTGTCCAATTTACACAGACACAAAAATGTTGGAGACGTTAAAATTTTTATCAAATATTTCATGGGACTGTATGATTCATATGAAAATTACATTTGAAAATTTTACATACATGTGAGACATTTAATAATAACTTTAGTATAATTCTTAACATTATTCAAATAGACAAAATTGGACCTAGCCGACATTTAATGCAGTACTAGCCTTTGATCTTGAATGCAATGCATAGTACATGGAAATTTTTTTAATAAAATAAAATCGACGATCCTCTGTGTCTCCAATATATCTGTTCCTTTATTCTAAAACAATTTACAATTATTGGATAATATAATTTTTTTTTAAGACATATTCAATGATTACTGATAAATTGAGACAGGAGAGAGAATACCAATTCAAACAAAGTAAGGAAATATTAACAAAAAAATATATTAACTTAAGAAATTTGATAAAAATCAAATACAAAATAGCTTATTAAAAAAGAAATGGACAAATTCAAATTGGACTCTAGCCCTTTGATTACTTTGAGAGTGAATTGACTATTTTACATGTTGATTTCAGTCTAATTATTTCTAAAAAAATGGATAATTTATTTTTAAAAAATATTATGATTATCAGATTGATTTAATTTTGTTTATGAATAATTTACGTGAAAAGTCCTATAAAATGAAAATTTTGAATAATCAAAATGAAATTTATTATGAACCCCACATGTCTTTAAGTAACAGAATTCATAATTTATTTTATTTTATTATGTTTTTATCTTTTCCAAATTTTCACTAGTTCGGCAGGATAGCAATAAGATAAAATATTACATTTAAACTATAATCATTATACTTTTTCTCTTACAAAAGTCAAAAAAGTCAAAAACAAAAATCAAACGAGGCTAAAAGAGCCAGACTAAAATAATCAAAAAATCAAAAAGTCAGGCTATTTTAGTTCTTCCCAAACAAAGACTTAATTGCCTCAAATTTTCAAAATGTTATTTTGATCATTAATTTGAATAAAGATTAAAAAAAATGATTTATATTTTATTCATAATTTTTATTTTATTTTATGTTTTTATCTTTTCCAAATTTTTATTTAAATTTATTATCCAGTGTTTATGTACATATAACAGATATCCTCTATGCATTTGTAAGGAAAAAAAATGAAAAAAATGGGACCACATTTGATAGTGAAAAGGCCAACTAAGAGATGAGCAACACACATCATAAATCTTATTAAAGATAAAAAAAATTAAAAATTAAAAAAGAAAAAAAAATACCCAAAATGTCCACCACTTTAGTCAAGTCGAATCCAATTTTTAAAAAAACATTTTTTTTAATAAAAATTTACTAAAGAAAAAAAAAAAAAAAGACAAGGAACAACTCAACCCCAAATATTGATTAAAGTCTTACATAAAACACACCTAAGTGCTATGTCTTTTATATATATTTTGTCCAAAAAGTCTAGGAACTTAGATTTTGATCAAAAATAGATTGTGTGATGGAGATTGAAATTATGTATTATAAGGTCTATGTATAGAATGAATTTGAACCGGATGTTGATGTTTTGAGTAAATTTTGAATATATTTTTATAAGTTTGTAATATCTCTCTATCTTGTCTAGTTAATGTTAGATTGTCGATAATAAAATATAAAAAGGAAAAGGAAAACGAAAAATGCCTAGGGAAGCTAGGACTTGCAAATAGATACCTTAGCTAACAGTGTTAGGTGTTGTAAAATATTAACAAAAATTATGCACTTGATGTATATATAAAAGTTAGTGAATTGATTTTGTATTAGACATATATTTGTTGTCGTGGTCGTCAATGGTGAGTAGAACCAGCTAATAAACATCAACACTTTCAACACACGGTATTGCCTAATGTAGGGGTTGGTTGGCATAACAGGCAACTACTACAATTTTATTTTAAACAATATTTTATTACCCTTTGCTATTCTCTGACCCAACAACCTAACAATAATGCTTGAGATCACTAAAAGTTGTGCTCTAAAAGCACCACTAGTAATGTAGCAGTAAACGGGACTCACTGTTTGTGTCTTGTGTTTTTTTTTTTTTTTGGTTAAAATGCTTGCCAGCTCATTAGTGGTACTTTAGAGCACCACTTTTAGTGGAATGTATCATTATCCAGCAACCTAATCAGTGATTTTTGTTTTCATGAACAACTATGATTCCACTGGTCAAAAAAAAATATTGCAGATATGGGTTTCAAATTTTATTCGTTTGGCAGGTTGATTTGGGTTAAAATAGTTATATGGGATAAAATTAGTTATTTTAATTAAATAAGATAAAATATCACATTAAATTATAATCATTTTGTTTTTTTCTCATAAAAATAAAAAAAGTCAAAAAACTTATCTGAAACAAGACTTTTTAATCTTAGATTAAAATAGTCAAAAAATTAAAAAATCAACTCGCATCCCAAACGAAGACTTTGTAAAACTCTTGTTGGATTCAAAGCTAACAAAACTCATGACTACAAGCGCGTTGGTGAATTAGATTATTATTAATGGGCGGTTCTTTATATACTTTAATTCTGAATTTCAATTTGAAAAAGCAAATTCTACACATCTATTATTCAAATTTTCAAATTTATGTAATTTTAGTTTTAAAATTTATTTATTTCAGAATTATCATTTTTATGGGCACAAATTTCCTATTTTTTTCAAATCTTAAAAAAAATTAATTTGTGATTAACAAGGAATTAGTTGTGTTTATTATTTACTATTCAAATTAGAATTTCTTTTAATATAAATTGCAGGCTATTATCAAAATTTACCAGTTGAACATAGATGGAAAATTTTTATCAATTGACCAAAAAAAAAAAATGATGTAAATTAAAAATATAATCAAAATTTAAAATTCAAAACTCAAACAGTTGGATAAGGCTAATATAAGAATGGAATTTTTGTTAACAAAAAGTGTTCATACCAATATTTT
Source organism: Camellia sinensis (assembly GCF_055761805.1). Classification (NCBI taxonomy): domain Eukaryota; kingdom Viridiplantae; phylum Streptophyta; class Magnoliopsida; order Ericales; family Theaceae; genus Camellia; species Camellia sinensis. The sequence continues at coordinate 211,540,936 of NC_138963.1, read as the reverse complement.
AAAAATTGGATCGGTAAGCGAACCGGAAAAGAGATTAGGTGGATGGGTCATTAGTTCTGTAACAATCCAGGTGTTTACTTATTCTTTAAAATTTATACTAATATTATTTAATCATAGTTGAGAAAATATATGATTTATTTTATATTATTATGTGTAATTTTGTAAAATAATGTAATTAGTAAGAAATTTAAGGGTCAAAGTGTAAATAGGCAACTTATCTAAACTTATCCATTTGAGGGATAAGCTTCAAGTCTAGGACATGACGATGGCTACAAAACTAGAAAGGATAGGTGTCACCCAAACTTGAAACTTAGTATAAAAGGAAAGGAAATTTGGCTATAAACCGCTTTTATCTTCTTTTCATTGTTAAAAGGACTAAGAAAAAAAATTATATTTTCTAAACCTCATCATAATTATAAAGTCTTGCATAAAGGACCAAATTTATTATTTAAATATTTTATCAGACTATTATACCCTCAACTAAATCTTTCAATCTTCTCTACTCTAAACACAGCTTCTCTTCATAGCCATGTCAGAGGCCACCCGTCGATCTCTCTCCATTCGTTGCCGTGGTGCTTCTCCTCTCAGCTTCTCTGCCACACCACCACCGCCGCTTCGAATATCGTGGTTGTTCTCTCTCTCTCTCTCTCTCTCTCTCTCTCTCTCTCCTCCATCTCTCTTCTTGTCGTCGTTCGCAGCTACGATGACATACCTCCTCCATCCTTGCAATCTTTGACGAAGAGATCTAACCACTACCAGACAAGATCTAGTCGCGTAGTGAATAGATCTGGTCCCGCCGCTGTTCTGCTCTTCTTTAGTCGTTGATGGCGCTGAACAATCGTTGCGCAAGATAAATAAATACATACATACACATAGACATGCATTCTGTATGTAGGTATGTATATATATGTGGATATATATATATATATATATATATGTGTGTGTGTGTGTGTCTACACGCATATGTATGTATATATGACTCATACATACATGTGTATGTGTATATGTATATATATATATATATCGGTAAGTGAATGCATGTATGTATATCTTTGAGTGAGTGTATGTATGTATATCTGTGAGTGTGTGAGCGTATGTATGTATATCTGTGATTGTATGTATAAATGAGACAGATTTGGAACAGTAAAATTTTATTCTAGTTAAAAACATGTTGATTTTCTCAACAACCAAACTATATTTGGTTTTCTTGTTATGTTTCTGTAATTTTCTCAGCAACCAAACACGCAAGGTTATTAATACATGACACTTAGTGTGACTTTGGTTCATTTATTTAGTATATATTTTATTTGTTGTAACAGTAAAATTTGGTTAAAAATATGTTGATTTGCTTAACGATATAAAATTTTATTTTGAATCATAGCAAATTTTACTCTGATTCAGAGTAAAATTATACTTTCAGAATAAAATTTTACTTTAATTCAAAGTAAAATTGTACTTTCAGAATAAAGTTTTACTCTGAATCAGAATAAAGTTTACTATGGTTCAATGTAAAATTTTACTCTGAAATTTTACTCTGGTTAAAAACATTTTGATTTGCTTAACAATATAAAATTTTACTCTGAGTAAAAGTAAAATTTACTATTATTCAAAGTAAAATTTTACTCTAAAATACACTATGAAGATGGTTTAATAGGAGAGCTGATAGATATAAGGGTAATATAGTAAAAAAAATAAATTTTAAAATATTAGGAGGTTTTGAAAGTACCTATATAATTCTTGCTCTTTTGAAAGACAAATTAGACAGTGAGAGGTCTATCACCAAATCCCCCTAAAAGAAGTGATGGTGCTGTGAATAGAACAAAGAAAAGAAACTAAGAAAATGGGAAGAAAATACTAAGGGTCTTTGGTAGTGGAAAGAAAAAGTGAGATATTAATTTTAAGGTGAGTTATATTATACCTTGAGTTACAATTATTTTGGTAGTAAAAGCTCTAATAATTATTTTGGTACCCTCACTTAAATATTTTTTCCACTCGCGCTTATTTATTTGTTCAAGAATTAGCTGTAGGTAACTTCAGTTATTGGCTATCACGATACTTAACCCTTGACTATAGGGAGAGAGTCGTGACAAATTCAACCGTTGAGTTGAACCGAAATCGAATCATGATGTCATAATTATTTCATAAATATTTTTATAATTTAATATATATATATATATATATATATATATTCATCAAATATATATGTTTATATATATTTTTATATTAATATTGTTTGTAAAAATATTAATTATACATGTGTTTGAAGGACATTAGTTTAAATACAATTAATATTATATGTTTCTTATATATTAATAAGAAACTACGGTGGCAGAATATAAATTTATGCTCTTTAGAGCTTGAGGTGTTGGGTTCAAATCCTTTTAGTATTAATTTTTTTAATATTGGACCAAACATAATAAACCGGTTAGGTTGCTACAACTTGAGCCGGTTCGTCCGGTTTAGTGGTTTAAATGTGGTTCGTACCAGTTTAATTTAAAATGATCGATTTTCAAGAGAGAATAAGTTAGAGAGTATATCCAGACTGATCGGTCGACGATTCAACTGGTCGAATCGATCGGCCTGATTTTTAAAACATTGGTACATACCCAGAAATTTGTCCATTTTATATAAGAAGGTGATCCATCCTCACAAAAATATCTCACAAAAGCAATTCTTCATAGGTTACAGAATAAGCAAATAAACTCTTACCTATTAGAATCTATGAAAAGTGATTTTGTAAAAGACTTTTATATGGGTACTCATTTTATATAATAGTGGTATCCATAATCTCGTAAGCCTTACAACTAAAGATAGCTTTTTGGTTTATTAGTAAAATTTAAATGAGATTTTTTTTTTCTTTCTTGTGTTTAGTTTGTATATTCTTAAATAATCAATGAAATTATGTGGACCAATTCGCATAAATCTTACATCAGCATTGTGGGGGGATAAAAGCTTTGTTTATTTTAGCAATTTTTATTTTATTTTTTACAAAAAAAAGAATTAAAAAAATGAAGAGAGTTACATGATAATTTAAAGTAATTTTTTAATTAAAATATTTAATTACCAAACTTAAAATTAGCCATTGACCGACCGGGTCAGACGGGCCGATATTAATAAAACCCACGACTCCTTAAGAATCTTTCTGTATATGGACAAACTCTGCTAACAAGCTGTTCTGTGAGATAGCTCACTTCAACGTAATGAAGATTATTCTAAAGGCTGGTTTGGTAATAACATTTTTAGTTGATTTTTTGTTTTTTTTTTAATTATTTTAGTCTGAGATTTTTTTAGTTATTGAGTTTTCTTATTTAGATTTTTTGACTTTTTAATTTTAAAATGACAATTTTTTTTTTTTTTGTGATTTTTTAATTTTTTTTTCCTTTTGTGATTTTTTAGCCAAAAAGAAAAACCAAACGAGCACTTATTATAACTAAAATGGAAAATGATTGGTGGCCCTAAAAAAATTGGCCCTAATACCCCTAATTTCCAGTTTTGGAAACTGTTCTCTTTTTTTCTTTCTTTTTTCCTTTTTTTTTTTTTTTTTTTTACCTGAAATGGAAATTTCGGGCAATTCGGGGCACGGCTTTCGGGCCCTCAATCACCGCCCAACTAAAATAATTCCAGTGAGGAATTTAAGAATCTTCACTTGTCCGATATATGGAATGTACAGTTTATAAACCGGGTCAAGTCAAGATATATAGGGCACCGAAGAACAAAAAAATACCTCAATGAAAATTAATTGCTAGATTTCATTTTTTTGAATTAAAAATTAATTAAATACAAAATCGAGAAATTGTCTTATATTTTTTTTTCACGATTAACAAACAATTTTTTAAAAAAAAAGTTAAATACACCGTTAGTTTTCAAAATATAATTTTTTTTCTTCTCGGCTTTCATTAACGGTGATAAATAAGGCGAATAAACTGAATGATTAACTGTTCAAACTTTATTTGTTAAACTTTTTAGCTGATCTCAAACTAATTTTTGTTGAGTCGAGTTTGAGAAGTTTAGTATTTTTATATAGTTTTAAATTTATCAAACCGAGCCAAATGAGTAATTGATTGTTCAAACTTTGAAAATTTTAATGAATTTCAAAATGTGTTCATACTTGGCTTGTGTTACTTAACGAATTAAACTCAAATGAGTTTTTAAAGAGTCGAGTTCAAACTGTTTGACTCATTTATTACCTCTAACTTTCGTTATAAAATTTAATACAACACATCAATTCAATCCCAACCACACATCAAAATTTTGAGTAAAATTATTGTCATTTTTTTTATAGACAACTAGGTTTATTGAAAATCTAGACTGCAACAAAGTTGTGACTATTTTAACTCTCTTGGGATAAGTTAATGAATAAATTCACACAATTAAAATATCAAAAATCAAAACATAGCATGAGGTGTAATAATTAATATATTAAACCCTGAATAAACCCTGGCAGAGGTGCACAAGACGACGAAGGTTAGAAGACAACATTTGTCATAGCCTGGATGAATTTCTGGCGCAATTCCATGGTTTGTTTCTCAATCTTAAGTCAAAATACAAAATAATAAAATAAAACAATAATAATAAAAAACCTTAATTATGCAATTTTATAGTCCATTCCCTACCTCCTTAATCTCCTATTTCAACTATGTCCCCATCTTCAACACCATTCCCAACTTCTATTCCAATTCCTTCTTCATCAACACCTCAATCAATCGCCATGAAACAACAGTTCCTTCTCTCTCTCCTCTTCTCTTCTCTCTTTCCACTCATCAAAACCCAACAACAATATTCAGGAAGCTCAGTAATGGATTGCAATAACAGTGACCAAACAAGCCCATCTCCATCTTTTCTCTACACCTACAATGGCCAAAACTCATCTTGCCAGGCCTTTCTCATCTTCAAATCCCAACCTCCTTATGATTCAGTCCCATCAATCTCAGCTCTCACTTCTTCAAACCCATTAGACCTCGCTCAAATCAACAATGTCACTAGGCTCACAGTCTTCCCAACAGGCAAAGAAGTCATTGTTCCAGTGAACTGTTCTTCTTCATGTCAGTACTATCAAGCCAACACCACTTTCTTTATCCTAACCAACGATACATATTTCACCATAGCAAACAACACATTCCAAGGATTATCTACATGTGACTCGCTTATGCGCGCGAATCAGCAATACAGCGAGAATAGATTGTACGAGGGACTCGGATTGCATATACCCCTTCGCTGTGCTTGTCCTACGAGGAAACAAGCTGCCAATGGCGTCAAGTATCTACTGACTTACTCATTGGATTGGGACGATAATATTCCTGATATTGCTGACAGGTTCGATTCAAGTGAACAGAGCGTGCTCGATGCAAACGGGTTTTTAGAACAAGGTCCAACTCTTTATCCCTTCACAACAATTTTGATCCCTCTGTCAACAGAACCCTCAAGCTTGAACACCATAATTCACCAATACAAACCCGTTGTTTCGCTTACACCACTACCTCTTACTAATACTACTACTACTATCAAGATCAAAGGATCAAAAGGAATGGTTTATGCGGGAGTGGGAACTGCAGCAGGTTCTCTGCTGCTACTCTCAATTGCCATTGCATTCGCTATGTTTTTGCTAAAAAACACAACAGGTAGAGTTTCTCAGATTAATTGTGAAGAAAAAGGAAAATTGGGATTGCCCAAAGATCTGCTTGTGGAAATTGCCAGCATCGAACACGACCTGAGAGTGTTTGAATTCGAGGAACTCAAGAAGGGTACAGACAATTTTAGTTCCAACAGCCAGATAAAGGGTTCTGTGTATCGTGGAACGTTCAGTGGTGAAGTTCTAGCTGTTAAGAAAATGGGTACCGATGTATCCGTGGAAGTGAACATGTTGAACAAGATCAACCACTTTAATCTGATAACACTTCACGGTATCTGCCAATGCCATGGCTGTTTCTACCTAGTTTTTGAGTACATGGCCAATGGCTCTCTAAAAGAATGGCTTCACAAGAAAAGTTCAAACGAGAGAAGAAGCTGGACTCAAAGGATTCAAATTGCCCTCGATGTTGCCAATGGGCTTAACTACCTTCACAGTTTTACCAAGCCTGCCTACGTGCACAAGGATGTGAAGAGCAGCAATGTTCTACTCGACAGACATCTAAGGGCAAAGATTGCCAATTTCAGTCTTGCGAGAACAGCATTGAAGGGAACAAACAGTGAATGTAATATTGTGTCAACACTGGTTTCGGGTACTAGAGGTTATTTGGCACCTGAGTATATAGAGACAGGGCAAGTGAGTCCCAAGATCGATGTCTATGCTTTTGGAGTGGTGATGTTGGAATTGATCACAGGAAAAGATGCTGTCATTCAGAAGGAAGGTCATGAAGTGATACTTTCAACAGCAATAGCTTCAATTATGGAGGGAGAAAATGCAGAAACCAGGCTTGGTTTGTTTATCGATTCTAATCTTGCAGAAAATGGAGGCATGGTGTATGCATTGCGAGTGGTGAAGTTGAGTTTGATGTGCTTGACACAAGATCCATCAAACAGACTGAGCATGGCAGAGGTAGTGTCTGCTCTGATGAAAATTCAAGTTGACTTAAAGAATTCAGAATCAGCGTATGCTGAGTGTCCTTCGGAGAGTGATTGAGAAAGGGAAAAAGAAGTCATGTGTACTTTAGTTTCTGCTCAAAGTGTCAGAGTATATGAACAAAATTGTAGAGTACAAACTGATATGTAAATTTACTGTTGTAGATGTGTCAACAGAACTTAAAATCACTTGAAAGCAAATATTCTGATATTGATTGTTTTTTCTGCTCAAAACCCATCAATTATGGCCATTGTTAATTGAGAAAACCAACTTGGTCTGAAATGCTTCAATTTGTTGAAGAATTTTTTTTGTGCAAGGGCATTAGCTGATTGCAAGTTCAGTGTGGCTTCTGCTGTGGATGGTGCTTTGGTAGTACCATCAGGATTTTGGGTGGTAGGAGTTGAAATTGTGTTTATGGCAAGTCTTGTCAATTAGATGCTTAAATTCCAACAGAGGAAAATCTTCATTGATCTAGGGAGAAAACATGCAAAATTCAGTAGGCTGAGAGCAAAAATTTGGTGGGTGAGAGGGTGGAGGTTTTGGTTTACAAAGAAGTGGTCGAAGAGGCAGTTGAGGGTTTGACTTGTTTTCATTTTTCTTGGAAGGAAGGGAAATGAAAAACTCAGGGTTTTGCAGAACAGGATAGGAACATTTGGTAAGAAATTGAAATGTGATTCAGCACAGGATGATTGCAGCATGTATTCATGACGGTTGGAGTCTCTCAAGAGAGAGATGACTGGGGGAAAATCAACTAACATATAGATAATATCATCTGGGCTTGCACTAAGAAATTATTCAAGGTATTGACAGCAAATTTTGATGTTTAAGCTTGCAAAATTGCGAGATAAGAGAACACACTGACACCAACAAGTGAAAACAATTAATAATTCTATTAATTTTGCATTTTAAATACAGAAGGGACTCATCTACAAGGTATAGAAATCAAAACTTTTCTAACTACTCTGTTGAATTCAATTTCTATAGCTTGGCCAAAGGTTCTAATGTAAATGGCCAAACTTCAACAAATCAATCACAAGTGCCATTCAAATTCAGGCTCAATACTTCAATAAGGAAAACTACCTGTCAACCTAATATGGTCTAGGGTCATCCGAAGACCATATTTGAGGACTGCCTGGTTACCAGCTCTAAATCCGTTACCATACACAGGAGATGTGTCTGATTCAATCTGGTGTTTGAAAAACTCCCCGAGTTTCCTCTCAAATGGAGATCTTGTCCCTTGCTTTGATGATCTTGAAACTGATGTAGAGGATGAGGTTGATGCAATGTTGTTACCTGATATGGACATAATCTGGGATTCTAACCACATGTGAGCTAGCACCTGACAGATACCTTCTTCAACATCTTGAGGGAGAGTTCGGTAACCTTTCAAACAAACAAGTATAATATCAGCACTTCCACAGATATAACTTAAAAACATTGTGAAGTTTTAAAATAAAATTAAAAAAAAATAAAAAACTATTTTTTCTTTTATTTCTGGTAAGTAGGGAGGGGCCATGCCAATTAATAGGAAGGAGATCATTTTTAAGATCAATGTGAGATTTTCTTTATAAAGTGTAAACAAAAAGGACTTTTTTTTTTTGGGTATCAATGCCGTAAAGAAATAAAATGGAGTTATTCTAAAGCCAAGAAAATGAATGAGATAATATCATTTTATTTGGCTTTGCAATGAAATCTTTAAAAAGTTAAATGCATGGTTTGGAGAAGCACCTTGAAGTCGAAGCCATGCGTGCATCATCTCATGAGCTAGGATAGAACCGGTCAGCAACCTGTATGAAGATAGTTTTAAGAGTTATAGAAAACAAAATCTCAGCCAAGAACCAAAATTTTAAAGATGAGACAGTCATCTTCTGCCAAACGTGTCACAGTGCAAGGCCAAGAGACCAAATTCAAGCCGTGATAAATTTGCCATCATGAGACTTAAGAGTTTAACTCTCTCCATTAAATCTGTGAAATGCTCATTATCAACATTCAATCTAACAAATTCTCATTGAGAAAGAAGGAAACTGCACACGATATATGTGTGTGTACGCAAGTATTTGCATAAAACTTGCTCTACAAATTCTTCTGGATTATTCACCCCCGCTATATAATGACCTATGAAGCACGGGTACGGGTACGATGCGGGTACACCGATACGAGAAATTCTTTAAAACGTAGGGTACGGGTACATCAAATTTTTTTTTAAAAAATTTTAATTTATAACTAAACATCTAACATATAAATCAAAATTTCAATATCAAAACTAAAAAAGAACAACTTGTCTTAAAAGTTATATAATTCTTTTTTTTTTCTTTTTTGATTGTCTAAAACAGGATGCAAAAGAAAGCAAAATCATGACTCATGAGTAAAGGGTGTTGGAAATAAATTACTTGATATTTTCAAAATTGAAAGAAAAATAATAAAGGCTGCAATAAATTCTAGCAGCTGCAAGAAAAAGAAAAAGAAAAAGAAAACCTCGCCATACCGATGCTGTACTCATGCCATATCCACGACGTACCTAAATGTATTTGCCGTACCCAGTACGCATACCGCCGCACCGGTACACGTACCAACACCTGGTACTCGTACGATACCATTTTTGGAGTACCCGTGTTTCAAAAATGACCACAAGATCTGATCATAGGATGTAGAGTTAGTCTCGTGAAGTCGTGGTACCAAGGCCTGAAGCTAAAGCGTTGAATACTTTAGCTAGAGAGGCTAACACAATTGGTGGTTTATTCGCCCACGCTTAGGCTAGCCTCACAACCCCAATGACTAAATTGGAGATGAGGTGGTTGCCTGGTTGGCTCACCACTAGGAAATTGTTTTCCCTAATTGAGAGAATCAAAGGCTGTGTTTGGTGAAACTTTTGAAACATAATTCCACACTGTCCTTTGAATGCGGTGTTTGGTTAGTGATTTCAAAAATTGATTCCACACTCACTTTTGAAGCACATGTCTACCTGGTCATCCTCCCAGATGTCCCCCCGGACGTCCGGCCTAGGAATGGCAACGGGCCGGGGGGGGGGGGCCGGGGATCATCCTCCCCGTCCCCGATCCCTGATGGTGAAATTTTTTCCGTCCTCGATCCTGATCCCCGACGGGGAACCTGTCACCGTCCCCATCCCCGTCCCCCCCGTCCCCTAACGGGATCGAGGATCCCCGACCCCGATAATTCCCCAGTCCACAAAAAAAAAAAAAAAAAAAAAACCTATTACAGCAGATCAACAACACCATCAGACAATAGATCAATTCAACAATAGATCAACAACATCATACATCAAAAACAAATCATCTATACTTACACAACAAATCAACAAAACCATCTTACACAACAAATCAAAAAAATAAAAAATACAGAGATGGTAAGATCTGAGAAATACAACTCAAAAAGATAAATCACACAGATGGTGTTGGCAGCGAAGGGAAAGGCAGCGCCATGACGTTGACGGCAAAGATGGTGTCGCCGTGATTGGCGAGGTCAGACAAATTGGCGAGGCGAGATCGGCGAGATCAGACAGATCGGCGAGGTCCGACAGATCAGCGAGGTCCGACAGATGGTGTCGCCGTGATGTTCTTGAGGCGGGAGATCGGCGAGGTCGGCGAGATCGGAAGAGGGAGAGGACAGCGGATGAGCCGCCGCCGTCGACGCCGTGAGTAACACTTGCAGTAGAGAAAGAGAGAGGGAGAGGGGTAGAGGCTGAGAGGAGAGGAGAAGTGAGTGTGAGTGTGAGTGGGAGTGGGAGAGAGAGGAGACTTAACTCAACGCTAGACATATATATATATATACACGGGAAATTCGGAGAATATTCGGGGAATTAGTCGGGGCGGGCCGGGCCGGGCCGGGGGGGAAACCTATCCCCGTCCCCGGCCCGAAAATCGTCGGGGATTTAATTTCTAATACCATCCCCGGCCCTATGGGGATAATTTTCGGGAAAAACCCGCTCTTGTCGGGGTCAGGGGATCGGGTCCTCGTCGGGCCGGGTTCAAATTGCCATCTCTAGTCCGGCCAGTTGATTGGAACAGTGTTTTTTTTTTTTGACACCTGTTATTTTTATATTTTAAGTGAAAAATAATTTCAGAATTTTTTTAAATTTTTTTATGAGTTTTGAATAAAATTTTAGGTTGTGTATTTGGTTATGAGTTGTAAAATTTTTAATCAAATATCATATGTCGCATCACTCAATTCAAACTCAATTTAAAACTCTTTTCAAAACTCATAACCATACAAATTTTCCACACTCAAATCATAATTCCAAAACTCACAAACTCAAAATATAACTCTATTCTCAAATCATAATTCTAAAACTCTACCAAACGCAACCAAAAGTAAAATCAGCTTGCTTGGTTCCATTTTTCCAAAAACACTTTTCAGAAAATTATACTTTCTTATTTTTTGTATTTTTTGTTTTTATTGAATTTTTTTAATATTTTAAGCAATTTTTTTACTTTTTAGACACACCTAACATAAATACACCTAAAAAGTAAAAAAATTGTAAAAAAAATCTTTTAAAAATTCACTAAATACCAAAAATACAAAAAAAATACAAGAATTCAGTACATATTTTGTATTTTTATGTATTTATTAATTTTTTAAAATATTTTTTCACAAATTTTTTACTTTTTAGATACATCTAAGTAAGGTGCATCTGAAAAAGTAAAAAAAATGTTTAAAATTTTAAAAATATTCACTAAAAATAAAAAAACACGAAAATAAAAAAATTATGTTTTCAAAAAACTTAATCCAGAAAGCTCAAACCAAACACACTGAATGGTTTTAATTTAAACATGATTATTAAACCTAAATTCACCTAAGCATCCAGTCTTAGAAATGAATTTAGGCCAAGTTTGGCATAATCTACAAAAAGCCAAAAAATCACTATCCTATTTAAGTCACATCATCTTATTTAAATCACATCATCTCTTTACCACATCACTTCAAACCCAACCCATATTTCACGTTTTTTCGTAAAAAGTCAAAAAGTATACTTATTTAGATCATCCCAAACAATCCCTGAGATGCTAAGTGACACAGGTACAACTATGTAATGTACTCATAAATTGATGGTTGTGGCATAGCGAATCATATAAACTCCTTTTCATGTCCATGTAGACTGACAAGTTGCCTACCACATAGTCCTATTATAAACTGTTACAGCAGAGAGAGAGAGAGAGAGGGAGAGAGAGGGAGAGTACCTAGGAAGGCCATATAAAATTAGAATTGCAGTCACTTCACAACGACGGGTGAGTTTATAAGGCTCTGTTATCATGTTCATGATTCTGTTTCCTGCCCCAATTCTTGGTCGCCTCAAAATCTGGTCATTTTCAGGGTATATACGATATGAGGATTATTGATCGTAGCAAACTCAATGATTCTCAAGGAAAAGAAAGAAACAGAAATGACATTTTAGAAAAAAAAAAAAAAAAAAAAATCCTTACAGTGCTGACAGTTTGTTCCTCAGAAAGACAGAGTCCTCGAGTCTCGGGCATGTGATGATGGCCCTGGCTAACAGAAAGAACTAACATAAGCATTTCTTCTCTTCAAAAGAAAAAAAAATCACAAAAGACAAAGGCACCATTTGGTGCAGCTTCCAGGGCTGTTTATAGCTTCTTTTTTTTTAAAAAAAAAATAAAAATTTTGCCGGAGCGTTTAATGCAACTTCTTGTTTACAACTTATAAGTTAGAAATAGCTTAAATAAGTTGATTATTGGAAAGTTGGGGAAGAGGTACTTTTAACTTCTGCTTTTTTATTATCAACTTTCAGCTAATAAGAAGTTGCCCCAAACAAGCAAGCAAAAAACAATACATCATCATACAATAATGATTTGTCTTACACTCCTTTCTCCATCCATGGCTTCATTCAGTGCTTGCCGCTCTACCAAGAGTAATGGAACCTGCTGCTCCACTTTCATATTCAAGCCTTCATAAAATTCACGTATATCAATGTTAAGGGGTTGACACTCATTTGTATCCATGATTGCAGAGTCCAGACACTCTAGGCAGAGCTTTCGACCATCATCAAGGGCAACATATCTTGTTTCCCTTGGCTGCATATGATGAGCAAAGATCCAAATAATCAACATTTCATCAAAAAAACATGGTCAAATGGATTTTTTGTGGACAACATGAAGGGTTTGTTTGGTTGTTAGGTATGTCGGATCCACAAGTTAGCATCCACACTCAAGTACAAGATGTCCAAGAATATTGGGGAACCATATAGTTCTATTCATATGTTTGGACATCTTCATGATATGTCTTTGAAGGAGAGTTCATTCTTATTCCAGTTTTTGGTTCAATCATATATAAAGAAGGAATGGATTCAATTTTTAAATGACAACCATCAAAATATTCTACATAGGATTGTTTACTTGGGTTATGGATTCAAATTTTCATTATGTGAACCTAACATCATTGAATTTTAGTCAGTAATATATATTTAATTCTAGAAAAATGCTACTTTAAGACTTCTATATTAAGGACAATTATTTTAATATTTATTTTAAGAGTATTCATATACTCATTTATTATCTTCATACAATTTTAATATTTGGAATGTACATATAATTCATGTTCTAGAATAATTAACTTATTTGTTAGTTCCTAAATGAGCTTTGATATCAATAGCATGAACAAAAAGGGAATCAGGTGGACTGGGAATGAGATGCCCCTTAACATCGACAAACACACCAAAGAGGTTGCTAAATCAATTTTGCTTCATTCAAACTGACCTCCATTCGCTCACAGCTACAGCACCGAGGAGTCCCATCATTCTCATGAACGGGGCAGTATTTCTGGACCCAGAAAGGATGTGCCCTATATTCAATAAGACCAGCAGCGTTTGTTGGAATCTGAAAAGAATATCATGTCTGATTCGTAAGATTTCACATTAGAAAACCTAATATATACATTATGGGAACTCCAAAATTGAAGACCCCATTGCAACTACAAATGCTATATGGGAGTGGCAGAATTTCTCCACAAATAAACTAAAATAAAATAAAGGCTTCCCCAGATCTCTATAGTCTCCAGAAAAGACATTTGAACTCACCAATATATACTTCAGGTTTATAAACATTAAATGATTACTTGTTATAGTGACCACCAAACTTGTAGTATGATATAGTCCACAAGGAAAAAAAAATGAAAACATAAAATAGCTTCAATGTGGTATTTATTAGCAACTGTGAAAAATCAACGGGCTTCCATTGGCAATGGAACCAGATTGTACAAGAAAGAATCAACGGGGTTATTTCTTCATAGTTGAAAGATACTTACAAAATGTTTGCAAACGTCACATTTAGGGTGGTAGTTCTCCTTGTAGCAAGACTTGTGATAAGGGTAATTTCCAGACATAGAAAACTACAGGAAAAACAATATACGGAAAACTCAGTACTATATGGCACTGAAATTACAATTGCATATCCATTAATCACTAGTAAAAGTAAAATGACTGGTGGTTCCAGATAAGAATCAGATAAGAACTATAGTATTTTGGCAACCCAGTCGGAGTAGTTTTTGTACCTCATAATCACATATTGGTTGGTGGCAGGCATGGCATCTGAAACATTCTGGATGCCAAACTGCACCCATGCAATTCAAAAATCTTCCATGACCAATCTCGGTGTTACAACCAGCACATGTCCTAAAAAAAAGAAACATAGTTCGATTATGTTTTTCCTGTACATGAGTCAAAGAGTCCGAAGGGGTAAGTTATCGTAAGAATGACATCTGGAATAGACTAAAAACTGAACCAAAACTACATTGGCTACATAGCAATTGAGAGGCATAGACTAAAAAACAGAAAGTAAATATTAATGGAATTTAAGGAATCAATACCTTCAATGAGAAATATTTACTAAAGCAGAGAACAAGACGAGAAAAAACAACAAACCAAACCATCCTCTTTTCTTACTTTCAATTCAGAAACAACAATGCGTGTATCAATGTGCGTTGAGGCTAGCAGTAGTCTGCTGCATTTACTCAAAACTTAAACTTAAACAAAATAGTAACCACAAATACAAACAGGACACAAAACACTAAGACTTGAATTGAACCATATATAACTGAATCAACAAATACCATCCAAATATGGTGAAACCTGGAAGAAAAAAATAGCTGAGTAGATAACTTCTTTGGGATCCTTTACACCATTTACATGGTTGAGTTTGAGTTGCTCATTCATTGTATATTCATGCATGACCTTCGGGCATTCCTAGACTTTACATGAATAGTCCCCACGTAAGTCATAATACCTCACAATACAAGAAAAAGTATTTGACAGCCAATAAAGATCAATCAACTGCAGGTGATGAATTCCAACAAATCTAATATGTTTTTTATGAAGAAATTAAAAGAAAAAGAAACATGTGATGCAATAGGATACTCAAAGAAACCAAAAGATTAAACAAACAGCAAGCAGAAGTTCGAGATAAAGTATAATTGACAGAAAGAACTCTTGTACCTGAACCCTGTTGAATAGGGGAAAGGTATAGGTTGATATATATTTCCATTTACATGTCGAGGAGGAGATTCAACATTCAAGCTTTCTTGTATAGCTTTGGCAAGTTGTTCATCTTCTTTCAATTGGGATTCATTATCTGGCCAGTCATATTAGAAACTTAATATTGCAATCTATGGCAAGTTACAGAGTAAGGATACACAAAGCAGGAAAGATACTCAAGGCATAGTGCTGAAAAACTGAATCACTACATTCTGAATATGTTTAATTAATGTCATAAAACCAGCTATGGAGACAAAGTTATTCAAATTTATGAAATCCTAACACCAGTAAGGTAAGGAAGCTAAGATTAAAGTAAGGAAGTAACACCAGTCATGCATTGTGCATCCCCACACTTCAAGAATGTTTGGTTCTGTAAGAAAAAGATTAATCTCAGACAGAAAGCAAACCATAGAGATGGTGTGCCTCAAACCAAAGCCATTCATAGAATACTACTAGAAGTCTAAAAACAAATTTCCATTCTTTTTTATTTTTAGAATTTTTAGGATGCAAGATTAAGGCTATTGTTTGTTAAATTTTGTTTTATAATGAGCATTTGTAAATTTGTTAATGAATAGCTCATGTGTAATGGCTCCATCATTGAACCCTACCATGTCAACTTCTAAAATTGATTACTTAACCAGAGTACAGATCAAGCTAATTAACATATGTTTGCTAAACAACCTATATTTTTGAAGTATTCATGAATATGAATATCACATAGGAGAATATTACTCACCAACAACACTTTTCCTCTTATCTTCTTCCGAAAGTGATAGCACAATGGCAAGATCCATATCTTCAATCTCTGACCACGCATCCTATAGTTCCCCAGTAGAGTAGGTTACGACAAGAGTCAAATATTCCACCAAGGAAATAAAGACCAAAAACATAATAAAGAGAATTATTTGACATGTCTCCTTGGCTCTTTCAATTAACTTGAGATTACAAAATTATGCCATAAAACTTTACAATAACTCATAAGTAGATGGTAAGACACAGCAACCAAATTACCCCTGAACTAGAAGGTCCATTCCCAATTGTGTCTTCTCCAAATCTTCCATCTGAATCATATTGCCCTTCTGAAACTTTGTGGCTCGAGCCCTTGAAAATTTTGTTAAGCCAGCCCATAATCTGAGATGTTATCTATGCATGATCAAGGAAGCTTGTACCTGCACAAAAATTATTTATTCAAGCAAAAGAAGTATCATGTATCCTATGAAAGACTCTGTAGAAGCTCAAGCTATTTCAGTTCAGCTGGAATAACTCATCTCTCTAATGCTACAGATACAACCGAGATTACCATAACAAATAAAAGATGGCAAAAACAAAGACAATTTCATGAAACTCAATCCTTTTAATTTGGTTTCAAAGCATAATGCAAGAAAACATAATGGGTAGTAGAAATAAGGCAAGGACTACCATTTTGTGGAATGCAAATCAATTGTAGAGAATCAACAAATTGAGCATGCAAATCTCAAATTCAACAATTGATCATCCAAATATAATCCAAACTAAAAAAAAATTCTCTTCATTAATGACCAAATCAACACAATACAACACCAAATAGACGCACCAACCATAATGCTGCTGCCTTCGATGCTTGTTGCCCTTGAGTGAACAAACAAAATAATTGCTTTGAAAAGTCATCAAAAGCTCTAACAGCTCTGATGTTAGAAATTTATAGACCCAAAAAAAGAAAAAGAAAGATTCTTCCAGCTCAATGTGGCGACAATATCCATGACAACCAACATATGCTTTCAGATTAAATAAAAATAAAGAAACCCTTTTATTGGATGAGTGATTCACCTCAACCAGACCAAGAATCTGCAGGAATGGTGGATGAAGAAAAGACCCAGATCAGATAAGAACCCAATCAGCCCAAAAGCAACATCGCACATATCAATTACAATCCAATAAAGATATTCTCAGCCGTACCCTTTTTTTCTTTCAGTCCAAACAAGGATCTACCAAACCAAAAATTGTTAAAAAACTGATTTTGTAGTCTGAAAATCTCAACAAAGAAGCCTCCAATACAGGGAAAAAACGCAAACGCAAAGAATAGTGATGTATGTATGTGTTGATTAGTACGCAAATTCAAAGTCAAAGAAAGAGAAAACGTGGGAATCTGGACCTCACGGGGTTTAAACCCAAAAGGGTTTGACGGAGAAAGATCAAACCCGATTGGGTGTTTTCAGTGATTTTGAATGTTTTTGAGAGGCTCATATGGAATGTGGGTGTCTTTATACCTCTTTCACAGAAAGACCCACAAAAGCTCTTATCGAATAAAGTGTGACAGGGAGTCTAATCTGTGAAATTGAGCCTTTGGCAAATAATTTTTTTTAGTTAAAAAAAATTAAAAAATTAAAAAATTAAAAATTTATATTAAAAAATTAAAGATTCTTTTTTTATTTATTTTTTTATATATCTTCTCGTAAAAAATTAAAAATTCATCTTAAATATACTAATTTTTTTATATTATATTTTAATTAAAATTTTTAAAAATTACTAAAAAAACATGT
The DNA here is from genome assembly GCF_055761805.1 of Camellia sinensis. NCBI lineage: Eukaryota > Viridiplantae > Streptophyta > Magnoliopsida > Ericales > Theaceae > Camellia > Camellia sinensis. The sequence goes on along the minus strand of NC_138963.1, from coordinate 211,523,358 downwards.
TCCCGCACGAGGCGTGAGAAAGAAAAACAAGAATACATGATGCTACGCTTTGTGTTGCATATAGTAGGTGCTATGAAAAAAGAAAAAAAATAAAAATGGTTACGATTTTTTATTATTATATTTAGATGAATAGAAAAAAAATGTGATTTATTACTTATTTTATTTGGATAGTGTAAGTAATAGAAATGAAAATAAAATAATTATTTCATTTTATAAAAATAACATTTCATATTAATAAGTTTTGTTTTTTTATAGTTTTAGTATATTTTTAAATAAGTCTCATTAAACTCAATTTTTTCTCATAAAATCCTATCATTTTTGGTGAGAAATAAAACACAGGTTTTGTGAGAGTCTATTTCTCACCCTCTTTCATTACTGCTCGTCTTATTCAACTATCCGAGTAAGTAAAAGATTTTTAATTCTCATCATTTCTACTCTTTTGTTTTTTTCCCCTCACCCAACTCCTCCATCCAAATGGAGTGTAAGCTTCAGTTATGGGGATGAATTGATTGGACTAAAGTTAAAAATAAGAATCAAGTGGTACTTTGCATTTTAGAAACCATGTACATGCGACAAAAATAAAATAAATAACATAAGTAAATTAAATTTTAAAAAATATAATAAGTCATACAAATTCGACATAATTAAGTTCTTCTAATGTTTTAATTTGGCCATCTTTTCATCATAAATTTGTTTATTAATAAAAACATGATGTTATCATTTCTTTTTATATTGAAATGTATATTATACCTTATGTATCTTTGTATTTTTATACAATTTGTATTAATTTTGGTCTTTTTAAATTTATTAAATGAATAATAAATATAATTATGCCAAAATTTAAGACTTACTATATTTTTTTCAAATATCAAGTGAAGTTAGCATAATTGACCCACAAAAAGAAGAGAGAGCGGGGAAAAAAAACAAAAATATTTAAGGGCTCGAAATCTTGTTGGCTCGAAACCCAAAACGACGTCGTGTTGGGTTTCATTTTTTTTTCCCTCCTTTTCTTGACCCACGCCTCTCGCCTCATCCCTCTCATCCACTCTCGTCTCTCTCTCCTCTCTATCTCTTCAGTCTCGTCTCTTGCTATCTCTTCAGTCTCGGCTCTCTCACCTATCTGTTGAAGCAGTACAAAGGACGACTGAGGTAAACCTGAAATCGAGCCATGTTAGGATTTATGTTTGGCATCAATTTTGTTTATAGAAATTAGTCGGTTGGGAGTGTTTGGGTTTGGATTTTACTTGAAATTTGTGTTAGGGTTTGGGATTTGGCTTTAATTTCTGATGTGTTAAGGTTTGAGATTTGCATTTGAATCTGTTATCATCTGTATACATTTGATTGGTTTTGCTTGAAATACACATCTGTGATGACTTATGTTCAAAATATATTGATTGGTTATCCTCTTGTTTGTTTATGAATCTTTTTGTGCTCAAAGTAAAAGTTGAGAGAAAGAGAGGAGTAATTAATTCACGGACTGGGAAAATGAAGGGAATAAGAAAAGGAAAAGGGGAAGACTTTGTGGAGGAGGCAGAGTGTTGTCCTTCTGGGGGAACAAGATAAAGAATCTTTTTTTTTTCTTCTTTCTTCCTCTTCTTCCTCCTCTGTTCGTCTCTGTTTCTTTTCTTCTTCTTTCTTCATCTTCTTCCTCCTCTGTTCTTCTCTCAATTATGAAAAAAAAAAAAAAAGTGGGTGCCAAAACGACGTCGTTTTAGCCATTCGAGCCAGAGGGCATTTGGGCTACCTAGCAGAAATGGAAAAAAAAACATGTACATGTTGGTATGAAATTGGGAGCCTCTCAATTCTCAACTGTCCAAATATTTCTAAGCTTGTAATTGCTTTGGGTCTGCTCATGGGCCTGAATCCAGATTCCATATTATTGGGCTAAACTTCTCATTTGGGCCTGGCCCAATGACCCAACCCTATAATAGTTTTTTTTTTTTTTTGAATGTTTAGTGGGTGAGTGTGTGTGGAATAGTTTGTGTTTCACAAATCCATCATGTATAGACATTGCCTTTTCCCTCATGCCACTCAACTTTTTGAAGTACTATTTGGAAGTTGCTTTCAATCTCTGTTATTTATTCTGTGTGTGCTGCCTAGCTACCCCTTTTTTGTGGTTGAAGTTTCTTAATCCAAGTTGCTTTCAGTGTCCTATTTTAACAGTTTTATGTAATATTAATTCTAGATAGGGAAAAAAAAAAATCTAGAGTCCTCAAATGTTGAGGATGGTTTTGTTTAACAGCAAAATTTGTAATTAGACGAGACAGTTATTTCGATAAATTTAATATAGTGGTTGAGTGTTGAATTGACTAGTTCTACTTTATACTTTTTATTTTAAAAATAATAGCTTATTTTAAAAAGTTAATTTTTTAGTTTTTTTTTTTTAATTTTTTTTTTGTTTGAAAACATGTATAAAAAAATAAAGAAATGATTTGACTAAAAAAAATCCAACCAAAAAATTGACTTTTAATCCAAATGACAAAATATGTTAGCGACTTAGAAAAATATTATGTAGTTGAAATTCATGCTTATATATCAATGTTAGCGACTTTAAGATAATTTTCATGATATTTGTAAATTATCATGACCAAAAACAAAACAAAACAAAAAAATATTTTTTATCAAAAAAATAAAAACTAATTTAACTCAAATAAACATTAAACAAATATTTTTCAATTTTAAAAAATTATTTACGCCCTCTAAAAAGAAAAAACTCAAAGAAGAGTTTGTTTTAATGGTGATTAGAAATGAGAACCCGACAAAAACAAAAAGGGAATGACTTCTTTATCTCAGGTATGGACAAGAGATTCCAGTAGAAACACCCAGATTGTGCACGCTGGCACATTTTACAAAATAGAAGTTACAATTTTATTTTGGATAATATTATATGCATTAATTAATATATTAATCGATAATATAGTATAATTTAAGATATTTTTAATATTTACAATTTGTATAATGAGTAAGATCAATAATAATATCATAACTAATGTTAGTATATTAATTGGTAACGCCACCGATTTTATTTTCCCATTGACCTATTTAACATTGGGTCAGTTTTTTTTTTTTTTTTTTAAAAAATTCAGATTGAATTTATAAGTAACGTGTAAAATGTTGATCTGACATAACTCAACCGAACGCTTCCATTCATATCCGAACTGGAGAGAAACAGAGCTCAAACAAAAAGGATGCAATGATTTTTTTTTTTAAAATTAAAAAATTAAGCATTAACCCACAATAAATAATGGAGAGGGCAGTCATTGTCAATACACCTCTTTTTGTGGGTAGTCCCCCACTTGAAGGCACTCATAATTTAAGAGTGAGAGAGAGAGGAATTGGAACATCTTCGTCACAACAAACACCTCATAACACCAAAGCAAAATTAGAGGCTCTGTGGTCCCTTTTCCTTCCACTACACTTCCATTCATATTACTCCATAGCCAATTAACTACACACACTTTTTGTCTTCAAATCTTTTTTTTTTTTAATTTTTAATTCATATTAATTATAATATTTCTTAAACTATCATATTTCAAAAATTTTAATAATTCAATATTTATATAAAAAAAAAATAGTGAAACTTTTTTAATCAGCAAAATGAGAAATTTTATTGATGCTTTAAATATATAAATAAAACATATCAAGATAAGAGTATTTCTACTCAAACCTTCAAAATTTGGCGTGTTAAATTTTTTTTGAAGGCTTAGGTGACAAATTGACATATGTCAATTTCATATAAAACCTTCCATCCAATATGTCAAATCTATTATTATATTATTTTTAAAAATAAAATTATTTTATTGAGTGGATTCAACATTTGACATTAATATGATGTACGGCAAATTTAACTTGTTGAGTTAAAGCCAAATGCCAACTCAACATTGAGGTATTGGATGAATTTCATTCTTCATATCATAATTGAGATACTGTTGTGCTACATAGTATTTGATATTTTAGTTGAACAGCAGTGGTTGAGGGTCACAATTTTTGTGGCTCAAATGGCTCGAAATTAAAACGACGTCGTTTTGAGTATAAAACAACTTCAAAATTGTTAAAACGACGTCGTTTTGACAATTTTAAACCACTTGAGCCACAAAAATTGTAACCCTCAAACATTTTTCTTTAATTGAATGTTTTCTTTAATTGAAATAAGTTAAAGAGAAATTTGAGGATCAAAAGTTATGGTCTTTCATGCAATTGCATCAAAAGTTGAAAAAGTATATTTTATCAATTTGAGAATAAGTTAAAGAGAGAAATTTGAGGACCGAAGATTACACCCACCCCTTCGATCATTGTCCACCAACTTTAACCTTTTTATTGAGTATGCACGCTTTTTTTTTTTGGTAATAAAAAAAGAAGTGATTGAGATTTAGTCACACTCTAACTCCAAACAAGGCTTCCTCGATTATAGAATTAGCGAGTTGCAACAAGAGAATACAAGAGTGCCACACTGAGAGGCAATAGAGACTCAAACACAGGTTAAAAACATTTTAGTGCCGTGCCCTATCCACTGAACCCACCTCAAGACTAGAATGATTTATGGGTTTTTTTATTTTTATTTTTATTTTACTTATTGCCCTGTATTGATTCCTTTTTAATCTAAAGCACTATGTATGGTCTTTCATGTACATGTTTATGTCCATATATACATGTAAGAGTTGAGAACTTAAATTATGAATTAAATTTACCCCTTTTTTTCCCTATATTTTTCCATAAATTTAAAATCTATGCAAGATGACCAAAAGAGACTTGCCCTATTTATTTTATTTTATTTTATTTTATTTTTTAAATGTCTGCAACAGATTGAAATTATGAGTTTCCCCAAACAAATTAAGAATGTATTTATACCTTGGATTTGTTGAAGAAACAGAAAAAGAAGAGAAAAAAAAAAAAATTAAATAGAGAATATTTTGTTTTTCTTTTATTTTTCATCAATCTAAGATCCGAACACAATTTAAAGCATCTTTCTTTTCCAAAATAAGGCTATTTAAAGAACAATAAGAACAAGAAGGTTTCAATATATTCATATGTAATTGTTTCAATTTTTAATAATTTTTTCAGAGAGAAGATACGATAATACAGACAAAGAAGAAAACGGAATATTTATATTTTATATATATACTTCATTGTGCAAGATTAAATTGACAAAAAGGTTCCAACATGATTTTATTTTATTTTTATTTTTTATCTCATGGTGTGGTGTGCACACACTAGAGAAATTTTTCAAGCTGAATGATTTACAATTTAAAATGAATGGGTTTATTAGTACTTTTTTTTGGTTTCATCAAAATCTTACTGTGATATTTTAACTCTTAACCGTTACAATTAATCTCTTCTATTTTAAATTAAGTTGTAATGTGCCTTTCTTACCAAAAATTAGTACATAGAATCAACTCGTTTCTCATCTCATTAACATTTTATATTTTCACTAAAATTACACTTTGATCTTTTTATTTTTAATTGTTTCATTAACACTATACTTTCAATAAAATCTCATCACTTTTAACCTTTAATAAAATATATGGATAACTCGCATGTCGTTAGCCTCATTAATGTCATTTTAGTTGCATAATGCAAAAGTTGGTATAACTAATCCAGTTAGAATCAAAGACACATTGCGTGAATTTTATTTTATTTTTTTAAAAGTAAAATTTTGGTTCACAAATTTGTGTCTTGAACCCGATGATAATATGAGATTTATTTATCAATAATATAGAGTTATTTAACAATGTTAGGGACTCAAAAAATATATTTAATACTCAGTTGAATGTAGAACTCACACCACATGAGATTCACATTCACGTAAGAATTGTGTAGAAATATTGAGATTACTCTATTAAAGCACATACCAAAATTCAAATTTTATTATCATACAAAAAAAAAAAAATTAGTACTTAATTTTTTTTAAATAATTAAGGGATAACTATTGTAGTCCCAGGAACATCATTTGGCATAGGGGTGTTTGTTTGGATTTTTTTGAGCCAACTTATAACTTTTAGCTTTGGAAAAGTTACTTTGGACTCTTTGGTTAAACTTATTTCAAACAGTTTCTGATTTTAACAACTTATTTTAACTCAAAAAAACTGATTCTGAGAAGTTGTTCACCCCTTACTTCTGATTATCAGCTTCTGCTGTAGATATGTTAATTTACGGTTATATTTTTAGATTTTTTATTTTTTATTTTTTTAAAAATAAAAAAAGACACAAATGAACTATAGATTATTATTATTATTTTTTTATCAGAAATGTAGACGAGTAGTAAATAACAAAAAATAAAAGTTAATTGAAAAGGCTACTTCACAGTTTATTTAACAAATACTACTCAACAACATAAATCTATAATCCAACAGTTACACCAAACAGATTAACAGTTTCTGATTAAAGTCATAATCTCTAATCAGTTAAGTTATAATTTATAATCTGTTTTAATAGTTACAACAAACGGACCAATGTGTTCTAAACCAATTATGGGTAGGACAAAGTGATTTATTTTTGTTAAATAATTAAAAGATAAATTAATATAATTTTTATTAATAAAAAGTATTACATAAATAATATCACATAAAATAATATTTCTAAAATATCTAATAATTTTCTTTAATTAATTAAAAATGCGCATAGAATATTCTCTCTATAAATTTCATTAGTAACGTAAAATGATATACTTTATTGATTAGTTTAAAAATTAGTTACTTGAAGATGAATTTAGAGATGCTAACAAAATTTTTAAATAAAGAAAATAGAGATAAATTTGGAATTTATATTTCATAAATAGTAATATTATAAACTCAGATTTAACTATTTAGAAATTATCCATAATTATTATTTTGTAGCTTAGATTTATTTTACATATGGATTTCACACTATACAAATTTAATCTATACCACACAACCACCCACTCAAAAAGATTAGGTTTTTTTGGGTTAGCAGAGTTATTGCTTCAAAAATGCTATCATCTCATGAATGATCTTGATCTGTTCTTTATCTCAGATCAGAGTATTATCACACTTCGATTCTCGTCTTCTATCTTCAATTTTTCTGCAAATCTTTTTCTCTCTCTAAATACTCTGTTCGGATCTATATGTGTTCGATCATGGCGATGGAACGTGGTTGAGTCTAAAGCTTGAGCTTGAACAGAGTTGTGTGAGGAATGGAGAAAGGAGGATGGATTCCGGTATTGAATCAAAGAGGAAGTAAAGGAGGTTGGAGAAAGGAAGCTAACGCAAGATTATTCACGATCTTTGTTGATGATCTACCTAGATCAATGACCTTGAAGATGTTGGGGGAAATATTCAGGAAGTTTGGAGTGGTGAAGGATGTCTACATTCCTCTTAAGAGAAGGAGAGTGAGGCACACTAGGTTTGCTTTTGTCCGGTATGATTGTGAAGTGGCAGCAGAAATAGTAGTGCAGAAGGCTAATGGGATATGTGTGGATGATAAGAAATTGGTCGTGAAGTACGCAAATTACGGCAAGAAAGATATGGAAGTCAAAACCCGATATCCTCCTCAAACAACAGGTTTTCCATATAGTGGAAGGGGTGAGGGCGGTGTGTGGAAGCCAGTAGCAAGTGTTCGGACGTATGCAGTGGTCATTAAGAATAGTCATTGTATGGAAAGTGGAAATGTGTCTGTCCAGGCAGAGGAAGTCGGAAACGGGTGGCAATATGAAAGTGTGGTGGTTCGTCTTAAAGTTGAATACGCCAATGTTAATATTAAATATGAATTACAGCAGAGGGGCATGGAGAATGTGGTAGTGAGGGATGGAGGAGGTCGAGATGTGTTGTTAACATTTAATTTTAAGGAGTGTATGAAAGATAGTGTGGGAACTGTGAAGGAATGGATAGGGGATTGGTGCGAGGAAATTGTGATGTGGAATTCTGATGTTCACAGTGGAGGTGAACGTAAGGTGTGGGTCTACTATTTTGGGATCCCATGGCGTTTATGGAATAGAACAACTTTAAATAGAATTGGGAAGGTATGGGGGGAGGCTATTGGTATTGAAGGTGATATATGCAGTCCAGAATCGTATGAATATGCTAGGATTCAAATTCTAACAAAGTGCATGGAGCCTATTAATAAAGTAATCAATTTGGAGTGCAAAGGGTATTCCCATACTGTGAGAGTGTGGGAACATTTAGCTAGTGGACCACAGATATTGGCTGGGAGGAGTGAAAGCTCTATGGAACATGGAGGGGTAGGAGTCTGCAGTTCAAATAATGGTGAGAAGGTGGGTATAGAAGATGATGATCGGGATGGTGAGTCAGCTAGGGAGCTGGACCAATCGAAGGAGGTGTGTATTCGGGTTGGGCCAGAAAGAGTGAGGTGTAGCAATGAGGTGGAGATGGGGTCACCAAGGCAGTCTGAAACTGTGGTACCAGAGTCTACTGGTAGTGAGATTGAGGGTATAGCAGATAGCATTATGAAAGTAGCTGGGAGCATAGGCAATGACTGTGACTTGGTAGGTCAGAAAAGTAAAGAGCAGCGTGTCATGAAAGGTACTGGTAAAAGCTTGAATGGATCTAGTTTGCTCAAACCGGGGGTACATTTAGAGGTGGTGCTGGGTCGGAGTAATGGAGTGGGCTTAAGTAATGGGCTTGTGGATATGAGGGCAGGGAGGGAGACGCCAAGCCAAGGCTCCAAGGCTGGTTTTCAAAGAGGGCTTCAGGTGGAAAAGAGCCCTTTAATAATATGTTCTGACTTATCTGAATCACAGTGCAATGAATTGAGCTCAAGGAAAAGACTCCAGAAAAGTAGAGGGAGGAAGAGAGTAGTAAAGAAATCCAGTGGGAAGAAAATCAGAGAGATGAAGCAGAGATATCTTAAGCTTCCAAAAAGCCATAATCATAGAGGAGCATCTTCAACTAAATTGGGAACCAAAGGAGCTATATGGAGAGCAGCAGCAGCAGCAGCATCAGGTACAGATTCAACAGCTAGTGGAGTAGCTAGAAGCAGATCGTTGCTTAAAGAGGCTCAAGGAACTATTCAGATGGGAAAACTGTTGGGTATAAACTTTAAAGGTAAAGAAGATGAAGTGATGACCAAAATCTTGGACCTTGAGGCAAAGGATAGAGCAAGAAGGGGAGGGGATGTAGTCCCTGTAGATTAATTAGATCTTGGGGGGTCAGAGTTTAGTGTAAATGGTTATGATGAAGCTACTAACATGGAATGTCAGAGGTTTGGGGAGAAAGGAAAAAAGAAGTAAAATTAAGAGGTTGTTGAAGGATAGAGGTATTGATATAGCTCTTTTTCAAGAAACAAAGAAGGCCTCCATGTCCGAAATGGAGATCAAAGAGATGTGGGCTAGGGATAGAATGGAATATAAGATTGTGGATGCTGAGGGCTCTGTTGGTGGCCTATTATGCATTTGGGATCCAGGAGTTTTTCAGATGTCAAGTTGCTGCTATAATAGAAGGTTTGTTCTCCTCTTTGGGTCCTTATTCTTTTCTTTTGATTGTGTCTTGATCAATGTGTATGCACCAAATGAAGTGGGCCAACGAGGTAAACTGTGCGAGTGTCTTCTAAAGTTAAAGGAGGAGTATTCTAAGCCCTGATATATAGGGGGGACTTTAATGAAATTAGAAAGATTGGTGAGAGGAATGGCTGCTCTAGGAGGGATAAGGGGATGAAGGAGTTGAATGATTTTGTGGATAGAAGTGAGTTGAACGATTTGCCTTCATTAGGTCGCAGGTTTACATGGTGTAATGCTAGGGAAGGGGAGAAATGGAGCAGAATTGATAGGGTTTTGGTGGATCCAAGATGGGTGGAATCATTTAATTTGAAGTTATAAGGACTTCCTAGAGTCTTGTCGGATCATAGTCCTTTACTGCTTATGGAAGATGAGAGAGATTGGGGCCCTAGGCCCTTTAGGTTTGTTAATGCTTGGATGTTACACCCAAAATTCTTACCTTTTGTGAAAAAGTGGTGGAGGGAGCATCAGGTGGAGGGGTGGGCTGGGTTTAGTTTATTCCAGAAACTGAAAGAGTTGAAATTAGCACTCAAAAAGTGGAATAGTGAAGTGTTCGGTAATATAAATATCAAGTTGAAGAAGGTAGAGGAGGAGCTTCATATGATTGATTTGTTAGCAGAGGAAAAAGAGCTTAAAGAGGCAGAAAGAAGTAGAAGAAGAGAGGCTAGAGTTGAAGCTGGATATTTAACAAGAATGGTGGAAAGGTTGTGGTTCCAAAAATCGAGGCTTAACTGAAATTTTTATGGTGATAAAAACACAAGATATTTTTATGTGTTAGTGAAATATAAGCAGGGGCGTAATGAAATCAATACTCTAACTGTTGGTGATGTGGTGGCTGATGATCCGTGTAGAGTCAAGCTTGAGGTCCTAGCTTATTTTCGAAAGCAGTATGCTAAGGATTGGCAGAATAGGCCTGTATTGGTAGGTCCATTTAAGTCAGTAAGGGATAGTCCTTGTTTTGATATGCTGGAGGCAGAGTTTATTGAGGCAGAGGTATGGGATGCTGTCAAGGGTTGTGATGGGAATAGGGCTCCACGTCTAGATGGTTTTAACTTGGCTTGCATTTAAAAACTGTGGAAGGTAATGATGTCTGATGTGCTGAATTTTGTGTTTGATTTCCATAAGAATTGTAAGTTGGTCAAAGGAATTAATAGCTCTTTCATCACCTTGGTACCTAAAAATGAGAATCCAGTGGGGTTGGCGGATTATAGACCTATCAGTTTGGTTGGGTCGATGTATAAAATTCTGTCTAAGGTTCTTTCCTCAAGGCTAAAGGCAGTGATCCCTTAGATCGTAAGTGAAAACCAATCAGCTTTTATTGGAGGGAGGAATATTCTGGATGGTGTTTTGGTGGCCAACGAGGTTGTTGACAGTTGGAAGAAATCTAGAAGGAAATGAGTGATTATTAAGTTAGATTTCCAGAAAGCTTATGATTCATTGAATTGGGATTTCTTACTATCCATGTTGGTTAATTTTGGGTTTGAGGGAAAATGGGTGGAGTGGATTAAGGTGTGTATTACCTCAGCTAGGCTTTCGGTGCTTGTTAATGGATCTCCTACTGAGGAGTTCAGTCCACAGAGAGGACTGAGACAAGGGGATTCATTGTCTCCATTTTTATTTATCATAGCTGCAGAGTGCCTAAGCATTTTGTTCAATAGAGCTTTGGATCTGGGACTGATAAAGGGGGTTAGGATTGGCTCGGATGGGAATTCATCTCCAGTTTGCAGATGATTCTTTATTATTGTGTGAAGCTGATGTTATGGAGATAAAGAATGTAAAGAAGATTCTGAGGTGTTTTGAGTTGTTATCAGGGTTGAAGATAAATTACCATAAAAGTGTAATTAGTGGTGTGGGTATTCTAAAAGAGGAAATGTCTGAGTACGCATCAGTGCTAAACTGTGAAGTTAAATGTTTGCCGTTCAAATACCTCGGTTTATCGCTGGGGGCTAACCCAAGTAGGAAAGCGACTTGGCGGCCTATACTAGACAAATTCAGAAGCAAACTAGCTGGCTGGAAAAGGAAACTGTTGTCATTTACTGGGAGGCTTGTTTTAATCAAATCTGTCATGTCCTCGCTACCTACATACTATATGTCATTGTTTAAGTTGCCACAGGGGATTGCCAGAGAATTGGATAAGCTTCAAGCTTCTTTCCTGTGGGGGGGATCCGAATTGAGGAGGAGGGTTCATCTAGTAAAATGGAAGGAAGTGGCGAAGCCTGTAGACTAAGGGGGCTTGGGGGTTAGGAGGGTGAAGGAAGTAAATAGTTGCCTTATGTTAAAATGGTGGTGGAGATTTGGAGTGGAAAATAAAACTTTGTGGAGGAGAGTTTTGAGCAGTAAATATAGGATTAAGGAGGGGAGTTGGAACCATCAAGCAATCTCTAATGTGAGATGTTCTAAAATGTGGAAGGATATATTATTACAATCTGTGCAGAGTAGCAGTTTAGTGGTAAGTTTTCTGGACAATTGTAAGGTGAAAGTGGATAATGGCCATAGAATCAAGTTTTGGACGAATAAGTGGTGTGAAAACTTGAGCCTTAAAGATGCATTTCCACTGTTGTACAGGGTAGTAGTTGATATGAGAGTGACTTTATCTGACATGATGATCAGGAAGGAGGAAGCTGGTGAATGGTCATTTCAGTTTAGAAGGGTGCTGTTTGACTAGAAAATAGTGGAATTAAGCAGATTGGTGAGTCAGATTGAGGTAGGTCCTAATCTTAGGTGTTTCTCAGAAGATACTCTTGTCTGGAAAGCCTCGGAATCTGGAATTTTTTCAGTTAAATCTATGTACATGCTCTTGGTTGAGGGATCCAGAAATAGCAGCACAGCTAGCAAAAGGGTTTGGGTTAAACATGTCCTACCTAGAGTGCAATTTTTTGGTTGGCTTGCTTGGAAAGGAAAACTAAAGACGACTGAGTTTATGCACAGGATTGGTGCTCTGCCTGCTGGTGCATCTGTAGAGTGTTGTCTATGTAAATCTGGAGTTGAGTCTCTCATACATGTGCTTTTATTATGTCCAGTGGCTTGGAGAGTGTGGTATGAAATGATTAGATAGTGGAAGATTCAAGGAGCACTGCCAACCTCAGTGGAGGACATGCTTGAATGGTGGGCAGGGGTGGGTCTTAACAAAAAGGAAAGAATGATGTGTAATGCCCTTCCTCTTGTTGTGATGTGGTCTCTATGGAAACATCGGAATGAATGTTTATTTCAGGAGGTTATCCCAAGTGTGGATGGAATTACGGATCTGATTAAGTTAAAAATGGCTGTGTGGTTTAAGGAAGTGTTTAAGGAACATATGTTGTCAGTTCATGATTTCATATTTAATCTACAAGGTATCAGATTCAGTTTGGGAGGTGGTTCCAGAGAGTGAAGTATAGGAGGAGGCCTATTTTTTCTAACCAGTCCTACTGCAGAATACTCTTGGTTGGCATGCTAATCAGCAGAGTTTTGTCTCAATCTGTGCAGTATAGTCTCAATTAGTTTAGTTTTTGCAGATTCAACGAGGGCTCAAGAAATTAGGCTCAAAGATAAAACTCTCTCTAAAAAACTCTCTCAAAAAACTCTCTTTCTAAAAACCTCCACCTCGAGGCCTCACCGCTGGCCGGCCGGCCGCCGCCTTTGGTCATGGCGATCGGCTGGCTTATCTTTTTTCTTCTTGTGTTCTTGGGTTTTCTCCTAATAAACTTGAGCCCCTTTAGTTTTCTCTTTATCCTTTTCAGATCTAATCTCTAGATTTGCTTAGGTTGTTTTGGTTATTTCGTTTTTGTGTAGCCTCCTCCTTTGGTGCCCAAGATAGCTTTGATGGGTGATTTTGGTGGGTTTTTCTCTCGTTTGGAAAGGATCGGTGGTAGTGGTGCTTCAGTCGTAGTGTTTCAGCTTCAGCAGTGGGTCTTGGTTTAGGTTGGGAGCGTTGAACAGTGGTGGGTTGGTTCAGGAACTTCATTCGGGCACTTCTTTGCGAGCAGGAGTTTGAGGGGTGGAGGATTTAGAGCTGTTTAGGATCTCCATTCGGGCGCTCCTGTGCGAATGAGAGTTTGAGGGGTGATTTCCGTATGGTGGTCGGTGTCCGTGTTCGGTTTTGAGGAGATTGGCGCTGGGTAAACAAAGAGGGGACTGCCCAGCGTTGTTTGGTGAGGTTTCAATCGAAGGAGTTTGTTTGGGTCACGGAGGAGATCCAAAGGAGGAGGCTGCAGCAACTGAAGTAGAGGAGAGTGAAGCAAGTAGAGGCTGTCGTTGTTCAGCGGTGAAGCAGAGTAGTTTCGGTCTCGGGTGGTTCTCGATGGTGAAGCATGAGTAGTTTCGGTCACGGGTGGTGCAGGGTGCTCGGCGGCATTGGAGCCTGAGGGTCCGGCAGTTTGGAGGTTGAGTGTCTGTCATTGGTGCAGGGTGGGTGGGTCAGGCGTGGGGCTCAAGTGTGTAACAGTGCTTGAGTCAGAGTGTGGTTTGGGGTGTGTAGCTGTGTTTTAGGTGGGGGCTCATGAGTGTGGTTTTTTAATTTATTTTGTTTGTTGTTTTTTCAAATTTAAAATCGTGAGGCTAAGGGGTTGGTTGTAAGAACGCGAGTAGCAGTAGTAGGAGAGTGAATTTTTACTCTTCGAATCTCTCTCAGTGCGTATTATTTCCTTGAACCTGTAAATTTCATGTTTTTAATGAAATTTTTCTTTGCCAATCAAAAAAAAAAAAAAAAAGTTTAGTTTTTGCAATCTTGTCTTTATGTTCTGGTGTTGGTTGGATAGATAGAAGTTGATGTGTGCTTTACTTCTCTATAGGAATTCAATTCTTTTAACCATTGTTACTGATTGATCTGTATAAATTTCCCCTGCTATTTAGATGACTCCCAATCTATTTTTTTGCTAGTCTTGCTGTTTCAGCTCTCAAGAGTTTTTGTGGTGCAAAGGGTTGGAGATGAAGGTTTGTTTGTTGCAATTTTTGATGGTTAGCTGCAATGTCGATAGTTAGCTTTCAGATTTAGTTTGGTTCTGCTTCAGGTTTGGGTGCTGAGTGGTGAGCTACCTGTTGGGGTGTGCAATCTGCTTATTCTGGTGTATGCTGTTAGATTGCTCTCGTGCTGTGTATATTGTTTCTGTTTCTGTTTCTCTTTGGTTTTTCCTTTGTATTGGATTCTCTCCAACTGGAGCTCCGAGCTTAATGTAGCTCCGAGCTCCTCTTTATTGATGCACTCGTTTTATGATTTCATCAATAAAGATTTCTTGTTGCTGATCAAAAAAAAGAAATGCTATCATCTCAGAAAAATCATCCAAATTTTTGTGGATGTTTTATTTGTGCGGTGTAAATTGAATTGGCGAAGTGTGAGTCAAAGTTTGGAATGAATTTAATCTATAAATTGATATTTCTAGGTAAAATTCAAGATAAAATTTCTAAATTTATAGTGTTACCACATATATTTCATGAATTATTGCTATTTAAAAAAATAAAAAATAAAAAATAAAAAAAATTGACTGAGAAAGAACAACCAGACTAGTCATAAATAAAAAGTGAGAATTCATAAAACAATACATATACAGTAAGTATAGTGAAAGTGAAGGGAGGAAGAGAGTGAACTGAAGAGGAAGAGGACGACCTTTTCCCTTCTCCTATCGTTATCAATCTCCCTTGCTTGTTTCTGATTAAGAAATCAGTCCCCAGTTTGTCTTCAACAAGGTTTTGGAACACTAAGAGCAAACAAAGATCAACGCATACATACACAGAAAGAGATCAGATAGGGTTTTTTCTATCACAAAGATAGAAAATGATATTTCTCATCACTTCTGCAACAGGTATCATTTGTTACAACACTTCATCATTTTTTTTAGATCAAATCCTCTCAAATCTTAGTATTCTCACCTTGTTGCTTTATTTTCATTTATTTCTTTTCTTGGCTTGTATGACTAGGAGGAATTGCTTCAACTTTATGGATGCTCTAGAAATTGAAATTGAGATGGTAGTGTTAACTCAATCGCCTCCAACTCAAAACTTATCAAATCAATCCCTACAAGCCTAATTCGATAAAATTCGATGTCGACTCAAAATTTCCACCAAGGAATCTTCAGTTTCTCAAATGGGTATGACAGATCCGCCATGACTAAACACATGGTCAGAGGGCAAGTTTTCGAGCCACTGCTTCCGGTGGTAACGGCACAAGAAGTATCCGGTGAGCTACCGCTGTATGAAACCGGTGGTGGGATGCTGTCTGAAATGTTTGCCCCAGCCGCCACCGCCATCTTCGATAACCAGATCCAAACCAATTATAGATGGTCACAGAAGCTACAAAACGAGGCGGAGATGGGTGGTTTGGGAGAACAGAAGCATTTAAACCAAGATCAGTTTTCGAACATCAATTCACAGTTAGTAAATTCTTTGCAGCTTCCAACTATGAACATGATGAACACTCGTGTCAAACCATTTTCTTCACCTTCTTCTCTACAGATGCTGTTCTCTAACCCATCAAATTCTCATGTTCAAGGCGGCGAGGAGGACTCTCCGGTTCAGTTCACTTGGCTACACGGTAATACCGGTGAAGATGCTAATAATACTAACAAAATTGGAGGAACTGTGGAGAGTCATGGGCTTTCTTTGTCGTTGTGTTCTTCGTTGGAAGCGGCAAAATTTGAGGAATTAAGGGTGGGAAATGGTGGAATTTTCTTTTCTAATAATCAAGGAGGTGTTGGGGCTTCTTTGAATTTTAATGGATCGAAGAATTTGCGAAGCGATCGACAATTGTTGGACTTGGAAGGGATAGTAGATCGGCATGGTCAAGTACATGTTGGGTTTGGAACATCTTTGGAGATGGTGAATGTTTTGAGGAATTCAAAGTTTGTGAAGGCTGCACAAGAATTGTTGGAAGAGATTTGCTGTGTTGGAAGGGGAGAGTTAAGGTTTAAGAATCAGAGACCTAAGAAGCATCATCATATAAACCCTAATTCCAACACAGATAGACGTAGTGGTTCTTCTTCCATGAAGGAGCAACCAACTTTGTCAGCTGCTGACAAGAGTGCGTACCAAAGGAAGAAGGTGAAGCTATTGTCCATGCTTGATGAGGCATGTACCCTCTCTCTCTCTCTCTCTCTCTCATACACACATATTCTTCGAATTCAGGCAAAGTTTAGTTGAAGTTCTTGTCTTTCTACTTACAATGGATCAGTGGCTGAGGATATAAGATTCCTATCTAAACTGAGCAGCTGTCCTATATTTTAACAAGCAACTAATTCTAAGTTGAGTTACTGTTCGTTGTGTTTGTGAGTGTGCTTTTTGGATTTACTTCAAGCGTAACATACTGGTAGTAATCATGGTTTTGTTAGTATGAAAATCGCTTTATATCGATTAATTCATAATTGATTCACAAACTCAATTTACTGCTGACACAATTAATTCGTATACTATAAACTTTCTTCTTTTTTTTTTTTTTTTTTTTTATCAAATATCTAAAGTTGATTCATCTCATAATATCATATGATATTATTTATATAATACTCAATTAATTAAAAAATACAACACACATCAAGCATATGATTTTTGTAAATTTTTTATCACAGAAGTCACAGTGATCTAGACTTAATAATTACTGAATCTAACACCTAGGTAGGAATTATAATAGCTAGGTTTGTAGTTATTATTGGGTTGTTTCTGCACAATAGATCGACCGTACCAACAAGACTAATCTAATGCAACACCTGCTAAGAAAACTAATGATTTCTGTGTTAGTTGACTTGGGGACCATTTCTTTTCCTTCTTACTATATTATTCTTTCTTCATATTTTAACAAACTTACAGCTATCATTAGGAATTAAATTATTAACACGAGCTTTTCCAATAATGGTTTCACTTCATTAGTTTATTTTGGGTTCCTGTCAAATGAAAGAGAAGTCGGCAAATACATAATCAATCATTTTAGTCGCATAAAATTAGATTATAAAATTAGACAGAATTTTCTTATATAAATTGGGATTCATTAAATGTGTGAGTCCCTTATTATATGAGGGTTATTATAATTCTGTAATTGAATTCTGTACGCGTTATATTTGTTACGATTCATGAAAATCAAGATTAACAAATGAATACTGAATACTTATGATAATAATCTCTCTCCTTTCTCTTTTTTTATTCAATCTCATTGAGCCCTTATATATATTCAGCAAGATACAATATGGGGGTTTGTTGTTAAACTAGGGTTTTCCATTTCAGGTACAACAAACCAAGAAAATAAAATATGCGTTTTGTTTGTCCCACTGTTTACATCACACTGGATTTGATTCGATTTTCTTCATAAAATTTCTTGTCGGCAGGTGGATGGAAGGTACAGACATTACTGTGAAAAGATGCAAACAATGGTAAACTCATTTGATTCAGTGATGGGTTTTGGAGCTGCACTGACATACACAGCCATGGCTCAGAAGGCTATGTCGCGGCATTTCAAGTGCATTAAGAATGGGATAGCAATGCAATTGAAGCTGACTTGTGAGATGTTGGGTGAGAAAGATGTGACCGCCGGTGGGATGTCTTGTTTGACGAAAGGAGAGACACCGAGGCTTCGGTTGATTGAGCAAAACTTGAGGCAGCAAAAATCACTGCATATGGGAATGATGGAGTTGGAAGCTTGGAGGCCACAAAGAGGCTTGCCTGAGCGTTCTGTTAACATATTGAGAGCCTGGCTGTTTGAGCATTTCCTTCACCCGTACTCTCTCTCTCTCTCTCTCATAAATTATAGAGTAACATGAAAAAAACTATCATAAAAGATTTTTCACTATTAGATTACACATATAACAAAATAATACGCACTAATCAAAGAATAAAAAATCTTCATAAAGTATTTTATGATATTTTTTTCGTAATCCCTAATATTATTCTAAATTATATTGATATACATGAACAATTCGCTATCTGCCTAAAATGTGAGATAATCTTAAAATGTGTGAATCTTGAACCACAATTATGTAAATGGAAAGTGCATTAAGAAGAAAAGAACAAAAATTTTGAATACAAAGAATTCCGGTCCATAAAATTAATTGGATTAGATGATTTACTCTCAACGGATATATCATGAGTCAATTTTCGTGAAAGTAAAAATTAATAATCTTTCTTATAGGAGTCTGTTTTTAGTTATTTATTTTTTCCCAATTATAAAGTTCTGTCTTGTGATGGACATTGTTTAATATTGTAAACAAGTATAAGGATAAGTTATACTAGTAGTCTCTATATTTACTTCTTGTGTCATTTTAGTCCCTATATTTTCAATTGACTCAATTTTAACTCTTAATTTTAGATTTTGTGTTAATTTGATCTAATTGATAATATCATTAGTGTTTTTTAAAGAAAATTATTACTAAATTGGTTGAGATTAATTTATTAAGTTGAGTAAATTTATAATTTTACTTTTAAAAATATAACACATTATATTTATGTACATATTTTTTATAAAGAAAAGCTAATAGTTATAATTAGTTGGATCAAATTAAGATAAAATCATAAATTTATGATTAAAATTAAACTAATTAAAATTATAAAAATTAAAATGACACAATAATTAAAATATAAAAATTACCATCATAATTTGTACTAAGGCCCCGTTTGGGAACTGACTAATTTAGTAATTTTTTGGCTATTTGGCTAAAATATGAGCTAAAAAAAATTAGTATGTTTGTGATGACTTTTTAACTTTTTACAAAAAGATTTACAAAAAGTAGAAAGAAAAGAGGATCTTTGACTTTTTAGTATGAATTTTTAATTTTTTAATTTTTTTAATAATTTTTTGACTTTTTGACTAAATCGATCATTTCCAAACGAGGCCGAAGTATAAGATATGTCAAAATTTTTGAGAAATATCTTTATATTTTTCATAGAAACAGAATTAAATTGGTAGGCTTGTGCGAATTGTCCTTGTCTTGTCATAGACACGGAACACACACTTTAAATATCTAATATATATAATATCAAAATGAATAGAGTATTAACTACCTGACAAATCTCTCCAGTGCAGTGCGGTTAGTTAGCAATATGCCAGATATGGTAAATGTTAAAAAAGAAATCTATAAGAGTGAGTGCACTGCATATTCTCATTTTTCTTTACTAATTACCTCCCTAGCCACCTCAAAGAAATATATATATATATATATAAATAACACTTCATATATTATATTTTTATTTCATATTAATCATATCATCTTAACTTGTCAACACTAGATCAATGTAATAAATCTCACTATTAATGCATAATTTTGATATAATATTGACAATTAGACTGATAAATTAAATAATATAATGAATAGTAAAAAATTAGAAGATCATCACTTTGCTTGGTTCTCATTTTTTAAAAACAGTTTTCAGAAAATTCTACATTCTTATTTTCCGTGTTTTTTTGTTTTTACTGAATTTTTTTAATATTTTATACAAATTTTTTACTTTTTAGACACACCTAACATAAATACACCTAAAAAGTAAAAAAATTATAAAAAAAATCTTTTAAAAATTCACTAAATACCAAAAATATAAAAAAATACAAGAATTTAGTATATTGTTTGTATTTTTATGTCTTTCTTAATTTTTTAAAATATTTTTTCACAATTTTTTTACTTTTTAGACACATCTAAGTAAGGTGCATCTAAAAAAGTAAAAAAAAAATGTTTAAAATTTTAAAAATATTAACTAAAAACAAAAAAATACGAAAATTAAAAAATTCAATTTTCAAAAAATTTAATTCAGAAAATTCAAACCAAACACATTATTTTTTTCAAATGTCATGTTCATCATCATCATGATATGTATCTTGGGTTTGGGGTCATGGAGACTGAGGATGTCATATTTGTATTGTGGTGTCTTTCAGGTACCCAAGCGATGCAGACAAGCATTTGTTGTCTCGGCAGACTGGTTTATCTAAAAATCAGGTACTCAATTACGTCTTTTTATAATATCAAAAATGGACTATTCACTTCCCCTCTTGAAAGTGAGATCTCATTTCACCTCTGCTGCATTCTCCACCTCTTAATTTCTTTTCCTTTTACAATTGTTCTCCACTTATTTGTTTACCTTTTTATTCTAAAATTATTTGGAGGGAAGGGCACTGAATTTGATTCATACTTTAATTTGGTATTAAGAAGTAAAAAAAATTGTTTTACTCAAATTTAAAAGTTAGATTCATTTTTCAAGCATAATGATATCAGTGACGGAGCTAGAAAATTAATTTAGACGGGACACTTACTAATTATAATAATTTTTATAAAAATATTTCACGTAAATTTTTTACGATTGATTTCAGGAAACATCAAGAAAAAAAATATTATTTGTAACTAGTGTATCATGGATAATACAAAAAAAAATATAGATATAAGCCTTAAAATAAAGTATATAATGATAAATTATTTTTTGATACAAAATTTGATTAAAAATTCAATATAATAGTAATACCCCGTCATCACTGGTATGTAGCATCACCCACTAATGGTAAATAAACGCATAAATAGTGAACCTCACATGTTAAATGTAACTAACAATCTAATAAATTTCATATATTTATAGTGAGATTACTTATATTTGCACATCACTAATAATGACATCTTCGTTACATTCAAAAAATTTCATAGCTAATATGGTTTATTTATAATAGTCTCTTCATTTTCAATCAAAACAACCATTATTGTTTTTATAATTTTTAAAATGTCATTGACATTTCACTCTAATAATATTTTTGTAATTTTTTATTTAATTTTTTTTTATGTTTGCAAAAAAAAAAAAAATTCCCAAAATCCAGGGGGGGCACGTGACCCCCCTGGTCACATGCTCCCTCCGCCCCTGAATGATATGACAATTTATTAAAATATCTAAGATAATTTTGTTTCTTGTGTTTTCTGTCATCAACTAATCATTTCTTTTACACATTACTAAGTCAAAATCATTTTTCAAAAAAAAAAAAAAAAAAAGTAAAGTTGAAGTGAGGAAAGATGGGAGAGTTGAAAGAGAACAATTTTTGGAAAAAAAATCACTGGCTTTCCCTCTCATAGTCTAAAGAGATGCTGTATATTCTGGCAAGAAAAGATTGCTATGGCTGGCTCCTGGTCTTCTTGCTCTTCTTGTTTTTGTGCTTTTGGGAGTTATATCCTCTTGTGTTTCTTTTTATTGCTAGCTAGGTGCCATTTTTGTTTGCATCATTGTTTCCTTCTAGTTAGGAAATTGATTCAAATTCTTGCACTCATCTTCAGTTCAATGCAAAAGATTGAAATACATTACCAAAACTCAAAATTAATAGAAAAATTGTCACGTCATTATAAATTTCAGAGTCATTTGGCGCCGAGTCTCATTTTGTGCACTTATTTGAGGTCTAGGTTCCATCTAAAAAGATTTTAACCAATCCATGAGCTTAGTGCATTTGATGTCGAAAGAATTATTATATTTAATAAATCTAAGGTCTTGTTTGGAGTGTTTTAAAAAAGTTAAAAAGTTAAAAAGTCACTATCCTATTACATCATCTTATTTAAGTCACATCACCTCTCTACCACATCACTTCAAACCCAACCCATATTTTTTTAAAAGTCCCAAACGTTTGATTTAGAACATTTGAGTGATATGAAAATTTTTGATCGGCTAAAGTGAGTTATTAAATTAGCATTTATGAATGTTAGTTTCCACACACTTGCAAAGTATCAAGTGTTTCTCTCTTAATTCAATTCCCTTTTTCGATAGAGTTGAATTCATGAGTTTCCCTTTGAAACTAAAGAGATGTTTGAGATATTCTAAATAAGTGCACTTTTTGTCTTTTTACGAAAAGATGTGCAGAAAAGTAGAGAGATGATGTGATGGAAAAAAGATAAAAAGTGCGTACTTATTTAGGATAGCCAAACTTGGCGCAAGTACACTTTTTAATTTTTTATAAAAAAAAAATGTATAGAAAAGTAAAGAAAGTTGATAGAAAGTAGAGAAGAGATGTTGACTGATGTGACCCAAATAAGTGTATGTATGTAAAAAAGTGTACTTTTTTAGTGCATGCTAAACAAGCACTAAACCCTTATGACATGTTTGATTGGGTGGATTAGAACATGGGATTGAGATTATCAGTCCGTAGGTCCAATTATCCTATGTTTGTTTTAGGATTTGGTTTAGGATTATTAATCCAATAGATAATTAATCTAAGAAATTTGTAAGATTATTAGTAATGGGGTAGGGGTGTAATTATTAATCCAATTGGATAATGAATACCACACTAATTTAATAGGATTATTAATAATTCACTATTAATCTTGTAAATCAAACATGACCTTAGGAGAGTCATGATGCCCAATTGATTTTGAGTGACATGAATTTGTCACTAACAAATCAAACACCTTGAAATAGTGAATTGTAAGTTTACTCCGAAAACTTAATTTTATAACTCAAAGAATGTTTTCCATGAATCAAAATAACGAAAGAATATTTACTCTATAAGTTTATCAACTTTCTATTCTTATGCAGCGTGATTCAAATTTTATTACACTGACTATTTATGAAAAAATGAATTCATCTATATCTTATTGTTTGTTTAAGCTGAATTTTGGCTCACTATTGTTGTTCTTTCTATAACATTATATTCTGTTTGTTAATTTGAGTTTTATCTTGGAAAAAGAGAATAAAAAATTTATGACTATTTGGCATCATATGAAAAATAAAATAAAAGCCTAAGAACACGGTTTGCATTGAAATTTTGACATTATTGACTAGTTAATATTTTTGCATGTACCTCATTAGACCAAGTTACCCTTTTGGAAATTGATTTGATTTGATATTTATTTTTATTTTTTTTGCAAGTACCTCTTTTTTTTTTTTTTTGTAAGCTGTCTTTTATTCCCTTTTCTGTTCAACAAATACATTAAACTAGGGGAAAATTCTCCACAAATAGAATTTTTTACCAAAAAATCCAAAATGATATGAGAATGATATTTATAAATTTCTAAACTATAATGATAGTATTTGCGTTGGAAGTGCATGAAAAGATAACAAATTCTAAATACTCCTATCAACTTTCTCCTCGTACCATTTTTCTTAAAAAATTGATAATATATAACATTTCTCTTATCATTAAATTAGTATGGAACAAGCTTGTTTATACCAAAATTTAAGATAAATTATACACGTAAACTTTGTGTCAATTGATTATTGTATTTCTAGTTGTATCATTTTTTTTTTTTTAACTTTTATCAATTTAGCGCAACTGATAGCATTTATTGAAAAATTAAACACATATTCTAAAAGGAAAGGAACCATTTCAAATTGAAAACTAACCTCTCAATCACTGTGACAATAGTAAATAGGAGTAAATTATTTTGCTTATTGATTTTTGTCTAATTTTTTAAAATTGGGCTAAATAAACCCAATATGTAAAAATTCAAGAAGACTAGATTTTTGTGCTTTGAGATTCATACTATGTTATCTGTGCATATGATATTTTGAGATTTTCACTGTATCATCCGACAAGTGTGAATTGGACACAAGAAATTGAGATTTGTGTAGGGAGAATCTTTGCCAACTAGTATTGCTACAGGTAAAAGAGGTGGAAGTTTATGCAGAGAATAGTTTTCTTCTTGATTCATTTAACTGGAGCAATTACTGAAGCACTTTTTATTTTTATTTTTTTGTTTCAAAACATTCAAGTGTTAAATTTACAATAGGATGGACTGTTTTGATTAATTTTACTGATGTATTTCTGACATTTCTCCACACCAAAATTCACTTCATGAGCTACATGAAGCACCTCAGACATGAAGAATCAAAACACAACACACACCCACTCTGTAGCCATTTATTACTCATCCGCTTTGATATTCTCCTTCTTTATCGCTTTAAATTCTTGGTTTCAGGTGTCGAACTGGTTCATTAATGCGAGGGTTCGGTTGTGGAAGCCCATGGTTGAGGACATGTACCAAAAAGAGGCCGAAGAAGACCAAGAAACAGTTGCAAAAGATGCAGCCAATTCCGAAGACCACCCAAACACCAACTCTGCACAAACACCGATGCATAGTACTGCAACCACCACAACACCACCGCCATCACCACCACCAAGAAAGGACAGATCACAGAACACCATCAAGCATAGGCACTATTCCTTGGGAAATGAAGTAATGTTCCAAGATACTGCAACCACCGTCACCGCCACCACCACCAACACCTTTAGCACTTCATGCCATGATGTGATACCAAGTATTTATCACAGTTTTAGTTCAACTCATGATTCCACCTTACGTAATTGGGGTGCTACCATGGAGGACATGTGTCGTCATGAGAGCATAGTCGAGTTGGGAAACTTTAGTACTGCAGGTGCTAGACTAGGTAGTACTCCGGCAGGTGACGTGTCCCTTACTCTAGGACTTCTACACACAGGAAATGTACCGGAGAAGAACCAGCACTCGATTAGAAACTTTGGACCGCTTTGAAACTTCATTTGATTTAGCAAACTGAAAAGAAAAAAAAAATGTATAAGATAATGGTATATGATTTTTTTTTTTTTTCTTGGTGAGAAAGAGATGAATGAAATATGGTATACTCACTGTAACTAGCTATTAAGTTCAATTGTGTAAATTAGGTTATTTTGCTTGTTTTGTTGTTGTGTGATTCAGAAATTGTGAAACAATATGAATATATATATATTGAAATAGAGGCGTGTTTTTGTTTCTACTACATGACTGTTTCACTTCGGTGTGACTTTTTTTAGTCTACATAAATGAATTTTTCATCCAATTTTCTTATTATTGGACTTAAATATAATAAGATCCACATTAATAATTACATATGGGATTCATACCTTTTGTCTAATAATTAAAAATTCAGATAAGAAATATATCATTTCTACGCCTTTTTTTTTATAACTTACTTTTCGTTGCCTCGATCCTATTGTTCACAAACTTTCCTTCTTTGTATTTGTAAGCAAGAAGGATGTCTATAAAAATCATATTGTTACAATATCTAAGAGACAGAAATATGTATTATTTTGAATGATTTAATAATATATATAAGACTCCTTTCCATAAGAAGAGAAAAACCTAAATATCGAAATCATAAGTATGGTAATGAATATAATATGGTATGCATGATAGTGTTTTGATATAATTAGTTTTTGTTTGTCTTGGTCTTTGAAATCAGAGGTTAACTGCTGCTGTGTGCTGTTTTTGTTCTTGCTTGATGTTTTTTCTTGTGTTTGGTTGGCTTCTTGCCAACTCTGGATGGTGTGCTAACAAGGGATTGGGCGGGCGTACTAGTGCCAACCTAATTGGGATTGGTATGTCTTGCTATGATACTTTTTGCATCCATCCCTTTTCATTTCTTGATGTAATGTGTTATTGTTTCATCAATAAAGGTTTTTTTTTACCGATAAAAAAAATATATATGGTATGTATGATAGACAGAATACATAGTTATTATATTTAACACCCCCTCAAACTCAAGTAGGGATCCAATTTGAGCTTGGAGAGAGAAACTAAAACATGAAATAAAATTAAAAATATAGATAGAGACAAATAGATTACAAAGTCCGGATGGAAGTACAGAGGCGATTGAGATAGATTAGAGGCTGAAACTAATGCCGAGAGACAATTTATGGTCGTTTAAGGCAGTTGTAGGAACAAGGCCAGAGCTAACGGAGCTAATGCCATGAGACAGTTTATGGGCGTCTTAGGCCGTTGTAGGAATTGGACCAAAGCCAACAGATATCGAAGGACAGTTTATAGTCCTGTAAGACCATTTTAGAAGCTTGGCTAGAGATGTGCCCAGAGCACATTTTTTGGTGAGGTTGTGTCAGATCATTTAGGAGCGGCAAAGATACACCCAGAAGATAGTTTTTGGTGAAATCGTGCTAGATCGTCTAGGAGCGGCGAAAAGTGTGCTCGGAAAATAGTTTTTGGTAAGGTCGTGCTGAATCGTCATAGAAGAAGCCAAGAGCAAAGAAATCTCAATCGAATGATAGTTTTTAACGTTATGTCGGAATATTGAAGAAGAACTGGATGTTAAACCAGTAAACGTGAGGCACACATAACTTATGACGTGGTGCTAAATGATGATGGTAATAAATAAAAGAACTGTGTCAGGGGGTGGCTCGGGAAGGAACCATGTACACCAAGAGGAAGCTTGGAAAAGGAAAAAAAAAAATGAGCCAGGACGGCTTAGGAATGAGCTAACAGGGCGACTTAGAAAGTGCGCCAAAGGAGCGACTTAGGGAGTGTGCCAAGGGGCGGTTTAGGAAGTACGCCAAGGAGACGACTTAGGTAGTGCCCCAAGAGGGCGGGTTGGTTGGTTTACATGGTGTATAACCATGCTCACCATGATATAGGTATAATACCCTCTCAAACTCAAATAAGTTTAAGGATAGAAATCTATTTGAAGTTGAAGCAGAGGGAAAGACAAAGTGGAACGGAAGAGATTTGTTTTTTGTGTTATATAAAAAATAATTTTTTTCTTGGAAAGAAAGAAAAAAAAAATTTGAATGGGTTGGTGGAAGCAATCCCATGTGATGGTGGGAATAATAAATAAATAAATGTGTAAAAAAATGAAAGTGGAGAACAAAATTTATGTGATAAAGTAAAGAGGAAAATAGAAAATTGGTGGTTGTGTTGGTTTTGCCATTGAAAGAATGAAGAAAAAAATAATAAAATATATAGTATGATATTGAGATGGTGGTGGGTTTGTGAGCAGCAATGTCAAACGGCAGCAATGGTCGGAGTTGGTAGATGTAGTGGAATTTTGGCTAGTGATGGAGAAATATAGAGAAACTAGCGGACAACGGAAAATATCACCACGAAACAATACTGAAAGAAAAATATGGAAGTGGATTGAGTTGAGGTTCGACGGCCAGCTAATGCAAAGCTGTCGTCTGCCGATTAAGTAAAATTATTAGATACTTAACCTAACTCTAATATCATATTATAATATCTAAGAGATGGAGAAGAGATAGAAATCTATAATATATTAAATGATTTAACAATATATACAAGAATCCTTTATATAGGAGGAGAGAAACCTAAATATAATAATTCTAAGTATGGTAATAAATATAATATGATATGTATAATAGACAAAAATATATAATTACTATATTTAACATTTTGATATTTAATTTGCAACTGAAAAAATGTAACAGAATAATTAGTTATTTAGAAACATTGAAACTTGCACTACAACGTATAAGAATTTTGGCAACCAATTATTTTGGTCCCTAAAATCATTATTTTAGTCTCTAAATATTTTTTGTGACAAAATTAAATTCGTCACTAAAAAAGTCACTAAAAGTGCGTCTAGAAAAGTCTTTAGTGATGAATTTTTGAAAATGTCGCTGAAAATGACAATTAGCGACCAATTTTATATTGTCACAAAATGTTGGATTTTGCAAAACTAAAATATTTTGTCGCTAATACTTTGTCACAAATGTCTCCATTTGGTCGCAAAAAGCAAAATAGTGATCTTTTTAACAATAAATATATTTAGTCACTAAAGGTTTGAAATAACATTTTGAAAACATTCAATTTCATAGCTACAAATTGACATCCATAATCCAAATTTATCTCTATATATAGAAAAAAAACAAGATCAAATCTTGCACACAAGATCAAATCTATTCTTGTATATACAAAAAAACAAATTACAAAAATCAAAACTCTAAGTATCCAAATTCACTTCAACATAGTTCATTATATGAGTTAAATCCCAAAACAAGATCAAAATAGTTCAACATTGTACGAGGTAGAACTCTATGACAACTTCAACTTTGTCTTTTTCTCGCACTACCTCTTCACAAGTTCAGTTACAAAAGCAACATGCCCTACACAATTAGTTGTTCCACGACCACAAAAACTTATCACCGTCTATAGTCATAGAAAAAGGATGAAAATCCTGCACACATGATCATAATCAGAAGTGTAAACAAAGTTCAAAAATATAAAAGAGATGTACATGAAATCCAAAAATGGATATCAACCTTGAAGTACTTAACTAAGACATTTGAAGCAAATAAAAGCTTAGATTTTTGGGCAAATTGAAAGAAAAAATTTTTAAAAAAATTATTTGACTTCTGTTATAAGTGTAGCATCATTAGCAGCTCAAGTACAAGAAGTTTACACAAGAGCTACAGCCTCAGCACAAGTGTGTGCAACTGCATTACAAGTGTGTTCAACAATTAAATCTAATTTGTAGCATATGCAAAGGTATTAACTTCTATTATCAATTTCAGCATGTATTTTACAAGGAATAATTTTAATATTTAAAATTCAAAACATTACCTGGTACATCTTATCATCCCATAATTGACACAGGTATCGCCACACCGCTTTTTCGATATTTTTCATGTGGGTTTACAAGGGCTGATTCCAAAATTAATATGGTTTCATCATATCACCAAGAAGAAAGCAACATAATGATTTTAATTTATGCAAAAATGATTTAAATTTATAACTGACTAGGCAATCCAAGATATATAGTACTCCCTCCACTTAAAACTATGTGTTGGTAGAGCTGCGAAAAACAAAACAAATTAGGGGTTAAAAAATACTTGAAAATAAATTCAACTACTTTACAAAGTGTATTATACAAGACATGAAGTGGTCACATGGTATAGAAAAAATCTATATAGCAAGACAATTGTATCTTCATCAAAGTTGTAGGATATATATGTCATTGTTATAACTATTAAGATTGATAATACTAAATGCTTTTAAGTAAAAAACTATAAGAATTATTGCTTACAAAATGACCTACATACTATCATTCGATTATTAATGTCCATTTCCTGAATACAACGAAATACCATATCAGCCATTCCATCACCTTCGACGTCTTTGAGTTCCTGCAAGAAGAAAGCAATTCAAATTTCTACAAATTCCAACCTATCAAAGTATTATTAAAACTGTGTAACCTCATAGATCTAAAAATACTTTACTGAAATCAGCATTCTACATGTTGAGAATGCTCCAACAATGTTACAATTCATAGAAAACTCCACCAAAAATACTGATTCATAAAATGAATGATGGGGCTCAAGATCAACTATAGTTGTAAGAAGGCTTGTTAGAAGCTCAGATACAAATGGTTCACTTTCTCCAATCTGGAAAACAATAGAAGAAAAGCATGACACATTCGAAGTTATATCCAATATGGAGAATTGACACTTGACCAACAAGATTAAAATAATGTTACCTGTACAATAACAAATTTACGCTTGTACTTCTGAACAATTTTCAAGAATGTGTCGCAAGCCATATTCTGAGAGAATTATCACACACAAATTTTAACTTCAGTAATTTACTTTTCTAAGATTAAAAGGTAAAATGCTGGCTATAGATGATGAACAAGACAGGAATGACAATACCCAATTAATGTAACACCACAAACCCCATATATGATATTAAGAAGGCTATCAAAGTAATTAACTAGAACAACTAAAACAATATAAACACTCCAAATTTTATAACAAAAACTAGAACATAATTAACAAGTCTAAAATAAACACATAGATAGGACACATTGTGTGGATTGCATACCATTTACTTTTCACAAATTCAATGTCCTTATTCTTGTTTCCTTTCAAATGCAAAATCTACACTTAGAATACAATATTTCATTCCTCAACAAAGAAAAATATGAAACTGATCAAAAAGGCGAATAGAATTTTCCCATGTATATGTCATAATTAATAACCTTGGAAGAAAAATCAGCATAATCCTTCTCTGATTCACCAGGCAATTGTTGGGCGATGGAAGCTTTTCCTCTTGTGAACAGAGTCACCTGCTTTATGACATAAAACTTGATTATTAAAAAGTCAAAGTTGTCATCAAATATAAATCTGTGTAGTAATTTGTCAACCCAATTTTAATTGCATACTGTAGACACCCCATTTTTGACTACCTTTAAGACTTGGACGTGACTGATGGTTTACTTGGTGGAGAAAGGTGTGCAGGGGAAATGTGCAATTTCTTCGGCAAAGAGAGAGTCAAATCTCAACTTCATACCCCTATTCTGGACCAAAACAATCTTGATCAAAAGATTTTAGTCTTAAAACCCTCTCTCTCAAAAATGTTTTTGAAATAAAGTTCCTACGATGTTCTGACGCTCGCATTTTGTTAAATGTTGCGCTTTTCGGTAAACCGAGCAAGGGCAAAGTGGAAAAGAATGAAAGAGAGATGAAATCTTTGAAAAAATCTTTCAAAATACCTTACTTAGGGGTTTGAAGTTGAAGAAAAGAGGAGAACAGGGAAGAAATCCAGTTGGGGGAGAAAATGGGCATGAACCGTTAAGAAAGAGTCGAACAACCCTCACCGAATCGGGCCTATTCATTGGCATACTTGGAATCAAGCTATGAGGCCACCACCGTTGGAAATAATACTTCCGGGGCTTCATTTTTCACTCAAGAATCTCCGAAATCCAATTCCAGACGGGGAAGATATAGTTGATTGAAGTAGGGCATCACTCCGGTTGGACCGAAATCTGCGCGGCTTCACCAAAAAGGGCATAACTTTTTCCACAGGAGGAATTTTAATGCAAGATTTGTGCCATTGGAAAGATAACTTCCGGGGCTTCAATTTGGATACTTGAACAGCCACCATTGGACCTTCCTACCACCCACCGGCCACTTTTCTTTCCGGTAATCCATTTTTTTGTCCTGAAAGTAGCTGGCCGGCCAGAAAACCTAGAAAGCCGGCCACCTAGCTTGTGAAATGACCTTTTTGCCCTTTTTGAGCTGGCCGGCCAAAATCCTTGCCCTAAGTACATTCTAGCCATGTATTTTGTTTTACACTTCACCCATGTCCAAGGGTTTGGCACTTTTGGAGCGAAACTTGACTCATTTTCCCTCCATTTCCCCCCCCCCCCCTTTTTTCCCCCTCTTTGGCCTATATATCAGCAGCTTCAGCTGCTGGTTTGGGGTTTCAAAAAATCCCCCTAAAGCTTCTTGTTGTGTCTCTCTCCCTCTATACACTCCAAGCCCAAAACCTCTCAATTCCTATACCCCTTTTCATACCACCACCAAGCCCCACCCTTCCATCCTCCATTCCAGCAGCTGGAGGTTATTCTTCAAGGCCTAGGAGTGCTGCAACTCAAGCCAAAAGGGTGCCAAGGTTTAGTCTACAAGGGTAAGCTTTATTTCCCTATTTTTGGTTCATATCTTGCATCCTTTCTAAGCCATACTTGCTTGCTGTTTTGGGCTCCGACCCTAACTGGAGTTAGGCTTATTTTGAGCTCCTTTTTACTTTTGTTTGAGGGCCTCTCACTATTTGAGGCCTCCTTGTTGCACTTGCTTCATTATCCCTATTGTATGCATATTCCTTGTGTAGTATTTTTGGCCTACGTGTAGACTGTTTTGGGGCATGTCATAAACTGTAAAGTTGCTTATTTTGAGCCCTTCTTCAACATTATTGAAGGGCTCATTGCTGTTTGAGGCTTCCATTTTCTACTTGCCATTATATCTCTCTTTTGGCCATATTTTTGCATGATTTGTTAGCCTCTTTTGCTTCTGTTTTTGGACTTTGGTCCGAACTGAAAATGACCTTATTTTGACCCCATTTTCATGTTTCATTAAGGGTCTTTCACTTTTTGAGGCATCCTTTATACACTTTGTGTTATATCTCTCATTTTGGCCTTATTTTGCATAGCATTTTGAGCATTCTTGCATACTGTTTTGGGTCCGACCATCAACTGTAAAGTGCATTATTTTTGGCCCCTCTTCAATATTGTTGAAGGGCCCCTTTGTGTTTGAGGCCAGCAACCTCCACTTGCTTCTTTGTCCCCCTTTCGGCCCATTTTTTGCATGAGAGCTTAGCCATACCTGTGCTGATTTTTGTGGTTTTCCATAAACTGTAAAAGGTCATATTTTTGGCCTTTATTCAACATTGTTGAAGGTCCCTCATCTGTTTGGGGTCAGCAGCTGTGAGTTGCTTCTTTATCTCACATTATGGGCCATTTTTGCATGCTAGTTTTGCCCTATTTGTGTTTGCTGTTTGACCTCGCTTAGAACTGTAAACATGCTTGTTTTGGGGCTGCCTTGAATCTGTCTTCACATGTCATGATCAAATAATGCATGCTTGATGTAGCTACAAGTCATTTCATGCGCTTAATCTTGCATTTCGGGACCATTTTCATGCATCGGGTGCCATGTGTTCATGATTCGGGGCTGTTTCGGGTCATATTTTAGCGCTGAAATTTGCATGTTTGCATGCCATATTCCATGCCTTGCCATGTCTCGGTAGAGTGGCACTTGGTGCCTTAGGGTCGGTCCTCGGTTTGCGTGCATGCGTGCACGCATCTTGAGTGTCTCATTTTCATCCATGGCCTCTTGTGTGAGTGTGGCTGAGGTCCACTCATGTTGGTGTAAGCCCATATTGCATTGTGTATGCCATTTTATTTCATAGCATTGCGTATGCTAGGCCGTATGTTAGCGCATTGTGTATGCCATATTACCTCGTGCATCGTGTATGTCATTTCATAGCATTGTGTATGTTAGGTTGTATCTTAGTTGCATTTCATGCATATCATGCATATTGCATTGTGCTTGGGATAGGAGTTAGCCCGAGCACAGGAAACGAGGGACGTTTCGTACTTCGAGTGACGGAACGTGTCTCAATTCCCAGTCACCGATACTCCGGATTATCCATGATGGAGTTTAGGTTTTGTTGTGTTTATATGTGCATTCATTTCATATTGAGTCGTGCAATTCGACTCCTCGGCCATCATGCATCGAGATGCGTGATTGGTGGCACGAGGATCGAGGCATGCATACATCTGTGAAAATACATTGCTGTGCCCCTTTCCTGCTCTCTATTGCAGCAAATCAAGAATTAGCAACCTTTCGGAGCTTGGCGCGCTTTCCAAGAATAATCGTAAAACAGAGGCTAATCGGGGCATCCCAGTGAATTTCCGCGCAAGGCAGCCCAGACATGCATCGTTCATCGGAGTCAAGACAGTCCCTGGCTTGCATGCCAGTTTATTTTTCTTAGTTAATTTGTAAATTAATTAGGAATTTGTATATATTTGGACTGTATTATTTGGACTGTATTATTCGGATTGTACTATTCTTTCGGACCCCCTGTGCGAGGGCATAACTGTAATAAGTGTGCGTGTGCGTGTTGTATGTCTTCCAACCCCACGTCTTTCTCCCTTTTATTTACCCGCTTATGATGGTTAGATTAGGGCATGTTTCAATTAGCATACAGTATGATAGCATGTTTGCATTTATTCATCTGTTTTGCATGCACCGGGCTCGGCGCATCATACTAACTGCATTGTATTTTCAATTCCAAGTTGAATATATGTTAGCTGTAGCATTTCATATGTCATGTTTAGAATAGCCGAGCCTGCTATAGTTGCATTTTTGCATGTGTTGCATTAGGCATTTCTATATAATTAGGATCATGTATGGATTTCTAATTAGCTTCTTTTTTGACTTGGAGTACTCGGTAAGTTTTGTGCTTTAGCATCCTTGGATGCGTGTGAGTGACTGCCATGAATAGCATGCTTACCATGAGGCTAATTGCTTATGTGATATATCTGCCTGAATGCCTGTGGGTGAAGGTTGGGTTATCTGGATTGGAACAAATCATTGACTGTGAGTTTTAAGCCCACTAGATAGTGGCAAAACCATCTTTTCCTAAGCCCACCTGAGGGTGGCAAAATCTGCATTTCAAGCCTACTTGCGAGTAGCAAACCATCTTTCAAAAACAAACATGAAATGTTTCGTTCCAATTCAGGCGACCTAGTCTATACTTGTATGCTGTGCGCATCACATAGTAATCTAGGCTAATAACCGGAATAAGAACACACAATGTTTTCAAAATTTGATATCATGGTTAGTAGAGGCCGATCTTTGATCGGGCGAGCGGGGGTGCTCACAAAGTGACCTTCCCCAATCGTACCCAAGTTCCCGAGCCGAGGCAACTTTGGTGATGATGGACACGTGGCCTTAGGCAAACGAGTCAGGGTTTCCTAAATTTCTCAAAATAAAATATTTAGGTGGCGACTCTGTATCTGGCAAAGCAGTCCATGTTTGGCACTTCTTTCAAAAATATGTTTTTCTCAAAACGATTTGCCGGATTTGGACTCTTTGGTTCAGACTTAGAGCCGTGACAATTTGAGAGTCCTGAGCTGTAGTGACCCCAATATCGAACAGAACGGGACTCACCCTCCCGGGGCGTTCAGGGACGTCTACAGTTTGTGGCGACTCTGCTGGGGATTTAGAGAACTTGACTCGAACTCATGATATCTTGTTTTGGCTACACTTATGTGTTTCTTTGCATTGCATTTGCATTGATGCGCCTAGGACACCGTGTTTGCCATCTGCTATTCCTGAACGGTTTGCCGGAGGCTTGTTTTGTCAAGGCATGACCATAAGGCTAACCGGTTGTGGGCTCTACCAGTACGGGAACACAAACCCCGGTTTTACCGGGGCTCCCTTTTTGACCATTCGACCTAGTGCATATTCGGATCCATAGTGACCATTCCAACTAGGACAGGTTACTTACCTAATATAAGTTGTTTGAAGCCGCTGCGTGCGTAGTGAAACCCTAGCTCCTGACAAAATAGGACAGGGAAACCCTACCCCAACATAGGGGTGTTTTGGCTCTCACTTGCTTGTTATGTGCTTTTAGAGTGCATCGGGCCTGCGGGCACCAGTTTAGTAGTCTGGGCATCAGGCCTGCGGGCACCAATTCAGTACTTTGGGATTCAGTTCACCTGAGGGTATTAGTTTACGGGCAGAATTTCGGGGGTAGAATTCAGTATAGAGCACACTCATTCAACTATGCTCGTATCTGTTTTGGTGAAGTTAGGCTGAGATGCTGCATGTTTTCTCTTTTGCTAGGTAGTCTGGGAACCATAGCTTCAGAAGGCTCCGATATCCCTCGAGGTTCATCGAACTTGTGCTGATAGACTTTGTTAGGTCAGAGATTCAGTTCAAGGGCAATCAGTGTTCCTCCGCCAGAGGCAGGTGTAGGCGCGTCCCGCGAGGGGGGACCTTCGCTGCTACAGTTCGGACTTGCGATTTTTGTTGTCGCGGTTCTTAATCTGAACCAAAGAGTCCAAATCTGGCAAATCGTTTTGAGAAACAGATTTTTGAAAAAGTAGTGCCAAACATGGACTGCTTTGCCAGATACAGAGTCGCCACCTAAATATTTTTTAAAATGGGGAAATTTAGGAAACCCTGACTCGGTGCCGAAGGCCACATGTCCGTCATCACCGGAGTTGTCTCGGCTCGGGAGCTTGGGTACGATCGGGGAAGGTCAGCTATGAGCACCCCCTTTCGCCCGGTCCGAAGACCGGCCTCTACTAACCATGATATCCGATTTTGAAAACGTTATGTGTTCTTATTCCATTTATTAGCCTAGAATTACTATGTTATGCGCGCAGCAAACAAGTATAGACTAGATTGCCTAATTTGGAAATAAGCATTGCATATCCGTTTGTTTTGAAAATGCTTTGGAATTTGCTACTCGCGAGTAGGCTAAAACACGGATTTCAATGAGTTTTTCCAACTCAAACAATCCAACCTTCACCCACAGGCATTCAAACAATTTATCACATAAGCATCTAGCCACATGGTAAACATGCTGTCATGTTAACATTCACACGCATGCGGGATGCTAAAGCGAAAATACTTACATCGTACTCCGTGCCAAAACAGTAAACTAGTTAACAAACATGCGTGTCCTAGTTCATGTTAAATTGCCTAATGCAACACATACATGATGCAATTAGATAGGCTCGGCTAACCTAAGCATGGCATATGACATGCGATCAACTATCACATATTCAATTTTTGAATTGAAGTACAAATGCAATTAGCGTGATGTACCGAGCCTAATGCATGCAATACAAATGCATGGATGTACACATGCATAGCATAATGTATGCTAAATCGAACGTGCCCTAATCTACCATCATAAGCAGGTAAATAAAAGAGAAGAAAGAAGTGGGGATTGGAAGACATACACACCACCCACGCACACTTATTACAGATTTGCCCTCACTCGGAGGAACCAAATAAATAATACAAATTAATTAACTACGCAAGCTAATTAAATATTACAAATTAATTAATTAATTAAAAAATTAACTAATCTAGGAAAACAGTAAACCGCTTCGGGAAACGCGCCGTCATGCATAGGCTGCCTCTGTTTTCCTTCATTCACTCCTCTGGAGGCTGTCAAAACCTCAGGACTGCATCCCTGGACACTGGGGAGTGTCACCGGTTGAGTGGAATTACCACCGGCAGTGGTGTGTGGCCATCGGCACAAAATGAAGCTGTCGGCAGAGGAATTGTTGCCGGTCGGCACCTTACACTGCCGGTCGGCAGAGTGTTCCTGCAGAATCTGCAAATGACAGCAACAGAGGGCAAGGCAAAGCATGGCAGCACAATTCAAGGCATATATGCACCAACCATGTCCCTTATCATGATAATGACTCAAAGGGGCATGTGCCTCGATTCTCGGACAACCAATCATGCATTTCCATGCATGATGGCCCAAAGAACCAAGTATGCAACTTTGATTTCAAATGCATGCAAACCAAATCAAACCAAGCAAGGCCCAATCCCTATCACCAAATCAAGGAACAAAGCATGCATGCAAGATGCAATGCAACCTAAGCATGCAAGCTAAGGATGCAACATGGCATGGCAACTAACTTATGCAAGCATACAAGCAAACATAGGGGCATGTAAATGGATGCAAAGATGGACTTATGCATGAATTAGGTAACTCTAAATAGGCCTCAAAACAGTAGCCAAAATGCTATAATATGAGGGACCAAATACATGCACACATGCACCTAATTGAAGGCCAACACTTAGGCACAAATTGAACAACCCTCAAACACATTTGAAAAGGGGAATCATGGACTAATTAGCATGCAACATAAGCATTGAAATCATGCTAAAACATGGTGCCAAACCAAGCAATAAATCAAGCCAAGCATGCATCAAATAGTCCAAGTGTTCAAAGCAAGCCAATGGGGCATTGGATTACACTAAGCAAGACCAAACATGGCATGGACTAAATAACTAAAAACAGAATTTTAGCACATAACATAAGGCCCAAAAGACCACTTAGATGGCATCTAAATGGCTCAAAAACAAAGGCATGCACAAATGGTCAAAACATGGAGCATGTAACACATGCTTCCAAAGCATCAAAGGGGCATGCAAGGCAATCAAGCAAGCATGAAAATGGGACTGAAATAGCTTATAGGGTGGCCCCAAATCACCAAAACAATGCAAAGATGCCATGCTATACATTCATATGCTCAAGGCCAACAAGCCTAAATACAAAGGAGCTATATGATACATGCCAAATTCGACCCAAACAACCTAGGACAGACCTAGAACATGGCAAAACATGCACAAAATCTTCACAAGACTAAGCCTAAAACATGCTCCAACAAAGGCTAACAACCTAAGACATGTTAAGGCATAACAAGGCATTACAAGGCAACTATGCTAAGCATGCATGGAGTACCAAAACCAACTTAAAATCATGTTATATTATGGATATATAAGCATGAAAAATAGCCTAAACATGCTCAACACACACTCAAGCATAATGCTCTCTCAAGAGGCCAAAACATGCCCTTTTCAAGGACAACAAGGAGAGGGGGTGGCCCTCTCCTTCTTGGGAATTCAAGGCATCATCTTCACCACTGAAATCCCTCAAGATTTCAGTGGTGAAGAGACCCCAACACCAAAATCTCGGAGCTAGCACAAAAGGGCACAAAATGAGGCCTTTTAAGGCCTAAGGGTGTTCAAACTTACCCAAACCACAAAACACTCTTAACAAACAATCAAGAGGACTAAAAAACAGAACTTGTTTGTGTTATACTCTAGGCTCAAAAACGAATTTAAGATAGGTATAAACAAGGTGCAAAAATGGGGAATAAAGGTGTTAGTTTCTTACCCTTGATGACCCCTTCACAAATGGTGCTCCAATGGCCTTCCTTAGCTTGAATCCAACACCAAAACTTAAAAACCAGTCCCTTAGAACCTCAATAACCAAAGGAAGGTAAAACAATAGGTGTTTGTGTGCAATAGTAAGACACAAAATACCTAGAGCACAAAAGAGAGGGAAAGAGAGATAGGAAGTGTGTCTAACCCTAACCCTAAAACTAGAGCTTAACAATGGCTGTTTTTGCTCTCAAAATATCTAAACTCTCCAACCTCTCAAGCCAAGAGACCTCTCTCTCTCTATATGGCACTTCTTGTCTTGTAAAGCTTACAAGACAAGCTTCATAAGAGGGAGATCCCTCCATACACGTGTATGGAGGGGAGCAAAAGCAAGACAACTGTCTTAAAATATCTGCAAAAGCAGATGCACAGTAATCGGCCGGCCAAAAATGCCATCTTGGCCAAAAAGAGTGCCGGCCGGCACTAAAAAGTGCTGACCGGCAACAAATAGTGCCGGCCGGCAATATACATTGCCGGTGGCAGCAAAAACCAGCCGGTGGCCTCTAGCCACTGCCGGTGATGGGTGGGGATGGTCTACAAGTCCTACCCTGCCTCTCAAAGGCAAAACACAAGGGTTTGGTGTGAAACCAGACACTAAACAGTCAAGTTCGGAGATCCTGAGGCAAGGCGCGCGAGCCGAGACCTCCGGGAACTCCAAACGAACACAAACATGGATAATCACCGAGTGCTCAAACGGTGACGTCCAAGTCTTGAGGACGGTCAAAAATGGGGTGTCTACAGTTGCCCCTCTTTGACAGAACTCAAAAGTCATAACAATGACGGGAGTGAATGTCAAAGCCCAGAGACGACCCATTTTTGACAAGGCCGAAGACTTAGACAAACATGCAAGACAATTAAGATATGCGCCCGAAGGCAGGGGCAAAATGCAAGACAATGCACGAAACTGAGCATAACTTATGATCATGCAAAGAAAGCTGTAATGAAGCATACATGCGACAGTTCTAAGCTAGCATACACCGGACTACACTACAATGCAGAAATGATGTAAGAGAATTATGCAATTCTCAATACGTCTCACTCGGGAGATACAATACCTGTGCGGCTCGTCTGGTTGCACCAGCCTCAAATGAACCGTACATACAATATCGTGCCTGAAAAGAAAACAAACTTAACAGGTACAATATCGCTAGCAACATGCATGACAATGCAAATGTGGATGCAAAACGAAATGCAATATATACAAAACAATGTATAAACAATGCAAATGAAGATGCAATGTAATTGAAATAATACAAACTACATGCAAAGCATTTGAATCATGATCCAATCATGAGCGGTTCGAAACCACACCTATGTCAAATAGATTGATGGAGATAACAAGTCTGTCTACCATAGAACGGTCAACTGAACTATGAGCATTGTAGACAGACGCAAGAACAAGTATTGGGTGGAATTGACATAAGTGGGGAAACGACCCGCTGGAGAAAGGACTACAATCCTAATGCTGGATGCAAAAATTACACTACAATGTAATATATATGGGTATGCTAGGAAGATGGCAATGGATATGGCACGCAGGCCAAACCAAATCTTGCCTAGGAAAGGTATGTACGCATACAGGCCATGTGTAACACAGAAAAGGTGCCGTAACCCTCAACCAACATATCAGCGTGGAATCGGCGCGATACACATGCAGAACTGTGTTTTAACATGAAAAGTAAGGGCATATACCGGACCAAGCTCAACCTGGAAAGGCGCAAGCCATAGGCGGAAGGTGATGCAATGAATGCATGCAATCTACAATGCAATATCTACAAATATGCAATGAAATGGATATGGATACAATGGATATGGCACGCAAGCCAAACCAAATCTTGCCTAGGAAAGGCATGTACACATACGAGCCATGTGTAACACAGAAAAGGTGCCGCAACCCTCAACCAACATATCAGCGTGGAATCGGCGCGATACACATGCAGAACTGTGTTTTAACATGAAAAGTAAGGGCACATACCGAACCAAGCTTAACCTGGAAAGGCGCAAGCCATAGGCGGAAGGTGATGCAGTGAATGCATGCAATCTACAATGCAATATCTACAAATATGCAATGGAATGGATATGGATACAAAAATGCATGACAATGCAGTGCGATGCGACTATTGGGAAAAATGCAATGGATGCATGCAAGGTACAATGGAAATGCATGACAATGCACTATGATTGTTTTTTTTTTGAGATGCACATGATGCAAGTGCGGCACGCGTGCCATACGGAATGTAAGGTGATACAAATGAGACATGCACGCCTCATAAGATGCAAAAATGATATGCGAGAAGATTTTGACAATTGGACTTATACGCTACGCGAAGCCGGTTTGTGTTCAAAACAATGCAATGTACTAACAAGTACAAGTGAGATGCGCAAGGTAGCGCGAATGGATACATGCAAGATGCAAGTGAGGTGCACAAAACAGTGCGATGCGCAAAACAGCGCGATTGAAATACAATGCACAAAACAGTGCGACAATTCGAATTGCACAAAACAGTGCGACGGTTCGAAATGCACAAAACAGTGCGACAATTTGAAATGCACAAAACAGTGCGCCGATTCGAAATGCACAAAACAGTGCGATTGATATGCGATATACATGGGGCAACTTGTAAAAGTCAAAAGGATACGAAAAGGATACACCTTGCATGGGTTGAAGTGCTACGCACGGCAAATGCAGTCCGAAGTCAAAACGGAGGCCGGTTGAGCGTCGGAAATGCACTTTATTGCACCTTCTTGAGCTATGAAGACCAAAAACTCCTCATAGGGCCTGAACAAGGCTATGGGAAGATCATCGGCCGGGAGGGGAGGCCACCGGCTATCCACCGGCATGAGGAATAATTCCATCGGCACAAAAAAGTGCCGGCCGGCACAAAACATTGCCGACCGACAAACAGTTGCTGAGTCGGGGCAGATTCGACTTTTCACCTTGGGTGTTTTAAAATAGGGTTTCAAAACCCTATTCCTCACTTCTCCACCGCCGAAAACTCTAACCCTCTCTCTCTAGAGTGTTTTCTTCTTCCCGTTTCTCCGTTTCTTCGCGTTCTACGCCCGTTTCGTCGTCGGATTCGCGATTTCCTTCGTGTTTCGGACATTTTCAACCGATCACATTTTTGTTTCGGTGCCTCGTTTGGCGTTCCCGCCTTTTCGGGGTTTGTTCTCCTCGTTTTCCTCTTCATTCTCGTGCCCTTTTCACATTCCAGCCTTCTCGGCCATTTTCGACCCTCTCGGGAGTCGACTTTTCGGTTGACTCTTCGTATTCCGGCCCGGTTTTCCTTCCTCCGGCCATTTTCTCATCATTTCTGATATGGCGGACGACATTCCACGTGGCGGGACTCCCCCGGACCACGAGATGGATCCCAGGGTTGAGCTCTTACCGTTGAGCGAGCGCCCGTTCGACCCGGCGACCTACCGACCGGCGATCCATGTTCTGCCCCCCGACGGCCTGCGTCAGTTCCGGAGCTTCGAGAGGCACGTGGCGCCTGAGCTACTACTGCGCGAGCCTACCTCCCACCTTTCATTCGGCACTTCCGAGGTAACTTTCTTTCTTCTGCTTTACTTTCCGCAATGTAGGATACAAAAACTGTCATAGTTAGTTGTACTCTTTAACTGCTTGAAAACTGATATGCTGTAGACTGTAGTTGACTGTAAACATACATACAACTGATATCTGCTTGAGACTGACACATGCACACACACTGCACTAGCCCTGAATCACTCAAACACACTGCGCTCACTATATTCTACTACATACACACTGGCACCCAGTATTTGTCTGAATCTGTTAGATTTGCACACAATGCTATATCTGTTCTGAAACACCCAAACACGCTGACACATCACACGTATTTCACTGCAAGCACACCAGCACCCGGTATTTGCCTGAATCTTGTCAAACTTGCACACATGCTTTATCTGCTTTTTCAAAACTGCATTTTGAAAGTTGTCTTGCAATTGTTATTTTCTGTTTACAGGAGGGTTCCCATACCATTCGCGGGTATGGGAATACTGGCGCTCGGGAGTGGTATGATGAGCTCCCTGATGCAGTCCGGCACATCGTGGATCGAGCGGGTTTCGGCGCCTTCTGTCGAGGACTCTCTAGGCTCTCCACTTGCAGGCCTCTCCTTGCCGCTCTGGCGGAGAGATGGTGGGACACCACCGATTCTTTTCATTTTTCCACTGCAGGGGACATGACGATGACCCCTTATGATTTCTCGATGCTCACCGGCATCGGGGTGGGGGGTGATCTGATCCCATTCGACATTGACATGGGTGAGTGGACCGCCGCTCAGGTTCATCTACTGGGGGAGGCGTCACCCCTAGCTCGCCCAGGTTTCGTTCGATACTCCTGGTTCGAGGTCTAGTTTCGAGTCCAGCCCGTGTTGGAGGAGGAGGCACAGATGACCC
Organism: Camellia sinensis; assembly: GCF_055761805.1. NCBI lineage: Eukaryota > Viridiplantae > Streptophyta > Magnoliopsida > Ericales > Theaceae > Camellia > Camellia sinensis. The sequence goes on along the minus strand of NC_138963.1, from coordinate 211,480,561 downwards.
CGGAGGATGTGGAGAGGTATGCTCGCGGCTTCCTCATGTTCCTGTTCGGGACTACCATCTTCGCCGACCGGGCGAACACCGTGCCTCTCTGTCTTCTCAGCGCACTGGTGGACGTCCGGGACATTCTGCACTATGATTGGGGCGGCGCCGCTCTGTCCACTCTCTATGGGTACATGAGCTCGGCTTCTCGTGGCAGCGGCCAGCTACTCGGAGGCTACTGGCGGGCTTGGGAGGTACACTTCTTCTCCGCTTTTACATTTCTGTCTCGTACTTTCTGTACTCTGTACACTGCACACACTGTAGTCTGCTTTACACTTGCTGTATACTGTACACACGGCACACACATACATTCTGCTTTACACTGACTGCACACGGCTCACACTGTACACTGCACACTATACACTGCGCAACACACGGCTCTGCCATTTCTGCTTTATTCTGCATTTTGCTTCAACTGATAAATACACTGGTATTTACCTTGCAACTGTGGGTTTACGCCTACTTTCCTAGGCTTGCCCCTGTGCCAGTTTCGGAGACTCCTCTGGCCGTCCCATTTTCGAGTCGTTTCAACGGGAGATGCACCCGGCGATCGCGAGAGACATTCGGCTTCTTCCGCCAATACTTCGATACCATTACCCCGGCCGAGGTATGTTTTACTTGCAGTTCATTTAAGCTTCGCTTTCCTACTGCATACTTCAAATAACAGTAGATAACAATCTGTCTGTCACTTTCAGATCACATGGCGGCCGTGGGCTCCCTTGCCGGCGGTGATGCGGGATCGGTTCGCTGCTGCGGAGGAGACCTCGCGTTTTCGGAACTTGCTTGAGGGCCCGGTCTGTCGGGCTTGGTACCTGGGGGAGCGTTTTCTACGCCAGACCCTGGGGTTACCTGAGCAGATAGTCCCAGTTCACCCCCCCGCAGATATGAGGGAGACCGAGAGGCTCACCAGCGAGCAGATGGACGACTACACCATTGGCTGGGAGGAGGCTGGCTTCAGAGGTACCGGAGACTATCAGGAGTACGTGCGGACGTACCTGATGCGACCTTTGAGCGGTCGTCGAGCAGAGGGGGCCAGGCCTGTGGCATCGGCGGCTGGGGCCGGAACGGGAGTTGGAGTAGGGGCTGCGAGGAGGGCCCGGGTCCGTGGCAGGGGCGGAGTGCAGGGAGGACGGGGAGCTGGCTGGCCTACCCTGCCCGCTGTACTGACTTTCCAGGGGCAGGGTGGGGCGACTTATCAGATCTCCTTCGCCCCTTCACTGGCTGGTCACGAGTTTATCGATGTCCCCGACTTACCTCCGGTATGTATTACTGCATTTTGTACATTTATTTCATTTTCAGTCCATTATATATTCTACAGAATATTGATGCATCTGATACTTTTGCAGGCTTCTTCTGGGTATACCCGTCAGTCGTTGGCGATGAATGCCTCGATGATGGGGATGCTCCAGCGAACTTTTGACCTCCTAGCCCTCTACAGCATACCGGTATGTCCTTCTGACACTGGCCTCAAACCATTCATACACTGCTTTACATAATCTGATGCACGGCACAAAACCTGATACACTGATCTCACAGTATCTGATACACTGCATACACTGCATTCTGCACCGTACTCTGCGATGATAAACTGTCGCGGCATTCTCATACTGTACTCATACACTGCATTCTGCACTGATAGACTGCTCACGGCATTCTCATACTGTACTCATACACTGCATTCTGCACTGATAAACTGCTCACGGCATTCATACACTGTACTCTGCATTGCATTCTGCACTGATAAACTGTCTACAATATACTGATGCATTTCCCTTTTGTGTACTTTTTCAGCCTCCTTTCCAGATTCCCAGGGCAGGAGGTGCTCCAGCTGGACCTTCTGTCCCTGCCCGGGGGAGAGATGAGGAGGGCCGGATATTTCCCCATACCAGGGGAGGGCGTACTCATGTCGGGAGCAGCTCGCGAGCTCCAGTCCCGGACGATGATGATGACGAGGAGTCAGAGGCGGAGGCAAAGGCGGAGGCAGAGTCATCAGAGGAGGAGACCGGAGGAGGCACTAGCTCGGGCTCTGACGACGATGCTGATGATGCTCCTGGACCCTCGTCCAGGAAGAGGACCAGGACAGACTGACGGCCCTTGGAGTGCTCGACATAGATGCGGATTTTTGTCATTTTTCTTTTTCCTTGTACTTTCCCTTTTTTTGTCGGTAGATAGATTACCTTGTACTGCCGCAGGCAGATTTTGTTTTCTTCAAAATTTTGTACTTGAAAAAGATTATGAAATGAACAGATTTTTGCTTAAAAAGTGTTACATTTACATATCTCATGCATTGCATCGCATTCCATCATGTTACATCTCCATGTAGATGAAATTGATTGGTTATCTGAAAATTGAACACTTGTACTGTAATAATCAGATAATTAAACAGCCAACAGCAAAATAACCCAAGCAACCCACTGCCTGATTCTTGGACACACAGCCCTTACTCTGTGGGGATTAATCTGCATATAGCCCATAACACAGCATTCAGTTCATCTTGCACACAGCAAATTCTGAACAAACAGCCCAATCTGACAAGACGGACTGCAGCGGTGAAACCAGCCGGAGTTGAAATACAATCGGATGTAGAGAATGGCACAACATTCTGAACATAAATGATTAACTTTCGAAAAAGGGGTTTTCTTAACCGGGGTATCGAGCCTACAACTGAACACAGCAGGGAGGACTCAAACAAAGAGGTACACGACCTAAACATAACGAGACACGCTCGGGAAAGACTAAAAACACAGGTTGAGATAAACAAAACAAAAGACACGACATACAGACGCGTTGATGAAGACGGGAGACCTCAGATCACGAGGAGCCAATTTCTCTAGGCATTGTTTCCCACCTTGTCTGATTTGTGATTCTCACATCACTCGACTCTCAAGCTCGGATTTTCTCCCAAAACCCTATTTCTCACTTTTCTCTCAACTTACACCTCTCTATTATTCATTCTCTCATTTTTCACCCCTCCCCGGGGTGTTTGATGGATAAATAGAAAGGTATGGGTTCATGCTCAACACCGTTAGCTCACGGCTATTTCTTCTGACGGGTAGAGCGCTCTTCTGGCAAGTACATCGATGACGGGGGAAAGACAGAACGCCTGGCTCAACTGTGCCCCTAGTTCATCATTTTAACCATTCTTTGTTTTGCTTTCTACTAAAACAATTTTGATCAAAATGAGAGTCGGATTAACGTACTTGTTCGATTTTTTGATTTGAAAAGCATGCAAGTCAGGCAGCAAGCACTGAAAATTTTCCTTTTTTGGGTCCAAGACAATGGTCCAGTTTCGGAAAATGGAATAGTTTTTGAGAAAATAGTCAACCTCAGTAAAAATTTTCAAAAACTATTTTTGCAAACGGCCGATGCTTAACAAGCGCGGAACTTACTCTTTGAGATGCGCAACCTCGGATCGGAGGCAATGGAAAATTGCCCCTGGTTTGAAGGGAGTGGGAGGCAACGGAAAGTTGCCCCTGGTTTGAATGGCGTCTCACGACGGCTCGTGGCAACGGAAAGTTGCCCCTTGTTTGGGATGGTGCCGCAGCAATCTGTAAACAGTCTTCATTGGCGATGGTCGAATTCTCAGACACAGAGATGACGAAGACGGTCACAACACATATATGGACACAATCACCTTGAAGGGTGTTGGCCACTGGACTTTAGGATGAAATCGAAACCATTGCATGGACTGAGACGCTATGAAAGCGTTGGGGGTTGGACTTCATGATGAAGTTGCCTACGTATCCCAAACATGGGAATCAAGCCTCACGTAGTTCCGGTTAAGGTACACTCGGGTATTTTAACCTTCACTTTGTTTGGCTCTCACTTTTGCCAAGGTGCCCAATACGGGTTTTCGACCTTGCGAGCTTCTTTCATTTTCTTTTGTTCATTTCTTTTTTTCTTTTCTTTTTGCATTTTTTGTCTTTTTCTTTTCTTTTCTTCTTTTTTTTGCATTTTTTGCTTTTTTGCTTTTTTGTATTTTTCTCTTACTCTAACTTTTGCTTGAGCCGCCCTTCCGGGTTTTCATCCCAGCGAGCCTCTCAAAGGGTAAAAGTGTAGCAAGTCCATGTCAAATGGTTCCTGAACTGGAAGCCCCTCTGTGTCTAGGAGAACGGCTGTTGCAATGATTTGCAGAAGAATCCATCATGGTTGCTCTACGAGCTTCTTCTGGGGAGATCTACTCCTTCTGATTCGGCTTTGATGCTTCTTGATCGAAGGCTACTTCAAAACTGGCCACACGGGCCTTTCATGGCGTTTGTCCGTTGAACTTTTTGAACGTTCTGAACGGGTTCAAAGTCGGAAAACAAACGGGTTGAATCTTGAGGCTGAGAGCGATCCTAGGCTGCGCGACCTCAAGAGGGATTCCACACAAGTCTTCACAGGGCCGCGTAAAACATTTGCTTTTGAAAGTTTTTAAGAAAGCGACAAATCGCTCGCGCCGAAGATAGTGTGGAACCAATCTGGATCAGGCCAGGATCCTTCTTAGTACTCACGCCGACAAGCATGATTTCATTCATTAAAAGGCTTAGCACGCCTCTCTTTCTCTCAAAATGATCAAAATTTTGCAAAACCCGAGGAATTCCTTCCTCTTCATTTTTATCACCGCAGTGTTCAAAAGGTTTGTTTTTTGGAAAACTTAGGTTAATGCAATGAGTTTGGCACGCAGGGGAGCAGGCGAGATGTACTGTCAGCCCAATCAAATTCTCTGGCACTTATGCTGAAAGCAAGCATGAAGTTTGAGATAGCAACAGCTGTTCCATTTGGCTTTGTTGGTGCAACTGGCTCCTTGGCAGAAACAGACTCAAAACAAAAATAGATAATAACAAAACGGCGTTCGGGACAACAACCCCAGAATCACCTAGTATTATATACAAAGGGGACTGACTCGATACAACAAGACAGACCCTTAGGCAAAAGACTGACTCAAGACAAAGAGACAGACTCAAAACAAAAGACTGACTCGATATCCAAGCCAGGATTTACAAAACTCGGTTTCACCGATGCTCAAAAATGCGTGCCAGACGCTACATCCAAACTACACCAAATGTCACCCGCAGGCGGTTCACTTCACATACTCGCAGTATCTGAGCCCTTGAAATCCAACAACTGGGTGGTAACTGACTTGGCTGAGGTGGGTGGAAGGATAACTTTGTTGTTGATCAAATCCTGCACTTCATGACGAAGGCGGGAACATCCATCGGTACTGTGACCGGACTGTTGGTGGTACGCGCAGTACAAGGTAGCATCATGCGTGGGAGGGAGATTCTTCGGGAGTGGCCGAGGCTCCAAAGGCTTAAGATGCCCATTCTTCGCCAATATTAGTAATGCCCTAGACAAAGGCATGTGGAGGTCGTGAAAGATCCTGCGCCCTCGGGGCAGGTACTTTGAAGTTTGAGGATTCTTGCCAGATGCGCTAGCGAAAGGGTCGGCTGGCACTGCCTTGGCTTTTTGAACCTTTCCCGGTGCAGGGTTGGGAACTACAGGAATTGTCTGGGCATGACGGGGCCCATCCCGATTTTCTACCTGGCTTGAACTGCCTTTGATTCGAGTGGGGAAAGCATCATCCACAGCTTTGATCACGATCGCAGATGTTTGTTGCTTGTTCATCCCTCTGACTTTCAGAGCCTCGACTGCCCACAGCAGTTGTTCAATAGGATCGGCGTCTACCTTTGCCTTGTCTTTTCCTCTGGCCTCAGCCTGATCAAGGGTCTGGGTCGGTGCTGGTATGTCACGGCTGTAGCTGGAAGCCACCTCTGGCTGGCTGAGCTCTATCACAATCCGCCCCAGTAGCGGGGGCTCCTGTGGTACAAAATTCCCGGCATACGGCGTCGCTGGCGGTGAAGCCGACATTCTGTAGGCTAGATCGGCCACGGTCCTCTGGAGGTCACCTATCATTCCCATCAATTCAAAGGTGGTGGGCTCACGAGCCTGGTATAACTGGGGAGCCCAAACCGGGTGCACAACGGGCAACCTGGGTGGGTGTGACATACTGATGCTGGTCTCACTCTGCGGAGCGGTCCCCTGCTCCAATGCAGCCGTCATAACCACAACTTCTTCTGAATTTTGTGCCACCATAAATCCTGCCTCGGCAAGGGGAGACACTGGCTATTCTGTATCAACTCTGCCACTCTCTGAACTGAAAGGAAAAACAGGCAGCATTTCAGTCCAAACTGATCAAACACGGGCGTAGCTAAACAACTGTACCCTACTGCTGATCACTGTTCCCAGATTTCTGTTCCCAAAATACTGAATCTGATACCCGCGGATAACTGATTCCTGATAACTGATTCTCAACAATACTGATTCTGGTGCCCTTGGGCCCGATACTCAAACTCGCAAACTGGTATATGCGTTCCTGTAGAGATACACTCTAAAAGCACATAGCAAGTAAAGAGAGCTTAATCACCCCTATGTTGGGGTAGGGTTTCCCTGTCCTATTTTGTCAGGAGCTAGGGTTTCACTACGCACACAGCGATTCTCAAACAACCTAATCATCGGGTAAGCAACCTGTCCTAACTTGGAATGGTCACTATGGATTACGAATATGCACTAGGTCGAATGGTCAAAAGGGGTGCCCCGATAAAACCGGGGTTTGTGTTCCCATGCTGTCAGAGCCCATAGCCGGTCAGCCTTATGGACATGTCTTGACAAGACAAGCCTCCGGCAAACCGTTCAGGAATGGCAGATGGCAAACACTGTGTTCCTAGGCGCACCAATGCACATGCAATGCAAAGAGACACATAAATGGAATCAAAATAGGATATCACGAGTTCGAGTCAAGCTCTCTAAATCCCCAGCAGAGTCGCCAGAAACTGTAGGCACGTCCCGCGAGGGGGGACCTTCGCTGCTACAGTTCGGACTCGCAATTTTTGTTGTCACGGTTCTTAATCTGAACCAAAGAGTCCAAATCTGGCAAATCGTTTTGAGAAACAGATTTTTGAAAAAGTAGTGCCAAACATGGACTGCTTTGCCAGATACAGAGTCGCCACCTAAATATTTTTTAAAATGGGAAAATTTAGGAAACCCTGACTCGGTGCCGAAGGCCACATGTCCGTCATCACCGGAGTTGTCTCGGCTCGGGAGCTTGGGTACGATCGGGGAAGGTCAGCTATGAGCACCCCCTTTCGCCCGGTCCGAAGACCGGCCTCTACTAACCATGATATCCGATTTTGAAAACGTTATGTGTTCTTATTCCATTTATTAGCCTAGAATTACTATGTTATGCGCGCAGCAAACAAGTATAGACTAGATTGCCTAATTTGGAAATAAGCATTGCATATCCGTTTGTTTTGAAAATGCTTTGAAATTTGCTACTCGCGAGTAGGCTAAAACACGGATTTCAATGAGTTTTTCCAACTCAAACAATCCAACCTTCACCCACAGGCATTCAAACAATTTATCACATAAGCATCTAGCCACATGGTAAACATGTTGTCATGTTAACATTCACACGCATGCGGGATGCTAAAGCGAAAATACTTACATCGTACTCCATGCCAAAACAGTAAACTAGTTAGCAAACATGCGTGTCCTAGTTCATGTTGAATTGCCTAATGCAACACATACAGGATGCAATTAGATAGGCTCGGCTAACCTAAGCATGGCATATGACATGCGATCAACTATCACATATTCAATTTTTGAATTGAAGTACAAATGCAATTAGCGTGATGTACCGAGCCTAATGCATGCAATACAAATGCATGGATGCACACATGCATAGCATAAGGTATGCTAAATCAAATGTGCCCTAATCTACCATCATAAGCAGCTAAATAAAAGGGAAGAAAGAAGTGGGGATTGGAAGACATACACACCACCCACGCACACTTATTACAGATTTGCCCTCACTCGGAGGAACCAAATAAATAATACAAATTAATTAACTACGCAAGCTAATTAAATATTACAAATTAATTAATTAATTAACAAATTAACTAATCTAGGAAAACAGTAAACTGCCTCGGGAAACGCGCCGCCATGCATAGGCTGCCTCTGTTTTCCTTCATTCACTCCTCTGGAGGCTGTCAAAACCTCAGGACTGCATCCCTGGACACTGGGGAGTGTCACCGGCTGAGTGGAATTACCACCGGCAGTGGTGTGTGGCCATCGGCACAAAATGAAGCTGTCGGCAGAGGAATTGTTGCCGGTCGGCACCTTACACTGCCGGTCGGCAGAGTGTTCCTGCAGAATCTGCAAATGACAGCAACAGAGGGCAAGGCAAAGCATGGCAGCACAATTCAAGGCATATATGCACCAACCATGTCCTTTATCATGATAATGACTCAAAGGGGCATGTGCTTCGATTCCCGGACCACCAATCACGTATTTCCATGCATGATGGCCCAAAGAACCAAGTATGCAACTTTGATTTCAAATGCATGCAAACCAAATCAAACCAAACAAGGCCCAATCCCTATCACCAAATCAAGGAACAAAGCATGCATGCAAGATGCAATGCAACCTAAGCATGCAAGCTAAGGATGCAACATGGCATGGCAACTAACTTATGCAAGCATACAAGCAAACATAGGGGCATGTAAATGGATGCAAAGATGGACTTATGCATAAATTAGGCAACTCTAAATAGGCCTAAAAACAGTAGCCAAAATGCTATAATATGAGGGACCAAATACATGCACACATGCACCTAATTGAAGGCCAACACTTAGGCACAAATTGAACAACCCTCAAACACATTTGAAAAGGGGAATCATGGACTAATTAGCATGCAACATAAGCATTGAAATCATGCTAAAACATGGTGCCAAACCAAGCAATAAATCAAGCCAAGCATGTATCAAATAGTCCAAGTGTTCAAAGCAAGCCAATGGGGCATTGGATTACACTAAGCAAGACCAAACATGGCATGGACTAAATGACTAAAAACAGAATTTTAGCACATAACATAAGGCCCAAAAGACCACTTAGATGGCATCTAAATGGCTCAAAAACAAAGGCATGCACAAATGGTCAAAACATGGAGCATGTAACACATGCTTCTAAAGCATCAAAGGGGGATGCAAGGCAATCAAGCAAGCATGAAAATGGGACTAAAATAGCTTATAGGGTGGCCCCAAATCACCAAAACAATGCAAAGATGCCATGCTATACATTCATATGCTCAAGGCCAACAAGCCTAAATACAAAGGAGCTATATGATACATGCCAAATTCGACCCAAACAACCTAGGACAGACCTAGAACATGGCAAAACATGCGCAAAATCTTCACAAGACTAAGCCTAAAACATGCTCCAACAAAGGCTAACAACCTACGACATGTTAAGGCATAACAAGGCATTACAAGGCAACTATGCTAAGCATGCATGGAGTACCAAAACCAACTTAAAATCATGTTATATTATGGATATATAAGCATGAAAAACAGCCTAAACATGCTCAACACACACTCAAGCATAATACTCTCTCAAGAGGCCAAAACATGCCCTTTTCAAGGACAACAAGGAGAGGGGGTGGCCCTTTCCTTCTTGGGACTTCAAGGCATCATCTTCACCACTGAAATCCCTCAAGATTTCAGTGGTGAAGAGACCCCAACACCAAAATCCCGGAGCTAGCACAAAAGGGCACAAAATGAGGCCTTTTAAGGCCTAAGGGTGTTCAAACTTACCCAAACCACAAAACACTCTTAACAAACAATCAAGAGGACTAAAAAACAGAACTTTTTTGTGTTATACTCTAGGCTCAAAAACGAATTTAAGATAGGTATAAACAATGTGCAAAAATGGGGAATAAAGGTGTTAGTTTCTTACCCTTGATGACCCCTTCACAAATGGTGCTCCAATGGCCTTCCTTAGCTTGAATCCAACACCAAAACTTAAAAACCAGTCCCTTAGAACCTCAATAACCAAAGGAAGGTGAAACACTAGGTGTTTGTGTGCAATAGTAAGACACAAAACACCTAGAGCACAAAAGAGAGGGAAAGAGAGATAGGAAGTGTATCTAACCCTAACCCTAAAACCAGAGCTTAACAATGGCTGTTTTTGCTCTCAAAATATCTAAACTCTCCAACCTCTCAAGCCAAGAGACCTCTCTCTCTCTATATGGCACTTCTTGTCTTGTAAAACTTACAAGACAAGCTTCATAAGAGGGAGATCCCTCGATACACGTGTATGGAGGGGACCAAAAGCAAGACAGCTGTCTTAAAATATCTGCAAAAGCAGATGCACAGTAATCGGCCGGCCAAAAATGCCATCTTGGCCAAAAAGAGTGCCGACTGGCACTAAAAAGTGCTGACCGGCAACAAATAGTGCCAGCCGGCAATATACATTGCCGGTGGCAGCAAAAACCAGCCGGTGGCCTCTAGCCACTGCCGGTGATGGGTGGGGATGGTCTACAAGCCGTAACCTGCCTCTCAAAGGCAAAACACAAGTGTTTGGTGTGAAACCAGACACTAAACAGTCAAGTTCGGAGATCCTGAGGCAAGGCGCGCGAGCCGAGACCTCCGGGAACTCCAAACAAACACAAACATGGATAATCACCGAGTGCTCAAACGGTGACGTCCAAGTCTTGAGGACGGTAAAAAATGGGGTGTCTACAGCAGGGTAAAAAGGGCCAGTCAGGCACAAATCACCAGTTCAGCGGTTACCAGATCAGTGGCCCTTATCCACCGCACCAGTGAACAGTCAAGCTGAGATCTCAATTTCTACTGCAGGGATAGATACCAGTCAGTTAGATGGATCAGCAGAACACATCAGGGATGGAGGTAATGATGCGTCAACTTCAAGAAAGTATGAAACTCATGCAGCAAGACGCTGCCCGTCAGGCGGAATTTGCCAAACAGCAGGCTGCGATCATGGCCCAGCAAGCTGAGCTAATCACCAGGCTGCAACAGCAAAACGGAGCATCTGCTTCGCATCAGGCTCCTCCCCCACCAGGAGCTCCAGCGCCTGGGGAGACACCAAATGTCCGGGAAGGTACGGACATTCCGATGAGACCGGCCCCGCCCCCAATCCTACTCCAATTATCCAAAACACCCACCAACCCGCCGGATTCTCCCTTTGAGTCCGAGGTGGACCCCACAGTATTGAAGGTGAGCAAGCTTGAAAAGCTATTCAAGAAATCTCATGGCGCCAAGTCCATCCCGGATATTGAGGATGGGTATACCGATGCGGCCGTGACGCTGCCAGACCGCTTTAAAATGCCACATATCGACCACTTTGACGGGTCCGGGGATCCCATGGTGCACTTACGACTGTTTTCAGACATACTAAGGCCGATGGGCCTCACCAGGCTGCAGAAACTTTCATTATTCGGCCGGACCCTGTCAAGTGTGGCCGCTATCTGGTATGCAAAATTAGAAGATGATGTCAACCGGAACTGGGATGAGATGGCCGAGGCCTTCGTTGCGCAGTACTCCTATAACACGCAAATCGAGGTCACAACTCGTGATCTTGAGACAACAAGGCAAGAGCCTAAAGAGAGTTTTTCTGATTTCGTAGCCCGCTAGAGGGCCAAGGCTTCTATGATGACCCTGAGGCCTACTGACAAGGACCAGATCAGGATGATTGTGCGCAATCTCCAGCCAAAACTGATGCAAAAGATGATTGTACTCCCCTTCCCTACCTTTTCAGACCTACATGAGATAGGAGTACAGATCGAGGACGCTATGAGGCAAGGCCTTCTTGACCAGGAGAAAGAGCAGCCCAGGAGGGCATTTTCCCGCAGTTCAAATGCGACCACCAGTGGTGATGCAGCTGCAAGATCTTCTGAAGTGGGCATGGTTACCACCTCCGCATCAAAAATAGCTACCCCATTCACCAGTGCATCCAGGAGTAGCTCACAAGAAACCAAATATCCACCTCGAGTCAAGAGGGTTTTCACCCCACTTCATATGCCTCTGTCAAAGGCTCTAGAGGTCTTGATCTGGAAAGGACGTCTGAAACCATTGGAACAACGGCCCTTACCCGATCCTATCCCTGCAAAGCATGATCATACCAAATACTGCGCCTACCATCAGCAAACCGGTCATGACACCGACAGTTGCTTTCGTTTGCGCCATGATGTACAAGATCTGTTTGACAACGGGGTCATTGCCGCACCAGGTCCTGCAAAGTCTATCGGCACTTGATCAGTTGAACTTGTGGGGGGTAATGTGATTATGTGATCAAGGGATGAACCACCTGCAGGCGGCGCTCAGTTTACTCCTGATGTGGCGTATGACACGCACTGTTTCGAGCATTTGTGAATGCTAGTTTTTGTACTTTCTGACTTGGGTATTGCATCAGTCTGTTGTTTTGTATATAGTCAGTCTTTTGTACTGAGTCAGTTGGGTCTGTCTTGTTGTATCGAGTCAGTCCTGTTAGAGTCGGGTGATTTCGGGGGTGTTACCTCGGGCATCACTTGCTTGTTTTCTATTTGTCTTTTTGTTTTCTTTTGAGTCTGTTTCTGCCAGGGAGCCAGTAACACCAAAAGATTTGAATGAAACAGCAGTAATTTTTGCACTTTTGTGTTCGCTTCTGCCATGTGCTAGTTGTGTCGGAATCTGAATGAAACGGCAGTGCATTCCACCTGCTCTCTTGTGCCTTGAAATTATTGCATTGACCTAAGTTTTCAAAATTTTTTTTTTTTTTTTGAACATTGCGATGAAAACAAAGAGGGAGGAATTTCTCGGGATTTGCAAAACTTTGATCAAACTAAGAGAAAGAGAGGCGTGCTATGCCCTTAATGAATGAAATCATGCTTGTTAGTGTGAGTACTGAGAAGGACCCTAGCTTTGATCCAGATTGGTTCCACACTATCTTTGGCGCGAGCGATTTGTCGCTTTCTTAAAAACTTTCAAAAACAAAATGTTTTGCGCAGTCCTGTGAAGACTTGTGTGGAATCGCTCTTGAGATTGTGCCGCCTAGGATCGCTCTCAGCCTCAAGATTCAATCCATTTGTTTTTGAACCTTGGACCCATTCAGAACGTTCAACGGTCAACCGCCATGTAAGGCCTGTGTGGCCAGATTTGAAGCAGCCCTCGAACAAGAGGCACCCAAAGTCAAGTCAAGAAGATCAGATGTCATCAAAAGAAGCTTGCAAAGCTAGATCAGGAGCACCCCTCGAACTAGGGGCAAGAATTTCAAATGTGCTCGAAGAGTCCAAGATGAAGATCGGCAAGAATGCCAAACCCCAGAAGGGAGGAAAGAAGAAGGCATTGTTGAAGGCCAACCGAGTTCCTATCCACAGACACTAGGGGCAAATTCACCCTCCATTGGATGGACTCTTGCATCGTCAGTGAACAACAGCCATTCTCCTGGATTCAGATGACTTCGGGATCTCAAAACCATTTGATATGGACAAAGCTATACTTTTACCCTTAAGAGGCTCGCTGGGCCGAAAACCCGGAAGGGCGGCCCAGGCAAAAGTTAGAGCAAGAAAAGAAGGAAAAGGAACAAAAAGAGAAAAGAACAAAAGAACAAAAAAAAGAAAGATGCAAAGAAAAGAACAAAAAAAAAGAAAATCAAAAAAGAAAAGAAAAGAATATCAAAAAAAAAAAAGAGAAGAAAAGAATTGAAAAGAGAAAGAAAGAAGAACAAAGCTTGCAAGGTCGAAAACCCGCAACGGGCGCCTTGGCAAAAGTTAGAGCCTAAAAAAAGGAGAGATTAATACCCGAGTGTACCTTAACCCCGAACTACGTAAGGCTTGATTCCCATGTTTGGGATACGTAGGCAACTTCATTCTGAAGTCCAGCCGTAAATACTTCCAAGTCGACTGTGTCCATGCGATGGTTCTGGTCATCTTTGTCTTCTCTGTATCTGAGAGTCTAGTTGTGTTCGTCGCTTTGAGGACTGACTATAATGCGCAGCGGTGCTATCCAAACAAGGGGCAACTTTCTGTTGCCATTCAAAACGCCGCAGTGTCATTTCAAACAAGGGGCAACTTTCCGTTGCCATGTAGTGTCCTTCAGACAAGGGGCAATTTTCCATTGCTATGGATCCGAGGTTGTGCATCTCAAGAGTAGGTTCCATGCTCGTTGAGCAGTGGTCGTTTGCAAAAATAGTTTTTGAGAATTTTTACTGAGGTTGACTAATCTTCTCAAAAAGTACTCCATTTTTCAAAACTGGACCATTTCTTGGACCCAAAAAAGGAAAACTCTCAGTGCTCATAGCCTAACTTGCATGATTTTAAATCAGAAAATCGAACAAGCGTGTTAATCTAACTCTCATGTTGGTCAAAACTGTTTTAGTAGAAAGCAAAAACAAAAAAATGGTCAAAATGATGAACTAGAGGCACAGTTGAGTCAGGTGTTCTGTCTTTTCCCCTTTGTCAACATACTTGCCAAGAAGGGCACTCTACCTACCAGAATAGGGCACAACTGAAGTTAACAACAAAGGGCTGAAAGCTCTCTCGTCCTCCAAGCAACGAGGTATCAAGCAAAGTGCGAAGCACGAACTAGAATGAGGCAAGATATTCCACTCCATCATCTGGACAAATCTTATCACGTCCGAACTCCCCAGCAAAGCATCATCAACTGATGTTAGCTGCGGATTTGCTATACACCCAGTTGTAGCGCAACCTTTCCGTGCGAGGAATTCACTAGCTGTGAGCAGAAGAAAGAGAATCTAGCAGAATGCTAGGGACACAAGCCCACAATTTGCTGTTTATCCATCAACTACCCAGGAGAGGGATGAAAAATGAGAGATTGAAGAATAGAGAGATGTGCGATGAGAGGAAAAGTGAGAAGAGGGCTTTTTCAGAAAAAACAGAGCTTGAGGGCCGAGTGATGTGAGAACCACAAATGAGAAAGGGTGAGAAACACTACCTGGTGAAACAAGCTCCCTGCGCACGTCTGAGTGACGTGTCTTTTTGTTTTATCTCGATTCTTGTTTTGAATCGTTTCGAGTGTTACTCGATGTGTCTAGGTTGTGTGCCTTTTATTTCCTTGTTGATTCGTTTTGCTGTGTTCAGTCGTAGGCTCAATACTTGGTCGAAAACTCATCTCTCAAATTCAAAAATAAAATCGTTTTGTGCTCCGAGTGCCGTGCCGTTCTCCACATTTGTACAAAACAGAATTTGTTCTTTCATAAAATCGCAGGATTCAACCCAGGTTATGTGAGAACAGTAGAACTAGGACCTATCTGAAGCTATATATGGTTCCGGACTGCAAAGCAAAAGCAAAAGAGGAAAATGTCGGGTATCTGAGTTTGTTTCAACTTCAGTAAGTTCCAGGACTACATTCCGTGTGTACCTCTTCAGGTCTTGCCAATGCTCCGAAGTATGAATGTACCTTTACCTCAAGCTCAAGATCAAGTCTGCTTCAAGCCAGAATAGGCAATCAGAAGTGCTCTCCTTGAGGACCGTTTCGTGCCAGGGACATCTTGGCCGTGTTTGCAGTGAGTTCCTAAGAGACCAGTTGCGACGGTGGAAACTAGAGTTCGAATGGCTGATGCCTAGAACATAAAGGTTCGGGATTTCCAGGACTAAAGTCTGGTTTAAATACCCAGGGGTGTATCCCCGGCTTGAAATCTGTATGGAAGCCCCATAGGTTGAGATAGCATGTATGCACCTCAATTCTGGATACTGAACCAACCTAGTCTGTCACCCCGTTGGAGAATAGGGAAAGTTGTGAATGTGGTCAGGAAGAAAAGTGGCATCCCAAGTGTTCTACGTGAAGGACCCTTGTTAGCATTTCAGAGCCTTTGTACTGTAAGTTGAAGGTAAGTGTTCGAAGATCACGAGGGGAGATCCCCATCAGAGTAGAGTGGTTCATCGCCACTCACCTCATGAGGTGCTTTCTAAAGCGCCGCTTTGTCCATTTATTGCTTTCCTTAAGCATCATGCATTGTAATGCATTGTACCTATCAAGTTTCTTCCTCAATAACGCACGATATTGTATGTACGGTTCATTCAAAGAATTTCCGTTTTAAGATCACTTTTAGTGTATCAATCACACTTCATTTATTTAGTGTATCAATCACACTTCATTTGTTTAGTGTATCAATCACACTTCATTCATCTAGTGTATCAATCACACTTAATTCATCTAGTGTATCAATCACTCTTTTCACTTTTAGTGTATCAATCACACTCTGTTCACATAGTGCATCTATCACACTTTGTGTTCGTTTTTAGTGTATCAATCACACTTCATTCATTTAGTGTATCAATCACACTCTGTTCATATAGTGCATCTATCACACTTTGTGTTCACTTTTAGTGTATCAATCACACTCTGTTCACATAGTGCATCTATCATACTTTGTGTTCGCTTTTAGTATATCCATCAAACTTGTTCACTAAGTGCATCTATCACACTTTGTGTTCACTTTTAGTGTACCAATCACACTCTGTTCACATAGTGCATCTATCACACTTTGTGTTCACTTTTAGTATATCCATCATACTTGTTCACTAAGTGCATCTATCACACTTCGTGTTCACATTTAGTATATCAATCATACCCTGTTTCACATAGTGCATCTATCACACTTTGTGTTCGCTTTTAGTGTATCAATCACACTCTGTTCACTAAGTGCATCTATCACACTTTATGTTCCCTTTTAGTATATCCATCATACTTGTTCACTAAGTGCATCTATCACACTTTGTGTTCACTTTTAGTGTATCAATCACACTCTATTCACATAGTGCATCTATCACACTTTGTGTTCACTTTTAGTGTATCAATCACACTCTGTTCACACAGTGCATCTATCACACTTTGTGTTCGCTTTTAGTATATCCATCATACTTGTTCACTAAGTGCATCTATCACACTTCGTGTTCACATTTAGTATATCAATCATACCCTGTTTCACATAGTGCATCTATCACACTTTGTGTTCGCTTTTAGTGTATCAATCACACTCTGTTCACTAAGTGCATCTATCACACTTTATGTTCCCTTTTAGTATATCCATCATACTTGTTCACTAAGTGCATCTATCACACTTTGTGTTTACTTTTAGTGTATCAATCACACTCTATTCACATAGTGCATCTATCACACTTTGTGTTCACTTTTAGTGTATCAATCACACTCTGTTCACATAGTGCATCTATCACACTTTGTGTTCGCTTTTAGTATATCCATCATACCTGTTCACTAAGTGCATCTATCACACTTCGTGTTCACATTTAGTATATCAATCATACTCTGCTCACATAGTGCATCTATCGCACTTTGTGTTCATTTTCAGTATATCAATCATACTCTGTTCACTAAGTGCATCTATCACACTTCGTGTTCACATTTAGTATATCAATCATACTTAGTTCACTAAGTGCATCTGTCACACTTTGTATTCACCTTTAGTGTATCCATCACACTTTGCTCACTTCACCCTTTGTATATCAATTACACTTTGCCCAAATAGTGTATCTATCACACACTCACTTTGCCCACTTTGTGTATCAATCACACACGCTCACACTATGCCTACTTTGTGTATCAATCACACGCGTTCGCTCTGTGTATCAATCACACACTCCCGCTTTGTGTATCTATCATACTTGTTCACTTAGTGCATCTATCACACTTTGTGCTCACCTTTTTGTGTATCAATCACACACTCTCGCTTTGTGTATCTATCATACTTGTTCACTTAGTACATCTATCACACTTTGTGCTCACCTTTTTGTGTATCAATCACACACTCTCGCTTTGTGTATCTATCATACTTGTTCACTTAGTATATCTATCACACTTTGTGCTCACCCTTTTGTGTATCAATCACATGTTCGCTCTGTGTATGTATCACACATGCACACTGTATTCGCAGTGAGAATTCCATAATTTTCTTACATCCTTTCTGCACGAGGTGTAGTTTGGCTCGAGTTTACTCGCTTGCCTAGCATTCGCTTAAAATGTTGCATTTATTTCGCGTAATTGCTTCATTACAGCTCTCTTTGCATGATCATGAGTGATGTCCGGCTTCACGTAGCGTGTAAGTCCAATTTTCAAACCGGCTTCGCGTAGCGTATAAGTCCAATTATCAAACCGGCTTCGCGTAGCGTATAAGTCTAATTTTCAAACCGGCTTCCCGTAGCGTATAAGTCCAATCTTCAAAATATTTCTGCATATCATTTTGTGTCCTGCCCCTGAACTACGCTGGTTTGATTCCTCGCAAAAAGGATACGTAGGCAGCCTGCGGGTACAACCATTTATTTATCTATATTTTGTTTGTTTGTCCAAGTCTTCGGCCTTGTCAAAAATGGGTCGTCTCTAGGCTTTGACATTCACTCCCGTCACTTCTTGACTTCCGAGTTCTGTCAAAGAGGGGCAACTGTAGACACCCCATTTTTGACTACCTTTAAGACTTGGACGTGACTGATGGTTTACTTGGTGGAGAAAGGTGTGCAGGGGAAATGTGCAATTTCTTCGGCAAAGAGAGAGTCAAATCTCAACTTCATACCCCTATTCTGGACCAAAACAATCTTGATCAAAATATTTTAGTCTTAAAACCCTCTCTCTCAAAAACGTTTTTGAAATAAAGTTCCTACGATGTTCTGACGCTCGCATTTTGTTAAATGTTGCGCTTTTCGGTAAACCAAGCAAGGGCAAAGTGGAAAAGAATGAAAGAGAGATGAAATCTTTGAAAAAATCTTTCAAAATACCTTACTTAGGGGTTTAAAGTTGAAGAAAAGGGGAGAAGAGGGAAGAAATCCAGTTGGGGGAGAAAATGGGCATGAACCGTTAAGAAAGAGTCGAACAGCCCTCGCCGAATCGGGCCTATTCATTGGCATACTTGGAATCAAGCTATGAGGCCACCACGGTTGGAAATAATACTTCCGGGGCTTCATTTTTCACTCAAGAATCTCCGAAATCCAATTCCGGACGGGGAAGATATAGTTGATTGAAGTAGGGCATCACTCCGGTTGGACCGAAATCTGCGCGGCTTCACCAAAAAGGGCATAACTTTTTCCACAGGAGGAATTTTAATGCAAGATTTGTGCCATTGGAAATCTAACTTCCGGGGCTTCAATTTGGACACTTGAACGGCCACCATTGGACCTTCCTACCACCCACCGGCCACTTTTCTTTCCGGTAGTCCATTTTTTTGTCCTGAAAGTAGCTGGCCGGCCAGAAAACCTAGCAGGCCGGCCACCTAGCTGGTGAAATGACCTTTTTGCCCTTTTTGAGCTGGCCGGCCATAATCCTTGCCCCAAGTACATTCTAGCCATGTATTTTGTTTTACACTTCATCCATGTCCGAGGGTTTGGCACTTTTGGAGGGAAACTTGACTAATTTTCCCTCCATTTCCCCCCCCCCCTTTTTTCCCCCTCTTTGGCCTATATATCAATAGCTCCAGCTGCTGGTTTGGGGTTACAAAAAATCCCCCTCAAGCTTCTTGTTGTATCTCTCTCCTTCTATACACTCCAAGCCCAAAACCTCTCAAGTCCTATACCCCTTTTCATACCACCACCAAGCCCCACCCTTCCATCCTCCATTCCAGCAGCTGGAGGTTGTTCTTCAAGGCCTAGGAGTGCTGTAACTCAAGCCAAAAGGGTGCCAAGGTTTAGTCTACAAGGGTAAGCTCTATTTCCTTCTTTTTGGTCCATATCTTGCATCCTTTCTAAGCCATACTTGCTTGCTGTTTTGGGCTCTGACCCTAACTGGAGTTAGGCTTATTTTGAGCTCCTTTTCACTTTTGTTTGAGGGCCTCTCACTGTTTGAGGCCTCCTTGTTGCACTTGCTTCATTATCCCTATTGTATGCATATTCCTTGTGTAGTATTTTTGGCCTACGTGTAGACTGTTTTGGGGCATGTCATAAACTGTAAAGTTACTTATTTTGAGCCCTTCTTCAATATTGTTGAAGGGCTCATTGCTGTTTGAGGCTTCCATTTGCTACTTGCCATTATATCTCTCTTTTGGCCATATTTTTGCATGATTTGTTAGCCTCTTTTGCTTCTGTTTTTGGACTTTGGTCCGAACTGAAAATGACCTTATTTTGACCCCATCATCATGTTTCATTAAGGGTATTTCACTGTTTGAGGCATCCTTTATACACTTTTTGTTATATCTCTCCTTTTGGCCTTATTTTGCATAGCATTTTGAGCATTCTTGCATACTGTTTTGGGTCCGACCATCAACTGTAAAGTGAATTATTTTTGGCCCCTCTTCAACATTGTTGAAGGGCCCCTTTGTGTTTGAGGCCAGCAACCTCCACTTGCTTCTTTGTCCCCCTTTCGGCCCATTTTTTGCATGAGAGCTTAGCCATACCTGTGCTGGTTTTTGTGGTTTTTCATAAACTGTAAAAGGTCATATTTTTGGCCCCTATTTAACATTGTTGAAGGGCCCTCATCTGTTTGGGGTCAGAAGCTGTGAGTTGCTTCTTTATCTCACATTATGGGCCATTTTTGCATGCTAGTTTTGCCCTATTTGTGTTTGCTGTTTGGCCTCGCTTAGAACTGTAAACATGCTTGTTTTGGGGCTGCCTTGAATCTGTCTTCACATGTCATGATCAAATAATGCATGCTTGATGTAGCTACAAGTCATTTCATGCGCTTAATCTTGCATTTCGGGACCATTTTCATGCATCGGGTGCCATGTGTTCATGATTCGGGGCTGTTTCGGGTCATATTTTAGCGCTGAAATTTGCATGTTTGCATGCCATATTCCATGCCTTGCCATGTCTCGGTAGAGTGGCACTTGGTGCCTTAGGGTCGGTCCTCGGTTTGCGTGCATGCGTGCACGCATCTCGAGTGTCTCATTTTCATCTCATGGCCTCTTATGTGAGTGTGGCTGAGGTCCACTCATGTTGGTGTAAGCCCATATTGCATTGTGTATGCCATTTTATTTCATAGCATTGCGTATGCTAGGCCGTATGTTAGCGCATTGTGTATGCCATATTACCTCGTACATCGTGTATGTCATTTCATAGCATTGTGTATGTTAGGTTGTATCTTAGTTGCATTTCATGCATATCATGCATATTGCATATTGCATTGTGCTTGGGATAGGAGTTAGCCCGAGCACGGGAAATGAGGGACGTTTCGTACTTCGAGTGACGGAACGTGTCTCAATTCCCAGTCACCGATACTTCGGATTATTCATGATGGAGTTTAGGTTTTGTTGTGTTTATATGTGCATTCATTTCATATTGAGTCGTGCAACTCGACTCCTCGGCCATCATGCATCGAGATGCGTGATTGGTGGCACGAGGATCGAGGCATGCATACATCTGTGAAAATACATTGCTGTGCCCCTTTCCTGCTCTCTGTTGCAGCAAATCAAGAATTAGCAACCTTTCGGAGCTTGGTGCGCTTTCCAAGAATAATCGTAAAACAGAGGCTAATCGGGGCATCCCAGTGGATTTCCGCGCAAGGCAGCCCAGACATGCATCGTTCATCGGAGTCAAGGCAGTCCCTGGCTTGCATGCCAGTTTATTTTTCTTAGTTAATTTGTAAATTAATTAGGAATTTGTATATATTTGGACTGTATTATTCGGACTGTACTATTCTTTCGGACCCTCTGTGCGAGGGCATAACTGTAATAGGTGTGCGTGTGCGTGTTGTATGTCTTCCAACCCTACGTCTTTCTCCCTTTTATTTACCCGCTTATGATGGTTAGATTAGGGCATGTTTCAATTAGCATACAGTATGATAGCATGTTTGCATTCATTCATCTGTTTTGCATGCACCGGGCTCGGCGCATCATACTAACTGTATTGTATTTTCAATTCCAAGTTGAATATATGTTAGCTGTAGCATTTCATATGTCATGTTTAGAATAGCCGAGCCTGCTATAGTTGCATTTTTGCATGTGTTGCATTAGGCATTTCTATATAATTAGGATCATGTATGGATTTCTAATTAGCTTCTTTTTTGACTTGGAGTACTCGGTAAGTTTTGTGCTTTAGCATCCTTACATGCGTGTGAGTGACTGCTATGAATAGCATGTTTACCATGAGGCTAATTGCTTATGTGATATATCTGCCTGAATGCCTGTGGGTGAAGGTTGGATTATCTGGATTGGAACAAATCATTGACTGTGAGTTTTAAGTCCACTAGATAGTGGCAAAACCATCTTTTCCTAAGCCCACCTGAGGGTGGCAAAATCTGCATTTCAAGCCTACTTGCGAGTAGCAAACCATCTTTCAAAAACAAACATGAAATGTTTCGTTCCAATTCAGGCGACCCAGTCTATACTTGTATGCTGTGCGCATCACATAATAATCTAGGCTAATAATCGGAATAAGAACACACAATATTTTCAAAATTTGATATCATGGTTAGTAGAGGCCGATCTTTGATCGGGCGAGCGGGGGTGCTCACAAAGTGACCTTCCCCAATCGTACCCAAGTTCCCGAGCCGAGGCAACTTTGGTGATGACGGACACGTGGCCTTAGGCAAACGAGTCAGGGTTTCCTAAATTTCCCAAAATAAAATATTTAGGTGGTGACTCTGTATCTGGCAAAGCAGTCCATGTTTGGCACTTCTTTCAAAAATATGTTTTTCTCAAAACGATTTGCCGGATTTGGACTCTTTGGTTCAGACTTAGAACTGTGACAATTTGAGAGTCCTGAGCTGTAGTGACCCCAATATCGAACAGAACGGGACTCACCCTCCCGGGGCGTTCGGGGACGTCTACACATACCATAAGGTGGAAAAGATGGTTAAGAAAGTTAAAACAATTAGGAAAAGAAAATCAGTACATGTAAATATTAAAATGTAAAGAGAAGGGTTCATACCTGGTGACCTTCTTTTACAAGAAGTCTTGACAAAAACACACCAATAAACCGAGTCCCTCCCATTATCAGGATTTTCTTAATATAATCTTTTCTTCTTCTTCTTCTTTTGTGATGATAATGAGCTCATAAAATAATGGTAAGAAATGGGAAATGGGAGAGTAGATAAGATGGAAAGTTATATTATATTATTATTACTCCCAATTTATTGAGGAGGCCCATGACATCACTTCAGTTAACATATGCGACCAAATACAGCCCCAACCCCCATCCCACCCCCATTTCAATCAATAAATTTGGCTCAATGAGATCACCACAAACATTTTTAACAATTTGAAAAACCTCCAGGAATAATTAATCTTAGCACTAGAATCAAACTAATCTAGAACCACAATCAGAATCCAACTAAAATAATCTATCTTTTACAAATTGATGGTTATTCTCAGGTTTTTCACTAACAAATTTTTATCCAAACAAACAAAGAAGGAAACAAAACAGAAAATAGGGAGGAAAAAACAAGAATACCATTCAACTAAAATAGCAACCTAAAAATCAGAACATAGGCAATGATGAAGAATGCTGCATTGTTTGTGTAAATAATCACAATATGCTCTCTATATTATGCTCCAAATTGTCTTCACTCACAAAATATAGGAAAAAATAGCCATAAAACAAGTGCAAATCCAAGTGAATAGAATGTAAACCAAAAACACACACCAAAATTTTATTGCCAAAGGGAAATTAAGAAACAAAATATATAAATTAAAAAAAAATCCTAAAAGCTCTTATTTAGTTGATCTTTTGGCAATTACCATAACATCAGTCCTACTCATGACCATGTCTGCGGAAATAACAACCTTAGCTCTGTGCCTCTGGCTCTAAAATAGTCCATAGATCATTCCAACAGAAAAAGAGAGTAATTAGTGAATGATTTGGAAAATGAGGTAATGTGCCTACTGATGCAGGATGTATCATAAATCCATCAGTAAAATGAAGAATTAGGGTCAGGTTTCATATAAAATAAACTTGCATAAGAAATTGAAAGTTTAAATGAAGATTGCAACATGTGTGCTTCCAATCAAAATGAAGATTGGAGCTCTTACAGGTCGATTAATGAAATGAAGATCCAAGTCGATTACTGATGTAAATCCATCAGTAAAATCAAGATTGGAGCTCTTACATGTCGATTATGGATATCGATTTCGAAGAGAGAGAGAGAGAGAGAGACCAAAATTTGAAGAAGATTGAGCTCCCAATCTGCCTTGGAGCTCCCGACTTTAGGGCTGAAGATTGAACAAACCGAGGTGCGAGAGATTGAAGATTAACAATTGAAGATTGAGCTCAATCTTCAATTGTTAATTGAAAAATGACTATTAATCTTCAAATCTGGAGCTCAATCTACCTTGGAGCTCTTACAGGTCCACTATGTATGAAGATCGATTACGGAGAGAGAGAGAGAGAGAGAATGAGCAAGTTAGGGCTGAAGTGAAGAATGAGGTCCCGACTTTTCAATTGTTAAAAAGATGAAAATAATTGGTCTCAAATTGTTTTTAATTGATAATGACAAAAATGTTTGGTCCCTAAAGATGTTAATAAGATATTAGTGCAACCAAATTTATTAGTCTAAAAAAATTATGTAAATATTAAGTGAGAATATTAATAGTTATTTTTACAATTTTATAAGTAAATTATCATATGTTTAAATTTGTCTCCAAAAGATTATTTTTAGCGACTAAATTTAATTAGTCCCTAAATATTAGTCTCTAAAGAACTAATTTCTTGTAGTGTTGACATATCTTCAAAATTAGGGATGTCGAAGAGGAAAAATTTAGGATACAAAATAAAATATGTAATATAAATTTAAATTTACTGTAAAGAAAATATTATAGATAATAAATATAGTCCATACAGTTATGTAGAATTGTGGAATATCAAAAGAAAAATCTTAGATGTCTTAAATATTTTATTAAATATTTTATCAAATATTTTATATAAGTGTGAAATTCATATAGGTGTGAGATTCACATAAAATTTACATGGTGTAAATTTTATATTTATATAAGGCATTTAATAAAATATTTAGGAAAACATTAGAGACGTTATTAGCCATACCAAAATGATAAGCAATACTTGATCTGCTTAGATGGGGTCGGCGGCATTCACGAATTGGGAGTCAGAACACGTCAAATCCATAAATTTATTCAGCCAAATGGCAACTTTTATGCGAATTTTATTGAGATAACTGAGAAATTTGTCATAGGGTATCATGTGGTGTTAGAAAGTTGGTAAAAAAAATAATTTTTTGATTTTTTTGGTGGTTTTTTTTGACAAAAAAATTGATTTTTTTGACTAAAAAAGTTAAAAAGTTGACTTTTTTAACTTGTTATCAAAATGCTAGCATTATTTTTCACTAATCATAAATGTATATGTTTATTATTATTTCTCAAACACTCAACATAAATGTAGTGAATCTTACTGTCAAAGCCAATCACAATAATAGAAGGTATCACATAGCATGTACCTTATCTGTATATAAAAATTTCTCCTATGAAAGTTGAATTTTTTTTTTTTATCAATATATAAAAAGGTGTAAGTAACACTCGTACTCCTATAACTTTTAATTTGCACCTCTCTATAAATACATTTACACTCTCATATGTTTAAGGTGTAAGTAACACTTAGTTTTATGCCAATCTATATTATATGAGTAAAAAGTAGTTTCTAACCCATAAGACTTTTAAAAATTCCAAATTCCTAATCTAAATTTCATGATTCTTTGAGTTTTTAAAAATTAAAAGAATCTTTTATTGGCTAACTCTTATTCAAGTAAAAATAAAAATAAAAATAAAAATTAATATCCCTTTATCTATGATTTTCAAGTAGAAAATATATCAAATCTAAAAAAAGAAAAGAAAAATATAATAATCCATTTCAAAATTCAAATTTGAGAGTCACTAAATATGGAAAGTGATTTATTAATTTAAATTTAAAATTGACACAATATAAATTTTAAATTATAATGATCTATCGCATGATTTATAAGTTTTAAATACAAATTTAAAAATATCATAATTAGCTTATAACTTTTGTATTAAGGAGTGATAAGAGTGACGTTGAAATTATTTATATATTTTACAAAAAAAAAAAAAATGCTTTTAAGAAGAGATTATTAGAAGAGTTTCAAAACCTTATACAAAATCTATATACTATTATAATTTCAAAACTTTGTCATCTTATTAAAGTTGAAAGTTGCAATTTTTTTTTTTTTGTTTTTGATTTTATTTAATTTTTGTTAATATGTGTCACAATATGATTGGCCTATAAATTAATTTTATATTCTTAAAACAAAATATTAAATTTAAATTATTCCTTAAATTATATTACTAGAATAAGATCAATATTCATTCCTTAATTTATACATCTTTTATTAAATTATAAAATAAAAATTTAAATTTAAATTCTTTTTAAAATTATGTTACTACAATTAGAATAAAATCAATATTCACATGTGCCATAATGATGTGTCATAATATTATTGATCTAAACATAATATGTTATTAAATACACATATTCAAATTAGGGAATTTTTTTTAAGGTCTCTGGTATTAAGATTTTATAGAATAAAGGACATACAATATTTTTATAGTAGTTGAGGTCCCTCAATATTTTTCCAGAGAAATTTCGATCCAGAGAAATTTTAAAACACAAAAATTTCAGATAAAATTGTTTGTGTTTTTAAATTTCTCTGTTTTGCTCAATTTCTTTAATTTTCTCTATATTTGAAATTTCTCTGATTTGTTCACAAATTTCTCTGTGTTTTAATCAATTTTCTCTAATTTGCTCACAATTTTCTCTGTGTTTTGAATAAATCAGAGAAAATTGAGCTACTCATAAATCAAAAAATAAAGAACCCTCTCGCGAAAGTAATTCCTCTGATCAAGATTGATTCGAGTTCTACCAACGATGGTGGAGAACAAGTGCTAATCATTCGTTCAATTACACCACTAGAATCTCTATAACAGTGAGAGTTACAGAGATTAACGACTAGAATCGACATGGTATCTAAATCTTTGATTGAAGCCATTTTGTGTTCGTACCAAGAGAAGAAATTGAGGAGGTGTATGGAATCAACACCCAATTGGTTTTTGTAAAGAACAGTTCGAACCACATATGGGTTTAGCTTCTTTGGTATTTCTGATGATTCCAAGAGGTAGAGCATCACTAGAGTGATTTTTATCCACACTGTTAAGCCCAGTAGTATTAGCAGAAATAGAACCTTCATAGATATTACCTTCTAGTCTTGCAAACTCGACAGTAAAAGCAATGAGTCCACATGTTTGCACTACAACAAATTGCACATTCAGCGACTAAACTATTAGTTGCCAAATCCCCGTATTTAGTCGCCAAAGGTCAATAACGACTATTATTTTTTGTCGCCTAGATAGTCGCCAATACACTGTCAGCGATAGTATTGCCGACTAAAATTTTTTTGGTTGCTAATACTATACTTTAAGCTACCGAACTTTTAGTAGTCGCTGAAGTGATATTCAGTTATTGGAGACTAATCATTTTAGTTGCCAAAAGAGTGGAAGTTTTCATTTCATTCTTTCGTGACCAAATTGTTTGGTAGTTATTAGTTTTCACGACTAAACATTTTAGTCGCCAAAAGGGTGGATCTTTTTCATTTCATTCTTTCGCGACCAAATTGTTTGGTCACCGAAGGATGTCGTGTTTTTCGTAATCAAAATATTTAGTCGACAATAGTTTATTCTCTCATTATGATTTGTTTTGGCTAGTAACTGTTTGGTCGCCAAAAGCCATTTGTTCATTTCTTACTACTAAATATTTAGTCAGTAAAACTTTTGCTTGCATTTTTGGCTACCAAAATATTTAGTTGCCAAAAACATATTTTTTTTTTAAACTTAATTCCTCAACCATCTGTATTTATTTCATTTTTAGTGCAACATGTACCCCGTATATATAAACAAAATAATCCTTGAATATTAATTATATTAGCAACCATTCGACAACGTGTACACATAAATTAACTTCCAACCATCCAAAAAATTCAATATTTAACGGCAAATTATAAATGTAATAGAAATTTCATATCGACCAAGTATAATCCAACCTCAAAAATATAATTCCATAGATAACATAGGATTAAGCAAATTTAATATCCAAAAGGTAATCTATACCATGCGAATACAGTAATCTGTACCGCACTCCATACATAACATTTTTTAAAGTAAATTTAATATCCGAAAGGTAACCTATACCATGACAAAACAGTAATCTATACCGCACTAAAAACCAAGTTGTACCACATCCGAAGGTAATCTATACCAAGCCAAATTTTAGATATGTACCAGGCCAAAAATGCAAGGTATCCTTGCTCCCTAGAAAAAGGAAGCTAACTATCTCTTTTTTTTTTTGTTTACTTTAGTAGGAAGGAAAGCAAGGTTGGTGTATGATTCTACCACTATGCCCTTACAAAAGAAGAAGCATTTTTTTAAGTACAACTTTTTCAAGAAATTAACAGCCTTTCCTCTGCTCATTTCCACATAATATGGGCTCATAGGTAAAAGTCCTCATTCCTTATTTCCTTTCCTGTTTCTTATTCTTCCAAATAAATATGAGAAAGCAAATAAATCCCTCTTCACATCCCTATCCACTTATTCCCTGGCAAACATAGTATAAGCATTCATAAGGTAATTAATGATTGAACACCAACTAGAGTGTTGGTAAGGATAAAAATTATACACTCTGAATGCAATTAAATCAAAACTCGGGCAGTAGTCATTTAAAAAACTACAACCAGAACAATACCAAATACAGGAAGACAAATCAATACTGTTAGGTTTTTATTCTTGGTAATCCCCGTTTGACAAAACTCCTTTTAATTGTAATTTTATTCAATCTTTTATTTTAGTGAGGCTATGAGTTTTAGATGTGAATCCAACCCGAATTGTTCTTATACAGAGGAGTTTGTGATGTTAATCATATCATGTTTGCCACTTCGCTAACTATGTCGGGAATCGAGCTAACTGTAAAATTACTGATAAGTTGCATTTCTCGCTCGAGTGATACTTTGGTGGCTTGAGCGAAGACACTTGGAAAAAGATGTGTTTTAGTCTTCTCGCTCGAGCGAGCATTCCTAGACTTGAGTGACCATCGCGGCCTTGTTTTCTATAAATATAGTTCTATTAGATTTTAGGGTTACGGCTTCCAGATCTTCTTCTTTAGTATTAGGGTTTTTCATCTAGAGCTTCTTTACTTGTTTCCTTAATATCTGTGAGAGTTTATATCATGAATTGAGTGGATTATATCAAAGGGTTTGTTTGTTTTGTTTTATTCACAAAAGAGAGAGTTGTTCTTCGGTGGATTCTAGAGAATTTGGGTCTAAAGCTTTGGTAGATTCTAGAGTGGCTCATTGTCGTGATTCAATATCGGCGTTGTGGATTCAAAATTAGGCAAGACAATTACGAGGTAAAGACGGGGCTGGAAGAGGCACATGGGAATCGATTCGATTCGGGCGTGGATTCACTAAGTAATTGAGAGTACACTTGCGTAATTTCTTTGTGTCTTCCTAGTGGATTGTTTTGTAGTTTTGGCCCGTGATTTTTTTATCACAATTGAAGACACTCCAATTGTGATTTTTTCATGTTAAAATCGTTGTGTTGATTTGTCATTGATTGTTTGATTGGAATTGTTATTTATTGTTTAAAATTGATACATAATCACAAATCAATATCTTCGGAATTTTAGATTTTGCAAATACAAAGGAACCCCCATTTATGCCAAGCCCACCATTGTATTTAGAATTCATCTCATGCTTTTATACTTCCAAATATCAAATGGATCAAAGATTCAGAGCTATTCGATATAATTCCAACTATAAATCAAAATCTGCTTGAAATTTTTATCAAGTGAAATATGAATATGGATCAGATAGCTATGCTTATCTGATCTACTTGATATTCAACACCCATCATGTACATGGCATGACAATCTTCTAATCCAATGGTGGGGTTACTCAAATATGACACCCTACAATAGTCATCAACAAGTGAAAGAATTGTTGTCATTGCTATGTAAATGATCAGAGATGATGCTGATTGATAATGTTAATACCTGCAGTATTCATACTGCTGTTTGAACATAGGTGATGCTGGAAGCTTGTTCCAGCTCCATAGCTGTCTTCGGGGCTGCATAGTCTTGGCTTCTGGTTTCATGTTGTTGTTGTTGTTGTTGTTGTTTTTCTTCTTTGTTTATTGGTTTCTCACCAACTAGGAGGTTGGAGCTTGTTCTAGCTCCAAGCTCCTCTTTATTGATGTCTTTCATTGTACTTTGTACGTGCATCATCAATAAAGTTTTCTTTGCCAATCAAAAAAAAAAAAAAAACAAGTGAAAGAATTGCAAATTTTATACAAGGTAAAGTTCATCCCGACTCATGAGTACATGGCATGTAGAGCTACAAGGGTGCATGTATATGTACCTATATATGTACATCTAAATGCTACGAGAGACTTCTGAATTGTGGGCACCTACCTCACTTTGATGAGCAATTGTAGATTGAATTGGCTTGCCAGCTGATGGAGTTCGGAGATCCCATATATGCAGCTATTGGTCATCCCCAACTGAACCAAATAAATATTCGTACCTCAGATGCCATGCTACATCTTCTACAACACATTCATGAACATGTTTCATCAAATATCACATAGAACAGGAGATGCATAATTTCAACAAAATTGCATGAAACATAATGTGCATTCATTCTAGTTTTTGCATGTTAGTACTATGGTTACTCTGATTATATTCTTTGTATATGAACCATTTCTAAAATGGACTAATTCCCGTTTCAAGGACAACCATAAAAGCCCCTAATTATCTTCATTCCTTCCATCTTTTATCCTAAAGAAGAATGTTTTTAAACTAACTGAATACCAATAACAGACCTTGCAGAGTATCAAACACTTCACTCCAAGCTTTCACCTTTTGAATATCAACACCAAATTCACTACCAATTCACAATCAAAACCCAATAATCCTAACAATTAAATTTCCAATTAAACCCTAAACCCAAGCCCTAAAACACTCAAAATTCCCATTTCTAAAATGGACTAATTCCCATTTCAAGAACAACCATAAAAGCCCTTAATCATCTCCATTCCTTGTATCTTTTACCCCAAAAAGGAATTTTGTTAAACTAACTGAATACCAATAACACACCTTTTAGAATGTCAAACACTTCACTCCAAGCTTTCATCTTTTAAATCCCAACACCAACTTCACTACCAATTCACAATCCAAACCTAGAAATTAAATTTCCAAGTAAACCCCAAAACTCGTAAAATTCCTAATAACAACACCGCCCTCCCCCCTCCTCAAAGAAAAAAGAGAGCTAAAATTGAGACAGTTTACCTTGCCATTACTAGAACCAAAGCCTCCAAAATCGGAGCGGTTGTCATCATAATGCCTGGCATCATTGTCGGCATCTTGAAGATGAAGTTGAACCTGAGCGAGCATGAGGTAATTAGGCTCGTTCTCAAAGATGTGAGTCCTTAAAATCATCTTCTGAACAGAGTAGTTCTTTCTCAGAGGCTCTTGGAGATCTGGAAGCCACTCGACGGTTAGGAAAGGCCATTCGAGAGCATAAGTGATGACTAAATCGTAGAGGAATTGAGTGTTTATCTTCCAAATCTTGTGCTCCTCGTTTACCAGTGTCTCCTTTATCTCTCCCCTCATCTCTTTCTCGTCCTTACCCATTTTGCTTCTTTTCTCAATCCATGATGAAGATCAAGATTGTGATGATAATTAGATTTTCTCTCCCTCTCTCTTTCGCTTTTGGTGCAAAAGAGGTTTGGAGATTTGGAGGGGAACGAAATTTTCTGGAGATGAAAGGAAAGAGATAATTCATAGGTACACAGCAAAGCGAACCCAGATAAACCTAAATCGACCTAGTTGCATACCAACATATATATATATATATATATATATACTATAATATACACTAGCAAAAACAGGTTATAACAATTAACAAGGTTCAACATTTACCAACGACACTAAGCTTTATGACATAAACAAATGATAAGAGGGTTCGAGAAGGGGAATGAGAGAGAAAGAGAGAATTGAGTTTATGAACCATGAAGAATCCCCAGTCGGTATATAGAGAGGGAGATAGAGAGAGGGCGAAAGAAAGAGAGACGTACTTAGGGTAATAGATCGATGGTTTTGTGACAATGATGCTCCTATGCGCCGACGACGATGCTTCTTACCCGACGGCAATGGAGACGAACCGACAAAGATTAAATATGAAGAATAGGGCAGAGCCAGAGGAGTTAAAGAGAGTAATAGATCGAATGAGAAAGAAAGAGGCTTGGGAGAGTTAGAAAGAGGTATGAACCCTAGTTTAATTATTTGTTCCCGACGAAATAATCTGTCATTGCTAATAAGGCATTGTTTCCTGACTATACTCACATTTTTGTCACCAATTAATTTATCAATTCCTCCAAAAATTGAAGTCTTCCCACCAAAAATTTTAAATTACAATTGGCTACTAAATTTTAGTCGCTAAAAGTGAAATAAATACCAACTAAATTAATTTTAGTAGCTAAAGATTGTCCATTTAAGGACCAAATTATTTTTTAGTCACCCAACATCCTATTTTCAATAACTAAACACAATTAGTTGCCAAAAGTGAAATAAAAGATTGTACAATTAGGGACCAAATTATGTTTTTGTTGCCTAAAATCCTATTTTCAACGACTAAACACAATTAGTCGCCAAAAGTGAAATAAAAGATCAGTTATTGGAGGCCAAATTATTTTTTTAGTCGCCCAAAATCCACTTTTTAACGACCAAAACATAATTAGTCGCCAAAAGACAATAAATGCCGACTAAATTATTTTTAGTAGTCACAGACGGTACCTTTGCCGACCAAATATTTTTTAGTAGCGAAAGTGTATATCTTTGTTGACCAAATTTTTTTTAGTAGCTAATGTGTATACCTTTGGTGATTAAATTTTTTTTAGTCAGCATTTTTAGCCGCCAAAGGTGTTATTTCCTGTAGTGTTGGATCATTGGATGGTGTGGTGGGTTTCTCTTTCTACAGTGTAACAAAAGAGAGACAGAGAGAGACAGAGAGAGAGATACAAACTCAAGGCTACATAAAAAATAATATTATGGACCTCTCCCATTACTAAAAGTTGGAGAGGGATGTTAGACTAAATACCCCATTTTAAGAAAAATTAGTGAAACATCTCTCTCCAACTTTGTGTAATAGAAGAGATCCAAGATATTTTTCTTATTAGCTATAGTCCATCAACATTTTCACAAAGAAAATTGGACTTAGAGAAATTTTACCCGACTCAGAGAGATTTCAATTTTCACTGAGAAATTTTGAAATTTCTCTGGCATGATCACTGAGAAATTTCTATGTGAATTGAAATTTTTCTGAGTCGAGTAAAATTTTTCTAAGTCTAATTTTCTATGTGAAAATGTTGAGGGACCTTAACTATTATTAAAATATTATATGTCCATTATTTTATAAAATCTTAATATCAGGAATCTTAAAAAAAAAAAACCCTTTTTAAAAGATGTATTTGTTTTTGTTCATTAATATTAAATTTTTAATTAATTTTATTTATTATTAAAAAAATAAATTAACAAATAATTTTATATATTTATATATACAATTTTATTTCGATTTTTCAGGTTATTTGATAGCTCTGCCCAAATCTATTTAAATTTATTTAAAAAAAATTATAAGATACTGAATTGATGTTCTCTTTAATTTTTTTAAAAAATTACCATTCAATGGTAATTTTATAAAGTTATTACACATTCATGGAAAAATATTTATAATTTTAATTATTAATATTTACAAAATTTATCATTTATTTGTAATTATTTTTAAGACTTAACTGGTCTGAAATTTTTCATTATTTTTGCTTCTACTGATGTGTGAATGTGTTAAATACTAGAGATTTGTTTACATAAAGGAATTGGGGTCACTGCTGTGCCTTTGGTACAGCAGTGACTGTTGTGCCTCATTTTATGGTGTATTATGAATTTATTTTTATAATCTGAACCATTCATGTTGTAAGGTTTGTTGAGTACTTCGTGTCTACCAAAAATCATATTAATCGGATACCAATAACTGTATGATTGATAGCCAAAAAAATAAACAAGAAGTTTTTCTTTTGAAAAATAGTATAAAAATATGCAATTCGATCATATAGTTATTAATATCCGATTAATATGATTTTTGGTAAGTTTGAAGTACTCAACAAATCCTACAAAATTAACGGTTCAGATCATAAAAATAAGCCCATAATGCATTTCAAAATGAGGCACAACAGTCACTGCTGTGCCAAACAATGACCCCAAGTCCTTACATGAATCAATAATAATACATAACTCTAATACTAAAACTCTAAATGGAACTCTAAAGCTCTAATACAGTTTTAATGATATGGAGAGTACCCATGTGAAGATGAGGCCCACACTCATCTCTTTATCTCTCTGTACTCTCTAATGTTTGTGAGCTCTAATTTGAGAACTCTAATATAGCTCTGATGATGTGAAGAGTACCCATGCGAAGATGGGGCCCACACTCATCTCTCTATCTCTCTACTCTCTAATGTTTGAGAGCTCTAATTTGAGAGCTTTAATACAGCTCTAATGATGTGAAGAGTATCCATATATAGGTAAGGCCCACACTCCTTTCCCTATGTCTCTCTACTCTCTCTCTCTTCCACCTCACTAATCTTCTTAATCTCAAGCTATTTTAATTAGAGACTACTAGCCTATCACTCGTGCTATGCACAGGATAATTATAGATATTTATATTTATTTTAGATTTTTTTAATATATAAATTATTTTTTTTAAGATTTTTTATAAAAATAATTTAATAATCTTATCACTAACCATAGTGTATGGGAAAAGTTGAAAAGGGTACTGCAGTAACTATACACAAATTGTATCTATAATTATTTGTATGAGGGGATTTTAAATGCTGATCAGGGGATTTTGACCAAATCAATAAATGCAAGCATGTGGAAAGACATGTGAATTGAAAAAATTTAATAAATGCTGATAAGGGGATTTTGATCAAATCAATAAATGCTGATTTTTTTTAAATAAAAAATAAACAATTTAGAAAATTCAGATTGAGATATTGAAGCTCCCACAAGCCTTAGGGTTAAAAATCCCCTTTTGCTTAATATATAGTATAGAAGTATAGATGTGTTAGACTTTTCAATGAATTAAATGTCTTTTTTTTTATTATATTATATTAAAGTCTAATATTTTGATAATAATCATATGTGTTGGACTTTTTAAGAAATTTTTTTTTATGCTTGTTCTCAATGCATTAAAGTGTTATTATGAGAGATAATAATCACATGTGTTGGGACTTTTCAAGGAATTCATATGTGTTGGATTTCAAAGAATTTTTTTTATGCATGTTCTTAATGCATCAAAGTGTTATTATAAGGGTAAGACTTGGCGGTTGGGAGAAATTAATAAATGCTAAGGTTTTTTTTTTTTTAAATCAAAAAATCAAAAAATTTAGATTGAGAGATTGGAACTCCCACACGGCTTAGGGTTAAAAACTCCATTTTGCTTAATATATAGTATAGATATTAACCTATCACTCGTACCATGCACAGGATAATTATAGATATTTATATTTGTTTTAGATTTTTTTTAATATATAAATTATGTTTTTTAAGATTTTTTATAAAAATAATTTAACAATCTTATCACTAACCATAGTGTATGAAAGAAGTTGAAAAGGGTACTGCAGTAATTATACACAGATTGTATCTATAATTATTTGTATGATGAGATTTTGACCAAATCAATAAATGCAGTCATGTAGAAAGACATGTGGATTGAAAAAAGTTAATAAATGCTAATTAGGGGATTTTGACCAAATCAATAAATGCTAAGTTTTTTTTAAATAAAAAATAAAAAATTTAGAAAATTCAGATTGGGATATTGAAACTTCCACAAGCCTTGGGGGTTAAAAACCGAATTTTGTTTAATATATAGTATAGATAGATTATTTAGAGCCATTGAACAAACTACAATCACATTTTTCTTTTTGTGAGTTAACTTCAATCATATTTAAAAAATCAAATTATAAACAAAAGGAGATAACTTTAATCATACAAATCACAATTTTTTTAATGCTATCTAACTACAATGACATTTTTCTCATAATAAAAAAAATAATTGAAAAAAATAACCATTAAAATAGTAAATAAAAAAGATTATTTAGAACCATTGAACAAACTACAATCACATTTTTCTTTTTGTGAGTCTTTATGTTTATCTAATTTCAATCATATTAAAAAATAAAATTATAAACAAAATGAGATAATTTCAATCATACAAATCACAATTTTTTTAATGCTATCTAATCATCATCAATAATTAAAAAAATTAATCACAAATTAAGTCAATTGGTAATTAAAAAACACAATAATTTATTTTTCAAAAACATAGTAAGTTAAAAAGATCAATTACAATTTATCTTTTTTGGTCAAAATTCAATCTAATCATCATCAATAATTGGTACATTATGTAACCCTAATGAGTACAATCCATTTTGTTTTTCAAAAAACACAGTGAGTTAAAAATCAAATAACAAATTAAGTGAATTGATAGTTAAAAAAACATAATAATTTTTTTTTTCAAAAAACACAATGAGTTAAAAAAATCAATTACAATTTTTTTTTCAAAATACAATCTAATCATTATCATTAATTGGTACTTTAAAAATCAAATAAGAAAAAAATCAAATCAAATCACAAATATTTTTATGCTATCTAACTACAATCATATTTTTTTCATAAATAATTGTAAAGAAAAACCATTAAAACAGTAAATAAAAGATTAAGTCATATTAAAAAAAAGAATCATTGAACAAACTACAATCACATCACATTTTTTCCATAATAAAATATATAAATAAATAAATGAAAAAAAAGAACCATTGACTAACTATAGGGCTGAGCAAGGAATCCGTAAAATTCATAATCCGATCCAGTCCAGTCCAATTCGATAGGTTTGGATTGGTTTTTTGAATCCGTGGTTCGGTTCCGAATTGAAAAATTAAAAATTCATAGTCCACGGATTGGTTTTGGATTAAACCCCACGGTTCCAGATTGGAAGCGATCCGGACTGTATGCAAATAGTATATATTTTTATTATACATCCTCCCTCATAGTATCTTCTCTTATTCTATGTAAAACCTAAATTCAAAGCTAAACTCGTATAATATCTTCTTTTATTACTTTTGTTTGTTAGTTTTTAGTTTTAATTTATAATGGTCTAAATTTTTATGATGAAACCAGTTTTCTTATGGTTGTTTAAATTCTAGAACAGTATATTGCTATTATAGAAAAACATGTTGCTATTGTGGAACTAATATAGCACTATATTTATGTTTTTATGAAATTAAAGTGTTATATATATATATATATTTTGTTATTTAATTATATGAATCTGTGGTCCTAAACCGATCTAATCCGTGTTTAAATAGATTGGTTCGGATTGGTTCCATGATTTAAACAGATTGAATTGGTTCTAATTTTTTAAGAACCGTAGATAACGGATTGGTCCTGGTTTTACCACAATCCGGTCCAATCCGGACCATGCTCACCTCTAACTAACTACAATCACATTAAAAAAAAAAAAAAAAAAAATCATTGAACTAACTACAATCACATTTTTTTTCTTTGTGAGTGTTTATGTTTATCTAACTTCAATCATATTAAAAATAAAATTAAAATAGTAAATAAAAAGATTAAATAACATTAAAAAAAAAAACCATTCAACTAACTACAACAATCATATTAAAAAAAAGAGCCATTGAACAAACTACAATCACATCATATTACAATCACATTTTTTTTTTTGTCAGTTTTATGTTTAGGGTTTAGGGTTTAGTGTGTATTGGAGAAGTTAAGAGACTTGGAAGAATTTAATAAGTGCTAAGTTTTTTTTAAAAAAAAAAAATCAAAAAAATTAAGAAATTAAGATTCAGATATTGAAACTCCCACAAAATTTGTGGGTTAGAGACAAATATAAATAAATAGATAGATATAGATATAGATATTTATATTTGTTTTAAATTTTTTTTAATATACAAATTATTTGTTTTAGAAAAAGTACTGCAGTAATTATGAGAGAAGTCAAAAAGTCTTGTGGATTGAGAGACGTTAATAAATGCTGAGCTTAATTTTTTTTTAAAAAAAATTAAAAATTAAAATATTAGAACTCTCACTGACCTTAAGGATTAGAAATCTCTTTTTACTTAATATATAGTATATAGATTTTGCGCTCCCATTCCTGCCCAACAAATTAGTGACTTAGGGTTGGTTTGGCAAGGGCTCATTGGGCTTTTTTGGCTCAATGAGCCATAAAAGACAGAATAGGCTCATGAGCCACAACAGACAAAACATCTCATCCAACCCCATAATCATTACACTCTTCTCTCATAAAAAAAATCAATATAGTCAAAAAAGTCAAAAAGTTAACCCACTTCTCAAACGGTGGCTTAGATTTATTGATGTTGCATTGGATTACTTTCTAATGTTGGGAATTGATCCTGGGTAACTGTTTTCTTTTTGATTCATTATAACGCACCAATAATATTAGTGAGGATAACATATTTTACACTAACAAATAGAATAAATTTAGGAATATAAAAATAAATGACAAAATCAAACATATCTCTCATATAAAACTGAGTCTTACACCGCTTTGAGTCTGTGTACAATAAACAAACTTTTTTTAATCATTTTTCCCTCCAACAAGCATGGAGTGAAAGACATCATTACTAATTTATCTGTTCCCACAAAGTTTCTTTTCTTTTTTTCCTTTTTTATTTTTAGGCCTTTTGACTTTTCTAAAGTTTCAAAGAAGGGAGTTGTCATCTACTGCCAAATTTCAAATTTTTTAAAAAGGTAAAGGAACCACTTTCTGTAATTTCTGTTCCTTTCAGCCATTTCGCATTTCAATCTGGAGTTAAAAATAGTCTTAAAATGGTAAAATAAAATAAAATATCATATTTAAATTATAATTATTTTATTTTTTCTCTTATAAAAGTCAATAAAACCAAAAAAATTATTCTAATCAAGACTTTTTAACCTAAACTAAAAAAACTAAAATATCAAAAAGACAACTCACATTCCAATGTAATTTCTATTTATACATCATTGAGCAGACAGTTATTAAAAAGGACAAGCATATCCATGCAGCATAAAATAGTACATACAGACAATAAATAACTCCATTCAAAATTATTCACAAAAAATATAAATCCGAGGGAAAGTTTTATTTGTAACAAGACTTAAAGCCTTTGATCTTCTTCCATTTAAGTACAGAAATTCGAATCAATAATATTAATTATACTTAATTAAAAATTAATAAATTTCAACCAATTTTTCTCAATTACATTAGATC
Source organism: Camellia sinensis (assembly GCF_055761805.1). NCBI lineage: Eukaryota > Viridiplantae > Streptophyta > Magnoliopsida > Ericales > Theaceae > Camellia > Camellia sinensis. The sequence goes on along the minus strand of NC_138963.1, from coordinate 211,441,406 downwards.
ATGTACATCTTTATTGGAAGGAAAGCGTATGAAATATATAAAAGTTCAAAACAGATACAAAGGACAAGCATGACCATACCGGGCTAGAACCTAACCATCAATACTACACACACACAAAAAAAAAAAAGGGTCCAACTCTCCATCAAACACAAGGCCACAATTAAATTAACTGTTTCAAAAAAATGTGAAATTTTCTGTCCATATTGTTTACACACCTAGCAGAGGCCAATTGCCCAATATCATACAGTCAATTAAGAATTTGTATTACATTCAACGACCAAGGGCACAATAGTGTTAATCTGTACAAAAAATGAGTTCAACTTTTAAGACGCAAAAGCACTTAAAACAAGTGCTTTGATTTGACGTGGATAAGTGAGAACTACTTGTTAACTTGTAAGCAGAGGTGTGCTTTAACTGGTTTATGATCGGAACTGCGAATAGTGTCTATTGATTCATAGGAGTGTAGAGTCGCATTGATCTTGTCAACGTCTTCTATCTTGAACAATATCCGATCTGTCCATGATGGTACTCTTACCTATCAATAAGAAAAAAACATATCAATGAAGGATAACCACCCCAAAAAAAAAAATCAAGACCAAAAAAAAAACAGATACATATATATATACTTTGTTACTTGTGTCATAACTGTTACTTCCGATGTCATATTTATATGTTGGTTTGAATGCTAATGTTCCCTCGCAATATCCGCTAAAAATCTGCCCTCTTTCAGCCTCTTGTAAGAGTTGATCTTTCCCGGTGAGTAGCTGCAGAGTTCACAGAAAAACAAAACATCAAAAATATATTTTGCAGCATATATTTCTAAATTTAATTAAGTGATGGGAGCTGGTTCAACTTTGCAATTTGTTTTTAGTTTGCACAATTAGGACTAGCTGCAGACTACTGTAGAGTTCCATGGGAAATTGCATAATATGAAAAGTGAGTTAAATAACTCACTTTGTGAAGGTTTTCCTGAATTAGACTTCTGGCTGGAAATGTATTAATCCCCTGAAGTCTGTAGTTGAGATCTCCTAGCCATATGGTGATTTGGGCAGGTCTTGAAAAAGGGTTCCAAATTTTGGAGAAGAGGGAGTCTGATATGTTCCTGAATTGAGAATTTCTCTCTTCCACGTTGCGGGTGTGAGCTGCATGTGTAAAAAAAAAAAAAAAATTTAAAAAAAAAAAAATTATAATAAATTTTTTTAAAACAAATCCCTAGTGTAATATGAGACACAGAGAGAGAGAGAGAGAGTTACCGGAAAGATGACAAGAGATGAAGACCATAAGGGTTCCATTGTAGTTAATTCTAATAGCCACCGCCCCTTTTTTTCGCCTAATTAATCCTCCACAGCCTCCAGCAGCATATTTATCCATTTTCAATTCTACAAATTAATTCCCGCATTTAAACGTAAGAGTTAGCAATTATTATTTTCAAGATTAATTTTCAAAACCAATCTCACCTTTGATGAACAACTCTGAGTTCTTTAGTCCAAACACATACAGCTGCACAGATTGCATGATGGCTTTCCCTAACAGGCTTCATAATTTGAAAAGAAGAAAAATAAAATAAAATAATTAATTTGACATAACAAGCGAAGTCCACGTGTTTTTAAAGATATTAAAATGCCAAATTGTGACATAGACTTAAAAAATATTAAAAAAAAACTTCCTAGCTAGAACAATATCCTTCACATATGGTTGTGATGAGTTTGCAATTTTTAGGGTGTTCAAGATAGGGCAAATAGTATTTGAACAGACAACAGTGAAGTGTCATACATACGTAACGACATTCTTGTTCTTTTAGCACTAAATTTTCATAGAAGATGGCGACTATTCTTGTTTTGTACTTCAATTTCAATGAAATGGACAACCCATAAAAATTGAGCAACAAAAAATTTTAAAATTTAAGAGAACAAAAAAAAAATTAAGAATTGACAGACAGCGATGAAACGAAGAAAGTAGATTAAGACAAAATTGCAATATGTAATACATACATGTGAGATTCAACTAGAGCTGCCTGCAACAGCCTGGAAATATTGTTCCGAGGGGCCTCTTGGAGGCCGACCACCAGCAGATGAAACTTCCTGTCTCTCCCAACCAGTTCTTCTATGTCTTCATATGAGACCTGCTTCACCCCCAAAAAAATCAAAATTGGACCAAAAATTAGTAAGTATGAGTTGAGTTCCAAGGTTTAAAAAATGGGATAAGGAGACCAATAAGTATCAATTGCTATGTCACAGCTTTAAGTATTGAGCAATATGAATTAAAAAATTAGATGCCACATCAATTTTTTTTTTTTTAAATCATTGACTTTATAGTTGCCGAACCATATTAATTGTGTACTAATAGTACGGCTATGGGAAAACAAGTATGAAGCGGCCCATGAGATAGGGCAGGGCGAGGCGGGGCAGGTGAAATTGACATCGCTATTGGAATTTATCGATATCAAAAGATCAAAAACTCGATACATATCTACCCATATATAAAATCATATTTGTTTGAAGGATGATATGAAAAAAAAATCCATTGCTGAGCAAGAAATAGGTCACCTGTCCATTCATATTCCAAGTGACTACGCAAATGCAGAGATCCGAACTACTGGAGAAGTCACAATAATTGTCCACCCCTACAGTCTTTATCCCTTCATGAATCCCGATTTCATTCTTCATGAAACCTTTTGGTTTTCTCTTCAACTTTGATCTTGCTCTGCATAGTCCAACAAAACCCATTGTCATATCTGCGAAATAATAAAAAAAATACCGAGTATCAGAAGCACACACTAGTTTTAAAATTTTAAAAACTGAAAATTTGAAGAAGAAAGAACATGAATGATGATAATATGATATACCCTTTACTAGTTCCGATACAAATAGTGCAGAGATTCCTCATATTCTTCTGATTTGTGATTCACTTGAGCCTTCACTTCCTTGCTAATCATATTGATATACAAAAAAACAGATGTTTTAGAGATAGAGAGAGAGAGCCCATTGACTTCGACTTTTAAATTTCACAAGTATGGAAAATTGGAGTTTAGGCGGTGAAGATATGAAGGAAAAGTCAAAACGTTGTTGAGAGAGATCTCCCATTTGATCTCTACTATTTCTTGACGGGTTAGGTTGTGTGTTATTGACATTGTAGAAAACTACTTGTACCTATCAAACTTGAAAACAACTACTGAGAGCAACTAGTCTCTTATCTGTACTCCCAAAACTTAAAACTTATAACTTATATACAATGAACAATGTGAATGTGAACTGTTAGCATTACATTATAACTTAAATGAAATGAAAATATGAATCTGGTGATGTTGACTGCATGTATTCAATGAACCAAAATGTGTTATTTAAGCCTAGTATAGAAACGATCTGTTTTAGCCTAAAAACTAAAAAAATATTAAAAAAATTAAATAGCCAACCATTTATACTAAAAAGTTAAAGATTTCATTTTCTCTCTATTTTTTGCACATATTTTGGTAAAAAATCGAAAAGTCATCCCAAACATACTAATTTTTTTACATCATAAATTAATCAAAAAGTTACTAAAAACATCTATTACCAAACGAGGCCTTATTATTCGGTTTGGTTGAGTAATGCTCTCGGTTTGGATGGGGTGATGATGATTTGGCAAGGATTGATAAGAAATGATGAAAAAAGAATAATACTATATGCATCAATTAGTGTACTAATTAGTGTATCAATTGATGATGTGTCATAATTTAAGAGATTTTTGATATTTATAACATAATTAATGAGTGAGGTTAATAATAATATCATAGCTAATGTTGGTACACTAATTAGTATACTAATTGATGCATGTAGCACCACTGATGAAAAAATGAACTTTTTCTCATATTTAATTTATAAGTTGAGTGAGAAATTGTGAGAAATGGTAAAAATTTGTGAGAGAGAAAATTCTCATACTAAGCTTATTAGTTGTGAAATTTTGTCCCTTAAGTTTATTTCGTATCAAGATAGCAATTAATACGTTAATAATTAGATTATAATGAAGGCCAATGTCTTTTTATAAAGAGTAATGATTGAGACCCTCACAAAAATTACACCTCCACAACCCCCACATCATCCTATGTGAGAGACAAAAAAAAAAAAACCAAAAACACACATGGACCAATCACACACACTTAGAAGTCTTCAAATTAGGGGTCCCAAGCTTTTTCCTTCTATAAATTCGAATTTGAAATCTCACTCATTTTGATACCTAAATGCCTTCTTTATAACCACTTAGCCAATTACCTCTAATCACGCTCTAAAAACATTGATTAACAGTGTTTTAATTGATCTTGAGTTTGTTTTACATCCCTTCCCTTTTCTGTTTTTCCTCCATAAATTTCTTTACAAACTCAAATTTCAAACACTGCTAAATAATTTTTGGTATAACTTTCTATTATTCATTTATGATTATCCATGCATTATTATATATTATTCCACATGTCATGATCTTATAGGTAAAAACATGAAAATAATTCAAAACCAGACATAAACTTCTACGTGACTTTTTGTTTGGTGGTTCAACAATCAACACGTTCATAAAAGAAAAAAACAATCAACACTAATTTGGTATTTTTAGTGGTTTCTTGTACCATCGGTAACCAACCTTGTGACGCAATAACAGAACCGTCATAGAAATTTAGCTTTCCTTTTCTGTTTTTTTTTCCTCTCCAAAAAATTCGTAAATTTAAGATTCAAACACGGATAAAAAAAAGGACAAGTGTCCTCTTCAATATCAAGCATTCACCAAATATATAGAGGATTAACAATAATTTTGAGAAAAGGATGGAGAGAGAGATTTAAGTGGAAACTGATTGTGGCAGTCAAGGGTGATCTTATAGTACATTTGGATACCATACATCGTTATAAGGATATGTAATTTTATATTATAACTAATATCATGTAGATTATAATCATTATCACATTAACTTATAACTTGGTTATATGCATACCATATCATCTCATAACTATCACATAACTATATTATTTTAATAATTTAATTTTGAATTGACAACCGGTGTAACCAGTTACCAAAAAGAAGGCAAAGGAAATCAGAGGAGTTTGGGAGTCCCAATATCACATATCTTGTACGACCACGAAATAATTCTTCTCGTATAATTCTGTTGACCAAGTCTGCGCACCTCCAAACGTCGTCGCTTTACTCCCTGAAAACACAAACGTGAACTAGTCGGCGGGTGTGTGTCGGATACTTCTCCGATGCCTAAGTCAGCAAAATAGACAAATAGATAAAAGCTCTGTGTATTCGAGAATCAAAGTTGTGTTACCTCTCCATAGGTGATGTTGTGAGTTTTTATAGGTTCGTATGGCCCAATCCTAGTAGGACTCTTATTCCTCCATGTAGAGTCCTCATAGGAATCACACTTCTGAAAGATAATGCTTATCCTTCAACACTCCCCTCACTGCTTAAACCAAGTGAGATGGTTTTACCTCGGTAGTATGAAAAAACGACCGAGCTAACATAGCCATGCTTAAGCGGCATAAATGATCGAGCTCCAACTAGCTCGGTACTTCTCTTCATTGCTCGTACCTCGGTTTGGTCCGCTGAGACCGAGCTAACCGCAGTAAGCTTTGACCGAGCTAACGAAAGTAAGGTCCATCACAAGAAGCCCCAAATACCTCAGTTCTAAATACCATGACCGAGCTAAATATTACCATACCATCCGTGGTAACCACAACCACAATTGGACCGAGCTAAACGCAAGGTCCTTTCACTGGGCCCTTTTTACCGCGGCCCACCGAACGGCCCATTACCGCGCATTGGCCTAGCTCGGCCCTAGTGCACATAAAAACTTCCCTCTCAATTGCCCTTTAATTTCATCTGCGCAGCATGATTGGGATTACCTATTTCTTGCCGAGCTAAAACTTTTAGCCTTTCAACCGAGATAAAATGCCATCGGGCTACCGATTGGTTCGGTCAAAAAACGTCTCTTCAATCACGCTGTCATCTGAATCGCTTGCTATTCTATAGACACGTGGCAGGCCCCTACTGGTTGAGTACAGCTGCCAACGCCGACTTCGTACCTCGTGAATTTTGAACAGTCCCGCCTTTTTCACTCTATTTTTCGAACCAACTTATCACTATTCATCTTCTTCTCTCTCTACTTTCTGAGCTTTCATTCTTCTTCATCACTGCGTCTGCAAAGCTTTTCCTTGCGATCTCGATCTTCATTCTCTCGATTTCAAACTGTAAGTAACTCAATCCATTTCCTTTTTGTTTTGTCTAGTTTCCATAGTACGTAGCATAATACTCGTATGCTTTTCAAAACACATATACCTTTTTTGCTTCCATTTTTCTGGGAAAGAACCATGTAATAGAACCACTGTATTCATGAATAATCTGAAGAACGATGTGTTTAATCCAAAATAGAATTCCAACCGAGCTAGGAGCCTGTTTATACTTAAGGTGTGCACCCAGCCGAACTAGATTAAGTTCCAATAGGTCTTCCCTTCAGTTTCACTTAGCCTTACTAAGGAACTGTATTAAGCGTGCGTACTACCGAACTAGAAAACCTTAACCAAAGACTGGGCTACCACTTGGCCTCAAACCAGCTCTCTCACTTAATAAAAACCGAACTAAGAATGCTGCATGCTAAGCTTCAACCGCCGACCGAGCTATAACTAGGGGCCAAAAAAGCTCCCTGACTTAGTTATAACCGAACTAAGGAGGCTGCTCCATAAGCTTCAACCCGGCTAAAGTCATTCGCTCAAACCGAGCTAAGAATGGATAGTATCCCACATAGCCGAGCTTAAGGCAACATGTATTTTACCTTTGTTTCTTTTAGCACGGTCCAACGATCTGTGCTTAACACCTTTCTTTTTCACTTTGTAGACTTAGGTTGGCCAGGCACTCCTTTGAACGCTCAACTGAACTACTTAGCGTCATCTCACCACTGAACCAGCACTCAACTAATTTATACATAATTTAAGAACACATGGGTAAATATAGCTTTCTAGTAAACTCACCAGGGGCTATGGCCGAGTTCCGAAGGGACTACCATATCCCCGATGACGTCCATCTTAGTTTAGCCGAGCTAGACACCATACCTTGGGGAAAGACGGGCTTCGTTCACTTCACCCTTCTTTCAATTGTAGAAACCGGACTTCAATTCCCTGTACAACCTCTTCTTTGTGAATTCCTCAGACAAACAAACCTTTGCCCAACCCAGTTTTCCACAAATTTGTACAGAATAGTAAATGGCATTGCCGAGCTAAACCGCCGGCTTGGCCTCAACCTCGGTTTAGCCGAGATATTTCACCAATACTCTCTAGGCCAAAACGAAGACGGCTGGGTTTATTATTTAAGAATAAGGCGCTGCCGTGAAAAGATAGTAAAGAAGACCCCAGATAAGGACGTCAAAGACGACGATTTTTTCTGGCTTTCTAGGAATTTTGAAGACCATGAGGCCCATATCCCAGGCGACCGAATTAACTAGAACAAAGGAGTTGCCAGTATAATTACCTCGGCTTAGTTTTGTGCTTTCTGTACCATTGATTTCATTTTTAACCGGCCTAACCGTTGTCTTTTTCCTTTATGCAGATTTGAACTTTCTCAAGTCCCAGTACAGCTACCCCAACCTTGACGCCCTTCGCGCCGCACTAAGATATCCAAATCGAAGTTGGGCCGAGCTACTCAACTTCGAGCCGACCTATAGATACAACAGCAGGAGGAAGACCAGGGTGACAGACTCCCTCTTGGAGCCCTCTCCTGAACCTGATCCAACCCTCCCATAAATCAATCTTATCCCGTTGTCCGCAGAACAAGAGATGGCAAAAAAGAGAGCAGTGAGAGCTCTTATCACCGAAACCAACCTACCTCCAGCCGGCCAAGCAAATGAAGCCTTGGTAGCGCTTCCCACCTCCCAGCCGTCATCATCTAGGCTAAGCAAGCGTGCTCGGACTTCCATAACCGAGCCACGCCTTGTTGACAAGGAGGAAACCATGCTTCCTCAAACCACACCACCAAGCCCACAACCCGAGCATTCAGACCGGGCTAGCCCCTCAAAATGGGTGCCCAAGGTCACCTACAAAAATTGAGCTATCACTGATTCTGACTCAGTAGTAGCCGAAAAGGACCATTCGCTGGCCTTTAATCTCGCCAAGAGCGTCTGCCTTCCAGCTGATATGGAACATCACGAGCACCTTACCGAGTTGAAGGCCATTTGCTCGGCAACAAAATCAATGGTGCTAGTAAGTTCTCATTTTCCTTCTCCAAACTCCAATATATTTTCACTCGGTTCATCTCAAAATTATTTTTCTCCTTTTGCAGGCCTTACAGAAGAACCACATCGCTCACAAGCGCGTGCTAGAGCTTCGAAAGACCACGAGACAGGCCGTGGTAGAGGCCAATGCTAAATCGGCCGAGCTAAAAAAATTCCAACAGAAGATGGCTGAGCTGCAAGCCGAAGTAGCCCGGTTCACCGGCTTAGTCAATTCGGCCGAAGCAGATAAGCAGAGGGCTGCAGCCGTGCTAAAAGATAAATATCTGCGGGAGCTAAAGAAAAATGCTGAGATCGCCGAGCTGGAGAAGAAGGCAGACGACGCGGAAGACCGCGGTTATAAGGAGGGCGAAGCCACCTACATCAAGCAATACGAAGCTACAAAGGATATTTTCTTCAAATGTAGATGGAAGGTGACTGTGGCACAGCTCGGTCATGGTCCAGAGATCGAGGTCTTCCAAAAGCCTCCCCCACATTACATACCGAGCTACATGGTGGAGTATGCTACAGCTATTCAACAAAAATTTTCTTCAAGAATGGGAAGAAGAAGAAGAATCTGAGCCCAACAAAGCCCCGGCTGTCGTCAATGATCCCGCTGTTTAGTCAGCTCGGGTGGAGCCACCGGTGGAAGACTTGGTAGACAACGTGACCGAGCTACCTGTTGAGACCGGACTTCGAGTTGATTTGGACGCGGATCTTGACGATTTCTTTGCTTGATCTTGTATTTTCTTCTTTTTGCTTTTGGAAAGAAACTGTAGCCGGGCTAAGGCCCCATCTTTGTACTTGATTTGAATTTTCAATGAAATCTTCTTTTGTTTCAACTGTTGTTTCGGTTTACTCCTTGCTTGCATTTATTTTCCAACTGTAATCTGAATGAAGTATAACATTTTCTGGCCGAGAGATACCTATCTCGGTTTTAACCTTGAGACCTATCTGGTCATACCTGCCAACCTCTTCAACCTAGGTTTTTACTTCGGCTGAAGATTACTAAAAGTTATTCCAGCCAACCACTTTTCAGCCTAAATCCTTAACTCGGCTGAAGAGTGCTAAAAGTTGGTTATTCCAGCCAACCACTCTTCAGTCTACATCCTTATCTCGGCTGAAGAGTGCTAAAAGTTGGTTATTTCATCCAACCACTTTTCAGCCTAGATCCTTACCCTCGGCTTAGGAGAAGTATTGGTTTTTCCAGCTAACCTCTTCAGCCTAGATCCTGATCTTGGCTGAAGAGAGCTCAAAGTTGGTTATTCCTGCCAACCTAGAGCGAAGTGTTTGGTTATTCCTGCCAAACGTCCTGCAGCCTAGATCCTTATCCTCGGCTTAGGAGAAGTGTTGGTTTTTCCAGCCAACTTTTTCAGCCTAGATCCTTATCTTGGCTAAAGAGAGATCAAAGTTGGTTATTCCGGCCAACTTTGATTTTATTGCCCCTAGTACACTAAAACTATTTTTAGAGAAGAAAACAATATATGCTGAAAAAAGAACTACTTGTTTTATTGAAAAAAAGAAAAACTACAAGAACGTTTAAAAAAAAAGCTAAAAATAAAATAATTTGAGATTGGCAGTGTTCCACGGTCTGGGAATGGCCTTGCTATCTTTATCTTCCAAGTGGTATGCCCCTTTTCCTGCTAATCTAACCACTTTGTAAGGTCCTTCTCAATTGGACCCTAACTTGCCATCTCCAGGTATCAGGGTGTTTCTCATTACTTTGCGCAGCACCCAATCTCCAATCTTGAATTGCTTTGGATGTACTGTCTTGTTATATTTTCTGGATAACTCCTGCTAGTATGAGGCAATGTGAACCAATGCTCTTTCTCTTCTTTCTTCTGCCAGGTCAAGCTCCAATGCTATGGCTTCTTCATTTAAGTCTGGATCAAAATTTTCACTTCTAATTGTGGGAAGGCCGACTTTCAGTGGGATTACTGCTTCCATGCCATAGGCCAACGAAAAAGGTGTTTCTCCAGTAGACTGCCGAGGTGTGGTACGATAAGCCCATAAAACATGAGGGAGCTCCTCCGCCCACTTGCCTTTCGCTTTCTCTAACATTTTCTTCAATCCATCCAAGACGACTTTGTTTGATGCTTCCGCCTGGCCATTTGCTTGGGGGTATGCTGGTGTAGAGTTGTAGAATTCTATCTTGTATTCTTCACAAAAGCCTCTAAAAATTTAGCCATCGAACTGAGTGTCGTTGTCAGATATTAGAGCCTTGGGTATGTCAAACCGAGTGATGATATTCTGCCAGACGAACTTCTTCACATCTTTCTCCTTTATTGATGCGAGTGTTTCTGCCTCCACCCACTTTGTGAAGTAGTCTGTTGCTGCAAGAAAGAATTTTCTGTTGTCGGGTGCCGTTAGAAGTGGTCCTACTATGTCCAAGCCCCACATTGCGAAGGGCCATGGGCTTGTTAATGGTAGAAGCTCTCTGGCTGATTAATGTATTTGGTGTGCGAACTTCTGACATTTCTCGCACTTCTTGACATACTTCTCTGAATCTGCTTGCATGTAAGGCCACCAATATCCCTGCGAAATTGCTCTGTAGGCCAATGATCTTCCTCCTTGGTGGCTTCCACATACGCCTTCGTGTATCTCGAACAAGAATGCCTCGACCTTTCTACGATGGACACATTTCAGGTAAGGTCCTGCGAAGGATTTCTTGTACAAGGCCATTGATGGTGAGAGCCAAAATCGCTGTGACTTAACTCTTATTTTGTTGGCCTCTTTCTTTTCTTCGGATAAAATGCCGTCCTTTAAGAACACTATAATGGGATCCATCCATGAAGGGTCTAGTTTGGCACAGCATACCTCTGCTGCTTCAGGTTCTTCAATGCTTGGTCTTGGTAGGAAGTCGATCAATAATGGATGTGGGATGGATGTGTCCGTCATCGAAGCGAAGCCTGCTAGTTCGTCTGCTCTACTGTTTTCTTCACGGCCAATCTGCTTTATCTGTACTGCCTCAAACTTCATGATCTCCTTTCTGACTAACTCTTGGTACTTAGCCATCCTCTCATCTTTTGCCTCGTAGTCTCCTGAAATCTAGTTTACTACCAGCTGGGAGTCAATGTAAACCATTAGCTTGGTGGCCTTCATGAAGAGTGCTGATTTTAGGCCTGCTAAGAGCGCTTCATACTCCGCCTCGTTGTTTGATGTTGGGAACCCTAGGTTGACTGCTTGTTCCACTATTAAGCCATCTGGTGAGATGGGGACTATGCCAAATCCTGCACCGTGCCTGTTGGATGCTCCATCCACGAAGAGCTTCCACATCTCTCCTACGAATAGCTTCCAGCAAGTGGAAGGGTCGGATGATGACTTGGGGTCGTGAGTATTGCTGATGTCTTCTTCAAATTCCACATCTACTGTTTGCCCCTTACTATCTGGCTGTACCAAGTTTTTACTTGTTGATGAGTCTTTGCTTGGTGTAGCATGGTTTGCCTCTTCTGCACTTTCCTCAATCCGATATGCCTTGGGATGTGGCTGAGTATTCTGTATTAGGGGTTGCGCATTTCTTGTAGCACTTTCCGTCCCCATTTCGATTGTACCAGTCAAGTCAACAGGGCATATGTGATGACTTCCTGGTGTGAACTCTACCACAAAGTCTGCCAAAGCTTGGGCTTTTATTGCGGTTCTGGGCTGAAACTTGATATCGAACTGTCCCAATTCCACCGCCCACTTCAAGATTCGCTTAGAAAAGTTCGCCCTCTCAAACAAAGCTTTTAACGGAAAAGTTGTTAGAACGATTATGGAGTGGGCGTGGAAGTAATGCGACAGCTTCCTTGAGGCCATCATCAAAGCTAAGGCTAGTTTTTCCAATGGTAAGTACCTGGTTTCTGCGCCCAATAAGGTTTTGCTTACGTAAAAGATGAGCAGGTGTTGGATTCCTTCAGCTTTGACCAACACTACGCTGACTGCGTGTTGTGAAACTGCTAGGTACAAAAAGAGCTCTTCTCCGGGTACTGGGGTTACTAGTAAAGGTGGAGAAGACATGTACTCTTTCAATCTTTTTAGAGCGCGGTCGCATTCTTCATCCCACTCAAACTTGGCCTTTAATGCTTGGAAGAATGGTCGACATCTATCTAACGACCGACTTATGAACCGGTTGAACGCAGCTGCTAGGCCAGTGAGATGTTGTACTTCTTTTACTGTGTTGGGCCTCTCATGATCCTGGATTGCTTTGATCTGAGAGGGGTCTGCCTCTATACCTCAGTTGATCACCAGGAAGCCTAGGAATTTGCCTGATCCTACGCCGAACGCATATTTGGATGCATTTAGGCGCAACTTGTTCTTTTTTAGGATCTGGAACATTTCATCTAGGTACCTGAGATGGTCCTTCTCATCCTTGTTCTTGACCACCATGTCGTCGATGTAAGCTTCCATTGTTCTGCCTAACAATGGTTCAAACATCTTGGTGATCATCCGTTGGAACGTTGCCCCTGCGTTCTTTAGGCCAAAGGGCATGACCTTGTAACAGAACAATCCTCTACACGTTGTAAAGGATGTGACCTCCTGGTCTGGTTCATACATAGTGATCTGATGGTAATCTCTGTACGCATCAAGAAAGCTAAGTCGATTGTGTCCTGCCGTCAGGTCTACCAGTTGGTCTATCCGTAGTAGGGGAAAGTTGTCCTTTGGGCATGCCTTGTTGACTATTTTGTAGTCCACGCAGACGCGCCATTTTTCGTTCTTCTTTGGCACTACTACGGTATTGGAGATCCACCTGGGATAGTGCATTTCTCTGATAGCTCCTGCCTCCAATAGGTTGCCTACTTCTTCCGCCACTATCTCTGCATGGTGGAGTGCTGATCTGCGAGTGCGTTGTATAACTGGTCTGGCAGTTGGGTGGACGTTCAGTTAGTGACAGATGAAATTTGGGTCAATGCCAGGCATGTCATACGGTGTCCAGGCGAACACTTGGATGTTAGAGGTTAAGAATTCCATAACCTCTATTCTCTCAGTGCTGGACAATGACGAGCCGAGCAAAAAGAACTTTTCTGGGTCTTTTTCATCTATCCTTACCTGTACCAAGTCTTCCACTGCCTTCTGTTCGGCGGTTTTGCCAACATCCGCAAACGATTCATTGCTCTCAGGTTCTTCCACTATCTGTACATACCTTTTGGCAGCGCGGCTGCCGTTTACTGCGACGAAGCACTATTTGGACATAATTTGGTCTCCCAAGACCTCTTCAATTACTCCGGCTTCGTTGGGGAACCGCAATACTTGATGGTAGGTTGACGCTACCGATCGCATAGCGTGCAACCATGTCCTTCCCAGGATTATATTGTAAGTGGAAGGGACTTTCAATACCCAAAATTCCACCTGTTTCATCATGCTTCCTGCTCTGACTGCGAGGATTATCTTACCCACTGGCCACTCTAGCATTGAGTTGAATCCGATTAGGGGAGATGTTGCGGGCGCTATGTCTTTGTCCTCCAGTTTCAGTTGTTTGAAGGTTTCGTAGTACATTATCTCACATGAGCTTCCTTGGTCGATCAAAATCCGTTTGACGTCGAAATCCTTGACGCGGAGAGTGACAACCAATGCATCATTGTGAGGGTAGTATATCCTTGCCAAATCTTTGTCCGAAAAGATATGACATTTGTGGCCTCTGTTTTCCCTTTTTTGATGGCAGATTGTGCACTTAATACCTCCTTTAAGTGCTCAGCCTTTTTGATCATCCCCCTGAGCTCACATATCTGCTCAGGTTCAAATATCCCATGTATCACGTTAATTACGCCTTGAGGTGGAGCGTCAACCGGCATCCCGTTTGGGACGTTGTGGTTCTGGGGGGCTGGCTGTGTTCCTCCTTCTATGTACTGGTCCAAATGCCCAGCCGCCACTAACTCCTCCAAATGTTGCCTCAACGGCGTGCAATTTTCAGTGCGGTGCCCCTTTTCATCATGGAAGATGCACCGGGACCTCTCGTCATAGTCTTTCTGTGCTTCTCCTAATTTAGCTGGCCATCGGACGAAAGGTTCGTCTCGTATCTCACTGAGAATTCGGTAGATTGGTTTTTTGAACACCGTGGTAATGGCAGTGCGAACTCTTAGCCACCTTTTGTCTTGATCCTCTTTGTTGGCACGTCTGCCTCACCCGTTCCTGCTGGGGGCGTTCTACCGTATTGACTTTTGCCATAGTCTTTTTATCTGGTATCGCTGCTGTGCCAGATTTTGTTTTAGCACGGACGTCATCCTCCTCTATGCGAATATATTGGTGCACTCGCTCCATCAAGGCCTCCATTGTGAGGGGTGGCGCCATAGTGATTGAGTCCCTCAACTTGTTTCCGACTAGTAGACCCCTTTTGTATTGCGCGATGGCGAGATTTGTAGGGCAATCTCCTCTCTGGTTGAAGGTCTCCCAGTAACGACTGTTGTAGGCCTCAACGACTCATTTTCGCCCATGTCAATAGAGAGTAGCTGGTCGATCTCCACTGGTGTCTTGGTGTTCGTCCTGAATCTAGTTACGAACGCTTTTGCCAACTGCGCCCATGGGGCAATGCTGCCCTCTGGTAGCCTTTCGAACCAAGTTAAACCTAGTTCACCAAGGCTGGATGGGAATAGGATGCACATTAAAGCCTCGTTTCGCCGATAAACCGCCATAACCTAGCAAAAGTGGCTTAAGTGCATGTGGGGGTCCGTTTTTTCCTCATATGTAGTGAATTTGGGCTGGTTGAAGCCCGAAGGTAGTGGCGCGTTCTCGATTGCCGAAACGAACAGCGAGCTCTGAAGCCTTGCTAACGCTTTGTTTGTTGGTTCATAAGCAGGGCGCGGTATTGGCATTCCTACCTCGACGCTACCATGCGTCCGAGGGGCCAACCGCTGAAGGGCTGAGACTCTGTGTGGGTCGCGTGCCCTAACATCCTCCTTCCATCGTGTCCTTTCCTCAAGCACAGTTCGCAAGTCAGATGATCTAGGCAACTCCGTGTGCCTGGATGACGTCTGGTGTGTGTGCGAGGGTCGATAGGTGCTTCCCTCGGTATATGACCTTTCAGTTCTCGTTTTCTCAGACCTGGAGTAGCGAGTCCTGGAAGTCCTGGATTGAGTGTCCCCTGTTCTGAGGCTCCTACTCTCTGATTGCGATGGTGTGGTACGCCTACCACGATCTTCCGAGTGGCGAGGGGTCGTGTTATCTTTGTGCCCCTCTCCTGTCGCCACCCCTTTTCCTTTTATCTGGCGCTTCATTGACTCTAGGTCTGCCGTCATCTTCCTTATTAACTCGTAATGCTCCCTTACGCGATCTTCCAAAACTTGAGAGTCGATCCTTCGCCTCTATCGTTCTGGACTTTGAGAGCGACGGGAGCTGTTAACCCGCCTCCCCCTTGCATCCCTCGGGGGGTTCTGTTACTGGGGTTCTAAATCTGCCATGGGAGGGATAGAAGACAAACCTTCACGCCTCCCACACCCCTCTAGGGTTTGTCCGTCGATAGCGGACTGTGGCAAATCTTCATTGTACACCATTACTTCCAATTAGAGAGGAAAAACTTGATCAAGAGGTTTTGTTCTTTCTGGTTTTCCCACAAACGTCGCCAATTTTACGAGCACGAAATAATTCTTCTCGTATAATCCTGTTGACCAAGTCTGCGTTCCTCCAAACGTCAGGCTTTACTCTCTGAAAACACAAACGTGAGCTAGCTGGCGGGTGTGTGCCGGATACCTCTCCGATGCCTAAGTCAGCAAAATAGACAAATAGATAAAAGCTCTGTGTATTTGAAAATCAAAGTTGTGTTACCTCTCCATAGGTGATGTTGTGAGCTTTTATAGGTTCCGTGTGGCCCAATCCTAGTAGGACTCTTATTTCTCCATGTAGAGTCCTCCTAGGAATCACACTCCTGAAAGATAATGCTTATCCTTCAACACCCCCCTCACTGCTTAAACCAAGTGAGATGGTTTTACCTCGGTAGTATGACAAAACGACCGAGCTAACATAGCCATGCTTAAGTGGCAGAAATGACCGAGCTCCAACTAGCTCGGTACTTCTCTTCATTGCTCGTACCTCGGTTTGGTCCGCTGAGATCGAGCTAACCGCAGTAAGCTTTGACCGAGCTAACGAGAGTAAGGTCCATCACAAAAAGCCTCAAATACCTCAGTTCTGAATACCATGACCGAGCTAAATATTACCATACCGTCCATGGTAACCACAACCACAATTGGACCAAGCTAAACACAAGGTCCTTTCACTGGGCCTTTTTTACCGCGACCCACCGAACGGCCCATTACCGCGCCTTGGCCTAGCTCAGCTCTAGTGCACATAAAAGCTTCCCTCTCATATCTAATAACCACTAGTCACATATCTTATAACCAACATCACATATCTCATAACTACTAGTCACATATCTCATAACTAACACTATTTTGCTCATAACTACATCACTTTGTTCATAACCAATATCACATATATCATAACCATTGATCACATATCTCATAACTATTATCCACATAAATCATAATCACATTTCATAACCAACCCCTTTTCAGTCATAACCAACATCACATATCTCATAACCACTAGTTACATATCTCATAACTAACAACCCTTTTGCTCATAACTCCACCACTTTGATCCTAACCAATATCTCATATCTTATAGCCACTAACACATATAGCATAACCAAACACCCTTTGACACCACTTTACTCATAATCAAAATCACATATCTTATAATCATTAATCAAATATCTCATAACCAATACCCACATATCTCATGACCAATATCACATATATATCATAACTACTAATTACATATCTCATAACCATACCACTTTGATCATAACCAACATTACATATCTCATAATCAAACACCGTTTGACTTATAACTACATTAATCTATTCATAACCAAAATCACATATCTAATAATCACTAATCATATATTTCATAACCTTTACCCACTTATGTCATGACCACATCTCATAACCAACACAATTTGTCTCATAACCTACATCATATATATCATAACCACTAATCACATATCTCATAACTACTACTCATATATAGGGGTGTAAATTTGGCCCACGAGCTCGCGGCACTCCCCCAAGTCCAGAAATTACTCTCTCTCTCTCTCATTTGCGCTAAAAAAAGGGTCTAGGGATTTTGTCAAAAACAATTAATGAGGGAATTTTGATTTTGACAAAATTTGGATTTTTTCCCAAATTTTGGAGAAAATGGGGCCAAAATAATATAATAATCATTATAAAAAATAAAATTAAAACATTTATGAATAAAGTCTTATAATAAAATAAATTATTAATTTATAATTTTGTCAATTTATACTTAAGTTTTTTATTTATTTTTAATATAAATCCTTTATCTATTTTTATTAAGTAAAATTAATAAAAAAAGACTATTTTACTCATCAACTACAAAATGTATAATCACATCATTAATTGGCGTAATAAAAATATTTAAAATTTTAGAAACCACAAATATCATAATCAAGTCACAAAGTTTTGTAATATAAAACAAAAAATACATAACACCATCACTAATTGGCATAACAAAATTGTTTAAAATTATAGAAAATCACAAATGTTGTAACTAATTCCCAAAACTTCGTAACATTAATCAAAAATTATGTAACTATCCATTACTTGGTGTAACAAAAACATCTAAAAATTTTAAAAACCACAAATGTCATAACCAACTCACAAAATTTAATAACATCAATTATAAAATGCGTAACTGCACCACTAATTGCCATAATAAAAATAATTAAATTTTTTACAAATCACAAATGTCATAACCAATCCAAAAAAATTCATAACATCAATCACAAAATGTGTAATAACACAACTAATTGATGTAGCAAAAATATCTAAATTTTTTATAAACCACAAATATTGTAATCAAGCAACGAAGTTTCATAACAATTATCATAAAATGACTAAACAAATCACTAAAAATCTTAGAATCACCAATTGGGATCTCTCATAAAACAGAGAAAATAAAATGTAATAACAATCATTAAATAATTTAATCAACGACTTAAAGCCATGGAACAGAAAATGAGAGTTAGAAAAGATTAGCTAGTAGAGCGAAAGGAAAGGGAATATGAGAAAGAGAGACTGAATGGGCTTATCGCCTGTGAAAATGACGTCAAAGGTGTTGTCGTTTCCGATAAGGAACATCGGAGATATCTACAATGACAATAAAGAATGAAAGAGACGCTTGAGGGATGAAAAGGACTGAGATAACAGAATAGTACGACAAAATGCGTAATATTCATTTTTCAACAATTCTATAACACATGTACAAATTGATGATAACAAAACCTTTCAAATCATAACTACGGCCAAAGGTTTGTGTATGTGTGACATATTAATGTAAAAGAGCTAGAGTTTCGAGATAGATGCATCTACTAGATAAAGAAATATCATCAAAATGAATAGTGTTGAAATAGACAAAGAGAGTAGTGACGAGTTCAAGGATCTATTGCAGAGACACAGGAGTAGAGAGAGAAAGAATCCGACGAAGAAGAACTATCAACAATGGTCATTCGATAATTTGAGTGAAATAGAAAAGTCTAAGTAAGAAATAGAGAGAGCTCAGGCACAACTAGGACAAATCAAGGAAAAGAAAATAGAGTAGAGGAAAAAAAGAAGAAAAGTTGGAGATAAAATTTATTTAGTAGAACAAAATAAAATCACGTCATAGATAATTTTTTTCAACATATTTTTTATTAAAATTTAGTTAAATTATATATGTGTGTGTGTATAGATATTTTAAAATGTATATCGTTTGTATATTACTATTTCTATTATATTTAATGAAGATACTATGACTAAAAATAAATCTAAAATAGAGATAGGTGATCAATTGTAATTGTCACTTAGGGATGACACTTCAAAATTAATTAAGAGAGTTGAGAGTTCAGAGATAATGAGAGTTTAAGAGACAAATTTGTTTGGGAGAAATAAAATGAGAGAGGGGTGGTATTTATAGGACTTGGAAGGGAGAGGTTAATTTATATATATATAAATAAAAATAAAATAAAATTGGATGTTGGTGGAATTAACGGTTATATGACTATTTCAAAAAAAAAATAATAATTTTTACCGTTGCACTAACAGGGAGACAGGGAGCCGTTGGGGGTTAGGTCGGGCCAGACGGGGAAAAAAAATTCAAGTTGAGCTCACGATATGGGTCACACTCCATAACACACCAGAGTCAGGCCGGGCTCTAGAACACATAGCCCAGGGTCTTAAGTTAGGCTTAGGCCCAGGCCTAGTTGGGCCCACTTAAGGTGCGACTGGACTTGGGGTGTGCCGCAAGCTCGTGGGCCAAATTTACACCTCTATATGTGAATAGTGGTTATGAGATATGTGATTAGTGGTTATGATATATGTGATGTTGGTTATAAGGCAAATGGTGTTGGTTATGAGATGTGGTTATGACATAAGTGAGTAAAGGTTATGAAATATATGATTAGTGATTATTAGATATGTGATTTTGGTTATGAGCAGAGTGGTGTAGTTATAAGTCAAAGGATGTTTGGTTATGAGATATGTGATTAATGGTTATGAGATATGTAATGTTGGTTATGATCAAAGTAGTATGGTTATGAGATACATGATTAGTAGTTATGATATGTGTGATGTTGGTTATGAGATATGTGGGTAATGGTTATAAGATATTTGATTAGTGATTAAAAGATATGTGATTTTGGTTATGAGTAAAGCGGTGTCAAAGGGTGTTTGGTTATGCTATATGTGTTAGTAGTTATGAGATATGAGAATTTGGTCATGATCAAAGTGGTGTGGTTATGAGCAAAAGAATTGTTAGTTATGAGACATGTGACTAATGGTTATGAGATATGTGATGTTGGTTATAACTGAAAATGATTGGTTATGAGATGTGGTTATGATTCATGTAGGTAATAGTTATGAGATATGTGATATTGGTTGTGATCAAAGTGGTGTGGTTATGAGTAAAAGAGTGTTAGTTATGAGATATGTGACTAGTGATTATGAGATGTGTGATATTGGTTATTAAAAAAAAAAAAGGTGTTGATTATGAGATATGTGACTAGTAGTTATGAGATATGTGATGTTAGTTATGAAATGTGGTTATGAGATATGTGATTATGGTTATGAAATATGTGATATTAGTTATGAACAAAATGGTGTTGGTTATGAGATGTGGTTATAACTAAGTTATGATCAATCTGATTATAGTTATGAAGAAATATGATTTTGGCTCATAACTATAAAAAGTGACCTATTTAGCAGGTCACTTTTAATGATGTGGCTTAATCTTAGCCATTGACTTTCTATGTACCGTACATTTTTTAACAAAATGTGCTATAGACTTTTCCGACAATCAAAGGATCATCACAAGAATTCCCATTCAAGGCACCAATTGAAGACTCAAGATTTTTGCTGCGAAGGACTGGATCCTATATCAAACATATCTCTCGAGAGGAAACTAATGAGTTGACGCTCTATCCAAGATCAAAATGACCCCCTGACCAAATGAGGCATCTACTGATTGTAGATATACTGGGTACTTTCCTTCGCACCTAAAAAAAACTTGAAACATGGAAGGCTTATCACTACAAGCTACCAACTTCTATACATTTTTCCCAAAATTTGATTCATATAATTAGTCAAGTTGACATTCTTGCCAAAAACAGGGCATTTATTGGCTCTAGGAGCTTTAAGAACAGATTGTTCTTGAAATGCATAAAACATTTGGGAAGAAGTTTAAAATTGTCCATTCAACAGCTGATTTCATCAATTTTCCACTTACACAAACTCTCATGTACTCGTAAGGAAGGAATGAAAATATATTGACCCAACTAATAAGAATGGGAGAAAAGGAGTGATGGTGAGCCCAATCAAGAATGAGAGAGAATTTAGAGAGAGAAATATCTCAATCAATCAATATTCAATATTAAAAAGTTCATTAGAGCAACTCCAACCACACTCTTTATTTTTCACTAGCTAAAGTATAAAAAAAGTACACTCTTTATTTTACCTAATTAGTTTAGCTATTGTGTGTTCCAATCATACCCTTTATTTTAACTAGTCATTCAAATTAACTTAACCAATTTTGAAAATAAAAAAAATGCTATATATATTACTATATTTTTCATAGAATGCCACACACGCGCCAAATGTTAATATGGTTGCCAATGTGACATTTGCGATAATATTTTTGAAAATAATATTTTTTAATATTTGTTTTAAAAATATTATAAAAAATAATTTTTAACTAATATTTTATTTTATTTTTTATAAAATGTATAATATGTGAATATATACCAATATATGAATTTTGTGGAACCATCTTGAAGGGGAAAGGAGGGGGAGAATAAAAGAAAACAATAAAGAATTTAAAAAAAAAAAGCAATAGAAAGGAAGTTTTTCAATAATTGTAATTTATCAAATTAAGAACCGAAAGAACACAAATTAATTAATCAAAAACCTTACAAAGGTCAATGAATAAAATAAGAAAAAAAAATCATAAATAGCAAAGTTATGAATAAACTTCAAAATAAATAAATTATTTCTAATTCAATTTGTTACAAATCTCCATATAGATGCCACAAATGCTCAACTAGGTCTGTTTAGAGTTTAGAATAAGTTTGTCTATCTCTGATGCGATGATGATTTTGAATGAATTCATAAAGTTTGAGTGTGCGTTCGTGCGACATTGTTGGAGGGAGACTTTCATTGATTGCATCATAATTACAGTCTATATTTTGCTCATTTCGTTCATCCTCAACGATCATGTTATGCAATATTATACATGCCTTCATAATAATTTTAAGGGTTTCAACTTTCCAAAACTATATAAGTCCTCGCACAATTGCAATACGTGCTTGGAGCACTCCAAATACTCATTCGACATCTTTTCTTGTTGACTCTTGAGCTTTAGCAAAATATATTTGCTTATTGCCTTGTGGAGATGGTATTGTTTTAACCAATGTTAACCATTGAAGATATATACCGTCAGAGATATAATATCCCATTGTATAGTCATTTCCATTGATTGAGTAATTAACTTGAAGAGCACGCCCTTCAGCAAAGAGAGAAAATACAGAAGAACGTTCTAGCACATTGATATCATTATGAGATCCCGGTAATCCAAAAAGTGCATGCCATATCCATAGATCATAGGAAGCCACCACTTATAAAATAATAGTTGCTTCATGGATGTGACCACAATACATACCTTTCCATGTAGTAGGACAATTCTTCCACTTCTAATGCATACAATCAATGCCCCTCAACATTCCAAGAAACGCACTATTTTTTCCTACTGCTAGTAATTTAGCAATGTCATCTTTGTTTGGTGTCCTCAAGTTCACATTTGAAAAAATTGCAACCACTGCCTCAACAAACCTTTATAGACTTTCTATTGTAGTGCTTTCTCCAATCCTCACATAATCATCTACAGAATCTGCCGCTACGCCATAAGCGAGCATCCTCATAGTAGCTATCATCTTTTGAAAGGAAGACAGACCAAGAACTTCAACAGTATTTTGTTTCTAGACAAAATGAGGATCATATGCTTCCACCATAGATAAAATACGAAGAAAGAGACATTGACTCATTTGGAACCTCCTCCTGAATAAATTGGGAGGATATGTAGAGGTTTCAGAGAAGTAATTTTGATAAAGTCTCTTGTGGCCTTGAATTTGATTACGATAAATAACTGCATGACCTTGAATGGAACCACAATGTAATCCCAATCGTCTCTCATTATTTAGTTGCTCTTCTTTTGAAGCAGCTATTACAAATATCTCCAATGCACTATTAGAATTAGAGACATCAATAATCATATTCATTACACTATTGCGAGCCATGGAAATTAAAAGAAGAATGAAGGTGAGAGATAAACTACTGAAAATAAATATTAGGTTGTGTTTTGCTTCTTAAGCTTTGCAAGTTCCTGCCTAACAACTTCAATTTTCTGGAAAATCAAATTTATAAAACATATCAAACAACTTCCAAAATCAAAACATCAGCAACTTACAAAATTTGTATTTAATTCATCAAGTAATAGAAATGTCTTGTAAATAAGTAGAAATTCAATCCAACATACAACAAGCAATTATATTTGGCCATGGAGTACTTTAGCAAGCATTCAACAAGAATTCCACTCAGTAATTAAATTACTACTAGTTCAAGCATTCAACAATAGGTAGCTCCAAAATAGTTTTAACATATAATAACTAGTTCCAACATAAACTACATAAAAAACATAGTTCTGCCTACAATGGAGAATCAAATCCAACAATAAATAAAGTCAAAAACATAATTCTAACAACTAAATCTTTTTTTGGAGAATTTTCATTTGGCGGCGATAAACGTATTCTGCTTGTAATGGAGGCAGAGCACTCGTATCTATTGACATTATTCGCTCTTCCTCCTTCAATTGTTCCATTCACATCTTCTCTTTCTCATTATCAATCTTTTCTTGTTTCATTCGCGTCCTCTTTTTCCCATTATCAATCTTTTTTTGCTCTTGAAGATACGACCTTTCATACATCTCTATTTTCTTGTCATTCATTTTCTTTCTATCTTCCTTTAACTCCTCTAATAATATTAAAATAGTCACGACCCAAACCCGCCCCTATGAGTTTAGCACCGTAACCGGCCAATAATCCGTGGATTACCAAAGGCCTCTGAACAGATTATCAAGTAATAAGGGGCTGCGAAAGCAATAATACAAAATAGACAAAGTCCAATGAGCTGTGACGACGTACATGGGATAGAAAATTTTAAAACTTATTTATATATACATAAACATGCCGGTCAAGGACACCAATATTTACAAAATAATTACAAAAGTGAACTTCCCAAGATCTGACTATACAGTGCAAACACTAAGACTAGCATGAAATACAAAAACAGCCATGGCATTAAACTTCGATCGGAACCTCCCCGGGAGGCACAAAGGTTGGCTGAAAAAACAGTACAGAAGGCCGTCAACTCTAGCCCTGGTCAAGTGCCGGCTCACCTACATACATAATATAAACTGTGAGCGAAAGTCCAGTGAATAATAACAGAGTAAAGGGGTTATATGAATGATGTCCAGCACAAGTTAGAATCCAGCATTTAAATCAGAGCATAATCAGACTTCAAACAGAAACATATTTATATACATTTTCATATTCAAATTTTGCATAAGATCATACGTGGTACACCCATTAGCTATCAGATCAGATTGGTCCAGAGACCCACATGTATAGTTGGTACCAACGACCACAAAGGTCCATATCTTGCGCGCAAATAACCATGGTATTGTTACCCCCAGGCAAGGGCCACGTGCAGATTGGCCGCGGTATTGTTACCCCTGGGCGAGGGCCACATGCAGATTGGCCGCAATATTGTTACCCCCGGGCGAGGGCCACGTGAACTAAGGGTGCCACAAATACTTTTCAAAAAAATTGGACATTCATTCATCATTCGTAAGATAGTTTTTCAGAAAACAGATTACACCGTACCAGTCAGAAAAGACGTAGGTTAAACATAACTTTACAGAGTTATTACTCACAGTGGGCCTTGAGATAGACAGACGGAGTAAACTTGGTCAAACGGTACGTGGCACGTGACCTACATAACATATAACAGATGCACACTTGAAACACACGATCTAACTGCACAAAACTTATTTCATTGGCCCTTAGTGTGTTTCTAATTTCCTATCCTCATTATGGGGTCTAAAACATGGCCTAGGAATGCCTAGGATGGAATGAGGATGCAAAGATGCCTTGAAAAATATTTTTCAAAACTTGCAGAAAACAGGGGTCTCGCTCGAGCGTGGCTTTCTTCGCTCGAGCGAGCTTGTCAAAACAGAGGGGTCGCTCGAGTGTAGACTCCTTCGCTCGAGCGGTCTGTAAAAATGCAAAAGTACTGGTTGTTGAAATTTTATGCTCGATACTCGTTCGAGCGTGGGACACAACTCTTCGCTCGAGCGTAGGTCTCGTCGCTCGAGCGTGCGTCTGCGTGCACCAAAAACCTGAGAGCTTGCAATTTACGCTCGAGCATAGCTCTGAACAAACGATGGTCGCTCAAGCGTGGAATCCTTCGCTCGAGTGAGGAAGCCAAATTCTGGAATTTCCAGATTTGCCTCCCAAGCTCAAACCAAGTATTCAACACTTGAAAACTCGACCTCTTGGGCCCATTTTCTGGAAAACACTTGTAAACTCATAGTATAAGGTGTTTCAAAGATCAATTTGTAAAATCAAAGCCCAAGGGTGAGTCAATTGAACACAATTTCAAATAAAATCTCAAGAACAAAACTTGAATGTAACATGCAAGAATCTCCTTGAAACCAAACCCTCCAAAACATGATCAAACTTGATAATTTGATGGACAACAGATAAATGGCCACAATGTGAGTGAAATTAATACATGCATGGAAGAAATCTTAGAATTCAAACTCAAAACATGGAAATGTATGCATGCATGCATGAATTACTACTCAATTCAACATTTAAACCAATTCTTGACTTTAATCTTCAATTTTACCATGGATCATGCAAGGTATAACTTAAATGCACAAACAAGAAGGTGATTTTCCAACCTTGGGTCTAGAATTCAAAGTCTACAAGCTCAATTTTGCAAAATCCTTCACTTCTTTCTAATTCTCCAAGTGAATCTCTTGTTGATACCAATTCCTTACCTCACTCTCTCTCTCCTACATTTTTGGTCTCAAAAATGACTGAGGAAATAATGTAAAGAATGTGCTAATTAAGTCCCTAACAAGTGTATGGGAATGGCCACTCAATGGCAAGTTAGTAATTAAAGCAACTAATATAACTCAACATTATTTAATCGAGTTTAATTGTACCAAATCAAATTTTAATTAAACCTACCATAAAATCACATAAAATCTAACTAACATAAAACATTAATCAATTTCGGAATCGGGCGCCGATAAGGCTTTCAATTCGCAGTTTAAAGTCAAAGACATGAACAGATCATTTTATGGCAAACAGATAGAAACACATAAATAATGCAATACACATGCAAATAAATTCCAAATCCCTCCTAAATTACTGTTAGGCATAATTAATCATGAATTAGCATTAATCGGAGGTCAGGGTCATTACAGTGTCCCTCCTTCAGTTCCACGATCTTTATTCTTTCTTTTATTCAAACGTTCATTTTCAATCTTTCTACCCGGTGGTCTTTCCAAGTCTACATTGTCATTATGTGAGCCATCATTGTCCTCTAAATTGATTTAATCCGGTGTACAAGGAGAACCAACACCGATAGTTGCCACTTTTTTTGTTTTTTGTTTCTTGCTATATTAATCTCGCCATTTTGGTTGATCTCTTAACTCATGCCAACAATGTTCAAATGGAAATGACGATTTGTACAACGATTTGTATAATTTCTTCGCATCATGAATCTGAATAATAGATAAAAGAACACTAATTATCATGAGATCAGACAATTCCAACGATAATAAGTATAAAAATCTCAATGGCATTAATACCTTGTCTTTTTTAGCCTTTCCACTTTGATTCAATCTTTGAATTTGGGCGCAACACCGACTGAACTTATTCGTGGCAAGTTGAATCATTGCCCAACGATTCATTAAAGAAGTTTGACTACGATTACATGAAAACGTTTTGAACTGGTGGAAATACTCCCACACTCTTAGCCAATATGCCTTTGATTTTTGTTCATTCCCTTACACTGGATCTAAGCTAATGTTAAGCCATGTCCATATGAACATACTATCTTCTTCTATAATGAAGTTGCCACCTTGTTATAATTTTTTGGTGGTTTCTATTTGAGGAGAGATTGGGGAAGATCGATCCCCTCCATGAAGAGGTTCATCCATAAATTCATAGTCAGTCCCATCATTCATCAGGTTGGTGTAATATGCACCATTTTGTTGATGATTCATCTATAGATAAGGTAAAGAAAATTATGACAACATATATTGGGTTAGAGAAATGACTAAGCTTCCCAGTTAGAAGCAAATTAGTTAATAAAAAAAATTCTTCAAAAGACTACACAACTTCTTGAAAAAAATTAAAACCACTAGTTGTTCTGTTGAAAATGATTCAATGATAATTTTAGATAAATAAATGGAGATCATGTAAATTCAATGAAAAAGGATTCAATGATAGTTACAACCAACTCTTTAATGATATATAACAAGAGCTAACATTCTGCCCCCAATGAAGAATTCTGCTACAATTAAAGCTAGAATCCCAAGACTTCATACCAAATATTTGTTGGAAGCTGTAGACGTCCCCGAACGTCCCGGGAGGGAAATCCCGTGTTCTGTTCATTTGGGCTCACAACAATTCGGACTCAAATAGTCACAATTCTTAATCTGATCTCACAATGTGCGATGCGAGATTAATAAATCACCAAAGAGTCCAAATTCGGCAAATCGTTTTGAAAAACAGATTTTTAGAAAGAAGTGCCAAACATGGACTGCTTTGCCAGATACAGAGTCGCCACCTAAATATTTTATTTTGGAAAAATTTAGGAAATCCTTACTCGTTTTCCTAAGGCCACATGTCCGTCATCACCAAAGTTGTCTCGGCTCGGGAACTTGGGTATGATTGGGGAAGGTCAGCTATGAGCACCCCCGCTCGCCCGATCAAAGATCGGTCTCTACTAAACATGATATCTTGTTTTGAAAACATATGCGTTCTTATTCCGGTTAATTAGCTAGAATTTACTATGTGATGCACACAACACACAAGTATAGACTAGATCGCCTAATTTGGAACAAAGCATTGCATATCCGTTTGCTTGGAAAATAGTTTGAGGTTCGCTGCTCGCAAGTAGGCTAAAACACGGATTTCGATGAATTGTTCCAATTCAAGCAATCCAACCTTCACCCAAAGGCATTCAGTCAGTTTATATCACATAAGCACATAGCCTCATGGTAAGTATGCTATCATGGCAGTCACTCACACACTTGTAAGGATGCTAAAGCATAAACGCTTATCGAGTACTCCGAGCCAAAACAAAAACTAGTTAGTAATCATATGCATGATCCTAGGTCATGTTAAGATGGCTAATGCAACACACGCAAGATGCAACTAAGCTAGGCTCGGCTATTCTAAACATGGCATATGAAATACAACAGATAACATATATTCAACTTGGAATTGAAATACCATGCAATTAGTATGATGCGCCGAGCCCGGTGCATGCAATACAGATGAATGAATGCACGCATGCATAGCATAAGATATGCTAATTTAAATATGCCCTGATACTAACCATTGAAAGCAAGTAAATAAAAGGGAGAAAGAAGTGGGGGTTGGAAGACATGCACACACTCACACACACTTATTACACTGCCCTCGCTCGGAGGGTCTGAAAGAATAATACAGGCCAAATAATGAATCAACTATCCTAGCTAGTTAATTATTACAAAACTTCTAATTAATTAACAAATTAATTACAAAAACAGCCTAAATATGAAACTAAAGAGACTGCCGCAGCTTTACCTTGGAATGCGTGGATGATGCATGCTTGATTTGCGTTATTCGGAAACCCGTTACCATGCCACTATTGCCTCTGTTTGCACTGTTCTGCACCTCTGAGGGATGTGAAAATTCTTGAGGCACCTCTAAACCCTTCTCTGATCATTTTGGAATGCCACCGGCCAATGAAGAGCACCACCGACCATGTAAATATGATAATCGACCATAAATTGGGTCACCGGCTGGACTCTGATGGTCGGTCGGCACTGAAATTGGCCGGTCGGCCATTTATTCCTGCAGAATCCTGTTTTTGCTGCAGCAGTGGACAGACAGTGCATGGCAAGGAAATTTCAAAGCAATGTATGCATGGCCACACTCCCCATCATGTTATGGACTCAAGGGAGTGCGGCCCTTAGTACTCGGGCCACCACTTATGCATTTCGATGCATGATGGCCAAAGGCACCAAGCTTGCAAATCAATGTAAATGCATGCAACAAAACAAATGAATGCCTCACGCCTTATCATGTTGAGATCAAGGGCATCGGTGACCGAGGATTGAGATGTGTTTCGTCACTTTGAGTCCGAACACACCTCACTCCTCGTGTTTGGTTTGACACCCCAAACCAAACACAGTGCTATGTATGTATGCTATATGCAATGCGAAGTAATGCAACTAATGCAATGCAATATGAGCATGCTAAGCTAATGCAACATAACACTACCTAACCATGCAAGCCAAACTAATGCAATATGAACATGTCAAGCATACAACGAGACTATGTGATGCAACTAGTTAGATATCATGCAATGTACTAAGCATGCAAACATGCAACAATACACAAATGCAACTTGTCAAACATGCAATTATATACAAAGATGGACTTAAACCAAAATTGGGAGACCTCAGCCCATCCCAAAACAGTGGCCAAAATGATAGGTGAAGGCAACAAAAATGCAAAGCAAACAAGCTTACTAATTGGTCCATTACTTAGAGCACAATGCACAACCTTCAAGCATGAGTGAAATGCGATGAATATGAGGATATGGCATTATAATAAACTCTGAAATCTCATGAGGAGTGATGCCAACTCAAACAAAACATGCAAGTAAGGCATGTAATAGGGTCCCAAACTTGAAGCCAACAAGGGGGATCAAACCATAGCTATGACAACCAAACCCCAAAGGACCAAAATGACTAAAAACAGTCCTAGGACATTCCAAAATAATACTAGAACATGCATGGAACATGGTCAAAGCATGCCAAGAAATTGGCCCAAAACAAAGGGGATTCAAGGCCACCAAAGGGAGCATTTCACTACAACTATCATGACCTCACATGGCATGGATTATTCAATGCAAAATAGAGTTTTGACATGCAAAAAGGGGCCCCAAAACCCACTGATATGGCAGTTGAAGGACTTAAACCAAGAGGCATGCACAATGACTCATTTCAAGGCACAAAAGAAAAACTCTTCAAAGCGTGAAAGGGATGATGAATGCAAGCATACAAGCATGAATTATGGACTGAAATAGTATGAGAAGTGATTCCAAATCACTGAAACGACCCAATTAATGCGTGCTAATGACTCACACACTCAAGGCCCACAAGCCAAAATACATGGTGGCTATACCAAACATGGAAAATATGACCAAATCAGTACCAAACAGTTCTTAAGCATGGCAAAACATAACTAAAAGCTTCATGAAGTCAAGCTAAAGTATGCAAGCATGATGGCCTAAATGCATGATGCATTTCTAGACAAAATGGAGGAATGCAAGGAAAGTGTATTATGCATGCAAGGGATCAACGAACCAACATGGAACAGAGGTAAGACATGCTAAATAAATGCCAAATAACCTCTGAAATAAGACCAAACAAAGTTAGGCATGCATGCTACCCTTATGAGCCAAAAACTCAAGCCAATGAGACAAAAAGGGAGAGGGGTGTCCCTTCCCTATGCAAGACCTCAAAACCACTTCTTCACCACTGAAAATCCTCTAGATTTCAGTGCTGAGAAGGCCAATACACAAAAGGTTCTAAAGCTCAACAAAGAAGGCACAAAAGGGGCCAAACAAGGCCTAAGAGGGGGAGGTCGACCCCCAACACCAAAATGACCTTAATGAAACATCTTAAACATCAAAAATAGAACTTTTATCAGTTATACACAAAGCTCAAAACAGCATGCAAAATGGGTTAAAAGCTAGTGCAAGAATGGGGAATATAAAGTAATTATGCTCACCCTTGAAGAACACTTGAAGAATAGCAACCTCAGGCCCCTTTTTCTGATCAAAACCAGCTTAAAAGCTCTAAGAACAACCTCCCAACACCTCAATAACCCAAGTGTGGTGTAATACTAGGTGCTTTAGTGCAAAACTAAGAACAAAACACCCTTTTAGGCCCTCTAACACACACAAATGAAGAGAGAAAGGGAGATATAGAGAGAGAAAGTTGTATACATCATATATCTCTAGTTTTTTTGCTCCACCTCCTCAAAGGAGAGGGAGGGCCCTCTTATATAGACAAGGCAAAGGCCTAAGCTTCCAAGAGAAGCTAAACAAAAGGGGTCAAGACTTCTTAAAGAAGCTAAGGCTAAGGGGCCAAGGCTTCTTGAGGAAGCTGAGACAGGGGTCCAAGCTTCTTGAGGAAGCTAAGACAAAGGTCCAAGCTTCCTCAAGAAGCTAGACCAAAAGGGTGCAAGTTCCTCCATACACGTATATGGAGGACAGGTCCGTGCACTCCAGCTAGCACAGCTGGCATGCACAATGCCTGAAAAAGACAAAAAGGAGGTATCGGCCAGAGAGAGAGACTATCAGCCAAATAAATGGCCGGCCGACCACTCAAAGAGCCGATACACCCAACAGAAATGCCAACCGACCAAATATTTGGTCTGTAGCAGAAAAAGCAAGGCCGGTGGCTTCATGCCACGGCTAGTGGGTTTTAGGGGATGGCTAACAAGCCACCTCCTACCCTCAGGTGCAAAAACAAACAAGTTCTTGGTCCACAACCAAGCACAAAACAGTCAAGTCGAGAGATCCTAAGGCAAGGCGTGCAGCCGAGTCCTTCGGGATCTCAAAACGAACACGAACATGGATAATCACCGAGTGTTCAAACGGTGACGTCCAAGTCTTGAGGACGGTCAAAAATAGGGTGCCTACAGAAGCCCACATCACCACCCACAAACCATTAGCGCTATCTCACTTTGTTCACCATTAATAATTCATGAAACAACAAAAGCTTCAAGGAATGTCAACACCATCCAAAGTTCCAAAAGAAAACCAACTTCGATTCCACACACAAAAAATTGAGCAACGTACTCTTATAAATCTCCATTCATGAAAATTAAAATCTTGTTCGGAACTCCTTGAGCCTTATCTACCAATCTACTTAATACATTCATCAACATAGAAAACAAACACAGAATAAAAACCAAGAGCTGCATACATGCACTCCTCCATTATTTATCTCATCTAATTCAAGGTTCTTTTTGGCAATAAATTCAAAATGCTTAAATTAAACAACAACAAAACATAAAATTGAAGTTATACCATTTTTTTTTTAGTTTTAAGGTGTATATGGTGCACACCCTCACCATATTGTTTCCCTGCATTTTAATGATCTCCATATTTGCTATCCTTATCAAGAACACATCAAAAACTAACATTGATCATTGAAAATAAAACTCACCAATTAGGACAGCCTCTTCAACTAAAGATAACAATTGTCTAACTATCTATTACACACTCCCCACCAAACCAAACATCATCTATATTCAAGGAGATAGGGTAACACCACCTCAAAATTTCACAGAAATTTTACTCAAAACCCAATTAAAACACATAAACATAACCTGCAAATCAAAGAACTAGATAAAAAAAAATTAAAAAAATTAAAATGAAAACAAACCCAATTTGATCTTTCCTAAAACCCATCAAATTGGCTTCTTTACATAATTGAATTTAGAAAAAAAAAATTAAACCATTAAAATCAGCATTGTTTTCACATACATAAATCTAAACAACTATAGCAGTAGCATACAAGACTACCAATCTCAGATACATATATGTTAAAACCAAACAAAAAAACATGCAGAGAATGAACAAAGTAAAATTTAGATATGATATCAAAAGAATTGAAGAGGAGTTTTACATACCTTACGAGGAATTCTAGAGAGAGAGAGAGAGTGGGTTTGCTTTGTGATGAAGTAGTGGGATTTAAGGAGAGGAGAATAGACGAATAAGAATGGATGGGGGTTCAAAGATGAGTTTGGAAAGGGGATTTCGCAAAGATGGGTAAAAATGGGGTTCATAGAAGGGGAACTAAAAATCAAAAGGGTAAAAAAGATTCACAGATAGAGGTTTCAATTTTGGGTTTTGCAGATATAGGAGGGGAAAAGTTGAAGATAGAGAGAGAGGGTTTATGAGTTGCATAGAAGGGGAAGACAGAGAGATAGAATGATCCATACCTTGAAGAAGAGGTCAGATGGAGGGAGTTGTAGACAACATTGAAGGAGAAGATCGACTTCGCGGGAAAGACCTTCACTGTAGAGTATGGAAAGCCTTCAATCACTCTCCAATTGTAACTAGAGGAGAAGGAATGAGGGAAAATAGGAAGCCCTTTAGCCAGCCATTAGAGTGATAATATTAGGGTAATATTAGCTAAAATACCTAATAGAACCATTATGCCTCTTCCCTTGGAGTTGCTCTTATAAAGTGGTTATCCACTTCTACATATACGCTACAATTTTCCCTCCACTAACTATCACATGCTATGCACATGTTATCCTACATCATACTCTCCTGCTCAAAAGAACTTGTCCTCAAGTGAAGACAACAAAACATAATTAACGCACTAGAAATGAAACCAAAACTATAAGATACAATCCAATCAAATCCCATAATGAAGAACTAATCTACAATGATGTTGGCAATAGAGGTAGGCACCCCATGTAACTTATAGACTTCCTTGAAGAAGAGGTTAGCAATATTTGTAGCATCTATAGTCTTCTTGCAAGGTAAAATATTAGCCATCTTAGAGAAACGGTCAACCACCACCATAATAGAATCCTCCTCATTTGTGTAGGAGGTAAACCTAACACAAAGTCCATACTAAAGCATTGTCAAGGAGCATCCGGCACCGGTAAAGGCATATATAATCCCGCATTAGTTACAATTCCTTTGCCTCTTTAACAAATTTGACACTGCTTCGCATAGTTGCTCACATCCTTCATTATGACTAACCAATAGTAAGCATCTTGAAGTAACCCAAGTTTCTTGCCTCTGCCAAAATGTCCCAATTTGTAATGCTCAACCAACAAATGCGTCCTCAATGAACAACTAGGCACACACAACTTAAGGCCATCGAAAAGAAATCCATCGCTAATCATGTAGCTTGGATAAGTAGCCCTATCCCCCATTTGCAAAGCATCAAAAATCTTGAAAAAATAAGGATCACTTGCATAGAAGGTGTGAAACTCATCAAAACCCACAACTTCATTCTTCATCTTAACCAAAAGAATCATTCACCTACTCAAACCGTCGGCCACTTTATTAAGAACCCCCAATTTATGTCGCAAAGAAAATGTAAATTGTTACAAGTAAGCAACCCATTTAGCATGTCTCTTATTGAGATGGGATTAACAATTGATGTACTTGAGGACCTCATAGTCGGTGTTAAGCACAAACTCCTTATAAGCAAGGTAAGTAGTAGCTCCAATGCTTGATGGCTTGGATAATGGCATAAAATTCTAAATCATAAATAGAATCCTTGAGCTTGGCCCCATTCAACTTTTCACTAAAGAAGGCAATTGGCTGCCCTTCTTAGCTAAGGACGCCCCTAATGTCCAATCCCGAGGCATCGCAATCAAGTTCAAAGGTTTTGTCAAAGTTCCGTAGTGCCAAAATTGAAGTTTCGGTAAGTACCTACTTCAAAAGTTGGAAGCTATCGGTGTCTTCTTTGTTCTATTCAAAAGTCTTAAACTTGTGAATATTAGTTAAAGGAGCAGCGAGACTACTAAAGTTCTTGATAAACCTCCTATAGAAGGTAGCTAACCCATGAAAACTCTGCATTTCTTGAATACTAGAAGGAATAGGCCAATCGACAAACACCTTGACCTTCTGTGTGTCCATAAGCACCCCATGAGAAGACACATCATAACCTAAGAAAATGACTTGATCCACGGCAAATGTACACTTCTTAGTGTTGCCATAGAACTTTTCTCAACTCAAAAGCTTAAAGACTGGTCGAAGATGGCACAAATGCTCTTCCAAGTTTTGATTATATATCAAGATATCATCAAAATAAACCACTACACAAACACCCAAAAGTGGTTGCAACATTTGTGTCATCACTCTCATAAAAGTGCTTGGAGCGTTGGTAAGTCCAAATGGCATCACAAGCCACTCAAATAGCCCATAAGGTGTTTTAAAAGCCATTTTCCACTCATCACCCAGCTTAATATGGATTTGATGATAACCGCTTCTAAGATCAATTTTAGAAAACACCTTTGACCCAACAAGGCAACCCAACATATCATCTAATCTTCGAATTAGAAAGCGATACTTGATGGTAATTTTATTTATGGCACGACTATCCACACACATGCGTCATGACCCATCCTTCTTGGATGTCAAAAGAGCCAAAACACCATAAGGACTAAGGCTAGGCCGGATGTACCCTTTAACCAAAAGCTCATCTATTTGCCATTGTAACTCCTTTTTCTCCTTTAGTGACATGCGATAGGTTGGTTTATTTGGAAGTGTCAAACTGAGTACCAAATCAATATGATGTTGGATGTCACGCATGAGAGGCAAATCGGGAGGAAACTCTTGGGAAAAGACATCGGCATACTTTTCCAAAAGAGTAGTCGCATCAACATTTTCCTTAGTAGCATCCGTGTGCACAATTGAAACCAAGGCCAATATAACCCCAAAATCCTGAGTTTTTTCCAAATATTCCTTGGAGGCAAGCAAGGTGGTAGAACTAGAAGATGGTTTAGAAGTAACTTTCTCCTTCATTGGAAGCAAAGGTAAAATGGCGTTCATCCTTGAAAACGGTGTAAGTTTTCCTTTTGCCGTCATGCAAAGATTATCAGTTATATTGCCATAGACGCCCAAGTAAAATGTGACACTCATCCATGGGCACGACATCACACCATATCTCATCAAAGTACTTCTTTCGGATAGAAAACGCAATCAAACACCGTTTGGTCACCTTGATCTCATTGCCTTTCTTGAACCAAGATAGGGAATAAGGATGTGGATAGTCCTCCACCGGAAGGTTAAGTTTGGCCACAACCTATTGAAAAACCACAATTTCATAATTTCCACTATCAATGATCATGTTACAAACATGCCCACCAATATTGCAAGTGGTAAAGAAGATATTGGTACACAACCAATCTTCTTGGCTCTCTAGTTTCGGCGATAGAAGTGTCTTCTTCAACATAAGAGCAAGACCCTTTTCTTTATCACTATCTCCACCAATTTCAATATTGTCCGAAATGTCATAAATTAGAGCACTCTCATAGTCACCGTGTTCCTCAGCTTCTTCAATAAGAAGTGCCTTGTTCCGATTAGTACCCATATTCTTGTGGCAATCGAAAGATCTATGGCTTGGTTCTCCACATTTGAAGTACTTGAAAGTTCCACCTTTAGGTGGATTTTGGTTTCCGGAAGCACCATTGGAATGAGGAGCATGAGAGGAAGAAGCACCTTTATCCATAAACTTGGAAGGAGGACTAGCTTTGGCAAAGCTAGAAGGAGAAGGACTCGGCTTAGCACCACCTCAAAACCCTCATTAGAAGTATTGCCCTATTTGAGAGACATGACAACTTTGTTGCTTTCCACGGCTAAGGCTCGATTATAGGCTTCGGAAACATTACACAATGTATGCAAGGCAAGAACATCTTGGATCAAAGGCTTCAAACCACTCACATAACGAGCCATCCGTTGCTCTTCACTCTCATTTAAATCAACTCAAGTAATGAGGCAAGACCCAAAATGTTGAAGACAAGAATTGAACTTAGATTGATGCAACACAGATTTAAAAAATTCAATAATTGATATAACACAGGAAATTCAACACAAATGGATTAAAGACTTCAAGAATCACTTACCCACATGTCATGACCCAACTCCCAGATGCTTAGGGTTGAAATCACAACTTGCTAATTCTAATTGAACAAATTAAGTGGCACCAGTAAAAGCGAAATATAAATAAGAAAATAATTAAAATGATAATTAACTTCATTAACTAAAAAAAAAAAAAAAAATTCACCCATCGGTTTTTATTTTACTATTTGGTGACTGACAATAAACGAAGAAAATGTAAGAAAAGAAAAAACAATAAAAATAAGAATAAAAATGCCGGGAACAAGTTCTGTGGTGGTCCACTACACGAGGTCTTAATCCTTCCTTATATTTCATCACCTGAAAGGGGTAACAGCTATAAGAACACAGCAAAGTGAGAGATATTATACCAAGAGCATAGGGGACATAAACTAACCATAGATAGTTATTTAAACTAAAACATTAAACATAACTTAATTTGAATAAACAAATTATTTAAGTGGTAGAAACTGAACAGGAACTCCTATAAATAGGAAATGTATTGGGAACTTAGAAGAAAGCAAATGAACAGTGAGAGAAATGAGGAAAGGCATAGCTAAGGGAAATAGGAATTTATCTTGAGGTGAGTTGTATTATACCTTGAGTTACCATAACATATTTTACGTTTGTTTTGAATTACCATAATTACAAGTTAAGTTTTATAATATTAATTCAACATTTGGGGTGTCACACCACAAGTTGAATAACCCAAATTGGTTCAACAGTTTGTAACATGAGAGTCGACATTACCCGGCAACCAAGCTTTTACCAGAATTGAAGTCGCAGGACCCAAGAATAAGCTATGCCTGATTCGAACCTCCTGAACAAGCCCAACCCTTCGACCAAAATTTCCCCTCGAACAGAAGTCACCAATGAATCACATGAATGTGCAGAGTCGACTCAAAATTAATGCTCAAATAGGGATGAACAGTGAAGAATCCCAGAGGCCCAGATGGAGATTTGATCTGTGGCGTCGAGCAAAATTGACTACCAATCCAGATCACGACTTCGAATAGGCCAAAGCTTCGAACTATGAAACCCCAAATGTCGAACTTGAACTTGTTGTATTCTAGGGCTTCAAAGATATAATCGATACTGATAGAATAGGCTTCGTAATGGCAATTCCCCTGAGGTCTTCGATTAGGGCTTCAAGAAAACATTTTGAACTTTGAAATCTAGGATTCTGCGAAATTAATGGGTCTTTAAAAATTAGTAGGTTCAATCGATCGTAACTCAACAACAATAAAGCTTCCAATCAGGTACGTAAGTATCATGGTGTAGAATTAGATGATGAACTACTCAAAATTTGAGAAAATAGGATCAAGATCTTTGCTCTGATACCAAATGATGATGAGCCCAATCAAGAATGAGAGAAAATTTAGAGAGAAATATCTCAATCAATCAATATTCAATATCAAAAAGTTCGTTACAAAGTGATTATCCTCTTCTAGATATAGGCTACAATTTTTCGTCCACTAACTATCACATGCAATGCACATGTTATCCTATATCAGAGAGATATGATTTGTGTCTAGTAGGGTCAAAATCTCACCTAAAACTTTTACTGGCAATTTGCCAAAAATTATTTTGCGGCTCTCCCACAAATAAATTTGTACCATCTATTTAAAAAAAGATTGGGTTTTTTATTGATAAATCCATTCTAGAGTTGTTATAACCCATTAGGTTCACAAAGGAATATTATAACCTGATTAGTCCCATAAACTTTTCTTTTTATTCCATAAGGTCCATTTTTCTAATTTAATATATTTACCTGGACTATTTTGCCCCCATATATATATATATATATATATATGTATGTATGTACAGTGTTAATACATATTTACGTATTACGTGCCTGTTTCCTCGCTGATTCAGTTTGGCAATTTCTATTTTACGCTTTTCATCATCAATCCAATTCCAAGAGATACGTTTATGTTTTGCATGCTCGTTCTAAGGATTGGTTGTGATAGGGTTTCATTCTTGCTGTTGTAGTCTGGTTCTGTGGTTTGCGAGTGAAGACGACGAAGAGGAAGGTGTTCGGCTGTCACATTTTCCGGACTATAAGTAGTTCAAATTAGTTGTTTTCGACTTTCTGGACGATTGTAGGATTGCATGATTAAGGTTAGTATCAATTTGGTTATGAATACATGTTCAGTTTATGGTTTCATTCGTATGATGGATCAGATGCTCTGTTTTTGGATTGATATGAATTGGATGCTCTGGTTTTTCAATTATATGCTTTTTACGTGATCCTGTGGAAGGGAGTTCATTCATATTATGTGAAGAATAGTGTTAGTTCTCATTTTACTTGGATGTATGCATAATGAGGATCTCTGTGGATGATTTGATTATCAGTATATATGTCAATGTGAATGTTCACATTTTGTTAATGTTGAATATGTGAAGAATGTGGATGTTCTCATTTTAAATTGATGTTTGCTTAACGAGGCTCTGTGTGTGTGATATAATTCAGAGTGTATGTGTCAATGTAAATGTTCACAATTTGTTAATATTATGTGAATATTGTTGATGTTCTCATTTTTACTTTGATGTTTGCAATTTTGGCATCTTGTTAATATCAATGTGAATGTTCACATCTTCGTATTGCGAATTATGGATTTAGCACTTGAACTGTACACGTAGTCTTTTTTTTTTTTTGGCACAATGTGAATTTTCATGTTGATTTTGATTAAATGTGTAGTTCTCATTTTACTTTGATGTATGCATAATGAGGCTCTCTATGGATGATTTGATTATCAGTATATATATCAATGTTAATGTTCACATTTTGTTAATGTGGAATATGTGAAGAATGTGGATGTTCTCATTTAAAATTGATGTTTGCTGAATGAGGCTCTGTGTGTGTCATATAATTCAGAGTGTATGTGTCAATGTAAATGTTCACATCTTGTTAATATTATGTGAAGATTGTTGATGTTCTCATTTTACTTTGATGTTTGCTTAATGTTGACATGTTGTTAATATCAATGTGAATGTCCACATCTTCGTATTGTGAATTATGGATTTAGCACTTGAACTGTACGCGTAGTCATCTATTTTTTGCACAATGTGAATTTTCATATCGATTTTTATTACTGTTCATTGTTGTGTTTTTGTGTTTTTACAGGAGATTGATTCCTTTATGCTGTTGGTGTGTACATATGGTTGCAGTACAACTGTAATAAATGTTGCCCGCGCAATGTGTTATTCTCGTTTGGTGGAGTGTTTGTGTGAGAAATGGGATGAGTTGTCTGCTGGTTCTATTTCATTGTTCTGTAAACTACCTGGGATTAGTAAGTGTGATTTGGACAATGAGGAAGAATTTCAGAACATGTTACTGCTTGCTAAATCAATGGGGGTACAACATGTAGAAGTTATGGTTGAGTTGAAAGTGATATTGGTCAGTCAAGTAGTTTGGGATTGGTGTGTGGGGGGTTGAGGAAGAAATTGATGCACTACGGAGATTTTGCCACCATAAGTAGAAGGTGTTGTTGTTAGCCCCTTGGGCAAATGGTATTACGCATGTGGGACAACGGTTTGTTGGAGGTGCACAAGAATTTCATGACGTTTTATGTAAGTATGCCATCCAATGTGGGTTTCAGTTTACATACGTGAAGAACAAGACAATACTGTTGTGTGTGCGATGCGGGAGGAGAGGGGCTGCTTGTAGGCTACACATTGTAGAGCACAACGAGCAAATGATTTTTTCTACATCAAGAGTTTTAGTGATGTGTATACTTGTGGTACAGATGTCCGAACATCGAAGAATCCGCGAGTTAGTTTGGATTTGGTGTCGAGTACCATATCTGAAATTGTGAGGGACAAGTCGTTGACTCGGCCGTGTGATGTTATGACTATTTTGAAGAGGGATTATGGGCTAGATGTGAGTTACTATGTCGTATGGTTGGCTATGGAGAAAGCAAAGGCTGATATTCATGGAGATCACTCATTATCGTTTGACCAGCTGCGGTGGTATTCGGATGCTGTGATGCAGTACAATCTAGGGAGTTATGTCAATATTGACTATGATGCGAGTAGTCAACAGTTTTGTCGTTTCTTTGTGTCATTCGCTGCGTGTATTTCTGGGTTCAATTCTTGTCGGCCTTTATTATTCTTGGATGGAACATTCCTCAAAGGAAAGTACAAAGGTCAGCTACTTGCGGCAACGGTGAAAGACGGAAACAATGGTTAGTATTTTTTTTACCTGTATATTCATGTCAGTATTCACATTGACATGCATAGTATGGACAATTGAGTGATTGAAAAATTATAAGTAATGTGAATGTTCACATCGACATTAGTATGCACTGATGTGAATGTTCACATCTGTGTCTGCTAATGACAGTAATGTGAACATTCACATTATTATACACTGATCCATTCACATTATTATACATCTGTGTCTGCTAATGACAGTAATGTGAACATTCACATTCACATCAGTGTATACTACTCTCAGTTGATCCATTAATGAATAGTACTGTGAATGTTCACATTATCAATTACTGAACAATCAAAAATGAATTATTAATGGTCGTTAATGTGAATGTTCACATCATTGATGTTTATGAACTTGAATCCAGAAATAACAATAGTAATAGGGCAAGGTAGATATAAACATTCACATGACCTGTTTCGTTTATATTGTTTTCTATTCACTTTAGAATATTGTAAACAGTTGTGTATTGGTGTTGTGTTGTAGGTCTGTTTCCTGTTGCATTTGCAATTGTTGATTCGGAGACCACGGCGAATTGGTCGTGGTTCTTGCATGAACTTGGGAAGGTTGTTGATGGTAAGCGCCAGATTACTTTTATTTCGGATCGTAATCTTGGCCTGTTAGAAGCTATGCCGAAGGTGTTCCCATCGACTCATCACGGTTATTGCTTACAACACTTGAAGAGCAATTTAAGAGACCGGATGAAAGGAATTGATAATGGATTCAGGGATCACCTAGTAAGTAGTTTGGGTGATTGTGCTTATGAGCCAACTGTGGTAGGGTTCCATGAAAAGCTTGCAAAATTAAAAGAGGAGGGTAAACAACGAGCACATGGTTTTTTCAAGGACTTGGCACCTGAGCACTAGGCAAATTCATACTTCAGGTAATAATAGTTTCATAAAGTGTTCCATTTGTCAAGTTCAGAATGGTAGCGATGTGAATGTTCAGTTAAGAATTGTAAAAATCTTCCAATTGTGTTTCATGTTCAATGTCAATGATGTGAATGTTCACATCTGATAATGATGACTGATTTGAATGATGTGAATGTTCATATATGTTGTCATATTTTGCTGTTGTTAACAATCACATCATTCTATCATTTAAGTTGATGTTAATGTTCACATCTGTCTATTGTGTAAGTTGATGTTAATATTCACTGCGAATGATGTTAATGTTCACATTAGTCAACGAGAATGTTCAGACCTGTTAAATTTCGTATTGTAAAATGTTTGTGATATTGTGCAGGGGCATGCCTTATGGGGAGATGACTTCTAATGCGGCGGAGTCATTTAATAACTAGATTAAAGAAGCACGTAATCTTCCTATCACTCAAATGGTGGACACAATTCGTACTCAGTTGATGCGGCAAATGTGTGCATGGCGTGACCAAGCAAACAAATGGAAAGAGCTTATTTGTCCTACATTCGAAACAAGGCTTATGGATTCGTTCAATGACAGGAGGTCTTGGCAAGTTAGCAAAGCCAATGAGAATGTGTTTGAAGTTCATTCGATACCATCTGTTACTATTGATGTTGCGAGGCGTACATGTTCGTGCTTCAAATGGCAAATCAACAGATTCCCATGTGACCATGCTGTTGTTGCCATTCAGAAGAGCCGCTACAATCTCAATGATTGTGTGGAACATTACTTTCATGTACAGACATATCGTGCAGCGTATTCGGGTGCCATATTCCCTATACCATCGATGGAGAAGCCGTCTTTTGATTCCATGGACTTCACTATATACCCGCCAACTGTGAAAAGACCACCCGGAAAGCCGAAAAAGAATAGGATCCCATAAAGGGGTGAGAAATTGAAGCAAATAAGGTACGGGAGATGTGATAAGCTGGGGAGCCATAATTGGAAGTCATGCAAAAAGCCGATATAGGATGTACAATTTTCATTTCAACGTTGTGTTTTACATTGGATTCTTATATTCATTTTTGAAATAAGATTGTGTTGTGTTGGCAAGCAAAATAATGGTTTGGCAAACTTAGTATTTCATTTGTGCTTTTTCATTTTCTTTTTGTGTATGAAACTGATATTTTGTTAAAGTTGTAATAATAAATACATGATGTGGACATTCACACTTACGTAAAAGAATCATATTATGTGAAAACTTGCACATGGGTTGAACTTTTTTACTTTATTGTTGTCAATGTTGACATGAATATAAGCTGTGATGTGAACTTTCACATGCATAAAGATTGACATGGTGTGAACATGCACAACTGTTATGAATGAAAAGAAATGTGAATATTCACACCTGTGTATGTTACCTGTAATGATGTCATGCAAACAATGTGTACATTCCTGCACAAAGTATGTGTATTACATAAAAATCGGGTTCCAAAAATCGCATCAATTATGCTCATCACAACACGGCATTATGAATATCATAAGTGAGTATGAACATTCACATCAGTGTTGCAACTGTGAACATTCACATCTGTCAAACATTAGTGCATATGAATATCATAAGTGAATGTTCACATTTGGCAGAGAATCATAAAACATTCACAACTGTTATGAACAAGAACAAATGTGAATATTCACACTTGTGTATGTGATCCGTAATGATGTGACATAGATATTCCTGCAGAAAATATGTGTACTATAGAACAATCACAAACCATCGCAGAAATTATGCTCATCACAACACAGTAGTATGAATATCATAAGTGAGTATGAACATTCACATCAGTGTTGCAACTGTGAACATTCACATCTGTAAACATTAGTGCATATGAATATCATAAGTGAATGTTCACATTTGGCAGAGAAGAATGACATTTACAACTGTTATGAGCAAGAACAAATGTGAATATTCACACATGTGTATGTGATCCGTAATGATGTCATGTAGACCAAGTGTACACTCCTGCACAAAGTATGTGTATTATAGAACAGTCAGGTTCAAACATTCGCAGAAATTACACTCATAACAACACAGCAGTATGGATATCGTAAGTGAATGTAAACATTCACATTAGTGGTGCAACTGTGAACATTCACATCTGTAAAACATAACAACACCAAAAGTAGTT
The DNA here is from genome assembly GCF_055761805.1 of Camellia sinensis. Classification (NCBI taxonomy): domain Eukaryota; kingdom Viridiplantae; phylum Streptophyta; class Magnoliopsida; order Ericales; family Theaceae; genus Camellia; species Camellia sinensis. Next base: position 211,397,402 of record NC_138963.1, on the reverse strand, counting down.
CAAAATTCGCAGCTGGCTTTTTCCCATTAACAGATGTTGTATCACTGTTTTACAATCAGTTGTTGTGTCAAAATATCAACGCATTCCATATTAACATTCAAATCAACTGTTGGTTAGTTTGTAGGTGGACACCCCCCAACTATAGGTTTTAATGAAGCTCTGATTTCTTATGATTCAAAAAACTATGCACTAACAAATCTCGTAGTCCACACCATTCTGAACTACTGAGGCTGCCCACAATTTCTTCATGGTATATGTGCGCCCTCATGACGTAACATACTGCAGGTCCGCAGTCCACTTTGTAAATGCGAAATGGTTTTGATTAGCAGTTGACATGAATATTTGCATAATGGTTATGGAGGATTTGAAAAAAATGTAGTGAGGCTTACGAGTCGTCGCCTTGCTGAGGACAGACATCAACACTTTTGATTGGTTGTGCTGGATTTTGGCCTGTTAACTTAGTGTATAGCGGTGATGACTCGCCAATAACGCTCACAACATGCTCAATGTACTTCCTCTATGTATGGAATTTCAAATTAGGCACCAACAAACATATGTGTGTGTACAGTCATTTAATGCATAAGAACAAGTCATGTTTGTGTTCAAAAATAACCACTTACAACTTCCTGTGCTTGGTCAATATTCGGGTCATGTATGCTTGTTCTTGGGCGCAATGAGTTGTAATGCCTCCACAAATTGTCTTTAGCATCATACACAACTATCGTCCAGTGGTACTCATGATGCAATGGGAATAGTAGGTATCTCTCTCCTTGGTAGTTTTTGACATGTGCATCAATGTGTTTACTCCTTTTGTGAGGATGGTACTCTCGTATCACTTTCTGTACACATTTGACAAATAATTAATGGACTGTGAAGTTTCACATTCACATTACAAATAATGGAATGATAGATTTTACCAAACACATGCTCGTGAAGATGAATGAGGCTTCATCCGAAGTTGGGTTGACCACCTCTTGTTGTTCATGCAACAGTTCAGCATATGCATCTATGAGCTGCACAAACATGGGGTCATATTATATAGATTTTGTGGCTGTGAGTGTGTGTGTGTCTGTGTGTGCATATGCATGAAGAGTGAATTATGTTTGTAATGGCATACATTGCTGTGTATTGATTCCTCCTTGATAAGGTTGACAATGTCATCAAAATACACATGTGTAGCCTTTGAATCTCCTTTCCACACCAGCAACCTATGCATTATGAACAAACCAATGTGAATATTTACATTGCACAGATCTAAACAAACTAAAAAAATTAAACGCAGTGATGAATATAGACTTTTACGGAATGTGAATGTTAACATTAGATGTTTGTACAGTCACTTACTCATCGCCTCCACTTTTTTGTAAAGCTTGGACCTTTTAGTTTGTGTTTGGTATTACAATAGCTCTGTCATAATGTTGGCTGCAAAATGGAATGTGAATGTCCTCATTACTGTCCTTTAGCTCCACCCCATCCCCAGAAAAGTGGGAGTTGTTGCCATTGTGTTGTTCTCCCTTGATGTCAGAAAGGTTGGGAGATGTTATGGCTGGTTCATAAATTTCAGGCTCCACCTTCAATGTTTTACGCTTGAACTTTTGTAATTCTGTTGGGATTGCAAAGAGTTCACTGGCATTAACCTGAAAATGAAAAAAATATGTTACTTAATGTATATATTTGGGTGGTGTTATAATGTGAATGATTTGATCAGTAGTTGAAGGCCCTACCTTATTAAAACCCAAATCAGCTAAAGAGGTGGTTTTCATCTTCTTCTGTAAAGCAGTCAGATCCCACTTCACACAGCGAGGAAAAGCATTGGGTTTGTGAGATTGTAGGATGGTTGTGTGCTCACACAAACAGTACTTCAACAAAACAAGAAACACATATTGTTATTTAGCATTTGCATAGTAATGGCAACATATGTGAATATTAATCACAGTGGCACTGTTGTGAACATCCCAGTAGTACATTATCATTGAATGTGAACATTCACATCAGTGGTTCAGATGTGAACATTCACATCTGTGAAACGCAAGTGATGTGGCATTGTTGTGAACACTCACAGTAGTATGTTATGAGTGAATGTCATTATTCACATCAGTGGTTCAGATATGAACATTCACATCTGTGAAACATAAGTGATGTGGCACTTTTGTGAACATGCACAGTAGTATGTTATGAGTGAATGTGATCATTCACATCAGTGATTCAGATGTGAACATTCACATCAGTGGCACTATTGTGAACATTCACAGTAGTATATTATGAGTGAATGTGAACATTCGCATCAGTGATTCAGATGTGAACATTCACATCTGTGAAATATAATTGCCTATGGACATTCACATCAGTGGTACAGATGTCAATGTTCACAGTTGGCTTAGATGAACAACACTGGAGGACATATGAATGTTATTATTTGACAACATGGGTACTTACCATCAATAACATGACACAGCCGGTGACTTTTGCTGGATTTTTGTTATTTTGGGAAATAGACGATGTCAACGTTGTCCTAATTTGCTTGGCCCAATCATATTCTTGCATGCTTTCCAATGGGACCATATGTGCGTAATAGCCCCATCCTATTGTCTCTCCGCTTGTTAAGAAAAAAAGCTTTCGGCAAGCATACATGCACACTAGTCGGGTAACTTCTTCGTTGTCATCTTTGTTTTTGCCTTTCAATGCCTCGGTCAAAAGGGTGCGTATCCATTTTGAAGTCAACCGGCTGACGTTTTTGCATCTTTTGTTTACAATGCCAGTCTTTGGTTTCACACCATATGATATGTCCATCGGCTTGCTATCACAGTCCACACCAAAAATCAGCTTGATGTCGCTGTTGTGTATGTTCATCTTCTTCTCCCCAATGTAGAAGGCATCTTTTGAAGCTTTGCACATATGTAGTACATGCACAACAACATCATCATACTTCGTGCATTTTCGATCTGATTGTTTCTCAATGCATCAAACAAATTCCAAAAAGGTGTTTGTTGAAGGCACCGAAGTTGTGCTTGTGTGAACTTGGTGGTTTTCATTAATTTGACCAGTCTGGTCATATTAGATCTGTAGTTCACATGACACATGTCGACATTGGTGCAAGTATTTGTTTGTGGGGTTTCTTCCTTCACATGGTACTCATCTCTTTTTCTCTTTGCGGTTTTCTTTTGTGCGACATCTGCAAAATAGAGCATTTAAAAAAAATTAAGTGAAGGCTCATGTGATTAGCATAGTGGAACAGATGTGAACATTCACAGCATTTCCACTGATGTGCATGTTCACAGTTGTGTGCGTGGGTGTGAATCACCAGAGTTTGTGTGTGGTTGTGAACATTCACATCTGTACATGAATGTGTATGTTGACTGTGTCAGCACAAACACAATGTACATATTGTGTCAGTGTATGGAAAACAATGTATTTTTATACAACCATGAACACCATTGAAGAACATGTGGATGTTAACACAAACATATAAAATGATGGATCAACTTATTGGATCACCATTAACAATCAACAATACCAACAAGGTAAACATTCACAATAGTGGGAAAAGAATCTAAATATCCCTATTCATTGGCCCAATATTTTCAATCCATGTGAATGTTCACAGCATAGAACAACAGCACCAATAATATCTGATCGTCCTAAATTTTTCAGGCAGTGTGAATGTTCACAGCATAGAAGAACAGCACCAATAATATCTGATTGTCCTAAAATTTTCAGCCAATGTGAATGTTCACAGCATAGAACAACAGCACCAATAATATCTGAATCTCCTAAAATTTTCAAGCAATGCGAATGTTCACAGCCTAGAACAAAATAAACCAATAATATCTGATTGTCCTAAAATTTTCAAGCAATGTGAATGTTCACATCTTTCAACAACAAGAACAACAACAGAATTGGCCAAAGAGTGTCAATGCATGTGAATTTTCACAGCATACAACAACAACACCATTAATACCTGATTACCCAAACATTTTAACTCAATGTGAATGTTTACATCTTTTATCAACAGCAACAAAACAAAATTGGCCAAAACATTTTTGAAACCATGTGAATGTTCACAGCATTGAACAACAACCGAATAACATCTGGAATAATTTGATTATCAAACCATTTTCAATCAATGTGAATGTTCACAGCTTTCAATAATAACAACTACAACCAAAACATTTTCGAATGTTCACAGTTGTGAACACAATGTAAGGGCAACTGTAATGTTTTTGACTGCAAAAATCAATAAAATTAGGAATTACGATTGAGGGGTTCAGAATAAATGTTAGGGTATGAACAATATGGACTCCTATATATTGTATGCATAAGAAAAGGGGATATTTGTAAAAGTTCACAATGTTGGTTGTTGATAAAGAGGTTTAGGGTTTAAATACACAAATGAGTAGAATGCTTACGTTTTTTGCCCATTTTGACGACAAAGATGTTGAGACGAAGGGACGATGCGATGAAGGAACGTATACAGTTTTCTGGGCGTACGAACGACGAAGAAGATGATGAGACGATGTGACGATGGAACGAAGACAGTCTTCTCGGCGTAGGGACGACGGAGAAGATGATGAGACGATGCGACGATGCAACAATGGAATGAATACAGTCTTCTGGGCGTTGAGGCGATGTGGAATATGGTTTTGGATTTCTGGACTGTAGAGGTACTGTGCGTGATTTCCTGCGCAAGAATAGAGAGGGGAAGAGAGACGGTTATTAGATTCAAAGAAAGTGGGAGAGAGGCGCGTGTTTTTTTTAGGGCTTTTTTGGTCTTTTTGTATGAAATGGACTTAATGGAATATTATAAAACACTATGAGTTTTATGGAACAACACTCTTAGATAATGAATTTACTAAAAAAGCACCCAAATGGGAAATAAACACTATGAGTTTTGTGGGATCAACGCAAATAAACGTTGAAAATTCATTTACATAGTGATGTATTTTTAGGCATCATGTGTTATGTAGTCCCCTTGAAGAAAGAATACTCTGTTAATTAAAATTACAATTCTTTCTCAAATTTTAGGTTCACCATATACTGTGAACTCCAGTCCAACCATGAATGACCCACCAGGTAAAAAATCTGTATTGCCACTCGTCATTAAAGCTCTCAGTACACACAATAGTACACTCTTTCTGTTAGTTATACTGATCTACCTTTCCACCCTTCCCACTAGTTTCTATGTTCACATAAATTCAAACCCTTTACTAACTTGGTCTGTAGAACTAACTTTTTTCTTTAATTCGAAAAGATAAACAAATTGCTTTTAAGATTTAAATATATATATATATATATATGGTGATTATACAACTACTATTCTTTCTTGTCAACGCCAGGCTGAGTAATTAGTTAGCTGCTACCGACGTTGCTTTCCTACCTGTCAATTTTTTTGTTTTTTGTCACATTAGGAATTTGATTCTTGAAGAGATTAGCTTGTTTAGTTTTGTTTTTTTTTTGGATTTAGTTAAGGTGATTCTGCAAAGCATTCCTCCTCTTGATTCTTGAGGAATAATGTCACTTAAACCATATATATATATATAAATGCCCTGTTTTCAGTTAAATATATTATTGATTTTCTCTGTTTAAATCAAATGGGAAATGTTAATGGTTTGATCTTTTGTGGCTTATATGTGAATCTGTGATATGCTCTGTAATTAGATAGTTTTTAAAGTCAAAATGGGAAGAAACTTGTGAGTATTAAGAAAGTCTTGATAGAACTATGGGTCAATTGTTATCTTCTTCTTCACCCTCATATTTCAGAAATGCCACAAGCTTTATTACCATCAAACCAACCACCCCCCCCCCCCCAAAACAGTCTTAGGTGCAGTTTGATAACACTTTTGTTTTGCCCTTCAACAGCCTTAGGTGCCGTTTGGTAACACTCGCGTGCTATATAACTCCAACATATACTGCAAGCATATTTTTAGAGCAATCATAACCTTTCCTGTTTTTCAAACCCAAAATCATGACAATCTAATTGGAAAATGTTATGGACTTATATATTATTTTTAATTAGTTGATAATTAAATATTTTTTAATTATTAATCAATCATCTCCTTAACACGTCGAAAAAATAAGTTTATAAAGTGGACTTATATATTATTTTTTTTATTTTATTTGTTTTATTTGAAACTTAAAAATAAATTTAGGATTTAACATTAGTACAAAAAAATTAATTGATAAATTACAAATACACCCTTTGAGATTTGCTTAAAGTATAAATTACTTCCTATGATTTGAAAAATTACAAATATTTCATTGTCAAAAAAAATTATTTAACAGAATTAACTAAAAATTTGAATTTCATAATTACTCTCCTATACAATAATAAAATTATCTAAATTATTAATTGAAATATATTTTTAATATCATTAAAAACTGTTAATTGACTTTATGATTTATCAATAAAATGGCTAATTTGTCATGAAATTAAAAATCTTAGGTGATTTGGAATGTAATTTTTAAAATCACAAAAAATAATTTATATTTTAATCAAACCTCATGAAGTGTATTTGTAATTTATTCAAAATTAATTATTTTATGAATCAGTTTCTATTGAAATTAAAATTACCTTTGCTTTATTTAACGGAAAAATCTCCTAATGAGAAAATCAAGGCATTTTCTACATTCGACTAGATTCTTCTCGAATTGGGCTTCTCCTCCTAGTCGGTTGGGAGAAATAATTCATTGCAGTGGAAAAATTTACAAGGTGATTTGATTTCGATTCAATTTGATAGTTAAATCGATAACCTATTCACTTAATTCTTTTTTAATTCGTTCACCAATTCAACTTTTAAAACATTACTACAGTGTCATGGCTTGCTGTGTACCCTCTAGCCATTAAGAGTAGTTTCTACATAACGTAACAAAAGAAACAAAAAAAACACGTTTTTATACAACAGAAAAATCAGTTAGAGTCACACACATCATTTTTTTTTTTTTTTGGAGCCATATGGTGTCATAGCAAACACCATATTCTGATTCACAGAAAATCCAACCATGAAATGGCTCGTGACTATCACAACTCACTCACTCACCAGTCATCACCAGTCCAAAGCCGCTCAAAAAACAGTTAACAACCTTTCAAACTTTTGACCTTGATCAGCTATATCTCTGTATACCGACCTGATCCCGAAGAATCACCGATCGCCAATACAACCCAAATAAACCCAATTCGATATAAATTTAGATAATAGAAGAAGAAGAAGAAGAAGAAGTGAAATCAATTAGGGGGGATAGCAAAGAAGTGTGCGGAATAATGGGGCCTGTGACGACACCACTTCTGCTGAATAACGGGCAGGAGCATGGGGAGGAAGAGAAACCGTTGAGCTTTTTAAAGCAGTTCCGAGTCGAGTCCAAGAAGCTCTGGCATCTTGCTGGACCGGCCATTTTGACCGCCTTATGTCAGTACTCGCTCGGCGCTCTCACCCAGACTTTCGCTGGTCTCGTCAGCGAGATCAATCTCGCTGCTGTTTCTGTCGAAAACTCTGTTATTGCCGGTCTCGCTTTTGGTGTCATGGTAAGCTTTTAACATTTTTTCCAAAAAAGGAAACAAAAAAAACATTCTGGAAGTCAGGCAACACTACTCAGATTTTTCTAGTATGAGGTGAGGTGTGTATATAGAATAAATTTGAATCATAATATAATAACTTTGAATAATTTTTAAATAATTAAATCTAATTCGTAATATGGCTAGGAAAAAAAACTAGCAAGACAGAAATCGATGAACCAAATAGATTCCTCGTGGATTTGAGATTAGGTGAGAGAGTTGTATTAAAACTACAGAAATTGATCACAGACTTGATGAGACTAGTCCCTCTTGTACATAATAATTTTAGAAAGAAAAATGATATACAAATATATTTTTTAGACTCAATGATCTGTAAATGAAATGATTGGTTGATTGATTATTGTGCTTGAAAAATGGATCTAATTTTTATAATTGAATAGCAATGCTCATAATTTTTTTTCTTATATCTTTTTTCTCACTCCTAAATATAAGTGAATGAATCTGATGTGTGTCCCATTATTTTATGTCTAAAAAGTAAAAAAATAAAATAAAAAATAAAATAATGTATAGCATTGTTCTTAAAAAAAAGATATGTGCAAAAAGAAAATTTATCCTAACAAATTATTATATGCTTTAAATTTAACTTATGTATTACAAAGCATCTCGAGCCCGAAGATTATTTTTCTTGATATATTTTTAAGTATTATTGATTAATTTATGTACATTGCAGCCTTTCTTTTTTTGAACTAATATGCATTGCACCCTCAAGTACCAAAAGTGCACATTCAAGATCCAGATACACTGTAGCATAAATTGGCTGATAAAGCTTTTTTTTCAATTTTTTTTTTCGGAGCAATTTTTAGGTATCGTCATTGGATGTGATTAATTTACACAAAGGGACTATCATTTTTATTTATTTTTATTTGGAAGACCTATCATATTTTTGTCAACATTTTGCTTAATAACATGATGACAATTAATTATTATTGTGAGAATACGCATAACATTGTATCCAAAAATATATATATTAAAAAATAAATAAATATGTACTTATTTTTAATGTCTAGTATTATTGAATAAAATATCGTCTTTTCAATATTTTTTTAAAATAGTGTTAGAAGTACAAAAAAAAAAAAAAAAAATCATAAAATAAAATATAAATATAAGATAAAGAGTGAGTTACTCTACAAACGTGGATCCAATCATTATCTCATATATGTGTCTTATTTTATAAAACTAATTTTTATACTTTTTTGTCCTGTTCGGGTGTTGACGTATTTACAAAAAAATCAATTACTTAAATTTATAATTTCAAGAATGTTGCAAGTGCATTACTTTCAATGGTATATCTATATGATAATTTTGTATGCGTGAACAAATACGCTTTATAGAATTTATTTTCATACCGACCTTCATTTTTTTGTGTATCAAGAATTGTTGTTTAAAGTCGTGGCTTATGAGGGTGGAAAAAAAAAATTATGTGACATATTTACAATGGGTGGACAGCTTTGAGAATTATTTATGACTGATGATGTTTTTTTGGTTGGATTTAGTTGGGAATGGGGAGTGCTTTAGAGACACTATGTGGGCAAGCATATGGTGCAGGACAGATGAGAATGTTAGGGGTGTATATGCAAAGATCATGGGTCATCTTGTTGACCACTGCTTGTTTTTTGGTTCCCATCTATGTCTTCTCTCCTCCCATTCTTGAGGCCATTGGAGAGACCACCGAGATTTCTGAAGCCGCAGGTCGAATCTCTCTCTCTCTCTCTCTCTCTCTCTTGTTTATTTAGTATATTGTAATGTGATATGGAGTAGAGTAGTATATACTTCAAATTTAACTTAAAAGATATCACCGATGTATATTTAAGTATGACTTGTTTAACTTTTTAAAGATAAATTATATTGACACCCTTGACATATCTATTCATTATAGATCCTTTTTACATTTGAAAAATTATACTTATCATCATGTTAGATTAAAATAACATATTTGCCTCTTAACCTTTACACTTACAAAATAATAAAATAATACAGATATTTTGTTCATATCATTTAAAGAAAAATAACAATCATTTTTTTTAGTTTAACTCACATAAAAAATTAAGTTTTTTTTATTTTTACTGAATTTTTATATTTTTTAGATACACCTAAACTAAATATACTTAATTAAGTATAATATTTTGTGATTTTTTTTTTTAAATTCACCAAATACAAAAATATAAAAATTCAATACATTATATTATTTTGTTGCATTCAATAGATATTTTTTAAAGTTTTTTTAACAAATTTTATACTTTTTAAATATATCTAGATTAAATTGATCTAATCTAGATATAATGTGGAAATAAAAATGAAAAATTATATTCCTATATAAAAATTTATACAAAAAATATCATAAAAATATTGTGATAATGCTATTGTTGTAAATATAAATCATGTTTATGGGTGTTCTGTTTTAAAGTGAAATATCACCATTAAACTATATCATTGTGTTTGAAAATTCTATATAAAATTTATGTTTGTATATCATTACTCAATAAGAATATGTTGTAATAGAGTTTAATGACGGAAAGTTGTAAAATGTAGTCATGATGATAAGAATAAGAAATTATAGGAAAAATGATAAAATTGTCATTTAAAAAATTTTAGGGCATGAAATCAGCAATCTATGGAGCAATTTGTAATGAAATTACAAATTTTAGAAAAGGAAATGTAATTTTTCAAATTTGAAGATGAGATCTGTATTAAACAAAAATTGCGGGAGTGTCAATGTAATATACCCATTTTTTAAACAATCTCAAATGAATTTAAATCAAACCACAGATTATAATGCATATGACTGAGTCGAATTTGTTAAAACTTTAAGTAATTAATGAATTTTAAAATATACTTAAGTGAATTTTTAGTAAGTCTTGTTTTAAAAAAGTGGAGTGGAGGCGTCTTTCACTTGTACAAAAATTATGGTGATGGATCTTCTCTCTCCATGGTTGGCATGGGTCAGGCTTGGGCGAACGTACGAAGCTCTGCCCATGACTTTTTGGCCCAAAAAATAGATCTGTATGGGCTTGAGCTTGGGCTGGTCATGGATTCATGTAAGCCAGCTTTCGTAATGAGTTATTTTGAATATATAATAAAATGTTGTTGAGAAAAAGTTTTATATATATATATAGAAAAGAAAAAAAATCCCAAAAATCAATTTATATGATCAAACAATAATGAAAATTATGTATACACAAATTGAGACATTTTTAGTGTTACACTAGTCAAGTTCCGGATCGGGTTCGGGTTTTTCTGTCAGAGTAATGATTCATCCCCCTTTTCCCCCCACCCCCTTTGACCCCCTCTTTCTCTCATTGGTTACCTTTTCTTTTTCTTTTTCTTTTTCTTTTTTTTCCTGCTCCACCAATCACCCACTGCCACGTGGCAAAGGGGGGTGAGGGGGTGACCCCCAAAAGAGGGTCCCAAACATTATTCTTTCTGTCATTCCTAAGGAGACAGGATTTTTGGGCCAATGAATCCCTAAAGAAAGAGTGAAAGGTATGGAAATAATTTATTTTTTTATTTTTATGATGCAATTGCTATGAAACATGTAGCAAGTGAAAATTTTAGACCATTCCTCAGATTGAATTTCTCTGGTGCAGGAAAATTTGCTATATGGATGCTTCCACAATTATTTGCATATGCATTGAACTTTCCAATACAGAAATTCTTGCAAGCGCAGAGGAAAGTCCTTGTAATGACTTGGATATCAGCTGTGGTGCTGGTGATACATGCATTCTTTAGCTGGCTTTTAATACTGAAGCTCGGATGGGGTCTGACAGGGGCAGCAATCACTCTGAACACTTCGTGGTGGCTCATTGTCATTGCACAGTTGATGTACATTTTCATCACCAAATCTGATGGTGCTTGGAGTGGATTCACTTGGCTTGCATTTGCAGACTTGTGGGGCTTTGTGAAGCTTTCTTTGGCCTCTGCTGTCATGTTATGGTAATAAATATGTACCTCTATTGGTTTGTCAAGTTGTTGAACATTTTCATCATCATCATCATCACCACATTAATGTGGTATTGTGTGTTACATTCACCTCTTGATTTTGAAGTAATTGGGTGGATTGATTTTGCAGCTTGGAGTTCTGGTACTTGATGATACTCGTGGTGATTACAGGTCGCTTGCCGAATCCTCTGATACCAGTTGATGCCATTTCTATTTGGTATGGAATTATATCATACCTCCTTAGCTCTAATTTTTTTAAAAGGAGTGCACAAATGCCATGTTTGTTTGGTTGAATTGACTTAAATAGGACTATTAGTTCCGGAACTAATATAGTTCTTTAGAATCAGTAGACATGGATTACATGCATAATAATAACTATAGTTCTCTAGTGTTTTAGTATTTTGACCCCTTAATTCAGACCCCCTTTAATCCTCTCATTTTGTATTCCATCCCCCCCTTATGGGACTCGATAGTTTCTAAGATATTCAGTTCAGGGAGACTGTCGATCCAGAGGCCCACTTTTATATCCAAGCATGAAATTCGAGATTGATTATGATAGATAGTCCAATCCCATGACCTTATCCCAAACAAACACAGTGTACATATATTAATTCTTTGTGTAATATGGCATTGAAATGGATAATTTTTTGCTATTTTAACTTTGTTGAAACACTTGTGCAGCATGAACATTCAAGGATGGGATGCTATGATTGCACTAGGGTTTAATGCTGCCATAAGGTAATCTCCCTTGTATCTCTCATCTTCCTTGTCAGCAATCAAATGAAGTGCTTACCTTGGTTGTGTATATATGTATGCTGTTACAGTGTGAGAGTATCAAATGAACTTGGGGCTGGTAATGCACGAACAGCGAAATTTGCAGTGTTGGTGGTGTCAGTGACATCAGTGTCAATAGGAGTGGTTGCCATGGCCATTGTGTTTGCAACAAGAGATTATTTCCCTTATCTTTTCACAACCAGTGATGCAGTGGCTGAAGAAACTACCAAACTTGCTACCTTGCTTGGATTCACTGTTCTCTTAAACAGTCTTCAACCAGTCTTATCAGGTAATAATAACCACATTTAACCACAACCAGTATTGCTTCTTTCAATGGGACTATCTTTTTTGTTTTTTTTACTTGGTGCAATTGTTCAACATTGATGTCAAGGGTTCAAAAAATAAAATGCTTCATCTTTCTCAATTCTGTCTCTTTAGGGGTTGCTGTTGGAGCTGGATGGCAATCTCTTGTGGCATACATCAACATTGGTTGCTATTACTTAGTCGGATTGCCTGCTGGCATAATTCTGGGATTTACATTTAGTCTTGGAGTCATGGTAAGATACAAACCAATCAAAATTTTCTTGCTCGAAAAATACTGCTTCCGATCATTTGTGCTTAGTATATACTTTTTTCTCTGATATGTAGGGAATTTGGGGCGGGATGATTGGAGGTATTTGCTTGCAGACGATTATCTTAATATGCGTCACTTCTATCAGAAACTGGAACAGAGAAGTCCGTTTTCCGTTCCCTTCTTTACTCTCCATTTCCTTTTTTCTTGACTTAATTTATGTTCTGTTCATCAAGATGATGGTTCAATTGGAATGTTAAATATTCATATGATTAAAAAAATGCAGGCTGCGGAAGCAGAAACCCGAGTTAAGAGATGGGGAGGTGCAGTTGCGGATCAATGATTTCTATAGGATTCAAGTCTTAAAGTCAGAGGAAACCATCTTTTCTAGGAGAGAGGAACAGTGAAGGGACAGATAATGGCAACTCTGATTTCTCTGATTTTTGTCAAAATAGTTTGATAATGGAGATGGAACAAAGTGATTGAATCTTATCATTACATGATGAGTTTGCCAGTATCAACTGATTGAGGCTATGCTCTTTCAATAAGAATCTGAACTCAACAGATATTCAAACACCATGATTTTGTTGTGCTTAGGAGTGATTAACTATCAACCCTTTCTTTTCTTTTTTTTTGGTATTTGGAAGTAGTTTAGTTGTTTTCAATAACATAATGGTGTAACACGAGCAACTTTGCAAAGTTGAATCTGTTTAAAGAGTAATTTTGATTCATCTCTTTATCCAAATAATTAAAACATATCATTGTTAATCCTTTAAAGTTTGAAGTGTTACTAAAAATTTTATGATTTCCATTGCCCCGTACAAATTAGAGGCTTAAAACCCCTTTTGGGAAGTAGGTTATAATCCACTTCCCAGATTATAACACACTTATTCTCTCACAAAAAAACTGCTTATAAGCAGCTTTTAACCAAAAAGTTGATTATAACCGTTGTGTGGGTTCTATTTTTATGTGACAGCTTATGTACTTTCTATCCATGTAGTTTTGTTAAAAGTACTTAGAAAATTATTTGGGAAAGTACATCTATATAGTACAATTATTATAAGTATAACCCACGTCACACCAACTTTAAATCTATACCATCTATCTCATTTTCAGATTATAGTCCTATGACTATTAGTCCATATAAATAAAGTAGAGGAAGCTCTCATTTGAAGGTGTGGCCCACACATGTAAGACCCACTCTCATTTGAAAGTTTATGTGCTATGTGCAAAGAAATTATAGATAAAAAGTATTTCACAGACATTTTTTTGAAGTTTTTAGCATTTTTAAGCTAATCAAGCACAGGCAGAAAAAGACCAACAAACACAAACCTAGTGGATGATGATGGATGAACCAATTAACAAATTTGCACAAGTCTTACCTTTTTGTGTTGGTTGCTTGTTCCAGTGTCATTCAATAGTATTTTTTTTCCAAAATTTGGTTGTAGGCTACCCCAGAGCTGACAATCTTTAACCATTGTGTTGTGGCTTGTTTCGGGTAGTTCGTGTGCATCACTCAAGACTCTTCGCCATAAATTTGGAGCCTATTCTATTATTTAGGCCCATTAACTTCACTGTATACTTAGCCTAGCTTGTATAAAGCAAGCCCGTTATTACTTCAAACACCCGCACTCTTAGGCCCAAAACTGTAAAATCAGCTATGTTGTTCCAGGTCGATTCATATTTAGAATTTGTTTGGGAAGAACTATAAGTGCACTTTTTGAATTTTTAATTAAAAAAATAGAAAAAAAAATGGCTGTTCAAGATAATTTTTTGATTTTTTACGAAAAAAATGTATATTAAAATATTGTATAAAATATAAAAATTACCTTCCTACCCTTCTGAGCACTGACATGCTTTCCGTGCATGTCAGTGAAGTTGTCACTTCCCGAGACAGTGCACTGAGCTGCACTGGTTTTGTGTTTGACCCCCCCTCTTTTTTTTCCCTTAAACACCTGTGAGCTGTGCATGTCAGTGAAGGGCAAAAATGTCTTTTTGCCATCTGAGTACTCAGCCTCATATTCCTACCCAAACATTTTGAATAGTATAAACTTTTTTACTTTTTTAGTGACTTTTTAGTTCTTTATCTTTTTTAGGTGACGCCAAACAGGCACTTAATTTGTTAAGAATTTGTTAGAAATTGATTTATTAAGTAAATAAACTAAATTAGAAGTACATTTTGAAGTTCCTTAATTTTTTTGGATTGGGTTAAATTCACTCAAGTCGATAAGTTTATATACACTACAAAAAAATGGAGGTGGATTTTCTCCCGTTCAGATTTTGGACTAAAGGGTGTTGTTTTGGCTCGTAAGGTCCACCACGGGCCCCCATTTCGATGATCCGAACCGTTTATTTTGTCAGACACTTCGTGTATTTCGTTTACACAAAAATTAGGTTAGTCCAATAATTATAACTTATTCAATTTATTATGTTTCTCACTAAAAAAATGTATGGTTTATCTTAAAATATACAATTGTTATCTATTTTTTAGTGAAAAGTTGAACAATGTATGACCAAATTTTTTTGTAGATGAAATACACACTATGCTCAACAGAATAAACGGTTCGAATCGTCAAAACGAGACCTATGATAGACTTCACAGGCCCAAACAACACCATCTAATCCAAAATCTAGACTAAAGGGAATTCTCCTCTATAAAAATATATATGTACTTAAAATCATTTTAATTAAAGCTCATTTGAATAAGCTTGAAAGATAATATTATAAAAAAAAAAAGGTGGAAACTTGAATATATTTTGAAATTTATTAAAATTTATCAAAAAAATTTTTAAACAACCTATTACTTTGATTGACTCAATTTATTTATACCCCTAACCCTTTTTTGGTTTAAAAAAATGACAGTGTGTTTGGTTTCAATTTATTAGAATTTAAGTTTTTTGTTTTTCGCATTTTTTGTTTTTAGTGAATATTTTTAAAATTTTAAATAATTTTTTTATTTTTTTAGAAGCACCTTATTTAGATGTATATAAAACGTAAAATATTTGTAAAAAATCATAAATACACAATAATATGAAAAATATATTGAATTCTCTTATATATATATTTTTGGTATTTAGTGAATTTTTTTAAAAAAAAATCACAAATATTATATTTTTTAAATGTACTTATGTTAGGTGTATCTAAAAATTTATAAAAAAAACAATGAAAAAACTATTATAATATTAAAAAAAATAGTGAAAACAAAAAATATATGAAAAATAAAAAAAAATTAACTTTTTAAAAAATAAATCTTAAAAATCTAAACCAAATCAGCTGTTAGGATTGTAAAAATGATCTTAACCCATGCATTCGGGCTACATTGTTCGCAACTTTTTCCTTATGATTTTTTAAATAAAAAAATAAAAATAACATAAGAGTGGATACTATCCTCTGTTCTCCTCTTCGTTAGAGTTTACATTTGTTTATATTTGTGATCTTTGTAATTTATTTTTGTTAATTTGATTTTTATATTTGTGATCTTTGTAATTTATTTTTTATTAATTTGATTTTTGTAATTTTAATTGTTTAAAATTTATTCTTTAATTTCTCGTACCATGTTAATTGAATCCAATTAATAATATTCATTAACAAAGTTGAATACAATTTAAGAGTAAAGTAGTACAAGTAATAAAAAATAAAAATAAAAAAAGGAATCATTTTATATTAGACAATAATTTTAGAGATTTTTATTGATAAATCCATTCTAGAGTTGTTATAACCCATTAGGTCCACAGAAGAATATGATAACCTGATTAGTCCCATAAACTTTTCTTTTTATTCCATAAGGTCCATTTTCCTAATTTAACATATTTTACTGGACTATTTTGCCCCCATATATATATGTATGTGTACAGTGTTATACGCATTTACATATTATGTGCCTGTTTACGTGGCTGTTTCCTCGGTGATTCAGTTTGGCAGTTTCCATTTTACGTTTCTCTTCATCAATCCAATTCCAAGAGATACGTTTATGTTTTGCATACTCGTTCGAAGGATTGGTGGTGCTAGGGTTTCATTGTTGGTGTTCTAGTCTGGTTCTGGTTCTGTGGTTTGCGAGTGAAGATGACGAAGAGGTAGCTGTTCGGCTGTCACATTTTCCGAGCTTTAAGTAGTTCGAATCAGTTGTGTTCGACTTTCTGGAGGATTGTAGGATTGCATGGTTAAGGTTAGTATCAATTTGATTGTGAATAAATGTTTAGTTCATTTGCATGATGAAGCAGATGCTCTGTTTTTGGATTGATGTGAATTGGATGCGCTGGCTTTTCAATTATATGCTTCTTACGTCGTCCTGTGGAGGGGAGTACATTCATATTATGTGAAGAACAGTGTTAGTTCTCATTTTAGTTAGTTATATGCGTCATGAGGATCTGTGTATATGATTTGATTATCAGTATATATGGCAATGTGAATGTTGACATTTTGTTAATGTGGATTATGTGAAGAATGTGGATGTTCTCATTTTAAATTGATGTTTACTTAATGAGGCTCTGTGTGTGTGATATAATTCAGAGTGTATGTTTCAACGTAAATGTTCAGATTTTGTTAATATTATGTGAAGTTTGTTGGTGTTCTCATTTTTACTTTGATGTTTGCAATTTTGGCATCTTGTTAATATAAATGTGAATGTTCACATCTTTGTGTTTGTGAATTATGGATTTAACACCTGAACTGTACACGTAGTATTTTTTGATTATTTGCACAATGTGATTTTTGATGTCGATTTTGATTAAATGTGTAGTTCTCATTTTACTTGGACGCATGCGTAATGAGGATCTCTGTAGATGATTTGATTATCAGTATATATGTCAATGTGGATGTTAACAATTTGTTAATGTGGATTATGTGAAGAATGTGGATGTTCTCATTTGAAATTGATGTTTGCTGAATGAGGCTCTGTGTGTGTCATATAATTTACAGTGTCTGTTTCAATGTAAATGTTCACATTGAGCAAATATGATGTCAAGATTGTTGATTTTGTCATTTTACTTTGATGTTTCCTTAATGTTGACATGTTGTTAACAACAATGTGAATGTTCACATCTTCGTATTCTGAAGTATGTATTTAGCACTTCAGCTGTACGCGTTCTCATCCATTTTCTGCACAAAGTGAATTTTCATATTGATTTATATTAATGTTCATTGTTGTGGTTTTTGTGTTTTTATAGGAGATGGATACCTTTATGCTGTTGGTGTGTACATATGGTTGCAGTACAACTGTAATAAATGTTGCCCGCGCAATGTGTTATTCTCGTTTGGTGGAGTGTTTGTGTGAGAAATGGGATGAGTTGTCTGCTGGTTCTATTTCACTGTTCTGTAAACTACCTGGGATTAGGAAGTGTGATTTGGACAATGAGGAAGAATTTCAGAACATGTTACTGCTTGCTAAATCAATGGGGGTACAACATGTAGAAGTTGTGGTTGAGTTGAAAAGTGGTATTGTTCAGTCGACTAGTTTGGGATTGGTGCGTGTGGGGGTTGAGGAAGAAGTTGATGCATTACGAAGATTTTGCCACCATAACGAGAAGGTGTTATTGTCAGCCTCTTGGGCAAATGGTATTACGCATGTGGGACAACGGTTTGTTGGAGGTGCACAAGAATTTCGTGACGTTTTATGTAAGTACGCCATCCAATGTGGGTTTCAGTTTACATATGTGAAGAACGAGACAACAAGAGTTACTGCTGTGTGTGCGATGCGGGAGGAGAGGGGCTGCTTGTGGGCTATACATTGTAGAGCACAACGAGCAAATGATTTTTTCTACATCAAGAGTTTTAGTGATGTGCATACGTGTGGTACGGATGTCTGAACATCGAAGAATCCGCGAGTTAGTTCGGATTTGGTGTCGAGTACCATATCTGAAATTGTGAGGGACAAGCCGTTGACTCGGCCGTATGATGTTGTTACTATTTTGAAGAGGGATTATGGGCTAGATGTGAGTTACCATGTCGTATGGTTGGCTGTGGAGAAAGCAAAGGCTAGTATTCATGGAGATCACTCATTATCGTTTGACCAGCTGCGGTGGTATTCGGATGCGGTGATGCGGTACAATCCGGGGAGTTATGTCAATATTGACTATGATGCGAGTAGTCAACAGTTTCGTCGTTTCTTTGTGTCATTCGCTGCGTGTATTTCTGGGTTCAATTCTTGTCGGCCTTTATTATTCTTGGATGGAACATTCCTTAAAGGAAAGTACAAAGGTCAGCTACTGGCGGCAACGGCAAAAGACGGAAACAATGGTTAGTAATTTTTTTACCTCTATATTCATGTCAATATTCACATTGACATGCATAGTATGGACAAATGAGTGATGGAGAAATTATAAGTACTATGAACATTGACATTAGTATGCACTGATGTGAATGTTCACATCTGTGTCTCCTGATGCCTGTAATGTGAACATTCACATTATTTTACACTGATCCATTCACAGTATTGTACATCTGTGCCTGCTAATGATAGTTATGTGAACATTCACATTCACATCAGTGTATACTACTGTCAGTTGATCCGTTAATGAACAGTACTGTGAATGGTCATACTATCAGTTGCTGAACAATCAAAAATGAATTATTGATGGGCGTTAATGTGAATGTTCACATTATCAATTGCTGAACATTCACATGACCTGTTTCATTTATATTGTTTTATATTCATTTTGGAATACTGTGAACAGTTGTGTATTGGTGTTGTGTTGTAGGTCTGTTTCCTGTTGCATTTGCGGTTGTTGATTCGGAGACCACGGCGAATTGGTCGTGGTTCTTGCATGAACTTGGGAAGGTTGTTGATGGTAACCGGCAGATTACCTTTATTTCGGATCGTAATCTTGGCCTGTTAGAAGCTATGCCGAAGGTGTTCCCATCGGCTCATCACGGTTATTGCTTACAACACTTGAAGAGCAATTTAAGAGACCGGATGAAAGGAATTGATAATGGCTTCAGGGATCACCTAGTAAGTAGTTTGGGTGATTGTGCTTATGAGCCAACTGTGGTAGGGTTCCATGAAAAGCTTGCAAAATTAAAAGAGGAGGGTAAACAACGAGCACATGATTTTTTCAAGGACTTGGCACCTGAGCACTGGGCAAATTCATACTTCAGGTAATAACAGCTTCATAAAGTGTTCCATTGGGCAAGTCAGAATGGTAGCGATGTGAATTATCAGTTACGATGTGTAAAAATCTTCCAATTGGGTTTCATGTTCAATGTCAGTGATGTGAATGTTCACATCTGATAGCGATGACTGATTTGAATGATGTGAATGTTCAAACAAGTTGTCATATTTTACTGTTGTTAACATTCACATCATTCTGTCATTTAAGTTGATGTTAGTGTTCACATCTGTGCATCGTGTAAGTTGATGTTAATGTCCACTGCGAATGGTGTTAATGTTCACATCAGTCAACGTGAGTGTTCAAACCTGTTAACTTTCGGGGTGTAAAATGTTTGTGATATTGTGCAGGGGCATGCGTTATGGGGAGATGACTTCCAATGCGGCGGAGTCATTTAATAACTGGATTAAAGAAGCGCGTAATCTTCCTATCACTCAAATGGTGGACACAATTCGTACTCAGTTGATGCGGCAAATGTCTGCACGGCGTGACCAAGCAAACAAATGGAATGAGCTTATTTGTCCTACATTTGAAACAAGGCTTATGGATTCGTTCAATCACAGCAGGTCTTGGCAAGTTAGCAAAGCCAATGAGAATGTGTTTGAAGTTCATTCGATACCATCTGTCACTGTTGATGTTGCGAGGCGTACATGTTCGTGCTTCAAATGGCAAATCAACGGATTCCCATGCGACCATGCTGTTGTTGCCATTCAGAAGAGCCGCCACAATCTCAATGATTGTGTGGAACATTACTTTCATGTACAGACATATCGTGGAGCGTATTCGGGTGCCATATTCCCTATACCATCGGTGGAGAAGCCGCCTTTTGATCCCATGGACTTCACTATATACCCGCCAACTGTGAAAAGACCACCCGGAAGGCCGAAAAAGAATAGGATCCCATCAAGGGGTGAGAAACTTAAACAAATAAGGTGCGGGAGATGTGATAAGCTGGGGAGCCATAATCGGAAGTCATGCAAGGAGCCGATATAGGATGTACATTTTTCATTTTAACGTTGTGTTTTACATTGGATTCTTATATTCATTTCACAAATAAGATTGTGTTGTGTTGGCAAGCAAAATAATGGTTTGGCAAACTTAGTATTTCATTTGTGCCTTTTCATTTTCTTTTTCTGTACGAAACTGATTTTTTGTTAAAGTTGTAATGATAAATACATGATGTGGACATTCACACTTACGTAAACGAATCATATTATGTGAAAACTTGCACATGGGTTGGACGTTTTTACCTTATTGTTGTCAATGTTGACATGAATACAAGATGTGATGTGAACTTTCACAGTCATGAAGATTGACATGGTGTGAACATGTACAGCTGTTATGAATGTAAAGAAATGTGAATATTCACACCTGTTCATGTTACCCGTAATGATGTCATGCAAACAATGTGTACATTCCTGCACAAGGTATGTGTGTTACATTGAAAACTGGTTCCACAAACCGCATCAAATATGCTCATCAAAACACGGCATTATGAATATCATAAGTGATTATGAACATTCACATCAGTGTTGAAACTGTGAACAGTCATAGCTGTAAACATTAGTGCATATGAATATCGTAAGTGAATGTAAACATTAGTGCATATGCATTTGAATATCATAAGTGAATGCTCATCACAACACGGCATTATGAATATCGTACGTGAGTGTGAACATTCACATCAGTGTTTACAATTGCTATGAGCAACCACAAATGTGAATGTTCACACATGTGTATGTGATCCGTAATTATGTCACGTAGACCAAGTGTACATTCCTGCACAAAGTATGTGTGTTACATTGAAAACTGGTTCCACAAATCGCATCAAATATGCTCATCAAAACACGGCATTATGAATATCATAAGTGATTATGAACATTCACATCAGTGTTGAAACTGTGAACAGTCATAGCTGTAAACATTAGTGCAAATGTGAATATTCACACGTGTATGTGACCCGTAATTATGTCACGTAGACCAAGTGTACACTCCTGCACAAAGTATGTGTACTAAACAACAGTCAGGTTCAAACATTCGCAGAAATTTTTCTCACAACAACACAGCACTTTGCATATCGTACGTGACTGTGAACATTCACATTAGTGGAACAACTGTGGACATTCACATATGTAAAACATAACAACACCAAAAGTAGTTCAAAATTCGCAGCTGCCTTTTTCCTATTAACAGATGTTGTATCACTGTTTTACAATCAGTTGCTGTGTCAAAATATCAACGTATTCCATATTAACATTCAAATCGACTGTTGGTTAGTTCGTAGGTGGACACCCCCCACCTATAGGTTTTAAGGAAGCTCTGATTTCTTATGATTCAAAAAACTATGCACTAACAAATCTCGTAGTCCACACCATTCTGCACTAGTGAGGCTGCCCACAATTTCTTCATGATATACGTGCGCCCGCATGATGTAACATACTGCAGGTCCGCAGTCCACTCTGTAAATGTGAAATGGTTTTGATTAGCAGTTGACAGGAATATTTGCATAATGGTTGTGGAGGATTTGGAAAAAAAATTAGTAAGGCTTACGAGTCGTCGCCTTGTTGAGGACAGACATCAACACTTTTGGTTGGTTGTGCTGGATTTTGGCCTGCTAACTTAGTGTGTAGCGGTGATGACTCGCCAATAACGGTCACAACATGCTCAATGTAGTTCCTCTGTGTATGGAATTTCACATTAGGGACCAACAAACATATGTGTGTGTACAGTCATTTAATGCACGAGAACAAGTCATGTTTGTGTTGAAAAGTAGCCACTTACAATTTCCTGTGCTTGGTCGATATGCGGGTCATGTATGCCTGGTCTTGGGCGCAACGAGTTGTAATGCTTCCACAAATTTTCTTTAGCATCATACACAGCTATCGTCCAGTGGTACTCATGATGCAATGGGAATAGTAGGTATCTCTCTCCTTGGTAGTTTCTGACATGTGCGTCAATGTGTTTACTCCTTTTGCGAGGATGGTACTCTCGTATCACTTTCTGTACACATTTTACAAGTAATGGAATGATAGATTTTACCAAACACATGCTCGTGAAGATCAATGAGGCTTCATCGGAAGTTGGGTTGACCACCTCTTGTTATTCATGCAACAGTTCAGCATATGCATCTATGAGCTGCACAAACATGGGGTCATATTATATAGATTTTGTGGATGTGAGTGTGTGTGTGTCTGTGTGTGCATATGCATGAAGACTGAATTATATTTGTAATGGCATACATTGCTGTGTATTGATTCCTCCTTGACAAGGTTGACAATGTCATCAAAATACACATGTGTAGCCTTCGAATCTCCTTTCCACACCAGCAGCCTGTGCATTATTAACAAACCAATGTAAATATTCACATTGCATATATCTCAACAACCCAAAAAAACTGAACACAGTTAGGAATATAGACTATTACGGAATGTGAATGTTAACATTGTATGTTTCCACAGTCACTTACTCATCGCCTCCATTTTTTTGTAAAGATTGGACCTTTTGTTTGTCATGTTTGGACATCTTGGCCCAGACTTTGAACTTCTTCGTGAAGGATAATTTTTTTGGCTGCTTCGCTGGTGGGTGTTCCTCCTCATCTTCAACCATTTCAACTGGATGGGGCTGCTTTTGGCCAGGTAAGTCTGGGTATTGGAAGTCAGGCAGGCGATGTTCTTTGCGATCTTTTCCCTTTATACGCTTGACCCTAGAAGGTGGGCTGATATTGTGTTGTATTGGGCTAGGGAGTTGCCTTTCTGACATAGCTTGTGTGACAATGTGGACTGACTGGTCATCGTAAAGATCCTGAAGAATTGTTTTATCGCATTCTAAGTCGATGACCAGCTGCGTTAAGCGTTTGATTTCTTGATCCTTCTGCTCCATGGACTTCTTCATTTCGATGTTCACGTTGGGCAGGCTGGACTGGTTAAACAATCTATGTTCAAGATCAGCTATGACTCTTGCCCTCAACTCCCATGAAAATTGAAGGTGTTTGTACTTTGCTTCCCATTGCCTTATGACGCCCCAAGCCTTCCGATTTTCTTGGATAAGGACATCAATGATATCAGGTTGGTTTGTGTCTGGTATTACAATAGCTCTGTCATAATGTTGGCTGCTAAATGGAATGTGAATGTCCTCATCACTGTCCTTCAGGTCTACCCCATCCCCAGAAAAGTGGGAGTTGCTGCCACTGTGTTGTTCTCCCTTGATGTCAGAAATGTTGGGAGATTTTCTGCGTGTTTCATAAAATTCAGGCTCCACCTTCAATGTTTTACGCTTGAACTTTTGTAATTCTGTTGGGATTGCAAAGAGTTCACCGCCATTAACCTGAAAATGAAAAAATTATGTTAATTAACGCATATATTTGGGTGGTGTTATAATGTGAATGTTTTGATCACTAGTTGAAGGCCCTACCTCATTAAAACTCAAATCTGCTAAAGAGATGGTTTTCATCTTCTTCTGCAAAGTAGTCAGATCCCACTTCACACAGCGAGGAAAAGCATTGGGTCTGTGAGGTTGGAGGATGGTTGTGTGCTCACACAACCAGTACTTCAATAAAACAAGAAACGCATATTGTTATTTAGCATTTGCAGAGTAATGGCAACCTATGTGAACATTAATCACAGTGGCATTGTTGTGAACATCCCAGTAGTACATTATAATTGAATGTGAACATTCACATCTGCGAATCGTGAACGATGTGGCACTGTTGTGAACATTCACAGAGTTATGTTATGAGTCAATGTGATCAGTCACATTCACTGCTTCAGATGTGAACATTCACAGTAGTGAAAACATAATTGCGTACAGAGCAGTGTGGTAAACATTCAGAGTGGTACATTATCATTGAATGTGAACATTCACACTGTTCACATTTGAATCACTGATGTGAATGATGACAGAAACATAAGTGCTGTGGCACTGTTGTGAACATGCACAGTAGTATGTTATGAGTGGATGTGATCGGTCACATCAGTGGTTCAGATGTGAACATTCACATATGTGAAATATAATTGCCTATGGACATTCACATCAGAGGTGCAGATGCCAATGTTGACAGTTGGCTTAGATGAAAAACACTGGAGGACATTTCAATGTTATTATTGGAAAACATGGGTACTTACCATCAATAACATGACACAACCGGTGACTTTTGCTGGATTTTTGTCATTTTGGGAAATAAACGATGTCAACATTGTCCTAATTTGCTTGGCCCAATCATATTCTTGCATGCTTTCCAGTGGGACCATATGTGCGTAGTAGCCCCATCCTATTGTCTCTCCGCTTGTTGAGAAAAAAAGCTTCTGGCAAGCATACATGCACACTAGTCGGGCAACTTCTTCGTTGTCATCTTTCTTTTTTCCTTTCAATGCCTCGGTCAAAAGGGTTTGTATCCATTTTGAAGTCAACCGGCTTACGTTTTTGCATCTTCTGTTCACAATGCCAGTCTTTGGTTTCGCACCGTATGTTATGTCCATTGGCTTGCTGCCACAGTCCACACCGAAAATCAGCTTGATGTCGCTGCTGTGTATTTTCATCTTCTTCTGCCCAATGTAGAAGGCATCTTCTGAAGCTTGGTACATTTGTAGTACATGCACAACAACATCATCATACTTCATGCATTTATCCAGGTCGATTTGATTGTTTCTCAATGCATCAAACAAATTCCAAAAAGGGGTTTGTCGAAGGCAGCGAAGCTGTGCGTCTGTGAACTTGGTGGTTTTCATTAATTTGACTAGTCCTGTCATATTAGATCTGTAGTTCACATGGCGCTTGTCGACATTGGTGCAAGTATTTGTTTTTGGGGTTTCTTCCTTTGCATGGGACTCATCTCTTTTTCTCTTTCCGGTTTTCTTGTGTGCGACGTCTGCAAAATGGAGCATTTAAAAAAAATTAAGTGAAGGCTCATGTGATTAGCATAGTGGAACAGATGTGAACATTCACAGCATTTCCACTGGTGTGCATGTTCACAGTTGTGTGCGTGGGTGTGAATCACCAGAGTTTGTGTGTGGTTGTGAACATTCACATACGTACATGAATGTGTATTTCGATTGTGTCAAGACAAACACAATGAACATATCGTGTCAGTGTGTGGTAAACAATGCATTTTTATACAACCATGAACATCGTTGAAGAGCATGTATAAAATTTTCAGGCAATGTGAATGTTCACAGCATATAAGAGCAGGACCAATAATATCTGATTGTCCTAAAATCGTCAGGGGATGTGAATGTTCACAGCATATACCAACAGCACAAATAAAATCTGACTCTCTTAAAATTTTCAAGCAATTTGAATGTGCACAGCATAGAACAACAGCACCAATAATATCTGACTCAACTAAAATTTTTCAGACAATGTGAATGTTCACATCCTACAGCAAAAGCACCAATAATATCTGATCGAAGTAACAATTTCATGCAATGTGAATGTTCACATAGTGAAACATTAACACCATCAACATCTGACTCTCCTAAAATTTCCAAGAAATGTGAATGTTGACAGCGTAGAACAAGAACACCAATAATATATGACTGTCCTAAATTTTCAGGCAAATTTTACAGACAATGTGAATGTTCACAGCCTAGCCCAAAAGCACCAATAATATCTTATTGATCTAAAACTTTCAGGCAATGTGAATGTTCGCATGGTAGAACATTAACACCGCCGATATCTGACTCTCCTAAAATTTCCAGCAAATGTGAATGTTGATAGCATAGAACAACAACACCAATAATATCTGACTCAACTAAAATTTTCCAGACAATGTGAATGTGCACATCCTACAGCAAAAGCACCAATAATATCTGATTGAAGTAACAATTTCATGCAATGTGAATGTTCACATAGTAAAACATTGACACCACCAACATCTGATTCTCCTAAAATTTCCAGGGAATGTGAATGTTGACAGCGTAGAACAAGAACACCAATAATATATGACTGTCCTAGATTTTCAGGCAAATTTTACAGACAGTGTGAATGTTCACAGCCTAGCCCAAAAGCACCAATAATATCTTATTGATCTAAAACTTTCAGGCAATGTGAATGTTCGCATGGTAGAACATTAACACCGCCGACATCTGACTCTCCTAAAATTTCCAGCAAATGTGAATGTTGATAGCATAGAACAACAACACCAATAATATCTGACTCAACTACAATTTTTCAGACAATGTGAATGTGAATGTTCACATAGTAAAACATTAACACCACCAACATCTGATTCTCCTAAAATTTTCAGGAAATGTGAATGTTGACAGCGTAGAACAAGAACACCAATAATATCTGTATTGTTTAAATTTTCAGGCAAATTTTACAGACAATGTGAATGTTCACAGCCTAGCCCAAAAGCACCAATAATATCTTATTGATCTAAAACTTTCAGGCAATGTGAATGTTCGCATGGTAGAACATTAACACCGCCGACATCTGACTCTCCTAAAATTTCCAGCAAATGTGAATGTTGATAGCATAGAACAATAACACCAATAATATCTGTATTGTTTAAATTTTCAGGCAAATTTAAACAATAAATGTGAATGTTCACAGTAGAACAAAAGCACAAAAATATCTGACTGTCCAAAAATTTTCAGGCAATGCGAATGTTAACTGCCTATGACAAGATAAACTAATAATATCTGATTGTCCTACAATGTTCAGGCAATGTGAATGTTCACAGCTTCCAACAACAAGAACAACAACAGAATTGGCGAAAGTGTGTCAATGCCTGTGAATTTTCACAGCATACAACAACAACACCATTAGTACCTGATTACGCAAACATTTTAACTCAATGTGAATGTTCATATCTTTTACCAACAGCAACAGAAAAAGAACTGGCCAAAAAATTTTTGAAACCATGTCAATGGGCACAGCATTGAACAACAACGAGGTAACATCTGGAATAATTCGATCATCAAACCATTTCCAATCAATGTCAATGTTCACATTTTTCAATAACAACAACTACAACTAGAACATTTTCGATTGTTGACAGTTGTGAACACAATGTAATGGCAAGTGTAATGTTTTTGAGTGCAAAAATGAAAGAATTTAGGGATTACGATTGAGGGGTTCAGAATAAATGAATGCTTACGTTTTTTGCCCATTTCGACGACAAAGATGTTGAGACGAAGGGACGATTCGACGAAGAAACGTATACAGTTTTCTGGGCGTACGAACGGCGAAGAAGATGATGAGACGATGTGACGATCGAACGAAGACAGGCTTCTCGGCGTAGGGATGGGGAGAAGATGATGAGACGATGCGACGATGCAACGATGGAAGGAATACAGTCTTCGGGGCGTCGAGGCGATGTGGAATATGGTTTGGATTTCTGGACTGTAAAGGTACTGTGCGTGATTTCTTGCGCAAGAATAGAGAGGGGAAGAGAAACGGTTATTAGATTCAAAGAGAGAGAGAGAGAGGGGCGCATGTTTTTTTAGGGCTTTTTTGGTCTTTTTGTATAAAATGGACCTAATGGAATATTATAAAACAGTATGGGTTTCCTGGAACAACACTCTTAGATAATGGATTTACTAAAAAAGCTCTCATAATTTTACCCTTTGATTTCAGGTCGATTTTTAAAGAAGCATTGTTAATTAATTTTTTAAATTGATAAACAATGGGGCAACTATAAGACCATGTTTGTTTTTCTGATTAGAATGAGATTACTAATTCGGTGGTTACTAGTTTGGAGATAAAATTGCGCTTCAGTTAGAATTAAATCTACAAAATTATGTAAAAATTATTATCACATAAAAAATAGTTTATTAATTTTATAACATAGATAGATGGCAAAATATAATTTGGGCTAGGCTTTCTATCAGTCCGTGATCGGATTAGAGGGTATTGTTAGACCCGTGAAAACCTACCATGGGTCCCGTTTCGATAATTCGAACCGTTCAATATGTAGAACTTGTCGAGTACTATAGGCTTACGCAAGGTCACGTTGATCAGATATCGATAACTATCTCATCGGATCAGATTTCTGTCAACCGTTATTTTTTTACTGTCTATTTTTTTATACAAAACTGATTTGATCACGTAACTATCGATATTCGATCAATGTGATATTTTACAGACATATAGTACTCGATGAGTTCTATACATTTAACGATTTAAATTATCATAATGGAACTCATAGTGAACCCTCATGAGCTTAACAAAATCCTCGAATCTAATCACGGATAGAAGGAAAACCAACTCCTAATAATTTAAATTTTCATTATGTCTCATGTTAGATGTAATTAGGATAAATTATAAATACATCCCCTGAGATTTACTTAAATTATAAATTACCTCCTGTAATTTTAAAAATTATATTATATCTCCTTATTAATAAATCATTAAGTTAATTAACAGTTTTTAATAATATTAAAACTTTATTTCAATTAATAATAATTCATATAATTTTATTATTATATAAGTGAATAGTTAGAAATTTCACTTTTTAATTTTTTGTGTTAAATAAAAAATTCTAATAATAAGATATTTGTAATTTTTTAAATTATAAAAAATAATTTGTATTTTAAATAAATTTTAAGAGGTATATTTATAATTTAACTATTTAATTATTATATTTTTAATAGAAGAATGATAACGCGTTAAAGACGACAGGAAAAAGCATGCAAATGGCTCGCCGTAATACATTAGCCCTGTTTGGAATATAGTACTTATAGGGGTGACGCGCGGGTTGGTTGGGTCACGAAACTTTCAATTCGTTATTCGTCTGTTAGATTGGCAGATTGAAAAAAATTAATCCTCATTTGTCTATCAATTCGGCAGATGTGGATTGAGCAGATTGGCAGTTTAGCGGATGGATGCGAATCAGTTTGACGGTTTGAAATTTTATAAATTTTCAACATAGTTCAACTTGTGCACTTTCTCAAAAAATATATATATATATATATATATTACAGTCAATAACTTAAAAAAACATTACAATTACCTCATGTCTCATCCAAAAAAAGAAAGTTTGAAATTTTAGAATATCAGAATCATTGCATGCCTCATCCACATATTACAATTACAACATACCTCATCCACATAAAATATTACAATATGTGGTTCTTAAAATATAAAAATAATTCAAACGACCAAAACCATTAATAGAGTAATAGTAGAGATTGTATGTCTCTGTATTGTTACATTTATATATGTTTTTGAAAACAAAAAATCAACAAACATATATAATATTTTCTATTTATTATTTTTAGAGTTAGATTTAAAAACCAAAAAATATAGATAAATAATACGTTTATTTTTTTCAATTCAAAAAATATATTCAAGTTGAAAACTTTTTTTCAACAGAATATTTAAATTTTTTTTCAATTGAAAACACAAACAAAATATTTAAACAAATTAAAAATATAAAGTCTTATAAATTACTAAGGGTGCTCGCGGTTTGGCAGTTTGGTTGCGGCCAAACGAACCTCAACTCCATCATCCGTCCGCCAAATTGGCGGATTAGAGAAAATCAATCCGCAACCGTCCGCTCGTCATCACGCATCCGTCCAAAATGCGACGGATCAGTTAGGTTCGGTCGGTTTTGGCTAATCGGTATATCCGCTGCTTACCCCTATTACTTTTTGTTTTTTTATTAAAAAAATAAATAAAATAAAATATTATATCTAAATTTAAATCTCACATTTTAATTTAACGTTAATTAAAATAGTATATATATAAACCCAAGCATTGAAAGTTTTAATTTACGTAACAAAACCCTCGTATCTCTCTCTCTTCATCAGTTTCAATCCCTTTGGCCCTCTCTCTCTCTCTCTCTCTGGGTTTTTGCTTCCTCGCCAAGTTCTCTGTCTCTGATTACATTTTTGACGCGATCTCGCCGGAAAATCCAGCGCCGCCTCTTATCTCCACCGCCGGAAGCTTTTGATCGTATTGTACATAATTCATATATACGTATAAATTTTATTTAATGGAGGATTATGCGAGCACCGACGATGATTACTATTGTGGCGATTACGACGATGAAGGTGGCTCTTTGGTTGGATTCGAAGACCCTGAGACTGAGTTTCCTTGTCCGGACGAGAAAGGTCCGTCCTCCAAGGTAATGGAATTTCGATTTCTATACTCTCTGTTTGGTAATGTTGGGAAAAGTCGATCTTTTCTTGGAAACCAAACAGATATTTTGGGGGTGTAGTGTAGTAGGTGATTTATCATGGAGAATTTTTTTCCTTTCTTTTTTGTGGTCAAATATGAAGGTTGACTATGATTAAAATTTTCATCAATTTCTTTGTTCATAATGGGCCTTGGGCTCTCTTTGTTGATTTTAGGAGCGGTTTGAGATTTGTCTATATTTCAGTTGTTTTTTCTGGCTTTTTACACAAAAAAAAAAAAAAAAAAAAGAAGAAGACGAAAAGTAAAGATAACCTATCCCCAAACAGGGTCTAACATATATATATATATATATTAATGTCGTTCTAAATTTAGAGTTTTAACAATGCGTGTAATCTAGTTCCCAAGTTTGTTTTTTTGTTTTTTTGTTAAATTTTTTTGATCGAAGAGTTAACGAGATTTATGAATTATTTTGATTGTTCTGCCATAGAGAGGGATTATAGTTTTGTGACCTTTCAAATTCTGCAGGTAATCACAAAAGATTCTCTTTTGGCTGCACAGGTGAGACATTCTGTTCAAAAATTTTATTGCTTAAATGTTGTAACAAATTAAATGTATCCTAATCCTTATGTATTTGTATCATGGATGTAAATTTTTCGTATTCTTTTATGCAGAGGGATGATTTGCAAAATGTAATGGACTTATTGTCTCTGAAGGAACAGCATGCGCGGACCTTACTTATTCATTATCGTTGGGACGTTGACAAGGTTTTTGCGGTGTTTGTAGAGAAGGGGAAAGATCAATTGTGTACAGAAGCGGGTGTAATAGTGAGGAGTGAGGATAATAGCTTACTGCATTCTTCATCTGAATTAACGTGTGACGTTTGCATGGACGAACTACCTGTCAATGAGACGACAACAATGGATTGTGGCCATTTTTTTTGCAATGATTGTGAGCACTTTGCTACTTGTTTCTCTTCTCTTCTTATTGCATAAATCTTATTGGTAGACATAACTATCACAGTCGATCTTTAATAAAAACTATAATTCTACAAGCTATACTATTTGACTTAAGATGTACTTAGAGGAATGAGTCTTCTGTCCTTTGTCTGTTTTATGGCGTTTCATTACTAATTTGGCCAATTTACAGTTGCTCAATATACTCTTCTTTTTTAAATTATAAAAAGGACAACCCAACCTCTTAAAATACTACTCGTAAATCTAAATTATCTAATCAAGTGAGAAAAATATTGCTTGTGAATTAAAAAATAAATAAATAAATAAATAAAAATTGTATAAGAGAACCTAGATTGTCCTTAAGCAAATGACCAAGGATGGAAGTGATGGGCAGGGTTAAGGCCTTGTTTGTCATCTCTTAAAAAAGTCAAAAAGTCGCTATCATATTTAAGTCACATCATCTTATTTAAGTCATATCACCTCTCTACCACATCACTTCATACCCAACCCATACTCAACCCATATTTCATAAAAAATCAAAAATTACACTTATTTAGGTCATCCCAAACCACTCTTAGGTTTCTAGCTGTAATTCTGACATGGTTGCTAACTCTGCCTCATGGAGAGAGTGATGGCTTAAAGTTGTGGGTCAATACTCTTTCTTTTGAGCCTTTTGAAGTTTGTAGTGTACAGGCCCTTTTTAAGGCATCAATCATACACTGCAGTAAGTAGGTTTATACTGAACGTGACGTCATCCTTCTCAAGTTTTGTCCTTTCTTATTTTTAGGGGTATTATGTTACCTCACTTATTTCAAAACCGGATCTAAGTGGTTCACTGCTTCTCTTTTTTAAGGTTGGACGGAGCACTTTATTGTCAAGATAAATGAAGGTCAGAGTAAACGGATTACGTGCATGGCTCACAAGTGCAATGCAATCTGTGATGAAGGAAAGATTAGAAATCTAGTCTGTGCAAGGCATCCTGACCTGGCAGAGAAATTTGATCGTTTTCTCCTAGAATCTTACATCGATGATAATAGTAGGGTAAAATGGTGCCCTAGTGTTCCCCATTGTGGAAATGCAATCCGTGTTGAGCACGACAAATATTGTGAGGTTGAATGTGCCTGCGGGATGCAATTCTGTTTTAGTTGTTCATCAGAAGCGCACTCACCTTGTTCATGTCTGATGTGGGAGCTTTGGATTTGCAAGTGCCAGAATGAATCTGAGACAGTTAATTGGATTACAGTCCACACAAAACCCTGCCCTTATTGTCACAAACTGGTGGAGAAGAATGGAGGATGCAACCTAGTAACTTGTATCTGTGGGCAATATTTTTGGTGAGAATTTGAGTATTTTCCTTCTCTCTCTTTTCATGCATTTCTCGTACAGTATGTGTCATAGAAGTCTATTGCTTGCCAATCCTTAGCAAAATATCAAATTTTGACCTGGTTGATTTGTTATTGTGCTGCTTCTTGTGATGTTTTGGTTCTGCATTATTATCTGGGGGTTGAAGTACATTCAAATTACTCATATAAATGGCTTACAATTGATTTCATTTTTTGTTCATGATTTTATTCATTGTTTCTTCTTCCCCTTCTTTTGGTAGACGTATTTCTAGAGCAACTGCATTGCTATATTCTACTTTAGTTTATTATGGCCTAAGAAACCATTCTCCTAATATCTGCAATATTAATTTATATTCATTTTTGTATATAAAAAAAATACTAGTGTAGTTGCTAGGCAGTTATTGTTACATATGGCTGCTTGTTTGATTTTCTTGTTTCTCTTCTCTTTTTTCAGTTGGCTGTGTGCTCGACCTACAGGTGCATCACACACGTGGGACAGCATTGCTGGTCACAGTTGTGGGCGATATACAGAAGACCAAGAGGAAAACGTAGACCGCCCGAAAAAGTATTTGTGGCGGTATCTTCACTATCACAATCGGTACAAAGCTCATACAGATTCTTTGAAAGCTGAAGTTCAGCTGAAGGAAAAAATACAGTTGAAAATATCAAAATTGGAAGAAAGGGAACCCAACGATTTCAGCTGGGTAACAAATGGGCTTTACAGACTCTTCAGATCAAGG
Source organism: Camellia sinensis (assembly GCF_055761805.1). Lineage (NCBI taxonomy): Eukaryota > Viridiplantae > Streptophyta > Magnoliopsida > Ericales > Theaceae > Camellia > Camellia sinensis. The sequence continues at coordinate 211,363,339 of NC_138963.1, read as the reverse complement.
CGGGTTCTCTCATATTCCTACCCATTTGCGTATTACATGTTTGGCGATGATCTCTTCAAAAATGAATTGACAGAGAAGGAAAGGGAAATAAAACAGAACTTGTTCGAGGACCAACAGCAACAGCTTGAGGCAAATGTGGAGAAACTCTCTATGTTTTTGGAAGATCCATTTGATGAGTATGATGAAGACCAAGTTATGGAAACAAGAATGAAGATCATTGCTCTATCTAAAGTCATCGATAACCTCTGCAGAAAACTGTGAGTCTTAGTATCCCTACTTTTCTCATGGGGCAGTTGCAAACTCCATGGATTTGCAATAATAGTTTGACTTGGATCAATGCCACCCCCCCCCCCCCCCCCCCCCAACCAGGTGGAAACATGATATTTGGATTTATGATGCCTTCATGTGAATGGTTTTACTGCCAAAATCACCAAATTGATCACGTCAAAGCACAGAGATTGGGGCATTTCTAAAATTTTGAAATGAGTTACTAAAATTAATTTTTGGAGGAACTAAAATTAAATGCAGTGAGAAACTGAATTCAAAAAATGAAATAAAATTTAATTTAATTATTCCATGTGTTCCAGGCATACCTGTAAGTTTGTTAAGTTCACTTACAGATAATGACTATTTGCAGGTACGAATGCATTGAAATTGATTTATTGGGTCCTCTCCAGCAGACAATCCACATTATAGCCCCTTATATCTCAATGGGTGTGGAGAAAGCATCAGAACTTCCTTAAAAGGACTGCTGACAATGGTATGGATACTGACACTCCTTTGAGCTGACCTTGCGAATCTAATATGCCATATTCCCCCCTTACATTTCTACATCAATTGACAGTTCATCTGCAAGTGAATTTGAAGATAAGCAAGAGCGATGCATCTTTCAAAGCGACTGTCACGTGCGTACATGGGAAGAGGGTTAACATAACTTGCTAACCTTTGAATTCAAGCATTCATACAAGGGCGGATGCATTTCCAGCTAACACGCTAGGATAGGAAGTATTGCTGACAGGCTTATTGTTCTCAACTTGCCAGTGTATTTTGATTGTTAATAGGTTATTTATTAGGGTCTTAACCTCATTTCGCGTAAATGTACATAATAAACTTAATGGCAGTTCTTTTGTTTTTTATCCAGTCAGTCGAGTAATTGTTGCGAAGGATTCACTGGCTGTTTAGCACAAACCTACTTTGCTTTTAATTTTTCTTTCTGAATAAGTTAACTCTATGATTTTACCGTTATATTTTAATTTTTTTGAGATTTTATGGTGTACATGGATCTCTCATGAGCATATTGCAGAAAAGTGTAGAAACTTCTAGTTAAATTGAATTAGACACATGAATTATGGGGAAGTTTGTTTCTCTCTTTTGAAGAACTGGACGTGGCCATTTTTTATTTTTTTTTCCCTTTTGTGAGGCAGTTGTTTTATTTACTGTGTTGTCAGTTGGTTCTGTTCTTGGCCTTGAATTGAAGCTCATACCGAATATCTTAAGGTTCCATAATTTATTTTGAATTCGAAAAGAAGTGATCAGGATGAGGAATCAAATCAATTTGTTAGCTCAAAAGAATATGTAGTCCAGTTTGGTGAGAAGTATTTGCTTCACGTGTTTTTGCTGTTTGACTGAATTTTATGTAGTTGATTATTTCTTAGTGGAATGAATGAATGTAATTTCTGAAAATTGGGGGAGATATATTCAAAACCAGATGTGCAGGTTCATTTACACAGCTTGGGCTAGATGATCTGTCCAAGAAAGCATAGATTTTCTGGGACAAATAATTACCGGCTTTGGGAGGGGGGAAGCATGATGGATCGGTGGTGCATCACATTCTCAAACATCTAGTTCTTCCCAGCTGTGGATGCAATTACCAATTTGTTGACCTTGCTTCTGCTATCTTCACTAAAATGGTATACTCTCTGAAACCCTATTTTTATTCTGTTTTTTGAGGCTTGTGTTATTTTTCAGATAATTGAATTGCTCTCTGTAGGCTTCACAGATGATATTTGTTGAAAATGATCTCCTTTTGCAAGAATGTTCCAAACCACCTTCATCAAAACCATAGCTTTCCTAGATTCTTCAAATAGATCCCTTATTTTTGTTGATTCATTTTTTGAACAATAATCTTTGAATAGCTCGATTGGAATATCTCAATGTGTATTTATCTGTGTTTACAGGGCTGAAAATTGCCTCCAGCATATCTACTGATCCACACCCACACGGAGCCGTTCATCATTTTGCTCTGTGCAACTAGTTGTTGTTTTAAAGATGCAATTTTGAATTATCGTTGCTAACTTCCAGAGCCCGAATTGTGTTGAATTTCAGTGAGAAAAAAACAATTCCAGAAAGAATGGTACGTTGAGTAAGGCCAAAAGAAAAAAAACAGTAGTTTGGTTGATATATCTATCTTTGTTTTTTTTCACCTCAAACTTTACACCACGTGATGCTACACAACCGTTGGGCCAAAACCTTAGTTAGAACACCAATTAAAAATTGTATTTTTCTCTCTTTATTCATTATGTTGATAAACCTTGGTTAGAGCATTTCAATTTTTTTACCTTTAAATTTGATGAAAAAGTGCAAAAAATATTTTCAATCCTTTTATCAAATATTCATCAAATCAAAGAGTCATGCTTTTCATCAAATTGAGAACTCGTCAAAGTCTTTATCAAATTTTAAATTGATAAAAATTTAAAAAGATGAAGCATTGAAAATAATTTTGTTTCATCAAATTTGATAAAAATAAATAAAATAAAATTTAGGATAAGAGATAAATTTTAAAGGATTATTTACCAATAAATCTTACTTTACAAACTGTTATACCAAATAGTCACACATTTATTCTATTATACCAAACAGTCCTGTTGGTGAGTTGATTTGGTCTTTTTTGTTTTTTTTTTTCCATTTTTGTTTAACTGTGCGGACGAGAGTGCCCTTGGTTTAATGTGGGACTGTGTTTGCTGGATCAGTTCCTTTTTTGTGAACGTTGCTCATTCCGTGTGTACTGTGTGCTGTGTGTGTGTGTATCATTGTGTGTGTGTGTGTGTGGGTGTGTTGAAGCCAGCACTGTGTGTGTGCGTGTAACAGTGTGTGTTATGCGCTGGGTGTCTCTTAGCGAGAGAAGAGAGAGCTGGGTTTGGTGTGTGCTGTGTGTGTGTGACCACCGCCGCCGCCGTCCACGTCATCGTACCCTAGCCTTTTCATTACCGAGTAAATCGCATCCAACTGTGCATCAAACATGTTCGTGTAGTTCATCCCTGTAGCGTGGTCAAAATCGCCGCCGTTTGGCTTGAATAGAGCGTAGTCCAGAGTATTCGATGTGAACCCGAAAAACGGGTATGGGCAGGCCATGAGGGGCGTGTTTGTTTGGTGATGAAATTCAAGGATTGGGGCAAATATGACCCGGTCCGAGATTGATAATATACCTAGTGAAAGAGGTGTGGAGACCTGAATGCTGGATATTTCGGCGAGATTGAGGGCGGCGTGAAGAGATTTCATGGCGAAGAGGAGGTGGGCGATGAGGGTTTTGTCGGCGGTGGCGATGACTTCGTTCCCGACGGCGATGCGGGGGATTTTGGCGGTGGGGTAGAAGTGGAGGATGTTGTTAGCCACCCAGGACACGGCGGCGGAGAGCTTGGAGATGGCAGGGATGTCGGAGTTGGCGACGGTGACGGTGACGGAGATGTCGGAGTTGGCGAAGGCGCGGAGGATGTTGGGGTTGGCATCGAAGATCTTGACTCTGACGATGGTTTTTTGGTCTTGAGTGTGTGTTGTGAATGTGTGTGTGTCTGCCTGTGTGAACCCCAAACACACCAACCCAGCCCAAAACAAAAACCCCTTACAGCGCTTTGCCATTCTGTGACACCCTCACAATGTATCACATGCAACACACCACACATCCATTCACTAATTATGCACGTGAGACACACATGCACCACACCCAATTTTTCCCTACCAGCCTTATCAATAACGGTTAAATGAGGGTAATTACGTCCCTCACAATTGAATGGGACTAAACGGTTTAGTAGAATAAAAATGGGACCAACTGGTTCATAAGTTCAAAATTTGGGATTTATTGGTAAATCTCCCAATTTTAAAAAGATTTTGATGAAAAAATTGAAATAGTTAATATCAAATAAAATTTTTTATTCAAATTTAAAATTAATTAAACAAAAAAATAATGAAGAGTTAGAGATGCTTAGGTGATACTGTGAGATTCATCCATCACCAAATTATCAATGTCTGTGTCCCTTATTTTATAGGCTCACAAATACATAATTTTATTTGGATAAATCTATAGTTGCACTCCACTTTTCTTTTCTTTTTTTCTTTTTTGGTTGTTGTTGTGGTGATGATAGATTGCACTCCCCATTTTGTTGTCCACGTCGAAATTTACACATCGCACAACAGAAATACTACTTACTAAATGAATAAAGAGTTCAATTATTAAAAAAAAATGGAGTATATGAATAACACTTCCTTTAATTTAAGAAAAATTTATTTGTTATCAAATTTATTTTAACATTTTATCTCATTTTATACATACATATAGTTATGAAAGAAATTCTCTCTATCTAAATAAATAAATTTACAAAACCACATAAAATGTGAATAATTTTATGGCGCTCGAGTGATAAAATCAAATTTAGATTTTTTTTTTATCTAAATGTCCAAATTGTAAAATATTAAGGAGTGCTTTGAAAAAAAAAAAAAAAAAAAAAGTGACTTTTTGATTTTTAACTAAATTTTTGATTTTTTTAGACAAATGATTTGGAAAGTCGGTAAAAAGTTACTTTTGATTTTTTTAATTAATATTTGTTTATGATATCAAATCACAATGAAATAACCAAACTACTCCCATTCAATTTACAATATTTACAACTTTATTCATGTAACATGTTTTGACCCATGAGGGGTAGAATTGTAATTTCACCAATGGCTAAAAACAAACTTCTCAAATGTCTTTAAATATAAAAAGTTAACTTTTAATTTTTGCTACAAACTCAAAAAAGTGACTAAAAACTATGTTCCCAAAAGAGGCCTAAGTTATAAAATGTGAATAATTTTGGCGCTGGAGTCATAAAACTAAGGCCAAGTTTGGCATGTATTCAAAAAGATAAAAAATTAAAAAAATATTCCAAAAGTTAAAAAATTATCACTATTCACCAAAAAAGAATTATTAAAAAAGTAATTTAACACAAAATTACATTTCAAACAGTTCTAGGGTCTAACAGGGGAGGTGACTTTTGAGAAAAATTGCACAATTTTAGGTGTACAAATAACGCAATGATGTTCAGCCCATATGGGCCATCACGGCTCCCGTTTTAATAATCTGAACCGTTCAATGTGTATAACTCGTCGAGTACTATATATTTGTAAAAAATCACGTTGATTGAATATCGATAAATATATGATCAAATCAGTTAAAATTTATAAAATAGATGGTGTTATAATTAACGGTTGAAAAAAAAACTAATTTGATCAGATAGCTATCGATATCCGATCAAAGTGATTTTTTACAAGCATATAGTAGTCAACGAGTTCTACACATTGAAAGGTTTTAATCAGCAAAACGGGACCCGTGATGGCCCCCACATACCAAACAGCACCTCTAATTTAATGCCCAAAAAGTAGAGAATCATATTTCAGGTACACTCCCCCACACCATCCTCAATTATCTCACCGTACCGCCTATTCCTCGCAATCTTCTTTTATGCACTAATTTACACAATTTTTTAATACATATTTTTTTATAAAAAGTCAAAAAATTATTTCAAATAATAATATTTTTTTTTCTCAACTTGTTAATCTAAAAAGTCAAAAAATAGACGCCCCAAACAACCCCTTTAAATTTTCTTTATCTGAATGTCTAGGCGTTAAAATATTAAGTCACAAGGACAACTTTTATGTAAAATGACCAAACACTTCTCTGTCTCTCTCTCTGTCTCTCTCTCTCCCCTCATTTCCTCTCTCTCTAGGGTTTCCAAAGTTCTCTCTTCTCCTTCCTTACCACCACCACTGCCGAAGTTCCAGAAGTCACGGCCACCGGAGCCTGCTCTACCTGTTCGGACGTCGGGTTGTTCTGGTTCGGTCATGTTGGATTGTGATCGGTCTCTGACGTCAAAGCAAATAGCACGCAAGTCCATCGGAGGCTAGGTCCGAGGAAGAAATTTGCCACCACCAAGGCCGGCAGGAAGTCGGCGCCGGCCACCGGAGGAGTGAAGAAGTCTTCTCTCAAACACATACATCAATAAAGCAATGGTTGGTGAGGAACCAACATCAAAGAAAACAAACAAAGCAAGCAAACTCCCCCACCTCAACCCAGCCTACAACAAAAGAACAAAACCAACACCTGCACTGAAATAGAAAAACAGAGGATAGGATCCCAAAAATACCAAGCAACTCCACTGCCAAGTAACCAGCCGAAGCAGAAGGATCCCCAAAATAATTATGTCCTTCTTGATGAAGCTATTTTGTCAAAAAGTTAAGAGTTTACCATAAGGATTGGACATCCAAGCTACTTTTATTTTGTGCAAATAGTTGCTCTAATGTATCTAAAGCATATTTGCTTTGGCCACTCAAAAGAGAAAAGGATGCCTAGCATAAATATTTTCACATCAGTAGAAACTACATATGAAATACGGGAACAAGTTTAATGGATATGAGGTCGAGTCAGAGATGCACACTGGCCATGTATAAGGCAAACAATAAAACCTCATTTTCTAAATATAATACATCATTTAGTGTTAAGAGTTTACCATCATTTTCTAAAACATCATTGCCTAATTTTTGAATGCAAAACCCTAATATGTGAAGGTTGGAATATGAACCTGTTGAATCTGCTGAATGAATAACAATATAATGAAATCTTAATTTGATAACTTTGATAACTAAAAATATAATGAAATAACTTTGATAACTTTGAAACCTCCAATACCAAAATGACAAAATTCATACTTTGATAACTAAAAATATAATGAAATCTTAATTTCAACATCTCTAGTATGCTTCTTATGTCATGGAAAACTTCTATAAATTCCTACTTTTTGGTAACCAAGTACCCACAAACAAACCTTAATTTGTGGATCTACCACCTTAAAATTCTCATTCCTTGCATGTGTGTTTCTACATATATATATATGATTGATCTTGAGCTGGACTCCAACATAAAAAGCATACTAGACCAAAGACTAGTATGTTTCAACATCTCTAGTATGCTTCTTTTGATGCATTTATCTTCCATATGCCCAAAGACTTTACATTTTGAGGACTTGGATGGAGTCCACAGGTATTGAACCCCAATCTCAACACTCTGATCTTCACATTTGATTAGAAAATCAGTAGGAAGAGAAGAATCCAATCCTATTTCCACTCATATTTTAGCAAATGAAATTCCAGCACTAGCAATCCTACTAAGCCCATCATTATTCCAATATTCTAAAGGAATGTTAAACAACTTAATCCAAAACAGAATTCTATCAAGCCTCTCCTTAGATAATTTCATCATATTGTGCCACTTTCTCAGTACAAGAAAGTGCCCCCCAAAAATAATAGTAAAGTCTTTAAGCTGCTAAGGCAACCTTAACCATGGAGTCTAGGTTGTCAATTTGGGCACTTAGGTTGTTGTTTTTCACATTGGTGGTTACTGACAGTAATAATAGTAATATTACTAGTAATGGTTCAAGAAACTGCAAGTTTCCTGAACCATGGACTCAGTTGCTTATTTGATCCCATTGGGCCTACAATCTCCTCAATGGATAGCTGGGCTGGTCATTGATATTTTGTGATTTGGGCTTCATCCTGTTTCCATTCACTTCTTATGTGGTTCAGACCTCTAATTAATCCCTTGAAGTTGGTTTGGTCCAACATCACATTTAAATTAATGTTGGGCCTGTGCAGATCCGAATTGCTTATGCTCTTCATAAAGCCCACGGAAGGCCCACACCCTGTAACACTGTTACTGCCCCTTTTATTGTTCTGAATCAAAACCCTGTGCATGCCTTCCTCTTTTCCCAGACCTATCCCATTTACTCTTAGGTCTCCCACTTCATAGCATGTTTCATTAACTCCGACAACGGTTTCCTACCAATCTTGCAGTATCTCATGCACATCATAGACAGATGGCACTTCTCTCCCCAACCACCAACGCCATTGATTTATTACCAGCACTTGGCAAGTACTCCTATCACCCTCAGCATGACAAGCTCAATTTACCTTCGAGAATAGTTTTGTTCAATCGTTCTATGTGTCAAGTCTGCATAAAATTATGAGGCATGGAAACTTGCCTTCTATGGCTAGGGAAATTGGAGGCCAAATAGTACCAAGCAAGCATCATAGAGGACAAAAGACCTCTCACCTTGGTGATGGGCAGAGATGGACCGACAAAGGGGCTGGTAGGGGCAGTGTCAACCCAAACCAAAAAACTCATTAAATATTATAATATGGCCCATGTCCATGTTCATGCTCATGCTTCTTAGCTAACAGTGATGGTAACTAAAAAAAAAAAAAAGCATGCAGCACTAAGCATCATTGCCCTAGCTCCTTATGGTGCCCTCCATACATTGTTTACCCATTTTTAAAGCTCTACCTTCTTCAGCAACGACAAACCCATTCTGCCAAACCTACCCACTTGACCATTCCATATGAAAGACATTGTACACCTACAAGATCCCTCATCTACCTTCACTCATATTCTGTCCTCTGCTGCCCTTTCTTCACCCTCCTAAAAAGATTTTTGGCAGCCCATCCTTCAGCTTCTAACCTCCCCACTGAACTCCTTGAGCATTTCCCCCACCACAAGCCAACCACCTCCACCTACATCTCTGGATTCTTAAGCAAACTCTACCTCTCTTTCTCAATAAATGGCCACTTCCAAATATTTCCCTAATATTACTGACAAGGCTTTGGCAAATGATGCATCTGCTGTCCATTACAGGCCACCAGAATGTCTAGAACACTGACCTATCTACAACTCCCTGTGAGACATCACACATCATCTAGTACAACCATCACAACTCAACCTGTGTTATCTTTATAAAGTAGCTTGCTTGACTATTGTTGTCTTCGAGAACATAGATGGTATTCCCCTGGTCTTTGAAGATACTCTGTCTTACTGCGGAAATACAGCACATTACTATATTTTTACATCTTCTGTTAATAAGCACTCACCATTAGTGATGCTCCTAAGAGCTCATTTTTTTCTTTCATTTTTGAGGTTTATTTATTTAATTTCCCATCCACCACACATGGCATTTTCCATCAAATCTTACACCTTCTTCCTCCTTAACAGCAATGGTAATATTTAAACAAGCTAAAATGGAAAACATTCAGTAGTGGAAGTCATATTACCTATTTAAGCTGAAATACTGTAATGCCGAAGTGTAAATTTCCCACATACAGTTTTCTATCAACTGCACCATAGGATCCCACGACTGAACCACCACCAGAAGCATTAGTTTGAACAAGGTTCTTTTCAGCTTCTAATGGTTTAACCATTACAGGTTGTCCGAAAAGTAGGTGGCCAGAGAGAGCTATAGCCATTGGCATGGACATTGCATCATAAAATTCAATATACCTGTAGTATCACCCAAGGACTCACAATAAGTTTGCAAGAACATATGAGACAAAAATACAATTATAACTTACAAAGCATGTATCTATAGAAGGAAGGAAATCAAAAACTCTTTAAAGTGCATATATGCCGAGCTGAATTTCTTCTCTCGTATCTAAACCTCACAAAACACAACATGTCAGCTAATCATGATAAAATACAAACTGAGATAATCAAACATGTCAGTGATTCACAAAAAAAAAATTAAAAATTAAGAGACTCGGACAGAATAGAAGGACAAAAACCAAGGGTTACAACTACCCAAAAAAATCACATTAGGTCAATAAAATAAGGTAACTTTGTCGGGCCAGATTAATAAGTCCGCAAAGCATGATAGCAGTAAACATTTTCGTACAAATTTCCTTCATAATGGTCTGGAAGAATTTAACGACATGACCTCCAGAGTTGGGATATAGAAGCATGCAAAAGACCAAGTACTACCTTCTAACCACATAGGCAGATTAAAGAGTTCAACCAACTTCTTTATCAATCAACCAAAAAGGTAAAATCACCTTAAATCAACTAAACTAGATAAATTCCTAGGGAGTTTTTTCTCCAACCAGGAAAGGATTATATCAATCAACATAATATGCCTAGGTAAACATGATATGGGCTTCTAACATAAAGAAACAACAAACTTAATAGTGAATTGTGGAGAAAACACCTCAGGGCAAACCACCAATTGACAGCTCTATATATCTTCCAACTCCCACAAGCAATATTGATGCCAGAACAAAGACAGATCAATGACCAAGACACTCACAAGAATTGTGCCATATTTATTCTTAAAGAATGACTGCCATGCCACCAAATAAACTCAACTGGATCTAATGTGAAATTCCAGTGCAGAGTTAGAACAACTATAAATTGCAGGAATCGAACAAGGAGAACACAAATATTGTTTGGTTTTGTCATTGGATGAAAACAGTAATGGTATACAGTGGGAAAAGAAAAGAAAAGAACAGAAAAGAAAGGAGAAACTTAGGTTTATTTCATCAAGCTTGAGAACGCAACATGAATTGTTTAAACATGAGTGCAAGGTAATCCCACCATCCTTCATCATGGATTCATTATCGCAATGCCAGTGAATTTAAGAATAAAGTTATGTTTAATTTTTAAAAAGAATCAACAGTTACTTTCCGACGACACTGCATATAAATGAGATACTTTTTAGCAGAAACACACTTACCCAACTCCTTTCGAATGTCTTCAATTCCGATCCATGATTAGACGAACATCCCTCACCTGGATATGAAACGGTGAATGATGTAACTAGAAAAAAGGAACTTGCAATAAACACAAACGTAACTAGAAAAAAGAAACTTGCAATAAACACAGATAATACATGTCATTCTCGACAATCGTCTATAACAACACCTACAAGGGGGTGTTTCATGAGATCAACAGTTTTAACTTGCTTGTACATTTTCACTCACTCCACATACACAGAATGTTGACACAAGAAAGAAATTATATTACTCGTAACAGAACGCAGAGGAGCATTTACTGCAACAGGAAAAAGATGTGGAACGATATGTGGACCTTTTGCGAAAAGTCTTTTGCGTCGATATGTGGACCTTTTGCGACGTTCGAGACCGTTGCAAAAGGTCTATTTTTTAGTAGTGAAAGAACAATTTTAACATTCCATTAATCAATCAAATTAAAGGAAAAAAAACATAGACTAGTTTCAACAGTTAAACAATTAATTCAACCAAAGAATTATTACATTTCATTAAAGCCCTTCTGAACAAGCTAACTGAGAAGTTACTCGGCCCAGTCCAATAACCTATTGTTCTTAATCAAATCTTCTATAATGCTATGCTATATTCTTGATAACGAAAAATGATAAAGCAAGATGCCTCACAATGTTCTAAAGCGTGGAACCCCTTTTACAACATTTTCTGAAGTAAGACCGAACGTTTCAGTTGAAACATATAAACAAAAAAATAAAAAAATAAAAATACAAACAAAAACAAACTAAGAGGATGGTAGGCTTGCAAAATATGGAGTTCAAACCACACTGGTGTTAGTTGAAGCAATGACAATGCAAACCACAAGGACCACATAGGTGTTAGTTGAAGCAATGACAGTGCAAACCACAAGGACCAAACAGTTTTTTGGAGAGTAGCATTTTTCAATTGTACTATGATTGACACCTATATGAACATTATCATGTCCTCCCTGTATCACAATAATCAATGACAATGCAACCAATGCAGCTTCCTACAAATGGCAACTAACAACTAAGGACCAAACAGTTTTTTGGAGAGTAGCATTTTTCAATTGTACTATGATTGACACCTATATGAACATTATCATGTCCTCCCTGTATCACAATAATCAATGACAATGCAACCAATGCAGCTTCCTACAAATGGCAACTAACAACTAAGGACATTACAAATTGTATATGAATGAAACTACATATAAAATTGTTACCAGTTTAGCAAAAACCCTAAAAGAAAAATTATGGTTCCTAGATACTACATTAATTAATTAATGTTAACCCTATCGACAAAAATAGTATAAAGTTTTTACATATTTTGGCAAAAACCCTATAGTGCTTGACCAAAAACTAATTCGGAGTTTGACTAACTGTTGTTCAAAATTCTGAGATAATCCAGAGAACTAGAGTGCCTAACCAAAAACATCTTCTTCTTTTTTTTTTTTGGCGTGTAAGTGTGCAATGGCACAATATTTAATTGTTTTCCCTTTAATCCATGAAGCACCCTCATAAACCAATCTAGCCACTATCTGACATAATACAAAGGGAATAACAAAACCTATAAGAAGACTCAAACGGGACGGAAAACTCCGAAAAAATTGCCATGTTTTCCTGCTAAGTCTACCATTTTTAAAACACTTACCACAAGTGCATGAGTCTATTCCCATAAATACATCTCTTAATTATGCTTGATAAAATTAGTAAGATAATCAAGTACTCTAAAACCTCCAACGTTCTACCTTTTGCTAAATTTGAATTTTGATGCAAAAGGTGAGTCCCAACCTTAATTGAAAGTTATGATCTTAACGAATCAATTCCCAAAACCTTGACTCTGAAATAGACGTGAACCTATCATTCAAGAACCACTACTTCCTTACAAAATTTATTTGTAATAGACATCCCTCATTCATACCTCTTCATTTTATTGGAAACCCATCAAACCCATTTCATAAAAACCCATCTATATAGTTAGAAAAAAAAATTCATAGAATCATTTAATAGAAAGAGACCCATTTCATTTCATAGAAATCCATTTCAAAACCATTTCGCATAAATCAAAACTATTTGACAAGAGTCATCATGCCTATTATTTGAAGAGTGCTCCGGGAGAAAGGCCATGCTAGTACCTTTAATAAAAAAAGGCGACTATACAAAACAAAGGGACAAAACACAGCTTCACATACATGTGCCTAACTGCAAATTCTTCAAATTTGGTTTTCACATGAGTCACATAATTGGTGTTTTGTTTTGGTTTAAAACTGGCAAGTGGCTGCTAATTTAAGGTTATGTTCATAGTATATGTCACAATTACAGAATGCTTCTTAGAATCTAAATTATTATTTTTTAAGAACCATCTACGTACGCAGTGCAGGTTTCTTTCATAATGTTGATCATCAAAATCTACTTACTATTTTGTTGCTTATATTTTCTTGAGAATATGTTGCACTCAATCAAACATTGCAAAAGCAACTCAATTTTTTTTTTTATTTAGAGTCAAAGTTTCCATTATTTAGAGTCAAAGTCTCCAAAGTTTCCACATTGGCGTTTGTTCAAGCAATGACAACGCAGCCACAAGAACCAAATCCAAACAGATATTTTCAATTTTACTATGATTGACACCTGTACGAACATTATCATGTCCTCCTTGGATCACGGTAATCAATGACAATGCAACCAATGCAGCTTCCTACAAATGGCAACTAACTACTAAGGATATTACAAATTGCATATGAATGAAACTATTAATATTTCAAAACTCAAACTAAAAATGTAATGCCTAATAACCAGACACACTTGAAAATAGAGTGTAATTGCCACCCATGTGTTTCACATTTCAAAACAATGTATAATTAATGGCAACGCTAGAATTTTTTTATTTTATTTTTTTTTCCAATGGGTATAAACTAGATCAAAGAACACACTTCATTCAAATAACTAAAAAACACACATGCAAGACTACACTTTAAACCACATTATGACCACACCTTCAATTATATAAAAATATGCACATCAAGACAATAGAGTATACTTGCGATATCCTCATTCACTTCATATCCTTATTCACTCCATATCCTTATTATTTTCACAAAAGTAATTTTTTTGTAATTTAATTCTAAATATATATTTTTTGATATGGTAATTCTAGTTATGTGAGATTTAATTTTATAGAATTTTACACCATGTTTGGGACTCACAACATGGTGTAAAAGTCCCAAGCATGGCATAAAACCCAATAAATTCACACCTCAATAGAGTATGACTGACAATAATAGTACACTTTAGAGCATCTCCAATCCTTAACTATCATCAATTGCAAACAAAAAAGTATCACACCTGGTAATGCCCTATTATCAACTAAAAGAAAACAAATAAATTAGCACATCTGCCAATATCCTGTTGTCAATTAAAAGGAAATAAAAAAATTAGCACACCCGCTAGTGCCATGCTATCATTTACAAGCAAACAAATATCATTTTGCATATATGCTTTCACATTAACAAACCACATAAGCAATACAAGAGATGAAACTTTTAATACATTTGTTTGAATTATCAATAACCATCACGTAAAGACTTAGAGTAACGTACCAAAACCAACCCTTCGAGCAATTAAAATAAATAAATAAAAAGAGCCAATAGGTAGGGAGAATATTATATGCAACCTTTAAAGGGTAGCTGTCACGACCCAAACCCGGCCCTATGGGTTTAGTACCGTAACCGACCAGTAATCCGAGATTACCGAAGGCCTGCAGAACAGTAATACAGTAAAACAGAGTACAGGGCCTGGCGGAAGCCAATACAGTAAATAAATAGTGTCCATTGAGCTGTGACAGTCTGTATGCAAAAAGGCTTTTCATACATTCTCACATAAACAGTACAGAACAGTATGTACAATATTCACATCCATTCAAACTAGGGACTCAACCCTACAGAACAGTACAGAAAACATTCCGTCTGTACAAAACAGTACGGTCTATACAAAACAGTAAAACAGTACAGAAGGGGGAAAAACAGACAAAACACCCCCAAGCCATAGCATGGCAACTCGGAACCTCACAGTGAGGCACAAAGGCTGGCTTGACAAAACTGGAGTAACCCTGACGCCTCTAGCTGCGGTCTGGTACCTGTACACCTACATATATATATGAGCAGTGAGCTAAAGCCCAGTGAATAACATAAAGCGTAAAGGGGTTAAGAATGAATGTCCTTACAGTATGAAAACAGTTCATTTCAATCAGTCATTCAGTTGTTCAGTACAGTAAACAGTCATATGTGGTACATCCATTAGCATAACAGTAACAGTAGGTCTTAAAAGACCGAACAGTAATGATGGCCATCAGTCAGTAAACAGTAGTGGTTCCACGAGGGAACCGACAGAGATCTCTGTAACAGTAACAGTAACAGTAAACCGTAGGTACTAAGGATGCCACAGTACAGTTCAGAAATAAAGGACATACATTCATTCAGTAAATAATACCAGTTCAGTAAACAGTTCAGTTCAGTATTCAAAAGATAATCAGTTGAACATATCTTTACACAATTGTTACTCACAGAGTTCTGGGCTACAGTATGCTAGAGCGTGTCTCCCCCAGTTGCCAACCCTACACAGTTCACAGGTTGAACACACTAAGCTACACAGTTGGGAAATCTCATAACTTAATCCCTAATTTGCCTTGGTGTGTTCTACAATGATATCCTCATCAAGATGCCTTAAACTAGGCCTAAGAATGCCTAGGATGGAATGAGGATGCAAAAATACACTTAGAAAACATTTTGCAAACTTTGCTGGAAATAGGGGCTTCGCTCGAGCGAGACTTTCTACGCTCGAGCGTAAGTCCAAAATCAAAGGCTTCGCTCGAGCGAGGAATCCTTCGCTCGAGCGGTATGCAAAACAGTAAAAGTACTGGATGCTGAAATTTTACGCGCGATCGTCGCTCGATGGTCGCTCGAACGGAGCCCTGGACAAAGGTGCTCGCTCGAGCGGGGAATCCCTCGCTTGAGCGAGGAAGCCAAATCTGGAATTTCCAGATCTGCCTCCCAAGCTCAAACCAAGCATTCAACCACTCCAAACTCGACCTCTTGGGCCCAAATTCTGGAAAACATCATTAAATTCAATGTATAACAAGTTTCAAAGCTCAATTTATGAATTCAAGCCCCAAAGGTGAGTCAATTAAAACCACATTCAAACCCATTTTCAAGAACAACATTCAAACATGTCATGCATGAGTTTTAAACCAAATTAAAGCTCCAAAGCTTGCTCAAATGAGCTCATTTCTTTTCAAACCAGTTGGAAACATGGTCTATAACAACAATATGAGCATGCATGCACTAATGTCCATATAATCAACCTCAAAATGCAACAATACCAACATGCATGCAAGAAATGATCTTCAATCCATCATTAATGAACCAAATCATGGCTTAGCTCTACAAATTAACATGAATCATGCAAGAACTAGCTCAAACACATCAATAAAGGTTGAGTTCTCTTACCTAGAGCCTCAATTACTAGTGTAGGATCACAAAGCAACAATCAACCTTCAATTCTCCAAGTTGTTTAAGCCAAATCCCAAGAACTACACAAACTCTCACTCTCTCTTCCTCAAGGTCGGCTAGAACAAGAGATAGGGCTGTTGGGAATGTTCTTCAAGTGTGTACATACAAGGCTCAAGTATGTGTATTGAGTGGGCCACTCATGTGGCAAAATGGTAAATATGGCAAACTCTTTAATTAGCTTAATTTAATCTAATTTAATCATACCTAATCAATTTTCAGATAAATATACCATAAAATCACATTGATTATGAGGGTCACGGAACATCAATCGGTTTCTAATTCGGCCGCCGATAAGGCCTTCAATTAGCAGTTTAAACATATGAACATGAACAGATAATCATACTGTCAACAGATAAAATGCAATTAAACTAACATATACTCAGTCAATTCAGTTTCAATTTCAGTCAGTCAGTTCAGTATTTCATTCAGTTCGATTATCAGTCAGTTATCAGTTCCGTTTAGCAGTAATCGGTGATTATCGGTAATCAATCAGTCCTTAATCGTAAACAGTATAAGGGTTGTTACAGTAGCATATTGAAACGGATTCTTTTTTCTCATGGATTTTTCAAAACGTGAATGGATATAACTCTTGAGTCTAGCCATTAGTGTGGAAACTTACGTCAAAGTGGGGCACATAAGCTCTAAGTCTCAAGCAATTTTGGTATGGATTTTTATGCACAAGTCAAAACATTTAGATACCAAATAATCAATCTTGACAAAGCTCACATTCTTTATCGTTTTACTTGTTGGTTCAACCATTTAATAATTTATAGAAATACATAACACAAATATTCTCTCTTTTATTCTTTGTTTTTAAAAGTTTGATACATATTCCTTCATGATTTTTCCTTCTTTTTTTTTGTTTTTTTTTTTTTGTTTTTGGTCACTAAAGTGGCAGGCCTTGCTCGAACTAATTTCGTAGGTACATATAATTCTCCCACTCCATACATATCATGTAATTATCAGGCCAAAATATTAAGGAGGGACTAGAGGAGTTTGGGGGGTTCTGATGGCTTGGGTTTGGGTTGATTAGGGTGTTAGGTTGGGTGGGGTTGGAAGGGGCTTGTGTAGTAGAGGTAGACAAGAGTAGCGTGAGGAAGTGATGGAAATGGGTGGGGAGGGGTTTCAAGTGGTGGAGGAAGGAAGGGACAGGTGGGTGAGGGGTTGGTGGTGGCAGGCAAGGTGTTGGGGTTGGTCAAATAGGGAGGAAATTGGTTGTATGGGACTCAGTGACCAAATTTCCAAAGCAAAGGAAAGGAAAAAGGAAGAAGAGAAAGATATTTTGGTAAATCAAATAGGCGATTGCCACCTCTTTATATTTACTTTTCATCTTCTCATTCATCTTCTCATTTTAGTTGTAATTATAAAAAAATTTCTCATTGATTTATTAATTGTAGCCCTAATGTCCTTGGGATGTAGTTCCCCAAATTGAAATTACTAAATTACACTATCCTGATGATATTCGTCCCTCCTCTTAGGCATATGTATATAAACAATCCAACTAAAATCAATCATCTAAGATACTTGTCCCAAAAAATATTGCATTTATAAGATAAATTTTACAAGTATATAATATACATATATAAAAGAAATGCTACTATGCACATCCCTTATCATAAGAACCTTACTCAAAAAACAAAGCACAATTCGTTAGGTCAAAATTAACCAAGTGTAAAAAGCTACATGCTTAGATAGGAAATCAAAAGTGACAAAATAGTGAAAAAAACATTCTTTGTTTTTTACAAGAAATATTTATGTATATTTTACAATAAATTGAAAAGCAACTTACCATGTTGCTATGGATTGTATACAAAATTTGACAATCTTACATTTTCTAACATTATCATGATAAATTTATCATGCAAACAAACATGGGAAGAAAAATTCAAAATTTTCCCTTTCTCACACTACCCACTACTTCAATTCTAAAGTTTCGCACTAATCTTTCATGGTTGCTAGGAAAGCCTCCACGCTTAGAGGGAAAATAATAAGTCAAGGATTCTCTTAGCATCAATATACTTTCGAAAAATGATGTGGAAATTCATTTTATTGAGCATAAGCTTCACGTCGACTACCTTTTAGCCAAAATTTAAAATCATATACTTCAATTCTTTTTAGCTTTTCAAAGTTGTTTTGTTAGTTAGAGTCACTTTCTCATTATCTTGTCAACTGCTCATGCTTAAAGAAGGATACAAGTGAAGTTCAAACACTATTTTGATTAGCATTTTTGGAAGTATTTTCTATTCTATTGTATGTGAACTACGTTTGCTTTTCAATACATATATATATATATATATAAAAACCAATCAAACAAAAGATTTAATTCAAATGGCTATTTAATTCAAGTAGAACAATAAGTACTACACATTACCAAAAGCACTTGGAATAACTATTTGCCTTAACTTACAAATTGGGAGCTCCCAACCATAAGTTATAGCTGCTTCATGTGAATATCACTAAATATGTTTTGGGATAAATCTTCGGAGAACATGTTAAATCAATCACAAGTTTTCAACATCTAAATGTAATGAAAATATAGTTCCAAAATACTTTTGTTTAAATTGCTAACAAACTAGGCATTTTTACAAACATCTTAAATGCAATCAACATTCAAATAACATAATTAGCGCTATAATTTTAATGCCAAAATAAGATGAAATATTTTGCAACAAATCAAGAACAAGTCATGGAAGCAACAAAACAGCTACAAAACACTATATCAATTAATGTAAAAAAGGATTATTTCATTATAAATGTCAACCGAGATATATAAATAGCAAAATAGAATAAAATCCTCACAAAGCCTTGCTTCATTAGTACAAATTTCGAATCAATGTGAGCCAGGGGAGACTGGAATACAAATTCAGAGAGAGAAAACAACGTAAAAAATGGAGAAGAAGAGAGTTTTAGAAGAGGAAGGGTTTTAGAAATAATCAGAGGGAGGCATACCTTGTTGATTGCTCTTCCAAAAAAAATTCTTTATTTTCTTAGAAACCAAACAAAGGCTCACCGGGTTAGATTAGGGTTTTAAACCGAACAACCATTTCGGCCTGCATTCAGTCGAGCCAGAGAAAGAAAGAGGAATGAGCGCAGCAGAGAGAGAAGAGAGCGAGAGGAGCAGGGGAAGAGATGGAAGGAAGGTGTAGCAGAGAGAGAAAGATGGGGGGCGACAGAGAGAGAGATGAAAGTGAAAGTAGAGAGAATACACTATGGAAGAAGAGAGAATATAGATGGTCAACCGGTTGCTCCAGTGTCCAATTTTTCAAAATTAAATAATTCAATGGTCAGGATCAACTTATGTAATCCGATGGCCAATAATAAAGGTGCATATGGTGTGCAACCCTTAAAGGGTTGCACACTACAACACGACCCGTTAAGGACTTTTATCATGCTAAACAACAAGGGAAAAAAAAAATTCAAAATTTTCCCTTTTTCACACTTTCCACTACTTCAAACCTAAAGTTCGACACTAATCTTTCATGGTTGTTAGGAAAGCCTCCACGCTTAGAGGGAAGATAGTAATTCATGGATTATCTTAGCATCAATACACTTTGAAAAAAGTATGCGGAGGAAATTTATTTTATTAAACATAAGCTTCATGTGGATTAAAAATTAAAATTAAAATAGTATAATAGAGGAAATTCATTTTATTAAACATAAGCATGTTGACTGCATTTTAGCTAAGATTAAAATAATATACTTCAATTCTTTTTAGCTTTTCACACTTTTTTGTTGGTTGGAGTCTTTTTCCCATTATCTTGTCAACTGCTCATGCTTAAACAAGGATACAAGTGAAGTTCAAGCACTATTTGATTAGCATTTTTAGAAGTATTTCTATTCTATGTGAACTACGTTCGCTTATATATATATATATATATATGTGTGTGTATGTATGTTTTTAAAAACCAATTAAACAAATGATTTACTTGAGATGGCTATTTAATTCAACTAGAACAACAAGTACTAAACATTACCAAAAACACTTACAAATTGGGAGGTCCCAACCACAAGTTATAGTTGCTTCATGTGAATATCACTCAATATATTTTGGGATAAATCTTCGGAGAACATGTTAAAGTCAATCACAAGTTTTCAACATCTAAATGCAATGAAAATATAGTTCCAAAATACATTTGTTTAAATTGCTAACAAACTAGGCATTTTTACAAACATCTTAAATGCAATCAAAATTCAAATAACAAAATTAGACCTATAATTTTAATGCCAAAATTTCTTACGAAATATTTTGCAACAACTCAAGAACAAGTCATGGAACCAACAATATGGTTACAAAATACTATATTAATTAATGTAAAAATGGATTATTTCATTAAGAATGTCAACCGAGATATATAAACAGCAAAATAGAACAAAATCATTACCAAGCCTTGCTTCACTGCAAATTTCGAATCAGTGTGAGCCAAGAAAGACTGGAATAGAAATTCAGATAGCACTATAGACAGAAAATAGGGTAAAAATCAGAGATTATAGTTTTAGAAGAGGGAGGATTTCAGAAATATACACAGAGAGTAAAAAATGGGGAAGAAGAGAGTTTTAAAAGAGGGTTTAGGGTTTCAGAAATAATCAGAGGGAGGCATACCTTGTTGATTGCTCTTCAAAAAAAATTCCTTCGTTTTCTTACAAACCAAATAGAAGCTCACTGGGTTAGATTAGAGTTTTAAACCGAACAGCCACTTAGAATCTGCAGTCAGTCGAACTAGAGAAAGACAGACGAATAAGCACAGTAGAGAGAGAAGAGAGAGAGGAGCAGGGGAAGAGATCACTCGAAGGAGGGAGTAGTAGAGGGAGAGGGAGGGAGAGAAACGAAAGAGTGAAAGTAGAGAGAGAGAATACCCTGTTGGAAGAAGTAGAGAGATGGTCAACCGGTTGCTCTCCGGTGGTCTAATTTTTCAAAATTAAAGAATTCAATGGTCCGAATGTATTTGTGTAATCCAATGACCAATAATGAAGGTGCACACGGTGTGCAACCCTTTAGGGGTGCACACTACAACATGACCCTATTTCACAATGGGTGAATCTCTCACCAATAAAAAAATATCTATTCACCAATAAAAAAATATTTACTGTACCCAATACCTCCTTAGTTTGGACTTTTTAGTAATTTATTCATAATTTTAATATAATATTTTGATTTTATATGACAATTATTTTAATTTAATTTATATTTATAAAAAGAAGTTTGTTTGGTTTTAGTTTTCTAAAAAATTGAGTTTTTTATTTTTAGTGTTTTTTTAAAAAAAAATTAAGTAATTTTTTTACTTTTTTAGATACAACTTATTTAGATGTATTTAAATAATAATTAATAAATACACAAAAATATATTTAAAAAAAATGTATTGAATTTTCGTATTTTTTTCTTCTATTTTTTGGTATTTAGTATATTTTTTTTACTAATACTATATTTTTTAAATGCATTTATGTTAAGTGAGTTTAAAAAAATTTAAAAATTATTTAAAATATTAAAAAAATTATTGAAAACATTGAAATACAAAAAAAATAAAAAAATAAATTTTTTTGAAAATGGTTTTCTGAAATCTTTTTCAATTCACTAGTTGAGAAAGGGAATTGGGATGCTGCTGCGCAACAGCATCTATTGTGCGGTAAAATGGTTCATTTCAGGATTTATTTTGATAATTTATACCGTTCACATTATAGAATATATCAAGTAGAATTGAAAAAAATTAAGTTAATTGGATATCGTTTGCCCATTCATCTACTCAAATTTATATTTATAAAAATATATAATAATTGTGATTTAAAATATTAAAATAAATACAAATATAAATGAATGAATGAATAAATAATATCTAATTAAATTAATTTTTTATAAATATATTTTAATTAATATATTTTAAAATATAAACGATTTAAATTATGAAATGAATTCCGAAATGACCTATTTTACCGCACAACAGTGCAACATCATCTCCAAATTATTGAGAAAGGCGTGGTGGATATGAGGAAGCAACGTCGTCGTTTTTTTCTTCAAAACGAGTAATTTCAGGGTACTCACCCACATGAGGGCGTCACTGTGAAAGTGCCATTTCGCTCGTCTCTCTCTCCGTCTCTGTGTTCGATCGGCGACATCACAGCCGTCCATCAATGTTCAACAACAGTATATCGATTTCGGTCTCCGATGAAGATTCCGACGATCTCGCCGGAAAGATGAGAGTCCGAGTCCGTAGAAAGCGCAAGAAATCGGTCTTCCGAGGCAAGAACGAGTTGGCTCAGCGATTACTCAGGAAGCTATTGAGATGGTGGCCCGTCTTGCTCTTCCTTCCCGCCGCTGGACTCCTCATGTTCGAGGCCTCCAGAATTGGCCGAAAACCGAGTCCAGTGCTCGTCTCGAAACTCGCTTCTCAGAAGGAACCAAAACCTGTTGTGGAAAAGAAATCGGAAGCCAACTTGAATCGCCTCGATCCGACTACTCGGGTGATCGGTGGCGTCAGACAACGTAAGTTCCTCTCAGAATCTTGAAAATTTGTGTATTAATCTACTTGTTTGTTTATCAGCAAAGAGCATGATTTAAGTTATGCACTTGAGCAATGGCTTTGAAATGACTGGTTTGATTCTTAGTTTCAGTTGCTAAGTGCTTGATTGGTATGTAGAAACAAAACTTCTAGAATTTCGTTTGTATTGACTCATGTGCTCAGTTGATTTGGCAGTGATTGTCTCTGTTGTAGTATATGTATTATAATTTTTTTGTGACCTAATAATTACTTATTATGTTAGCAAAATTAATGGGACACCAATTGAACAAAATAAAGGTAACTGGTTTTTAAGGCTTATCAGAACATTATGGTTGTTTAGTGCACCTTATTGAGCTACTTACATCTTTTTCTTTTTTAAACGGTGGTGGACCTGCGAGAAACTCATTGCCCAGGGCCTGTGCATCTGCGGGGATTAGTTGGGCTTTGATTTGGACACCCAGTGCTAATAATAAAATAAAGGGGAAATTACCCACAGGTCCCATGTGGAACATGTGGCCACCATTTAATCCCATAACTTTTTGAGTACACCCAAAAGTCCTTTCCTCTCTCTCTCTTTTTTGCTTCCCTTCCTCTCTCGTTTTTTTTTTTCTACATTTTTCTCTCATCATCTTTGTCATGGACGACAACCGGTGATCATGTCTTTCTCCATTGATCGGGGTTCACTGATAACCGCCAACCATCGAAATCAACTCGTGACTTCACTCTCACCGACAACGAAAATAATATATTTCCGACAAAGAAAATGATATATTTCCAACGAAGAAGATGAGTGGATGTACTTAGATCTGATCCTCTCTCTACATGCGCCTTTCTCCTTCGATCTCTTTTTTTTTTTTTCTCTGCTATACACTTCTGTTTTTCTGTTCTAATGGAGAAAATTTTCGAATTCTGAACAAGTAGTTTTCGAGTTTTAGTTACAGGCGGTGAAAACTGTAAAATTTTACAGTTTCAAATTTTTTTGGTGTTGGAATGAATCATGGTATAAAACTATAAAATTTTACAGTTTCATAACATGTTTTTCAATTTGATTAATAAGGATAAATGCTTAATAGATTTTTGTTTTGAAACTGTAACATTTTACAGTTTCAAAACTTACTTTTCAGTTTGATCACTATTTAGAAATTATTTGCTTGAACCTTACAAAAATTGAAAAATAACATATGTTTTCCCCATTGTTGCTGTTTTTTGTCGTTTCATTTTTTTTCCTTTTAGTTTATCAATATTTAGCACATTTTGCTATGTTTTTTTTGCTATAATTTATCCATTTATTCTTTTTTTTTCCGGCAATATTGTAGACATTCCGGTGAGTCTCCAGTGATATTCTTAACGTCCAGTGAACGTTCTGAACATTCTGGCGACTTCCATTAACGTTCTTAACACTCTGGCGAACTTCCGGCGAAACTCCGGCGACTTCCCGGCGATGTTGAACATTCCGACGAGTTTCCGGCGACCGTTTGACGGAAGTCCTACGGTAGTAAATTGTGAACAGTGTCTGTAAATTAAAAAAAAAAAAAGAATTTTTTGGTAACAATTAAAAATGTATTGGACTAATTGGTGCAAGTATTTTGTTTTGGGATTAGCTGAGTTTTGAACTTGGTATATGGGACTTATCAGTAAATTCCCCTAAAATAAAAAAAGTAGGACAGAGGTGGTTTTAGTTTTTTTATTATTAGCTTTAGTTTGTTAGAAGCTATGCCAAACGGGCCAATTATTATTTATATCCTCAACACGCTCCCTCGCATGTGGTCAGTCCTCCATAGTGAGGTATTTTAATTGTCAGGGAGAAGGTGAGGTTTGAACATGGGATCCATTTTAATTATCGGATAGGTGGTGAGGTTTAAACACAAGATCTATTGCCTGCCTACTCTGAGACATGTTGTGTTGTTGACCACCAATTCATCTAAACTAAATGCTTAAACAGTTAGAGAGTGGGTTGACATTATTATTTACATCTTCAACACCTAAGAGATCTCCCCTATAGCCTTTTCAATTTATGTTCTAATGCAGATGTAACCTACTGCCAAAATGCTAAGTCAAGTGGTGAATAATCCATTTGGCATTCATTGCCAGTATACAGTGCTGATAAATTTTAGTATGCGTTTGATTCCTTAATGCTAATCATATATGAATTATGTAGTTAGGAAACCAGAGTTCTCACTGAATCTCGGCGATGACAAGTCACTGCTGATGACTGGTCCTTTCTGGAAAATTGTCCAGTAAGGCTGGAAAACTTTTGATTTCTGTGTTGACAAGTCTGATCTAGGGCTCCAATTCATACTTGTTGGAAGTAAGAGAGGTATTAGGTGTTCCTTGCTTTTACCGGAGCAAAAGGTGTTATGGGTTTGTGATTGCTTAAAAAACCAGACCACAGGAAGATCATTAAAACTCTGTTTATGGATTGGAGGGTTGATTTGGTGTGTCTACTTCAATAAAATAAAATAAAATAAAGCAATTTGAACAGATGACCAATGAAGTAGTTAGAAGTATGTGATTTATCAAAAAAAAAAAATCTAGTTAGAAGTATGTGGTGACAGAAATGAAGCTGGAGAGAGAATCTTAGATTTTGCGTTGGCTTCTGACCTGGTGGTGGCCAATACTATGTATAAGAAGAGGGAGGAGCATTTGATAACTTTTAAGAGTAGATTAGTTAAGAGCCAAATAGATTACTTCTTAGTGAAAAAAGTGGACTGCCTAAAATGCAATGATTGTAAGGTGATTCCTGGAGAAAGTCTGGTCTCTCAACATAGGATTTTAGTACTAGATTTATGTTTTAGAGGGCAATCCCAAGCTAGGAAGGATGGTGGGCGTCGTAGGACGAGATGGTGGGACCTAAAAGGAGATAAACTAGAAATATTTAAGAATCGAATGGATAAGGAAGGTACTTGGGACTTAGAAGGTGATGCTAACACTATGTGGAATTCGATGGCCAATTGTATGAGGAGAATCTCAAGGGAAGTGCTTGGAGAGTCGAAAGGAACGGGACCCAACTCTAGGGAAACTTGGTGGTGGAGGGAAGAGGTTCAAGCGGTAGTTAAGGCAAAAAAAGAGTGCTTTAAAAAGTGGCAGAAGGATAGAACTGAGGAAAACCTTAAGAGCTATAGATTGGCTAATAAGGAGGTCAAGAAAGTAGTGAGAGAGACTAAGTTGAAAGCTTATGATGACCTATATACTAGACTAGATAGTAAGGAGGAAGAGAAGAGGGTATATAAATTTGCTAAGATATGGGAGAAGAAAATAAGAGATTTTAATCAAGTAAAGTGCATTAAGAGTGAGGATTCTAAGGTATTGGTGAAGGATGATGAGATTAAGGAAAGATGGAAGAATTATTTTGAGAAACTGTTAAATGAGGAACATGGAAGTACGACAATAGGGGAAGAAATAGCCAGTAATACGATAAACCAAGACTATAGGTTCTATCCTAGGATTAGGAACTTTAAAGTGGAGATTGCACTTAAGAAGATGAAATCAAATAAGGCTTTAGGACCCGATGATATCCCTATTGAAGCTTGGAAGTGTTTGGATAAAAAGGGAGTTGCTTGGTTGACTAGGTTGTTTAGCAAAATTTTGTT
This sequence comes from Camellia sinensis, assembly GCF_055761805.1. Classification (NCBI taxonomy): domain Eukaryota; kingdom Viridiplantae; phylum Streptophyta; class Magnoliopsida; order Ericales; family Theaceae; genus Camellia; species Camellia sinensis. The sequence goes on along the minus strand of NC_138963.1, from coordinate 211,336,868 downwards.
GACTAGGAACATGCCAGATGAGTGGAGGAAGAGTATTTTAGTGCCAATCTATAAGAATAAAGGTGATGTCTAGAATTGTAACAACTATAGTGGAATCAAGCTAATGTGTCATATAATGAAAGTGTGGGAGAGGGTGATGAAACGCCGATTGCGAGACATAACAGAGGTGTCAAAGAATCAATTTGGGTTTATGCCTGGTAAGTCAACAATGGAAGCGATCTATCTTTTGAGGAGAGTAATAGAAAAGTATAAAGAAAATAAAAGAGACATTCATATAGTGTTTATCGACCTTGAGAAAGCATATGACAGAGTGCCCCGAGATATAATATGGTGGGTGTTAGAGAAGAAAGGAGTGACAAAAGGCTACATTGACGTGATTAGGGACATGTATGAAGGGGTGGTGACCACTATTAAATCGCCAGCTGAAGAGACAAATGAATTTTCTATCACTGTAGGGTTACGCGAAGGATCTACCTTAAGTCCTTATCTTTTTGCTTTAGTTATGGACGAGTTGACGATAAATATTCAGGATGACGTGCCATGGTATATGCTTTTTGCAGACGATATTGTGTTAGTGGATGAGACTAGAGAAGGAGTTAACACAAAGTTGGAGATTTGGAGAAAAGCTCTTGAATTTAAAGGATTCCGGATAAGCAAAACTAAGACAGAGTACATGGAGTGTAAATTTAGTAACAGTAACAATAACAAAGAAAGCAAAGGAGAAATGAAGATTGAGAACCAAGAACTGCCTAAGAGTGAATATTTTCGTTATTTAGGGTCGATTATCACAACAGCGGGAAAGATTGATGCAGATGTGGCCCATAGGATTAAGGCGGGATGGTGTAAGTGGAGAAGTGTGTCTGGGGTATTGTGCGATAAACGAATACCCACTAGACTAAAAGGTAAGTTTTATAGAACGGCTATTAGATCAGCTATGTTGTATGGGACGGAGTGTTGGGCAACCAAGAAACAACATGTAGATAAGATGAGTGTGGCTGAGATGAGGATGCTAAGGTGGATGTGTGGTAAGACTAGACAAGACAGGATTAGGGATGAGTGTATTCAGGAATGGGTAGAAGTAGCATCGATAGAAGATAAGTTGAGAGAGAATCGTTTGAGATAGTTTGGTCATATTCAACGGAGACCAATATAGGCAGTAATGAAGAGATGCGATGCTGTAACGGTAGATGGAAGTGTTAGGGGACGGGGTAGACCTAGATTAACGTTGACTAGCGTTATAAATAGAGATATGAATCTACTTAATTTGACTAATGAAATGGCCTTTGATAGAGCCGCGTGGAGAAGAAGGATTCATGTAGCCGACCCCTTTTGATGGGACTTAAGGCTTGGTTTGGTTTGGTTTGGTTAGAAGTATGTGGTATAACATGTTTGTTGATTAGGTGGCTTTAGGTGCTGTGGGCACTGCGGGTAGAATCTTGGTGCTTTGGGACAAAAGGGTTTGGACAGAATTGAACAAAAATTGTTGCATTATCATTTTGTGTTTTCGAGTTGACTCCATAATCTGCTTAGTGACGTGAATGAAATGTATGAATAAAGTGTGGAAGGTAAAGTGAGATATATGCATGTGTTTATTTACAAATAAGAGTTTGGTAAAAATAGAGTAGTGAGTCATAGATGGGAGTCTCAATTACAAGAGTCAACTTCTGGAATTGAAGGCCTGGGGGAGATGAAGTTACAAAGATCAGGAATGAACGGTTGATATACATGCCATTAATATCAGTGGCAGACGAACCTAATTAAGTGTTTTTCATTTGTTTGCAGCGATTTGATGTTATAAAGTATTTCATCATATGTTGGGATTTGCAAGTTCTAAACTACTGAATTTTTGTTGAAATTGAAATATGATTCATTGCTAATATTGTCTTCATTTCTGCATTTCCTTCATCTCACATCTTACGGATGTTTAAAGGCAGTTCAATTCATGACAAGCTTTTGTGGATCGTATCAGGTTGCTTGAAGCTCCTACCTCCCGAAGAACTTGAGCACTTGGATATTCCCATGGATAAACAACCTGTTAATCCTATTAAAAAAGTGGTATACATATCAGCGAATGATACACCTTATGTAGAAGGGAACATTATCCTTTTTCAACAGCATACGGAAGCTACAAGATTTAATTTATTTACAGGAAACCAAACTCTAGAGCAAAGAGAGAAAAGTTATAAGGTTATAAGCTGCATCTTGAGATCTTTAACATGGTTTACACTATCTAGTCCGTGTTCAAATACAGCATAAGATCAATTACTTTCAATTTGCTGTAACTAGAGTATACTATTCATGAACTTTAGATATTTGCATCTTTCTTGCCTAAGTTGCCTTTAGTCTATTGCCTCTTTTACTTTTTAGGGATTGGTCTTCCCTGGCTGTTGTTGCTTATCCATTTTTCGTTTGACATTGGTCGCTATATATAAATGAATGTTGCAGGTGGATGAAACAGCTATTGTACACTGTGGTTTCTACAGTGAGAATGGAGGGTTCAAAATTTCTGATGAGGACAAAAATTACCTGCAAACTTGTAAAGTTGCAGTCTCTACTTGTGCATTTGGTGGTGGTGACGATTTGTATCAACCAATTGGAATGTCAGAGGCATCACTTAGAAAGGTTTTTTTCCTAGGAAGAATTCTTGTTTATTGCCTTTTTAGGTTTCACTGCTATTTTTTATGCTTAGAATACTGAATGGATGCAGGTTTGCTACGTGGCATTTTGGGATGAAATCACTCTAGCTGCACAAGAGGCAGAGGGACATAGAATTGGTGAGAACCAATATATTGGGAAATGGCGCATTGTTATTGTTAAGAATCTCCCTTTCAGAGACCAAAGGTTGAATGGTAAAATTCCTAAGGTAGCAAAGTTATACATCCAATCAGTGTGATGTCCTTCATGTCTTTTATCTCTCCAATTTTCTCAAATTTATTAGACGTAAATTAAGTAATGTTTCGTGTAACTGTGCCAAGAGATTAATAACAATAGAATGACCTTTATCAAGAAATAACAAACAACAGCTTCATTTATTTGAGAAATCCAAGCTCTTGTTTGTTATTTCTTGATGAAGATCATTCTTACTATTAATCTCTTTGCACAAGATTTGGACTGAAAAGCTTGCTACAATGTACTCACACAACCTGTGGAGACTTTTCACCTAGAAATTTATAGGACTGGTATTATGGGAGTACCTCAGAGCAAATTGAAAGGTGATGCTCCCCAGACCTCAATTTCGGCGACAGTACTGTGGTGTCTGGTGCCTTTCTTTCTTGTTTGACAATTGGTGTAAACTTGATGATAATCATTTTAAACTGAATAGGTTAGGTCATATAGCAATAATTTGTTCATTTTTGCTGTTGTCAGATGCTGAGTCATCGCCTGTTTCCTCATGGGAGATATTCTATTTGGGTAGACTCAAAGTCCCAATTCAGAAGGGACCCTTTGGGTGTTTTAGAAACCCTTCTTTGGCGTTCAAATTCTGTACTTGCAATTTCGGAACATGGAGCTAGGAGTAGTGTGTATGATGAGGCAAAGGCTGTTGTCAAAAAAAACAAAGCCACCCCAGAAGAAGTTGAGGTGCAGTTGAGTCAGTATCGCCATGATGGCCTTCCTGAGGACAAAAGGTTCAATGGAAAGAAAGGTAAGCTTTTACACACCACTTGTTCTCTAGGAGCATAAAATGATAACGAACAGTAGTTAATACAACAACAACAACAACAACGCCCAAATAGTACACATTAATGTGTGTTTGGGAGGGGAAAGATTGGGTACACACCTAACCTTTGGCATAGTGCACAAAGTGGCTGCCCTGAGACTTGAAACCATAACCTCAAGGTCATAAATTTAAATCATGCTTTGCAATTATGTTTAAATACAATGTTCAAACACTAAGGTGGAACAAATACACTTAGGTGGAGTGAAATTGTCTTCTAATTCACTAATAATCCCAGAAGACAAGTTACTAATTAATTTTTTTCTGCCTTGTTATTGTTTGCTATTATTGATTGCCTTGCCTTGCCTCCCTACACTGTGGTGTACCTCCATTTATCTGTTTAAACATTCATTTAGTTGGTAACAGGTTTGGATGTGGGGGAGAAAGCCACAACTGTTGAGATTAGGCATATTTGAACTGTGTTTAGAAACACGGTGATTTAATCCATGGGAGGGTTATCCTTGATATATTGGCCTGTGCAGCTCTAGCAGCTTAGTTAAACGAATTTTTGTTTGTATGCTCGTTTTTTTTTATTTTTTTATATGAATTGTTCTTTGCAGCTCTATCTGAAGCTTCTGTAATCGTGAGGGAGCATACACCATTGACCAATTTGTTCATGTGCCTTTGGTTCAATGAAGTGGTTCGTTTCACTTCTCGGGATCAGCTGAGCTTTCCGTACGTTCTCTGGCGATTGGGAGTGTTGAAGAACATCAACATGTTCCCTGTTTGCACCCGCAAGGATCTTGTTAATAGCATGGGCCATATACGCAAAGCTAAGCCTCTAACAAGCTGACTCTAGGTGTTCGATTGCTGTCTACTTCTGTGAGTGTGAAAAATGTGTCTTAGAGGTGAAAGAGACTGCAATCGTTCCTCAATTTATTTGGAAGTGCTGTGAACTTCCTTCCTCGTGTCATTTACTATTGAAGGGAGAATTGTTTCAGTTCTCAAAATTTTATTATTACATGACACAGTAGTTTGTAAGATTTGTTAATTTGTAAAGTAATTTTCAATTCAAAACGAAACGCAAACTTGTCTCCTAATTCAAGCCATATAAAATCTTGGTAATATGAACATATTTGCAAATATTTTGCTTTTCATGTTTCATGCCTAATCACTTGAAAAAAATTTCGAGAAATCATGAGTAAAATAGATACCAGGATAGTTTAATTATCATGGATAACGTGCATTTTCAAAATGTCACCATAGCTAGAGCTAATATTCTAACCTTGAAAACTATTGGCTAGCCAATGACCAGTGCCAAATCTAGGTTGAAAGAGCTGTGGGTCGAGTTTTAGGCAATTTTAATATTAGCCCTGTTTGGTAGAGCTGTGGGAAAGTGCTTATACCTTATACCTTAACAGCTTATAGCTTATAATTATGAACATAAGTTGATTTCTGACTTATAAATTAAGTTTCTCCTGCCTCACTCAAAGAATAAATTGATTTTTGACTTACAAAAAGTTATAAGCTGTATTGTTAAGCTAAACCAAACACATCAAAATAGCTGAAATTAAGCTGAAAGTTGAAACAAGCTGAAATTAAGCTGTACCAAACAGGGCCATTATCCATTCCAACCATTTCTAAAGGGAACTTTTTTGATAAATCTATTTTCTAAGAGTTTTATTCCATCCAACCCATATTCTTTTTGACTATTCCATTAGGTCCAATTTGAGATAAGAAGACCAAAATACCTTTTTCATCTACTTATGTTCTATTTAGTTCACATTATTTTCTTATATTTCAATAAGTCCTATGAGTGACATAATTACTAAAACACCTCTAATATAAATGTTCACACTGTCAATGTGAATGTTCAGATCGTCAATGTGTAGGGGCCCGCCCCATGTCGATCCTCGTGGGTGCCCGGAAAAATTCGAGTCGGGCCGAGCTGACCCACAGGCCAAAAAAATAGGCCCGGCCCGGCCCGTTGATAATGTAAATATTCACATTGACAAGTTAACATTCACATTGATAGGAGTGTAAAATTGGCCCGTGGCCCGTGGGCGGTCCGAAGCCAGCCAGCCCGCCGCCCGGGGCCGGCCCGGGCCGGCCCGTTCATAATGTAAATATTCACATTGACATATTAACATTAACATTGATAAAAGTGTAAAATTAGCCCGTGACCCATGGGCAGCCCGAAGCCCGAGCCCGGGCCCGGGCTGTTGACAATGTGAATATTCACATTGACATGTTAACATTCACATTGATAGGAGTGTAAAATTAGCTCGCGGCCTGTGACCGGCCCGAAACCCGCCCGCGGCTCGTGGGCTACCCTGGGCGGGCCCGGCCCGACCCGTTGATAATGTGAATATTCACATTAACATGTTAACATTCACATTGATAAGAGTATAAAATTAGTCCGTGTCCCGTGACTGCCCGAAACTAGCCCACGGCCCGTGGGCGGCCCGGGGCAGGCACGGCTCGACTTGTTGACAATGTGAATATTCACATTGACATGTTAACATTCACATTGATAAGAGTGTAAAATTGACTCGCGTCCCATGGGCGGCCCAAAGCCCGTGGGTGGCCCGGGGCGAGCCCGGCCCGTTGACAATGTGAATATTCACATTGATATATTAACATTCACATTGATAGGAGTGTAAAATTGGCCAGTGGGCGACCCGAAGCCCGCTCGCTGCCCAGGGCGGGCCCGGCCTGGCCTATTGACAATGTGAATATTCACATTGACATATTAACATTAACATTGATAATAGTGTAAAATTGGCCCGTGACCCGTGGGCAGCCTGAAGCCCGGCCTCCGGCCGGGGCGGGCCCGGCCCGGCCCGTTGACAACGTGAATATTCACATTGACATGTTAACATTCACATTGATAAGAGTGTAACATTAACCCGTGTCCCGTGGCTGCCCGAAACCCGCCCACGGCCTATGGGCGGCCCGAGGCGGGCCCGGCCCGGCCTGTTGACAATGTGAATATTCACATTGACATGTTAACATTCACATTGATAAGAGTGTAAAATTGACTCGCGTCCCATAGGCGACCCAGGCTTACCCCGGGCCGCGGGCGAGCTTCGGGCAGCGGACAAATTTTACACTCCTGTCAATGTTAATGTTAACATGTCAATGTAAATATTCACATTGTCACGGGTCGAGCCAAGCCCGCCTCGGGCTGTGATCTGGCTTCGGGCCGCCCACGGGCTGCGGGCCAATTTTACACTCCTATCAATATGAATGTTAACATGTCAATGTGAATATTCACATTGTCAACACGCCGGGCCTGTGTAATAACCCTCACCACTGCTTACCGTTAAACATTGATTACCGTTAAACTGAACTGATTGTGACTGATAATTGAACTGATTAAAGTACTGAACTGACTGACTGAAAACTGGAACTGGATTGAATGAGTACATCTATTTGAATTGCATTTTATCTGTTGATTGATTATTTGATCTGTTTGCGTTTTGTGTTTAACTGCTAATTGAAGGCCTTATCGGCGGCCGAATCGGGAATTGATTGGTGTCCTATGATCGTCACAATTAATGTGATTTTATGGTATAATTATTTGAAAACTGATTAGGTATGATTAAATTAGATTAAATATTAATAAAATCAGAGTTGGCCTTAATTACAACCTTGCCCTTGAGTGGGCCATTACCTATACACTTTTGAGTTCATTACACTTGAGCCAAAAAACGTTTACCTCAGCCTTCTTCCTTGCCTTGCCGACTAGAGAGAGACTTGAGGAGAGAATGGAGTTCATTTTTTTGAATTGGCTTGAATTGCTTGGTGTATTGCTTGCTAATTGAAGTGTGGATTGCTAAATTGAACCCCTAGACTTGCATTCAAGGAACTTAGGTATGAATTTCACCTTCTCATTCTTGTGTTTGAACTAATTCTTGCATGGTCCATGTTAAATTGTAGAGCTAAGTCATGTTTTAGTTCATACATGTTGATATAGAGCATAATTTATGCTTGCATGTGTTCTTGGTTGAATTTGGAGTTGAGTTCATGGCAAAATGGTGCATGCATGTCCATAATTTTGTAATGGTCCATGTTTTCAACTTGTTTTTGGATCAATTGGCCCCTTAGAGCATCAAATTGGAGCTTCAAAATGGTTTGAATTCGTGCATGTTTGCATGTTCGTCTTGTGCTTGAAAAATGGTTGAAATTAAGTGTGAATTAAACACCCTTGGGCTTTGATTTCTCAAATTGAGCTTTGAACCATGTTATTCTATGTGTTTATAAATGTTTTCTAGAAAATGGGCCCAAGAGGATTGGTTTTGATGTATTTGAATGTGAGTTTGAGCTTGGAGGTGCAATCTGGAATTCCCAGATTCTGCACTTCCGCTCGAGCGGGGGAAGTGCCGCTCGAGCGTGGAATCCCAGCATCCAGTATCTCTGCACTGTTTTACAGTCCGCTCGAGCAGAGGATTGGGCGCTCGAGCGGAGTCATGTGTCTCAAGCTCGAGCGGGCGTCGAGCGGAGATTTCACCCATCTAGTACTTTTACAGTACGCTCGAGCGGGAAAGTTTACGCTCGAGCGTGTACCTTTGTTGCATGACCGCTCGAGCGGGGAAACCTGCGCTCGAGCGGGACTCTGTTTTTCTGAAAATTCTGAAACTGTTTTCTGATCACATCTTTGCACCCTCATCCCATTCTAGGCATTCTTAGACCTAGTTTAGGGTATCTTGTTGAGGATATAGATGTAGAGCACACCGAGGCATTAGGTATTAAATTATGATCTTTCCCAGCTGTGTAGCTTAGTGTGTTCAATCTGTTAACTGTGTAGGGTTGGCGACTGGGGAGGCACACTCTAGCATACTGTAACCCAAACTTTGTGAGTAACAACTGTGTAAAGATATGTTCAAAATGAATATCTTCTGAACAACTGAACTGTACTGTTTTCTGAATTGATTACTGTTAACTGAATGAATGTATGTCCTATATTCTAAACTGTATTGTGGCATCCCTAGCACCTACTGTTTACTGACTGTTACTGTTACAGAGATCTCTGTCGGTTCCCTCGTTGGAACCACTACTGTTACTGACTGATGGTCATCATTTACTGTTCGGTCTTTTAAGACCTACTGTTTACTGTACTGTTATGCTAATGGATGTACCACATATGACTGTACTGACTGAAATACTAATTTAATGGATTGTTTTCATTACTGTAAGGACATTCATTCATAATCCCTTTACGCATTATGTTATTCACTGGGCTTTAGCTCACTGTTTATATATATATGTAGGTGCTCAGCCACCAGATCGGAGCTAGGAGCGTGGGTTAAACTCCAGTTTTGTCAAGCCAGCCTATGTGCCTCACTGCGAGGTTCCGAGCCTATCGTGTTAAGGCTTAGGGGTGTTTTACAATTCCCCCTTCTGTACCGTCTACTGTTCTGTATAGACTGAATGTTTACTGTACTGTTATCAAGGGATTAGGTCCCTGTACTGTGTGACTGTAAATTATTGTATAGACTGTACTGTTTGTATGTATGAATGCATGAAAAATCTTTTTGGTATGCAGACTGTCACAGCTCAATGGACATTATTTATTTACTGTATTGGCTTCCGCCAGGCCCTGTACTCTGTTTTATTATTCTACTGTTCTGCAGGCCTTCGGTAATCTCGGATTACTGGCCGGTTACGGTGCTAAACCCATAGGGCCGGGTTTGGGTCGTGACAGCCTGGCCCGTCCCAAGCCGCCCACAAGCCGTAGGTGGGTTTCGGACAGCCATGGGGCGCAGGCTAATTTTACACTCCTATCAATGTGAATTTTAACATGTCAATGTGAATATTCACATTGTCACGGGTCGGGCCAAGCCCGCCTCGGGCTTCGGGCCAATTTTATACTTTTATCAATGTGAATGTTAACATGTCAATGTGAATATTCATATTGTCAACGGGCCGGGCCGGGCCTGGCCTGTCCCCGGCCGCGGGTGGGCTTTTGGCCGCCCATGGGCCGCAGGCCAATTTTATACTCTTATCAATGTGAATGTTAACATGTCAATGTGAATATTCACATTGTCAACGAGCCGGACCGGGTCCGCCCCGGGCCGTCCATGGGCCGCGGGCAGGTTTCGTCCCGCCACGGGGCGGGGGCCAATTTACACTCCTATTAATGTGAATGTTAACATGTCAATGTGAATATTCACATTGTCAACGGGCGAGGCCGGGTCGGGCCCTCCCTGGGCTGCTGGCTAATTTTATACTCTTATCAATGTGAATGTTAACATGTCAATCTGAATATTCACATTGCCAACAGGCCAGGCCGAGCCCGTCCCGGGCCGCCCACGGGCCGTGGGCGGGTTTCGGGCAGCCACGAGGCGCGGGCTAATTTTACACTCCTATCAATGTGAATGTTAACATGTCAATGTGAATATTCACATTGTCAACGGGCCGGGCCGGACCCTTCCCGGGCCACGGGCGGGCTTTTGGCCGCCCATGGGCTGCGGGCCAATTTTATACTCTTATCAATGTAAATGTTAACATGTCAATGTGAATATTTATATTGTCAATGGGCCGGATCGGGCCCGCCCCGAGCCGCCCATGGGCCGCGAGCGGGTTTCGCGCCGCCACGAGATGCGGGCCAATTTTACACTCCTATTAATGTGAATGTTAATATGTCAATGTGAATATTCACATTGTCAACGGACCGAGCCCGCCCCGGCTTGCAGGCGGGTTTCGGGCCGCCCACGGGCCAATTTTACATTCCTACTAATGTGAATTTTAAAATATGAATGTTCACATCATTAAATTGCTAATCGTTCAAAAAATATTTATAAAGATATCAAAATTGAATATAAGGGCATAAGTGTCCAAGAAAATAATGTAAATCAAGAAAATGGACTTTATGGAATAAAACTATAGATACATGGGACTAAATGGGTTAAAAAATTCCTTCATGGACTTCTTGGGTTAAAACACTTCTAAATTAGACTTATCAATAAAAATCCCATTTCTAAACTTATTTTCCTAACCATAACATGTTTCGTTCCATTTTAAACATTTAGAAAATACTTGATTGTCAATTTAATATATGATATCAAGGTTTCCCCCACCAAAAATTTATCTATTTTGAATCCCTTTTCATCTTTTATAATCCCCCCCAAAATAAAATAAAACAAAACAAAATAAAAAAACAAAAACAAACGATTAAACACATTGAATTAACCTCTCTCCCAATCTTCAACCTCATTATACGCATTGAATTATCCTTTCTCCCAATCTTCCTTTGATTTTCCTTTATTCTTCTTATTTCTCTTATATTTTTGCGCACTTTCTCTCTAATCAAACAAGCAAGAAGCTCTGTTGCATTTGATAAATCTACATTTATTTTAGTTATGTATTATGTAATGTAAATACGACATTTGTCTTTTTTAATTTGTAGAGAATTATCCCAAGGTGTGTCTCTCTTTTTGCCACTGTTCTCTCGTTATGACTCATTCATTAGGAATAATTTTCATATTTAAGCTTACTCCATCCGTTTGAGTCTTAATCAAACTAAGTTTGGTCATTCTTGACAAATCATTTAGATTCGTGTATCGTGGAAGTAGAAAATAAAATATCATTTTAAATGAGAAAAAAAATATCAATTAATATATAAAAATATGGGAATATATAAAAAATAATAATAGACGATAACAAAAAAAACAATGGATTAATAAAATAAATAAATATAGTAGTCAGGATATATGATGTACTGAGCAAAAATGGCATATCAAAATAATATCGAGTTGATAGAATATATAAATAATAGAGAAAAAAATACAACTACTAATATAGTGAATGGCTTGGGCTAGAATTGAAACTGTGCAAAGAAATCAATATGTGAAAAGTTTCGAATATTGACATTAACACAATGTGTTTAGTGGCGATTCTGTTGGGTCATTGCCGTGATAATAACATAACGTGCTCAGCGGCGGTTTGTGGGGATATTGGCCAAATAATTAACTAGTCTATCACTCGTGTTATGCACGTAATAATTATAAATATTTATATTTATTTTATATTTTTTAATATATAAATTATGTTTTTTAATATTTTTTATAAAAATAATTTAACAATCTTATCACTAACCATAGTGTATAGGAAAAATTAAAAATGGTACTGCAGTAATTATACACGGATTGTATCTATAATTATTTGTATGAGAGGATTTTAAATATTGATCAGAGATTTTAACCAAATCAATATGCAAGCATGTGGAAAGACATGTGGATTGAAAAAAGTTAATAAATGTTAACAAGATAGTGTATAGGAGAAATTGAAAATGGTACTGCAGTAATTATACACGGATTGTATCTATAATTATTTGTATGAGAGGATTTTAAATATTGATCAGAGATTTTGACCAAATCAATATGCAGACATGTGGAAAGACATGTGGATTGAAAAAAGTTAATAAATGTTAACAAGGGGATTTTGACCAAATCAATAAATGCTGAGTTTTTTTTTTTAAATAAAAAATTTAGAAAATTCAGATTGGGATATTGAAGTTCCCACAGGCTCTGGGGGTTAAAAACCCCCTTTTGCTTAATATATAGTATAGATTGTAATTAAGGCTACAAAAAAAATTGAGCCGTTTACAAGTATAAAGTGTGGTTTAGCTCGGCTCGGTTCATTTAGTAAACGAGTCGAGTTTAAACTCAAATATTAAGCTTGTTTAGTAAATAAACCGATCTCAAGTTCAAATAAGTTTGGCTCTTTAAGCTCAGCTCGTTTATCTTTATTTAAATTATATAATAAATATATTATTTATATAATAAATAAATATATAAATATATATAAATAATAGTATAAATATATTATTTATATATTAAATAATATAAATAATATTTTTTATTTAAATAATATTAAAAATTGACACGGGTAAGCCCACAAAGGATATAACCCCCCCACTTAGGTCCCAATACATAATTCAAATACTAAAGCTCAACGTGCTGGAGCCCAACATGGCATTAAGGGCCAATGACATCTAAACACATGGCAAGAAAAAGACAAGCCACATAAGCAGACAAAGATCCTGCAAAGTTATTGCACTGCACATCAGCCATTAATGAAGTCCCTTACAGCATTTATTGCGATAACGCCTCCCCGTCGAGACAGAACGGCCTCACCATGAATAAGGCAAGCTAGAGCATAGACTTTCGGCCAAAATAACAGGTCGAAAGGGACAACGAAATGATTACCAGAGGATATAAGTAGACGTCGAAGACAAGAAGAAGGTAAAGCTTTCTATCATTAATCTATCTCTACACTCTATCTCTCTTTCTAACTTGTTCGTCGGAGGGTTCGCTGGGGGACTCCCAGTTCCCCGTTGAACTTTTGTGCAGGTCTCTCCGTGGGCTTGGTACCTCAGTTTCCAGTTTAGGAAGCGTGGATCAGTCCGACCCGTTCCATCTGGAATACGCTGTATCATCAGTTGGCGCCGTCTGTGGGAATAATTTTTTGCTCTGCGCGCTAGTTGTGCTCATTGTCGCCAGAAACCCTTCCCCAATAACCTTTTCCTGTCACCTACCAAGGTAGATGGTCACGACTAGATCCATGGCTTCTCACCACAATGTTGCCGACCACCAAGCCGACCCTCCCAATCCAAACAACCCACCGCAGTATTTTACCAGGCTCACCAACAACATTAACCAGCAGCCCCATCCACCCAACTTGGAAGGCTTGTGACCCCCTCCCCCAAATATAAACCCGCCACCCCGGGTCCCACCTCCATCGGTCCAGGCGCCCACACCCGAGGGAGAGGCCAGTGATGTCCAGCCCCCACTGCATTCCAGTGGTGACCATGTTCCACTCTAGGACGCGGAACTCCGAGCCATGAAGCTCCAGCTCCAAGGAGTCATGCAGAACATACAACATAAACCATCTACCACAGCCAACTCACCATTCGTTGCCTCAATCAGGGACAAACCTCCACCTCCTAAGTTTAAAATGCCCTCGATTGACTCTTTCGACTGTGCAATGGACCCAATCGATCACTTGGAGACCTATAGGACCCTCATGATTCTCCATGCATTCCCTGATGAAATCATGTGTCGCCCTGTAACACTTAAGGGGTCAGCCCGACTGTGGTTTTGTCAGCTACCGACGGACTCTGTCTCTACCTTTCAGCACCTCAGTGACTCCTTCCTCAGCCACTTCATTGGTGCCCAACACCAACGGCGTCTGGCAACTCAACTCCTTAACATCCGTCAGACGAAGGGAGAGTCGCTGCGCAGCTTCGTCACCTGTTTCAACACCGAGGCCTTGCAGGTGGAAGAAAATGATGACAAGGTCAGTCTCACGACTTTCATGGCCGGTCTACGATCATATGATTTTCTTTTCTCCCTCTCCAAAAACCCCCCAACCTCCATGGCAACCTTACTTTCCAAAGCCCAAAAATACATGAACGCCGAAGATTCCCTAGTCGCCCGACAAGATCCTACGGCCAAAAACCCAATCCCCAGAGAGAAGAAAAAGGGCTCAGAAACCATAAACACCCAGTACACTCACCAAACACCTCAGTATGTTGACCGACCACCCCGAGCCAACCGGTCGGCGTTAACCCAACCGCCCGGTCGGTTCGAACGATACACCCCCCTCAACTCCTCCATGGAACAAGTCTTGAACCAGATTCAACAAGATTATCCTCTAAAATGGCCCCAACCGTCACGATCTCCTTCCAACCAGCAAGATCAGTCCAAATACTGCCGCTTTCATCAAGACCACGGCCATAATACGAAGGAGTGTGTTAACCTCAAAGACCAGGTCGAGGGCTTGATACGTCAAGGACATCTCAGTCGATTCATGGAAGCCCGTCCCCAGCAGAGGCAAAGGACTAAACCCATCAGAAACAATCGCTGCCGCACCCCTCCTCGACAACCCGCACAACCTAACCAAGGTCATGATCGCCCTCCACAACAACCCCGGGCACAAGTTAACCCCGCCCCCCTGTTGGAGAGATCAGAGTTATTGCTGGCGGGCTTGCTTGTGGAGGACCATCCCGCTCGGCTCAAGGAGTAGAACTCAGAAAAATAAGGCAGGGCTCGGATAAATAAGTTGTCACATTGAACCGCCCTTCCAAACAGTCCAAGCAGTGGATGTAGCCCATCACCTTTACGGAGGCCGACTGCACAGGCATTCGTTACCCCCATAACGACCCCCTTGTCATCTCTGCCCTCCTCTCCAATTACAAAGTCAGACGGGTTCTCGTTGACAACGGCAGTTCTTCAGACATCATCTTCCCAAATGTCTTTTGCCAGCTCAAGGTCGGGGAAGAAAGTATGTCCCCTCTCCAAACCTCATTGGTCAATTTTATTGGCTATCGGGTGACCTCCATCGGCTCCATCAATCTTCCCATCACAAACGGAGAATACCTGAGACAGACTACAAAGTTGCTCACTTTCATTGTCGTCGACTGTCCCTCTGCTTACAACATCATCCCCGGCCGCACCGCCCTAAATACTTTTCAAGCATCACATCCACTTTCCATCTTGCCGTCAAATTCCTCACCGACCTTAGGGTCGGCACGGTGAGGGGAGAGTAGACCATGGCCAGAGAATGTTACGTCGCTTCACTTAAAGAGGTCCAGCTAAAGGAGGCCGTGATCATTGAAGGGCTCGACGTTAGAGACGGGGATGAGCTTGTCAGAGGGGAACCAGTGGAAGAGCTTGTCGAGGTCCTCATCGATCCCACCAACCCGACAAAAACTGTCAAGATTGACAGCCAACTATCCTTCCAGGCCAAGGCCGACCTTACGGCCCTCATGATTGAGCACAACGACGTATTTGCCTGGACCCACTCCGACATGCCAAGTATTGACCCCTCCTTCATCACCCATCGTCTCAACATTGAGCCCCATTTCCGACCCTTCTGCCAGAAACAGCGCATCTTTCACCCGGAGCGCAATACTCTTATTGCTTCTGAAGTAGATAAGCTCCTTAAGGCATAGTTTTATCACAAACGTGGACTACCCCAGATGGTTGTCAAACGTGGCCCTGATCCGTAAAAACAACGGCAAATGGCGACTCTGTGTCGACTACTCCGACCTCAACCGAGCTTGCCCCAAAGACAATTATCCAATTTCCTCGCATAGATTTGCTTGTTGACGCCACGACCGGTCATCAAATGCTCAGCTTCATGGATGCCTTCTCTGGGTACAACCAAATTCTGATGCACCCATCTGACCAGGAACACACCTCATTCATCACTGACCGGGGAACCTACTATTATCATGGCATGCTATTTGGGTTGAAAAACGTCGGAGCCACTTACCAACGGTTGGTCAACGCCGTCTTTCATCATCAGATAGGCCGGAACATAGAAGTATATGTCGATGACATGCTAGTCAAAAGCAAACTCTCCACTGATCATTTGGCCGACTTGCGAGAGACCTTCGGCACCCTACGAAAGTATCAAATGAAGCTCAATCTGAAGAAATGCGCATTCGGCGTAGGATCTGGGAAGTTCTTGGGTTTTATGGTCAGTCAGCGACGCATCGAAGCTAACCCCGAAAAGATCAAGGCCTTGATAGAAATGTAGTCACCCAGAACGGTTAAGGAAGTTCAGACGCTTACTGGCAGAGTCGCCGCTCTCAACCGCTTCATTTCCTGCGCAACGGACAAGTGTCTCCCCTTCTTCAAAGTTCTTCGGCAAACTTTTAAGTGGACGACCGAGTCTGAAGAGGCTTTCCAACAATTGAAGCAGTGCATGGCCAACCCTTCCTTACTCTCCCAGGGACAGAACAGAACTACCCATTGCTAGAAAAAATGTCTTTGGCCCTAGTCACTGCCTCAAGACGACTCTGTCCTTACTTCCAAGCCCACTCCATCGTGGTCATCGCTGACCAACCTTTGAAGAAGATAATGCAACAACAAGAGCTGTCCGGCGGACTTATGCAATGGTCGGTCGAGCTCAGCCAATTTGACATCTCGTACTGACTTCGAACGGTGATCAAAGGGTAGGTTGTTGCCAATTTTTATCCTGGAATTCACCAATCCCACTCCAATCACGGCTCCCCTGCCCCCGCAATCCCATACTGAGGCAAAAGACCCCCACTCTTGGACTCTCAACGTCGACGGATCATCCCGCAAAGAAAGCAGTGGGGCTAGTCTCATCCTCACCGCCCTCGAGGGTGGCTATTTCAAGTGTGCTCTCCGTTTTTTGTTCGACGCAAGCAATAATGAGGCTGAATATGAGGCATTGATCGCAGGTCTCCGCCTCGCCAGAGACATTGGTGTCACCCATATCCAAGTGTTCAGCGGCTCCAAACTCATTGTCGGACAAATCACTGGGGAATCCGATACCAAGGAAGACACAATGCGGGCTTACAGGGATATTGCACTCCCCCTTGCTCGTCTCTTCAATAATTTCCACATCAAGCACATCCCTCGAACGGAAAACTCCAAGGCAGATGAAATGGCTCAGTTAGCTTCTGCTGACCAGTCAGACCTCAGCCATGGCGTTCGCCTTGAATAGCTGGCCCACTCGGCCATTTCCCCACCACAGCAGCAAGTACACTTCCTCCAAAATGAACCTATCACATGGGCGGTAGATATCCTGCTATTTTTGACAAATGGGAAACTGCCCGCCGACAAGCACCAGGCTGCCAAGGTCAGGGCCAGGTCGTCCAATTACATTCTCATCAGCGGCCTCTTGTACAAATGTGACTTTTTACGCTCATACCTACGATGCCTCAATCCTGCTCAAGCGGCCTACATGATGAGGGAAGTCCATGAGGGTATATGTGGCAATCATTTAGGTGCCAGGTCACTAGCCCACAAGATACTTCGCACTGGTTACTTCTGTCCTACTCTCAATCAAGATGCCACTAAATTCGTGCTTAAATGTGATAAGTGCCAACGCTTTGCCAACATTCCTCATGATCCTCCTACAGAACTGATCACACTCTGCAGTCCTTACCCATTCGCCAAATGGGGGATCGACTTAGTTGGCCCATTGCCCACGGGCCGCGACCAAACCAAATTTGCAATCATCGCCATTGATTACTTCACTAAATGGGTGAAGGCGGAACCCCTTGCCACAATTATCGAGCGGAACATAACCAGATTCATCTGGCAATCGATCGTGTGCCGATTCGGTATCCCTCAAGCCATCGTCTCTGACAATGGAAAACAATTTGACAATGCCAAGTTCAGGAAATTCTGTGCCGAACTTCAAATCCAGCCATGTTTCTCTTCCCTAGGTCATCCCCAAGCCAATGGCCAAGTTGAGGTTACCAACCATTCTCTTCTGAAGATCATCAAAACTAAGCTGGAAGCTGCTAAGGGACTCTGGGCTGAGGAATTACCAAACGTACTCTGGGCTTACCGCACTACCGCCCGAACCCTCACTGGGGATACCCCCTTTCACTTAACATACGGCGCTGAGACGGTCATCCCAGTGGAAATCAGTTTGCTTACCCCGAGGGTTCAACACCCAAATCCAGAACTAACTGAAGAACTGCGTCGGGCAGACTTGGATGTAATTGAAGAACTCTGAGAGACCACTGCTGTCAGGCGGGCCTCATATCAACAGAAAATGAAAACGTACTGCAACTGCAAAGTCCGACCGAGGGAATTCGCCGTGGGGGACCTTGTGTTGCGCGAAGCAACTCTTGCCACCAAAAATCCGGTTAAGGGCAAGCTGGCAACCAAGTGGGAGGGACCTTACGTTGATAAGGCCAAACCTCGTCCGGGTACTTACCAACTTCAGGACATGGAAGGTCGAGATCTCCCCCATCCGCGGAACGTCGAACACTTGAAGCGTTATTTTCAATAAAGCCCTATTTTTGTATTGATCAATTGTTGTATGTTCTTTTTGACAATTTACGCACTTGGATGTTTTTGTTCTTTTCTCACATGGTATAAATTTGTGATCAATGGACTCTACTTTAGATGACATCAATCTTATACCTCAGTTATCTGCATAGTATTTCAAATAACACCATGCTTAAAGCCTAGGCCAGACTGAGTTACTTAAAACCTCAGCCAGACTAAGCACAAAGAGCTCGGCAAGACTGAGTTACTTAAAGCCTCAGCTAAACTGAGCACGAAGAGCTCAACCAGACTGAGTTACTTAAAGTCTCAGCCAGATTGAGCATGAAAAGCTCAGCCAGACTGAGTTACTTAATTTTAATGATTTAATATTATAGCATGGTCGCCATACTTAGTCAAGATCCAACCCATTTGTGCAGTGTCTATATTTTTAATCTCACATTTTCCACATGGTTAAAATTCAGGTTCGTCGTTGTCTAAATCAATCTTACATCTTTCATTTTTTCACATTTTCATGTACCCCAATTTTTTAATGATTTTGGCATCATGACTCTCTCACAGGTTAGGCTAATCTGCACAAAAGTCTAAATTTCATACCCATTTTTCGTTGAATTACTCCCAACTTTACAGCTCAAAATAAATAAGGGCAACAATGATACAAAAGATTTGTTTTATTCCCAAACTTGTGCCTTACATACAACTTTCTACAGAAATTACACGATCAAAAAACAACAAAAATAACAACAACAAAAATTTTATTTGCAAACAACATGCACAAATTTTACTTCAGTCATTCATCCTCGCTCGAAGCAAGGTCTTCTTCGTCAACCCCTTCATCTAGGGAGGTCTAGGCTATGTCCTCTTCGTCTATTCTAACATTGCTGAAGTCCAAGTTTGGGAACAGCTTTTCTACTTTACGTTTAAACATCTTTCAGCTGCTGTCCCAGAACTCAACCATCTCATGTTTATAGAAGTTCGACCGTTGGAAGCTCTGGATCACTTCCTCTTCGCTCCTACTTCCAGCGGTCGCTCCCGACAGGCCAGCCCCCCTATCCTCCTCTCTTGCCAAGCTACTGGCGATTACGGCATCAATGGCCATCTGGAAGTCGGCGGACCCCTTGAACTGCTCTACTGCTATAACACACAGGTCAGGGTACGCCGCCCTCTCAGACGCCAACTTGGTCTTCTCCTCCTCCAAGGCTTTCTCTAGCCCTGCCTTCTCAGCCACCGACTTGGCCCTCTCGTCCGCCAGCGACCGCTCCAACTCAGCGATCTTCAGATATGCTTCTTCCTTTTCTTTGATCGAATGAGCGTACAGGTCTTCATTGCAGACCGTGGCCTCGTCCCACTTTTCGTTGGCGACGGTGCAGGCTTTCTGGGCCTCTTCCAGCTTTTTCTGCTCGCCAGCTAGTTGGAACTCGAGTGACACCACCGTGCGGCATTCCATCTTTAGTTCTAACTTGGTCGCGAGCAGCTCAGCATTGGCACGGTTAGCTGAATAGCCCTGCACCATCGCCAACACCTCCATCTTTTTGGCGTTTTGGGCATACTCCAGACCCCTCACCCACGCGTTCCGTGTGGCCTTCCTCCACCCCCTGGTCTTCTTCCTTAAATTTTCAAGCTGGGCCTTCACCTCCTCCAGATTTGCCTTCAGTGGCTCAACTTCGCCTTTAGCGAACGTCGTTTTCTTCAGTAAGGCACCTGCTAAGGTCGTCGCCTCCATTTGGGCCGAGCACAACCCCCTTAGCAGTTCGGCATCTGTGAAGCTCGCCAGCGAACGTACGGCCGCGTCCTCCACTACTCCCAAAAGTCAATCGGTAGCAGTCCTGGCTTCGCCTCCTTCTCCCTCCAGTCACCCGGATACTGCTGGAGCGTGGTAAATGGCGGTTTTCAACCTGACCTTCTCTCCTTCTCCTTGGGGCGCAGGACCCCCCTTGGATTGTTGCTCTGCTCCCTCCTCAGGGCCAGTCACCCCACCTTCCACTTGTTTTTCAGGGCCAGTCGCCCCACTCTCCACCCCATTCTCTGCCTCCGCCAACCCCACTTTGGGGGTCTCTTCTGCAATCATCTCCTTCATCCTCTTTAAGGCTGGTCCGTTCTCACTCTACCTTACTCTCTTCTTCTTCTTCTTCTTCTTCAACACAACCTCCACCTCATTGTTGCCCATTTTCTTCAATGGATCGACCGAGGGAGGTCGTGGCTCAAAACCGCCCAAGTCTTTTTCCCCTAGCGACTTGGGGCGCGGTCAAATTCTTTCTCTCGTGATCGGTTTTGGCAAACGGCCTAACTATGCTTCTTTGAATTTATTGACCTTGGCAAAAATTGTCTTATCCTCCGCCTCTTGCGCCTTTCTCTTCGCCTCTAGTTCCGCTGGTCCCAGATCTCCGCCGGTCGGCAGAGGGCCCAGTCTTAAGGCAAACAAGGCTGAGGGTTTCTCCCTCAATGCCTTCACTTTCTTCACCCTCTCCTCTGCCGTTGTCCCCAACCTTGGCTCCACCGATTTGGTTGGCACCCTCCACACAGTGCGTACTCTTACTCCCCTGTTAGCGGACACATAGAACCACCGCGGCCTCCACCCCTTAATTGATGATGGCAACCCCGCCACCAACCATTTTCCTGTCGCCGCTTGTAACGTGACCCAAGTCTCTTGCTGGCCTGAAGCTTTGTAGCATGCAAAAAACTCGTTCACCGTGATTGCAGCCCCCTCGTTCTCCCGCGGCCACGCTTTTGCACAGGCCAGTAAGATCTTCCATGTGTTGGGCATTAGTTGACCCGGCGCTACCTCCAATCGGTTTAGCACATCCACTACCACTTGCGGAAGCGGTAACCTCAACCCCCCCTTCAACGCCTCTTCGTAGAGGGCAAACTCCTCTGGTCGGGCGTCGGATGGCCTCTCCTTTAATATCTGCAGCTTTAACTCTATTTCTGCAGGAATCTAATATTTCTCGCGTATACCCTTCAACTCCTCCGCGGTAACGGTCGACTTGTCGGCCTTCATGTGCCAGTGATCTGGCTCAACCTAACTAATTGGCTTCGCAACCACTATCAGAGTCGACGAGCGGGGTCGCGCTGCCGTCTCCCCCTCACTCTGTGCTCGCTTCTCCGTCCTATATTGCTCCGCCAGGTCCATCGCGTTGTCGTCCCCCAAGGCATCTAGTCTCACGTTGGACACTTCCTCTCGAGCCATCTCTCTGGAATGCCTGCGTATCGCTTCAGATGCTGATACAAGGTAGTTCACAAAATGTTACAAAGGTGTATCACTCGACACAAAGGAGTTTACTCTTGGAATGTTTTGGTTTTTTGCAAAAAGATAGGTAAAGCGGATAATACCAAAAGCCCAAGGCTTGCCTGTATTCCAAGGGTCACGATTAAATTTTGCCAGCTTGAAAATTTTCAAAAAATTCGCCAAAACTGCCTTTTCAACACCCTATATTAACCTACTATTTTGTTTCTTGCCCAACGCCTAACCTCCCCCGTCATGGGATTCCGCCACGTGTATGACCACGATCCACTGCCCCTTTTCCCTACCTTGTCTTTTTCACTTCAAATCACCACGTGCCTTGCCACTCCTCGAGCCCCGCGCATCGCCACTTACCCCTCCTCTAGGCCACCCTTCGTGGTCGGCCCTCCTCATGGTCGGTCCCTTTACTCAGCCACCCATCGTGGTCGGCCCTCCTTATGGTCGGTCCCTCATCTCGGCCACCCTTCGCAATTGGCCCTCCTCATGGTTGGTCCCTCCACGCGGTCATCCTTCGCGGTAGGCCTTCCTCATGGTCGGTCCCTCCACTCGGCCACCCTTCGTAGTCGCCTCTCCTCATGGTTAGTCCCTCCACTGGGTCATCCTTCGCAGTCGGTCCTCCTCATGGTCGGTCCTTCCTCTTGGCCACCCTTCGCGGTCGGTCCTCCTCATGGTCGGTCCCTCCACTCGGTTAGCCTTCGCGGTTAGCCTTCGCTTGGCCACCCATCGCCGTCGGCCCCACCCCTCGGTCGATCTTCGCCCCGTCGATCTCTCACAACTACTATTTCCTTCTTTATTCCCCTCGTTGGGGGACTACTGACACGGGTAAGCCCACAAAGGATATAGCCCCCCACTTAGGGCCCAATACATAATTCAAATACTAAAGCCCAACGTGCTAGAGCTCAACATGGTATTAAGGACTAATGACATCTAAACATGTGGCAAGAAAATGACAAGCCGCATAAACAGATAAAGATCCTGCAAAGTTATTGGACTGCACATAAGCCATTAATGAAGTCCCTTACAACATTTATTGCAATAACCCCTCCCCGTCGAGACAAAACGGCCTCACCATGAACAAGGCAAGCTAGAGCATAGACTTTCGGCCAAGATGACAGGTCGGAAGGGACAACGAAATGATTACCAGAGGATATAAGCTGACGTCAAAGACAATAAGAAGGTTAAGCTTTCTATCACTAATCTATCTCTACATTCTATCTCTCTTTCTAACTTGCTCGTCGGAGGGTTCGTTGGGGGACTCCCAGTTCCCCGTTGAACTCTTGTGCAGGTCTCTCCATGGGTTTGGTACCTCAGGCTCCAGTTTGGGAAGTGTGGATCAGTCCGACCCGTTCTATCTGGAACACGCTGTATCATAAAAAATAATCTTATTGAGTCAAGTCGAGTCGAACTTGAGTCTAATTACTTATCGAACTAAGCTCGATAAGCAAACGAGCTGAGCACGAGCTTAACAAAGCTCAGCTCGGCTTGGTTCGTTTGCAGTTGTAAGGGGTGGTTTGGGATGATCTAAATAAGTGCACTTTTTGACTTTTTATGAAATATGGGTTGTATATGGGTTGGGTTTGAAATGATGTGGTAGAGATGTGATATGACTTAAATAAGATGATATGATTTTAAATAGGATAGTGATTTTTTGACTTTTTTAGGTTATGACAAACAAAACCTAATTGTAATGCAGATGTGCCTGTCATTATTGGGAGCAATTTTTATATGTGGATATGACATGTATCACGTAATACTTTTTATCATTGTGATTGGATTTGATAGTAGGGTCCATTATATTTATGTCATGTGTTTAGAGAACAATAAGAGACATATATTTGTGATTTGGTGGTGCCACATGCACCAATTAGTGCATATAAAATTATTCTTTGTGATTAGTAGAAGGTAATGTGACGTGATACTCTATTGACATATACAATTTTTTTCCATTATTAGCCACTCTAATAAGAATCCTTTTTACCTAAAATAAAAATTAATGATTTACTATTCACTATTATGAGTGTATTTTTAGTTATTTAAGGCCTCGTTTGTCATAACCTAAAAAAATCAAAAAGCCAAAAAGTCACAATCCTATTTAAATCACATCGTCTTATTTAAGTCATATCACCTCTCTACCACATCACTTCAAACCCAACCTATGAGGTTGTTTGGGGTGTCCTAAATAAGTGCATTTTTTTTTTTTGGACTAAAAAGTTGAGAGAAAAAATATGGATGTTTGGGTTAACTTTTTGATTTTTTACGGAAAATATGTATCAAAAAATTATATAAATTAGTATGTAGGAGAAGATAAGAATTATGAGTTGTATAGCCGTACCGTATGCGCAGGTTTGATTGATGTTAAGAAATGCTTGCCTACTTTTCGGGCATTGTATTAGACGGTGCTGTTCGGCCCGTGAGGGCCATCATGGGTCCCGTTTTAATAATTTGAACCGTTCAATGTGTAGAACTCGTCGAATACGATATGCCTTTCAAAAAACGCGTTGATCGGATATCGAGAGCTATCTGATCGGATTAGTTTTTTTTCCAACCGTTAACTATAACACCATTCTTTTTTTATACAAAACTGATTTGATCATATAGTTAGCAATATCTGATCAATGTAATTTTTTATAGACATATAGTACTCGACGATTTCTACACATTGAACGATTAAAATTATCAAAACGGGACCTGTGATGGGCCCCCACGGATCGAACAACACTGTCTTGTGTAAATTTGTTGTGCACCCGTGTGTAATTTGTACCGGGACAGACATCACTATGTCATACATTCATGACTTGTACTTTGCATCAATGTAAATTTATTTTTTTATATTTTTAATTTTGTGAATAGTGATAATTTTTAAACTTTTTAACCTTTTGTCTTTTTTAGGACATGCCAAACCAG
This sequence comes from Camellia sinensis, assembly GCF_055761805.1. Taxonomy (NCBI): domain Eukaryota; kingdom Viridiplantae; phylum Streptophyta; class Magnoliopsida; order Ericales; family Theaceae; genus Camellia; species Camellia sinensis. The sequence continues at coordinate 211,312,285 of NC_138963.1, read as the reverse complement.
CCTTATATTTCATAAAAAATCAAAAAGTGCACTTATTTAAATCATCCCAAACCACCCCATTATTCCTCATTGCGGATATAATGTTGGTTGATTTTGTACACAAATAATTATTCAATGTAATTTTGTTATAAATGTTATTTTATCGATTAAAAAAATATAGGGCAAATTTTACTTTACCTCCCATGGTTTGAGCTGGGTGCGGTTTACCCCCCTAACATTCAGATATCACTATATAACCCCCTTGTGGTTGATGGACTAAAACGCACACTAACTTCTGTTAACAGAAGTTGTAAATTGACAATTATACGCTCATATATATATATATATTATTTCAGGAAAAACCCAGTTCTTTATCTCTTCATCTTCATCTTCTTCTTCTTCTCTCTCTCTCTCTCTCTCTCTCTCACAATTTCTGGATTCAAATTCGAAAAATAGTGTGCACTTTATTTTTTACCTTGCATTTTATATTTTATTGTGTTCAACTTGGTCTCATAAATAATGTGCATCTGCAGCAACTTTTAAGAATTTTTGAGCCTATTTTGAAGAATGCCAATAAGGAACTTATTTAAGGAAGTCATACAAGATCTATCTCCATCTCAACTCCTTCAAATAGTGGCATAATGAAATTTGCTAAGAAGCAACTTAGTTTCATCGGCTATAAGGCTCTAATCAGATAGAGTTCAAATGCTATGTTGTTTCCATGTTTCGTTACTTCATGTGAGGACTAAATCCTTCCATTGTTTTTCTAATTTTTTTTTTATACTCCTCACTACTGTTAGATTTTTTTTTTTAAAATTGAAAAATAGCTTCAACAGACAAAGACTATAACGCTTCAGTGATTCCTATAATAATCACAAACATTTTTTGGGTTCTCTACTTTTTGGTTATGTTTTTGTGTGCGTATGTGTAAAATATAATTTTGGGGATGAATCAATTTGATGTGGGAGAAGGTTTAAGGATCACGTGTGAGGAGAGTGGCTGCAATGGTGGTGTGATTCCACACAAGCTATGGAGCTCATTCGAGATGGAGCAGCAACAAACTCACCTTACAGAGCTCATATTGAAGATGCACACTTTCTCCTATGTAGATGCCAGTGTTCCATTGAAGCCATACCCAGGAAAGCCAACACCAGTGCAGATGCTATGGCTAACTTGGGAGTTAACCAGCAAGAACATCTCACAGTCATAAAAGATCCACCTAGCTCCATCTCTGCTTTGTTAGTTGCTGACATGTTGCATGTTGGCTCTAGAAGGGCTTAATTGTTCAGGACCTTGGCCCTGTTTGGTAGGGCTTATTTCTAGTTTATTTCAGCTTTTAGCTTAATTTAAGTTATTTTGATGTGTTTAGTTCAGCTTAACAATACAACTTATAGCTTTTTGTAAGTCAAAAATCAACTTATTATTTGAGTGGGGAGGAGAAGCTTAATTTATAAATCAAAAATCAGCTTACGTTCACAATTATAAGCTATTAGCTGTTAGGCTATAAGTTATAATCATTTTCCCACGGCTCTACCAAACGGGGCCCTTATCTTGTTAAATTTTGCTCTGTTTCTTTATTTTCTGAATGAATAATAATAAAAAAAGGATATGGTTGGTGGTTTGAGGAGAGGAGAGAGAGAGAAAGAGATAGAATGACATATTTTATAAATTTGAAGAGATAGAAAATGTATTTTCGTCATAAAAACAGACTCACTCCCTACAGAGACATGCGACTTTCACATTATGTTATCTTAGACAGAAAAGTTAATTGTGCGTTTTAATTAATCAACCACAAGGGTTATGTAATGATATTTGAATATTAGGAAAGTAAACCGCACCTGACCTAAACCACAAGTAAAATGAAATTTGTCCAAAAATATAAAGTAGTATTTATTTATTTATTTTGTAAAAAATTTAGGAATCTTTTGAAAATTGAGTTATAATCTATTTTTTAAATTATAATTCACTTCCACTAAAAAAAAAAAAAAAAAAAAAAAAAAAAACCCTGATTATAACCTCTTCCTTTTGACTGCTGTTATTTCCACGCACCGACAAAAGCAGATCGCGTGGATATAGTTAACTTTTCAACTCGGAAACCTCAGTTTGACTGTTGGTCCTCTCCGGAGCTCGAGTTTGAAGAGTTGAGAGAGAGATAGAGAGGGGGAGAGAGAGAGAGAAGGCTATGGCGAAGTCGAGCGCAGACGACGAAGAGCTCAGGCGAGCTTGCGAGGCTGCGATCGAGGGCACCAAGCAGAAGATCGTAATATCGATCCGAGTCGCCAAAGGCCGCGGGATCTGGGGCAAAACCGGCAAATTGGGCCGCGGTCACATGGCTAAACCTAGGGTTCTTGCTATTTCGAGTACGCACTTCCCCCCCTCCCCCCCCCTCTCTCTCTCACACACACACACACACACGCAGAAGACCGATTTCTACTATTTATGCAAAATAAGTAAATTCCTGTTCCTTCAATAGGAACGATGATCCTGAGTTGTTTAATGCTATACTTTTTTCTGCATTAGATCTTGATTGTTATAACGAATTTATGTTTCTGTAAAAATCTTAAGCAAAATATCCCAAGTCGCGCTCCACGTAGAAAAGAGCTGTTGGCAATTGGTGTTTTTGGTCCCCAAAATCATAATTCCTACATGTTTTGTTGTGCTGTTAGTTGGAGCACTTTGCTATAGCAGTGGCTGTATGATCGATGCAGAGAATACTACTAAAGGTTTTAGAAAGATTTACTTGTGTTCACTTCACTTTAAAATCTGTGATCAGGCAAGCTAGAGCTGAGGGAAGTGGTTTACCCATTTACAAATGGATGATTAACGAACTAATGAGATGGGAATGGAATTAATATAGGTAGTAAACATGATGAGATTGCCGAGCAACTGTTTTTACCTTGAGAAGGCACCAGTAATTTGTCCAGAATTGGCATGAAACCCTCTTTTTAAATATTTTTTTTAAAGGAATCTGATGTCATTAAGGGCACTTGGGCGGAGGGACTTCTGTTACTAAGAATGTTCTGACCTTTGATTGTGTCAGTCAGGCAACAAGCTATGACCATCTTTCACACCTGGGTTTCGGAATTGTAGCTTGTGCTCAGAATTTAATTTCTTTAGGTTTTTGATAGCCAAGAGGATGCTTATACTGTTGTTGCAAGATCGTTACAAATATTCTTTGATCTTCAATAATGTCTAAAAGTGCTGAATTCAAAGCAAGTCAAATTGACTCTATGGCTGCTATGGGAGTGTGAAGGATCATTTGGTGATTCCTCTAACGGCCATTTCAGCATATCTTGTGAGTTAGGCTGTATTGCATGGACTTTTCTACTTCTTCCAGTGTAGGCATACCCCTTGGATATGACAAGGTTAAGGGTGTGGAATGTGTACTTAATTTAGATAGTTGAGTTTTGTAATTTTATATGACATTTGAAGAAGAAGACACTTACATTTGCTAGTAAAGAAACACTTCTAGCTTCTTGCACAAATGATACATATATTTCATATTTTTCTTAAAATCTCATTTAATTTGAATTTTGAAGAACATTTCTATTTTTGTTTACAACATCTAACTTAAGCATATTATACAATATGCAACATAAATAAGTGTTTTAAGATGTGTTCCTGTTCCCATACCCAACTTTTGAATGTATATTCAAATATTCTAAGATTTAGGAAGATCTGATGCTTGGACATGAACATGCACCCACTGCTGCACCTGATACTAAAAAACGAGCGCCTGTAATATAGGAGTTAGATAGACATTGAATTGTTCATTGTAATTATTACCATTGGGACGAGAAAATCTCCATCCAAGCAGAGTTTAGTATAACTCACAAGACATCCACTTCTTGTTTTGTTTGTAACTTGATGATCATTTACTTACTTCTGTATTTGCTGCCCTATAGTTGGTGTGAGCAAAAAAATGCTTTTGGTTGAATAAATGATAATTCCTCCAACCATTGTGTTGTTATCATTGTTTTGTCCTCCTTTTATGCAGCTGAATCAAATGGTCAACAGTCTAGAGCTTTTCTTCGTGTCTTAAAGTACTCGACTGGAGGAGTTCTTGAGGTGATTCCTGATTATTATCATCATCATCTTTGGTTGTTGGTTGCTCTTCTCATCTTGCATGCTGTTTATTCTATTTATATAAGGATTAAGAAGTGCTTTGTGAATTTTGAGATTCCTGAAAGTTAAATATAAATCTTGATTTGATGGTAACTGCATAATACCTATGACATCGCTTCATATTTAATAATTGATTTTCTTGAACTTCAATTCTACCTGTAGCCTGCAAAATTATACAAGCTGAGGCATCTTTCAAAGGTGGAGGTTGTAACTAATGACCCCAGTGGATGTACATTTATGCTGGTAATGTTTCTTCACATAAGTAACCATAGGAAAACTTTCCTTTCTATGATGATTTGAACCTCACCCAGGCATAGGATGACATGTATTAAACATATGTTTTGAGCAGTTTCCGTGAATTGATATTTCAGTTTCTTTCTTGAAAATTGTAATTCATGTGTTTCTCCCATCTTATTTCTCTAATCTTTGCTTTTGACTGAACTTTCTTTAGGGATTTGATAACCTTAGAAACCAGAGTGTTGCACCTCCTCAGTGGACGATGCGCAATATTGATGACAGGTAGCATTACAGGACACCTTTTACACATATGATATCTTGATGCTGTTTAGATTTATATATATATTCTACCTTATGAGGCGTCCACAATTTTTTTAATATTGTAGGAACCGTCTTCTACTTTGTATCTTAAACATCTGCAAAGACATTTTGGGTCATCTTCCCAAAGTTGTTGGTATAGACGTTGTGGAGATGGCTCTTTGGGCTAAGGTGCGTATGATAATTCCTTAATTTTTCTGCATTGAAATTTATACAGTTTCTGTCTCTTTGTATCATGTGTTTTACCAAACTTAAGTTCTTTGGAGTCTGTGTCATCTTAGAAGGTGCTAACTTCCGACAGCTGGGATTTTTTGGGGTGCCACTTTGGTTCTCTCTCTATATTACTGTATTTGCATACTCCTTGAGGAAAATAGTCATTGTCACCAGTCGTGCATGTAGTTTAAAGTCCATTACGAAGTGTTGGCCTGCCAATGTATACTGTTGAGAGGGGCAGGCTAGGTATAGACCTCACACCTTTGACATTATTGGCAAAAAATGAATGCTCGAAGATTTCAACCTAAGTTCACACTTGACGGCTTGAGGTTTGCATTGCATCGAGTACATGTCTGTGGTTCGTATAACACATAAGATTGAGGGAGCATGCTATTAAAAAGTGTTTTTATAACTTGATTTGCCCTTTGTTTTAGTTGTGAAATTAAGTACATGATGGCCAGACAATTTTTTATCTTTGAAAAGCCTATGAACCTACTTATTCATTTATTTACGCATTTAGCTTTCTAACTTCAACATAAAATCTGCATTCCAAGTTAGATGGACCATAGCGGTAGTTCATATGTTAGTTGGTTATATAATTTGTTAGCTGTAGTTCATAAGTTGGTTATATGATTTGTTAGCTGTCGTTCATATGTTGGTTATATAATCTGTAATACTACCTCGTTTATCATTTCAAAGTTCTCTGTGAAGTAGAAAGTTGTGGTGGGGGACTTGTTTTGCAATTTAATTTAATTAATTTGTTTTTTGTTTATAAGTTTGTTAAATGACTAGTACCCTTAGGTTGTTGTTTCCAGTTTGTAGTTTTTATTTACTTTTGTCTTTTGTAGGAAAATACTCCCACAGTCACTAATCAGAGGACTATTCAAGATGGGCCTGTTGCAGCTACTGTGACAGAAAGTGACTTGAAAGTGACTGTTGAAAAAGAACTTGTGTCTCAAGCTGAGGAGGAGGAGGACATGGAGGCTTTATTAGGCACGTATGTAATTTTTTTCCTTTGTCCAGAGATGGATTTGTTTACTTGTACATGTCTGTACAAGTTAATATTCATGTCTAAGAAAATAAACATATATGGCAGCAGATTTCTTCTATGGCATTCAACGCAAGAGTGAAAAATTGAGGAGGAAAAAAGAAGTAAATTAAATTTTATTGTTTTGAAAATCTGCTATGCTGAGGTCCTTGAAGCTCCTCAATTTGAAGTTTTTTGGATCAAGATCACGACACTTGTTACTAGCGTTTCGACTTCCCATGATTTATTTATTTATTTTTGTAACAAATAAAAATATTCACTTAGATGGGCCAAAGGGGTGTTACTCATGTATGCAGAAGTATACTAAAAAAGAAAAAAGCAAAACCCTTATAGTATCTTGTAACTGTATAATTTGCGTTCTTCACAAATCAAAAAAGATGTATTGTATGTCATATTAACTGTATCTTGTTGATTCTCCTTTTTCCTCAAGCTTTGCACATTATTTCCCAGACATCATATATATTTTTGAAGTTAATAAACCATATGAAGTTCTTTGTCTTCTTCTCTATTTATTTCTATCAATTACATAAGTAGGAGATTTGTTTCATGCTAGATCTTCTGAGGTATAAAACCTAGTCAAATTTTCTGAAAACCTTTTTGTGTCTTAATCTTTATGCAATTACTCTATGTTAAAGTCCCATTATATGGTTTATAAGTTTAATTCCACAATTATTATTGTGAATTTGTGTCACCTTATTTTTATAAATAGTAGCTACTAAAGTGAATTTTCTTTTTTTTATCAGATGTATTCCTAGTTTTAGAAATATTGTCAAATAAATTAATCAACTAAATTGCTCCATCACCATAACACTTTCAAGCCTAAACAGGAATTTCATTGTGTCCTACAATAAATTTTATTTTCATTTCCCCCCATTAATCAACTAAATGGTTCTTCCTTCACCTAAAATTTCACTCAACTTGATAGGCCAGCAGCAATTCCTTTTTCAAGCTTATACACACTGGTGTATGTATATATATATATATATATATTTTTTTTTTTCCTTCTAGAAAAAAATGCTTTAATTTAATTTTAATTATTTTCTCATCTTACTAGTGGGGAAGTTAGACCTAGAAGTTGAGTCAATTTTTCATAATCTTTCAAAAGGAATGGATTATTATCATTAATTTGTTGTTGTTTATTGTCCTCTGCCATTCCTTAGCTATCATTCTGGCTTTGTGTTTTGATTTTTTGCTAAATATTAGAGATGCCAATCAAATCTAACTACCCTCTGCTATGTTTCTCGTATTTGCTATTTGATCATCTTAATCCAGTGCTGGAGATTTAAGCATGGCATTGTTTGCAGGTATGTAATGGGTATTGGTGAAGCAGAGGCATTTTCTGAGCGGTTGAAGCGAGAACTTCAAGCTTTGGAAGCAGCAAATGTTCATGCCATACTGGAAAATGAGCCTTTGATTGATGAGGTAACCCTTGTGTCAGACGTGAAACTCATTGCTCATCTTGTATTTTTCCTTGATCAATCCGAGCCTTTTATGTCATGCTTGTGTTTCAGCTATATGGCATCAAATAAACATGTCATGCCTTGCCAGTTTCAGAATTTACTCACGAATCATTTACAAACCATTTGTCTGGTTTGGCATTTTTCTCATATGGAACCCTTGAATAATATTTGTACGCACAGGAGTTATGTTATGTGATGTTGCTTGAACCATTTTATAAGGATCAGCTATCTTCTTGGTTGGTGTTTTAAATGGAGAAAATTAATTTATTATTACTATTATTATCATTTGTCCTCTTTTTTGTTGTTATCTGTGATTTCCTTCAGTTTGGCTATTTAATTGTTAATTTGTCGGTTCTGCAGGTGTTGCAGGGACTTGAATCAGCCACAAATTGTGTTGAGGATATGGATGAATGGTTAGGAATTTTTAATGTGAAACTTAGACACATGAGAGAGGACATTGAGTCGGTAGGATCTCTGCGTACTCTTCTGCAAAAGTGGTGTTTCTTTTGTATTCCTGTTGGGCCCATGTTTGTTATTTATTTGCAGTTTTCATGATACATATATACTGCATGTACATAAAAATTATGTGTATAAATACATATTTATGTATATGCATGTATCCTCATATTTTCCATTCTCTGCTGCTTCTCTCTCCCTGTGTTTGAACATTGCCATTTTAATCATCCAACAAAAAGTGAATTTCATCTGTGTTTTTATTTTTATTTTTATTTTTTAAGTTTGTCTAAGATGTAATTGGTGCAAAGTATTTTCTGTTCCATATGAACCCTCTAACAAGGAGCTTGGCATGAGAGCTACTACATTCATTTCTTATTTACTGAACCGAAAACTAACTCATTTGCATGCTACTCACAGACATTCTTGGATTTCAACTTCATTTGTCCAAATGGTATATTATTAGAGTGATTGTTTTAGTCTCCACTTTATTCACATGGTTTTATGCTTCATGTTAGGAGATATTTATTATTACCAAGGCTACTAAATTGTTGACCTGCGATATATTATTGTGGTTTGCAGATAGAAACCCGCAATAACATGCTGGAAATGCAGTCTGTAAATAATAAAGCATTAATTGACGAACTTGATAAGCTTCTTGAAAGATTGCGCGTGCCTTCTGAGGTGCCCCTGCTTTTTTTAATTGTGAACATTCATGATGGATTTGAGTTTGGTCAACTTATTTGAATCGTTACCCCATTTAAACTTGTATTGTTTGGTGCAGTATGCAGCATGCCTCACAGGAGGTTCATTTGATGAGGCACGCATGCTTCAAAATGTTGAAGCATGCGAATGGTTAACTGGTGCTTTACGTGGGCTTCAAGTACCTAACTTGGATCCTAGCTGTTCAAATATGCGAGCTGTATGTCTTATCTGTCTCTCCTTTTCATTTCACCATTCTCTTTTTGGGTTGTCCTTTGGAAATCTCAGAACATTGACTACCTGATTATTATAGCTGCTAGCTGCTGAACTACCTGTTCCAGTAAATGGATTCTGGAGCCAAATCATATGTGCAGTCACATGCCTTTTTATTCTTTTCCTCTATTGTGGATCAGGAACTCCTTTTATTTATTTATTTATTTATTTTCTTTCTTCTTCTTCTCTCTCTCTTTTTTTTTTTTTAATTTTTTTTTTAATTTAATATATGTATATATATATATTTATAAGCATTGAGGATCAGGATCAGTTAGTGATGTGAACTTGAGAAGACCAATTTGTTATTGAGTTTTTCTTGACTGATCATGAAAGTTTGTTCTTGCCCCTGAATTGGATTGCAATTTTCCCTACCGTGGATGACAATTTTGAGATATCATCTCTTTCTAAAGGTGGCACATCAAACTCTCACAGGTTAAAGAGAAGAGGGCAGAACTTGAAAAATTAAAAACTACTTTTGTTCGGAGAGCGTCCGAGTTCTTGAAAAACTACTTTGCTAGTTTGGTGGATTTTATGATAAGTGACAAAAGTTACTTCTCTCAGGTATGTTCAAGGGATGTTGCTTTATTCTAGGAAATTGTCAATATGTATAACATGAATCTGAGCCCTGAGCTTTGCTTGTTGGATTAAACAGAGGGGACAATTGAAGAGGCCTGATCACGCTGATCTTCGGTATAAATGCAGGACATATGCTCGCCTTTTGCAACACTTGAAGGTTAAATTACATAGGAGCTGCCCAATTATCAATATGTATCTTTAGTCCTTCATTTTCTTATTTATTCTGTTTTTCTGAATGCCCGTGTTTCCTTTGCATTTGCAGAGTCTTGACAAGAACTGCTTGGGTCCATTGAGAAAAGCTTATTGTACCTCCCTTAATTTGCTTCTACGTCGTGAGGTCTGGGCAAATAAACCTCTATTAGCTTTACTTACAGTTACTCTGTTGTTATGTCTCATGTGCCAAGTTACATATTCCATCTTCGATTAGAGTTATTACTTGTATTAACGCATTCCATTTTTTATTGTAAATTTTTAAGCTTTAATGTTGGTTCACTGGTGGTGTGCCTTGACCTGAAGAAAATAACTATTGTGTATCTTCAGACTCTCTCGGGCATCGACATCTGTTTGGTGATACCTTTTTGTATTCTTTAAACTATTAGTTCAACCGTCTGTATACATTTTGAGATATTTAAAACTTCCCTGACTGTTTGCTAAGTTTAATCTAGCAATGTTCTATCTGTTCTCATGCTTTTGGTAAGATAGGAACCACAGTATTTACCTTCAAGCTCAACTCAATAGACTGGATAGTTGTCACTCTTAAATATAAGATGTATCAAAAAGATCACCTGTCAAATCATGAAAGGTGCTTTGTATAGTCTCTTAAGTCAGGATGCACCATCACTAGCTGCATGGTGAAACTAGATCTAGGAATTGAACTGAGAATTGGTTTATCAAGTTTGGTTGATTAAGTGGGCTGATACTTGGTGTTCTCTCTCTCTCTCTCTCTCTCACACACACACACACACACACACACACACACACGCGCAACTATTTGAGGCTGATTCTGTAGGTCTTCTTCTGCCTTCTGGCCTCTATATTGTGTTTCACCACACCTCCCCCCCCCCCCCCCCGTTTTTTTCTTTTTCCCACTATGTGCACATGCATCAAATGGCTTATAAATGTAAATCTAAAATTTGTAATATATTTCATAGACTGAGTCCATAAGCCTTTCAACCATTTACTCATACAATTCAGGATGAGTATGGTTCCACCATGCCATGCATTTGGTTTTACTAATACATATGGCATTCTATATTGAAATTCTATTTAATTTGTGAAGCTGAAATGGTGGAGTTCGAATTTTCCCACTTTCGTTCCCTCAATATCTAGTGTTTCGTTTTTCCTCTCTTAAAAACATGAAGACCATGTGCCAGTAATTTGCAGAATTGTATCTTCATCTGTCTTCCTTTTTTTATTGACCTCTTTTAAGGATCTCTGTTACTATCTTGTAATCCAAGATATGGATTGTCAAACCGTAGCTTTATACTGCCATTATGTTATTGTTGTATCTGAACTTCTCCTGATTATGGACTATACCAACTTCATATCATGTAACTGATGTTAGGTTGTTCAACTTTGCCCTCTATTGTGCATGGACTCGAGTACGAGTATTAGGTGCGAGTGCGTGTTCAAGCATCAATTCTTCCTAAACCTAAATTGTAGAATATTGGAATATGCATCCAAAAGTTGGGTATGGGTATGGGTATGGGGGCAAGTCTTAAAAAATCATTTATAATGCATATTGTATAATATTCTTAGATAGGATGTTGTAAATTTTTAAGAAATATATTTCAAATTAAATAAGATCTGAGAAAAATATGGAACGTATATCTCTCATTTGTGTGAGAAGCTAGAATTGTTTTTGTACCGGCAAAGGTGAGTGTTTTTATTCGAACTTCATATGAAATGTGTAAATAGGGTACCCTTACCCTCATCATATCCGATGGAGTACACTGAGGGAAGTAAAAAGTCTATATAACACAGCTTGCCCTATGGTGTCGTGTTGCTATTTAGGACTTGGTGAGAGTAAAATAGTATTTGTATTGTAGGAGTATGTTTTTTATGTAAGTAATGCATTGTCTGATTATTTAAGTCCTAGAAAAATTCTGATAGTGATTATATTGTTTATAACAATTAAGGAATTTGTTAAGTTTGAAAATATGGTGTTTTGAGAGTTGTCTTAATTGTCTACAGGCTCGTGAATTTGCGAATGAGCTTCGAGCTAGTACCAAAGCATCAAGAAATCCAACCGTGTGGCTTGAAGCTTCCACAGGAGCCAGCCAAAGTGCAAACAATGCAGACACTTCTACAGTTTCAGAGGCGTACGCCAAAATGCTTACTATTTTTATCCCACTCCTCGTAGATGAGGTTGTGATTTGTCTACTTATTTTTGGAAACACAACTAATATTTCTTTTTCTTTTTAGTGTTTAAACTTGAGTTCTTATTGCTTAAACTGCAGAGTTCTTTCTTTGCACATTTCATGTGCTTTGAGGTTCCTGCACTTGTACCACCTGGAGGTGTTGCCAATGGTAACAAAATTGGATTGAATGGTGATGATACTAATGATGATGATCTGGGTATCTTGGACATTGATGAAAATGACAGCAAGACTGGTAATTATTTTCTAAATATTCCTCAACATCATGTTCAGCCCTGTTAAAGTCTGTTCATCCCTGGTTATCAAATTTTGTAGGTAAAAATTCTGCAGAGCTGGCGGCACTAAATGAATCACTTCAGGAACTGCTTGACGGAATACAAGTAATGTTTAATTATTTTAATTTTTATTGGGCATTTAATAGTTACTAGATTATCCAATTGGCTCTTGTTATGTGATGAGCAAATGCCTCCTGAAAGAGGTTCCCATAAATTGGAATCATCACTAACCTTTGGTGATAAAAAAAAAAAGTTGGAATCATCAGATTGAGAAAAACTTTATTATAGAACTGCACCTCAGAAAAATTGGATGGCATTTGGTAATGTTGCCAAACAGGAAACATGATAATTTTGTTTTGTTTTGTTTTGTTTTGTTTTTTTTTAATGAAAAAACAAAAGCGAAAACAAGAAAAGCATGTTTGGTAGACAGTAGGCACATTGTTTTCAAAACACATAAAAACAAAAACAAGAATACATGTTTACAGAGAGCAGTGGCGACTCTGAGAATTTTTGTAAGTGGGATCATTTTAGAACTTAAATTTTGTAAGTCCTATAAAAATATTCACTTATCATATGCATCACTTATTTCTCATATATCAACAAACTAATGTAAATTTCTAAAATTGTAAACAAAAGAGAATTTTAATGCATTGACACTATTTTTTAATTTTTTTTAAAATATGATTATATATAGAGAAATGCTGTTTACGACTGGATTTATTTTATTTTCAAGGTGTATTCATGCAATAAAAGTCATGTACTATATTACCTAGAACATTGATCGTTTCGGTACATGAAACGGGAACATAGTACACCACATGCTCTAAAATGTGGTACGATAGGAGTAGACTTATATATTACACTGAGTAATTTTCTTTTAACTATTTGGTATCCAATATATATATATATTTTGTTAATGTAGCAAATCATTTCTATGAAAATTATGACCCATTTTTTATTTTGTCTTGTCAAAACTTAACTCACCTTAGAGTTTAGTTCATATATTTGATTTTTTTTTCCTCCTTGGGTAGCATTTAAGACAATATATTGGGAAAATTTTTTGGGATTGCTTTGGATCACTAAATTTACCGTTTTAGATCGAAAATGTACTATGTTTTGGAACGTGCATACCAATACGTAATTCGCTAGGGTATTAACGTTTTCTAGTAACATAGGTCGTGTATATGTGTAGAATTTGCTAAATTTAAAATAGTGGGACTCGCTAAGTATGCTTATTGGAGGGGCCCATGTATATAACTCATCATATATATACTCCTATTGGATTTATATCCTCTGGCCAGCAGTAGGGGTTCAAACCCTCCCTTCACAGTGCGTTCAAGTATGTTAACTTTTTCTTAAAACCACAATTTATGTGCAGTAAAATATATTTTTTCTTTAATCCATTGGTTAGTGAGTGTCGTCGCCTGTGGCTGAGAGTTGCCAAAGGTGTGGGCTGGCTGACGATGGTGAGGGAGAAGGGATTGAAAACAAGTGAAAATGCCTTTTTCTTGATTTCTAAAATTTATTTTATTTTTTAAAATTGTTGCCATTTTCTTGGAAACGAATATAGTTTCCAAATGTGTTTCTTTTCTAGTTTTCAAAATTTTTGAAAAAAACCAAAACAAAACGTTGCCAAATGAGTCCTCAATGTTTACTTGAAGTTTAGATGATGTTCTCAGGCCAATACTTAAACTTGTATATGCTAAAGGTGTATTAAGTTCATTATCATAATCTGAATGTACTATTCAATCAACTGGAGCTTAGAGGAGGAGGGAGAATTAAATATGCAACTGGAATAATTAAAATGAAGTCCTGATTATATCATTTTGTTGATGTTGAGGAATTTTTTTTTTAAGAGCAGGATTGAGATTCATGTAAGGTGGGGTTGGTACTATTGTCAGAATGATTATTTCAATTCCTGTTAGAGGGTTTCTTAAGTGTTTTTACTGTTGTTAGCATCAGGCATGGTAGGCTGTTTGCCAACTATAATTTAAATCATTAGAAGTTCCTACATTTTTGACATTTTTTTCCTGAATCTTTAGGAAGACTTTTATGCTGTGGTGGATTGGGCATACAAGATTGATCCTCTGCGCTGCATATCTATGCATGGGATTACAGAACGCTATATTTCTGGTCAAAAAGCTGACGCAGCAGGATTTGTGCGCATCTTGCTTGATGACCTCGAATCTAGAATTTCTGTGCAGTTCAGCCGTGTGAGTTGCATGTTTTATGCTGAATATTTATAACATTTGCATTTTAAGGTGATTCCATTCCCCGGCTTATGTTGTGCACTGTTGCAGTTTGTTGATGAAGCTTGTCACCAGATTGAAAGAAATGAGCGAAATGTGCGGCAAGTGGGTGTCTTGTCATATGTACCAAGGTGAACTTGGTCTCCTGGGTTATACTTTCATTCTTCTCATGATTTTGGCAATTCTCAATTTTGAGGCTTTTCCCATTTTGGTTAGCTGTACTAAAATAAGGGTGGACATATTTAAAGCATATAATGAGGAATGTCTATATGAGATTTCTATAAATCAAAGGATATTATATCAATTTGGCAGGTCTTGAAGAAAATAATGAGCTGTATCGAGAGTGTCACGATTGACATGTCCACTGATTAACATAGAGAATGTTATCTTTTTGCCTTTGTTTCTTACTCTTTTTCCATTCTTATGTTGTCTATTATCAAAAAGATATTTGAATCTGTGGATCTGTCCAAAATAGACAAGGTAAGGATGGAAAAAGATTTCATCCTTGTGTTATCTTTTACCAACTTTTTTGAACTCTGTCCAAATCTCTTATTTGTGAGCAAGAGGTATTATTGTGGGAAACAGAAAATGTCAAAAAAAAAATTCTTTGCATTTTTTTGGGTTTCTCTCCTTTAAGCCAAAATTTTTAAAAATAAAATAAAAGAATGGATTTGAAATTATTTTCTATTCTTCTCTTCATGTCTCATACCAAACTTGGCATTAAGCTCCGTTGCATTATGCTTCGTTGTTATTTGCTAGTTTATTCTTCCATGTTAATAGTTTCATTTTGGTTATACATCATTCCAAATATGGTTTCTATCACTATTGTATAGGTTTGCAACTCTTGCAACCCGTATGGAGCAGTACATCCAGGGACAATCAAGGGATTTGGTTGATCAAGCATACACTAAATTTGTGAGTGCTCTCATTGTCAAACATATTATTGTTTATAATAAGTTGTGTAACACTCCAACAATGTGAAATGATATTGTGAAGCCCAAGTACAGAGCCACAGTACAAGAAGTTGGGGCAAAGGCTTATTGAGTTGAATTTATTTATTCTTCTTCTTGCAAGATTCTGCAGTATGATATGTGAAACAATCTAATATCATTTTGATATTCCATGGACTACAAACACATCCCTCCTTGTGACATGATAGCGTACTTGACCATTACAGTGATTAAAATTGTATTTAATCTTCTGAAAACTTTCTCAAGCAATTCTTTTGAACTCATATCTACTACTGATGCAGGTTTATATTGGATGGTTTAAATTGGGTATTGCACCTGTTTAGTAGAAACCACGGAATCTACTTGGAAGGGTAGCCTACTCAAAACCTGGCCTTGTGCTATGGTGCTTGTTTTAAATTGAAATATTTCTATTATTTATCACCAAAAAAAAAAAAAAAATCACAATATTTCT
The DNA here is from genome assembly GCF_055761805.1 of Camellia sinensis. Classification (NCBI taxonomy): domain Eukaryota; kingdom Viridiplantae; phylum Streptophyta; class Magnoliopsida; order Ericales; family Theaceae; genus Camellia; species Camellia sinensis. Next base: position 211,296,577 of record NC_138963.1, on the reverse strand, counting down.
TTTTCTTTAAGATACTTCATCTGGTGATGCTTATAATTTTTCCCTGAACATTAATGAGCCACCCTATGCGGCAGCATAACTATTTAAACCAGGAGCCTCCACTCAGTTCCTGAACAAGCTAGCATGATATTCTAAATCCTTACGATGGAATTTGTTTTAAATAATAACTCCCCACCAAAAAAAAAAAAAAAAAAAAAAAAATAAAAATTTTGATAAAGTATGAAATGTTATGAGCTTCTTTAAAGGAAAATAAATAATGCCAATGATTACCTTCCCGAGGGATTAGGGTGCCGTACAGCATAAGGCTATATCTTTTATTGCTTACATTGATAGGGAAGGACCTTGGTCTGGATATATTTGCATTTTAGGCCTCGTTTGGGAATAGGTTTTTTTAGTAACTCTTTAGCTTTTTGGCTAAAATATGATGTAAAAAAAAACTAGTATGTTTGGGATGACTTTTTGCTTTTTACGAAAAGATGTGCAAAAAATAGAGAGAAAAGGGAATCTTTGACTTTTTGGTATAGGTTGTTGGCTTTTTGATTTTTTTAGTGACTTTTTGGCTTTTTGGCTAAAATCACCACTTGCCAAACGAGGCTTCTCTTCTTTTGATTTATATTTTCACTTTAATACAATGTGAGTGGTGAGATAGCACATTCAGCTCTTTTTTCGGCTGGCATGATATTTTAAATCCTTATGAGGGAATTTGTTTTAAATAATAACTATCCACACACACACAAAATATATACATATATATATATATATATATATTGATGAAGTATGAAATGTTGTGAGCTTAAAGGAAAATAAATAATGCCAATGATTACCTTCCTGAGGGATTAGGGTGCCATACAGCATGGGGCTATATCTTTTATTGCTTTGCTTAATAATAGGGAAGGACCTTGGTCTGGATATATTTGCATTTTAATTATGTCTTCTTCTGATATGTATTTTCACTTTTAATACAATGTGAGTGGTGAGATAGCACATTCAGCTCTTTTTTTGTTTTTCTTTTTTTATTTGGCTGGGATATGTAACACCTACTTACACACATACCCAGCAAATAGCAAATTATCATTCAAGTTAGCAGCTGGCGGTAAGGAATATTTAGATGGATTAACTTATGTGAATGTTTGTTTGGCAGGTTACCATTATGTTTGCAACTTTGGAGAAAATTGCAGCCCAAGACCCAAAATATGCTGATATTTTGCTTTTAGAAAACTATGCTGCATTTCAGAATAGGTATTCATGAGAGCAGCATTTGTGTTCGTTAACCATTATCATCTTCAATATACTGATTAGAAGCAATTGCATGCAGTCTGTATGACCTAGCCAATGTTGTGCCCACTTTAGCAAAATTTTATCACCAAGCAAGTGAAAATTATGAACTAGCTTGCACACGTCATATCAGCGTGATAATATATTATGTAAGTAATCTGCCTTTGAAGTTAAAAGGGTTTTCATTTTATATGTTTTTTGATTAATGGCTTTTAATTTGTATCAAAAGCTTAACAAGTTTTCCTCTAATAGCATACCATAGTACACGTGTGTTTCTGAAGTTGCTCATTTTGATTGAATTTGTTTGCAGCAATTTGAACGGCTTTTCCAGTTTGCTCGAAGAATTGAGGATTTGATGTACACTATCACCCCAGAAGAGGTTAGTGTTCTTATTTTTGAACATAATTTCTTACTCCCCTTGAGTAATACAAATGTTCTGCCAGACGGGTAGAACATTCCTTGGCTCTTCGGCAATGATCCTGTTGTGCCACGGCTTAGCTTCTTGGAGTTTAGTTAGGATTAGCATTGATTTCAGTGGAACTTGTTTTAAGTGTTTTGGAAAAGAAAAATGCTACACAAAATAACACAACTCACAAACTTTTCTTACTTAAACATGTGGCATATAGTGATGACACTTTGGTGTCTATAAGGGGACCCACTAGAATAATATGTTAGGCACCACTCATATGAGTAACAGAAGTATGTAAATTTTGTTAATTTGTATAATACTCTTTGGAAAAATATGTGTGTTACTACATGCTTTTAACCACTGGTTAAATGCTTAACAGTAAATTTTACATTGCTAGAAATTTGCAGCAATTTTGATTGGGTAGAAACATTTCTAGAAGCACAAATAGTAAATTTGATGCTGCTGTGGTCATTTGGGGATTTATTTAGGCAGCTTAGATCTTGAAGTCCATTGAATATGTCATGGTTGTTATGCTTTTTGATCCTTCAGACATACACCTTCTGAATAAAAAAATAAAAAAAGTGACATGTATCTTTTTTATAATTAAAATCGACTCAATGAAAAGATGCTTATTAACTAGCATGTGAAACAGTTAAAGATGATCTCAATATACATCGTAAAATACTAATGAAATAGAGTTAATTAAGTAATTTTTATAAAATTAGTAGTTAACCTCATCATGCATGAACTGCATGGCTCCCCTCGGCCCCCATGTAGTTCTGCCCGTCCAAAATGATGTTCTTCTCTTTGTTGGCGACGTTCTTTTGTCTGTATTTCTGGTGATTGCTTGGATGCCATCAACAGAGCCAATGCCCTCTTTTCCCAGGCATTTACCAAGTCTCAACATTTTAAATTTGGGTAATGAATTTTTTGGAGATTGGATGGGTGTGGCACTTGTTTTGCACTAAACTCAGTATAAGTACTGCAGTAGTTGTTGATATGAGTATTTGCCTGAAGATTTTAATTCACTCTCTATTTATTAGGATTACATGCTGTGCCCATAGTTTGTTTTCTTTTGTAAAAATTGCAGATCCCATTCCAGCTTGGATTGTCAAAATTGGATCTACGGAAGGTGGTGAAATCCAGTTTATCTGGGGTAAGTCATTGTATAACCTATAGTATCTCCTGTCTTTATCAAAGATGGTTCAGTAACGCAAGACTAGTGTTGTTCAGGTTGACAAGTCCATCACTGCGATGTATAAGAAATTGCAAAAGAACTTAACCTCAGAGGAGCTATTGCCTTCTTTGTGGGATAAATGCAAGGTAAGCAAGCTCTTCTGTGAATGCATGTTCACACTCTTGTAAGGTTTACTATGTACCAATCAGTGGGAAGTTGGGAAAATATTTACCAAAAGGTTTACACAGCCAAAGCTGCACCTGATGTTTTTGTAAATAGTTTTGGTCAAATAAGCTGATATGTAGTTTCCCCAATTTATGTGACGGATTTTGTGTCTATGAAAGGAGACAGAAATTGGGAAAGCAAAAAATAAAAAATAAAATAAAATTACATCACCTATAGCAATATTTTGAACCTAAATTGTGAAAGGAAAATGTTATAGGTCCCAAATTTCTTATCAAATGAATGACCAAATGTCTCACATCGGTGGTGCTATATGCAAATGTGAAACAATCAATCATCTACATGCAAATGTGAAATCAATTCAACATCAAATAAATAAAAATAAATAAATAAAAACAACGAATTAAGCATAAATCAAGGGAAGTGGGTTTTGTACTCACAATATTTTTTTGAAGATCAAAGAGTTATTTGAAGAACTAATGGAGCCACCCAAACAAAACCCTAATATATTTTTCCCCTTTCCTCTTCTTCCATGCCATCTCTCTCTTCTCTCTCTCTCTCTCCTTTCCGCTGCGCCTCTTATTCCCTTTTTTTTTCTTCTTTAATTGATAACCTAATCACTTATTATATTATTTTATAACTTAATAGTTATTATATTATATAATATAAATACAAACTAATCACTTATTATATTATTATATAACCTAACAGTTATTATATTATATAATATAAAAACAACATAATTAAAACATAAATAAATATGATATATATTTTATCAATATATAAAATACTTTTTTTTTAAACAATATAAATATTTCAATATTCGGATTAATTACCTATAATTAAATAACACATTAAATTAATTAAATACTATATTAAATTCTCATGTAACCACACAATTAATAAAGTCAAAAATAAATAAAGTAATAATAATCATAATAATAATAAATAATGACTTACGAAAAATCCGAATCGCTACAATAACCATAGATGGACCATAGGATCCCCGGAACCATCAAACCGGTCTATATACGGCATTTTGAATCTGTCTGGCAAAGTCACTGCCGAATCAGTATAGCCATCCGCAATATCAGGGATTGAATTTACACCCTGTGCCCGCTTGAAGAGTTTTTCTAGCTTGCTGACCTTCAATGCGGTAGGGTCAACCTCGAATTCAAACGGCGCCTTTATCGGGTAAACCGGTGCCTTGGAGGTCTGAGGTGGGATGAGATTCCCCTGAATGCCCGTATTTTCTTGGACATTGATTGTGACCCCGGGTGCAGGAATTCCCGCTGGGGGTGGATGAGATGCAAAGGCTACTGCCGGTTGTGGCTGCTGTTGTTGAACCCTTTCTATTACCTCTGCTTGGCAGGCTACAACCTCGGCTTGGCGGGCTGTGGTCTCAGCTTGCTGGGCAGCATCTAGCTGCATGTTCTCAATAGTCTGTTGGAGTTGGCAAACCATATCTTCCATGTTGACTGGAGGACTTTGAATTGCCGGAACTAGTACTCTCTGTTTGGAGTAGAAGTAGAAGATTGGGCTTGACTAGGCATAGGCGAGGTAAAAGGTGACTGCTAAATTGGCAAATTTTGCCTAATCCTCCTTCGTCTGGTAACCGGCAAGAGTGAAACAAACACTAGCTGTCCCCTAACTAGATCCCCAGATCTGCAAATCCTTCTAACTCGAGTCCAGAGTGCTTGGGGGGTAACAAAATCGTCTGAAGCAATGGTGAAAGACTACCTTGCAAAAAGAAAATAAAGCAAAAGAACCAAAAATCAGAAACTGCACAGCACCTCGGCTCAGACAGAAACAACACGCAGTTGCAATCATAAGTTGGAAAACTGTACTCAAACACTGATTTCTATCCCAAAACTGATACTCAGACTTACAACTGATACATACATTCCTGCAGAGTTTCACTCCAAAAGCACATATCAAACAAGTGGGAGCCAAAACACCCTTATGATGAGGTAGGGTTTCCCTATCCTAATTTCGTCAAGAGCTAGGCGTTCACTATTCCAAACAAGTGGTTTCATTCAATTCCTGAATTCGGGTGAGCAACTTGTCCTAGTTTGGAATAGTCTCTATGGTTTCCGATATGCAACTAGGTCGATTGGTCAAAAAAGGTACCTCGGCAAGACTACCTAATATACCTCTCACACCTAACACCGAGAAATGAAAGGAAGATCAAACGGTACAGCAGTAGTCCAGATCTAAGGGTTGTGTTCCCATCATGGCAGAGCCCGCCACCGGTCAACCTTTTGGCAAGCTTTTTTAAGTGAGCCTCTGGCAAACCGTTCAGGAATAGCAAATGGCAAACACTGTGACTTAGGCGCACCAATGCAAACGCAAATGCAAAGGCAAAGAAACACATAAGTGTAGATAAAATGACATATCACGAGTTCGAGTTAAGTTCTCTAAATCCCCAGCAGAGTCGCCAGAAATTGTGGACTCGCCTTTTTTCGCAGCCCGCCTTTCGGAAAGTTTGAAATGAAGGCCTCACAGTTCGGACTCCCGCGGTTCTGAATCTAGTCTCACAAGTGCAATGTGAAACTAATAAACACCAAAGAGTCCAAATCTGGCACATCGTTTTGGAAAATCGATTTTAAATCAAATAATGCCAAAATTAGACTGCTTTTCCAGATACAGAGTCGCCACCTAAATATTTTGTTCTGGAAAAATTTAGGAAACCCTAATTCGTGCCAAAGGCCACGTGTCCATTATCACCAAAGCTACCATAGAGAAATTACACCTCGGTGCTCTTTTTCATTAGCTATCATAGAGAAATTACGCCTTGGTGCTGTTTTACTTTTTCTTTGTTTCTTCTTTGCTGGTATCTGTTCCATCGCCTTATAGGATGAAGTTTTGGTTAAAATGGAGAGAGATTTCTTTATTTGAGTATTGAAATTAGATATCTTGGGAAGTGACAATGAGAATAATCATGCTGTTGGGGCTTTGATTCATTGTAAATAATTTTTGATACACCATAAATAGACATAGAAAAGAATAAATTAAAGTTACTTCTTCGTTTGCAACACCTAACAAAGGATGTTTGAATTATTGACAGAAGGAATTCTTGGACAAGTATGATAGCTTTGCACAACTTGTTGCCAAGATATACCCAACTGAGAGCATTCCATCTGTAGCTGAAATGAGAGAACTTTTGGCATCCATGTAGAGAGAGTTGGCTTTTGTAAATCTTTCAAGTTCCCTTCTATGTTGTGTAGTGTCACTTTGTTGTAATCCATTTTCTGTTGTTTTGCCCACCTTTTTTGATTAATTGATGCATGCAGTATTTTAGGTATAACGAGTTGAATAAGCCTTTTGTTTCTATGATAATAGTTCGGAGGAAATTTATTTGGTAATCTGTCATTTGCTTCCTGACGCATCTTTCTTAGAAAACTGGAAAGACATTGCCTATTTTCTTTGCATCCTGGACATTTTTCGGAGGAAATTACCCTCAATCTTTAGATTTTGTGGATATCACAATATTTTATGGCCACGCAATATTGCCACGTTTCAGATACATTTTTTATTTTATTAAATAAAATGAATGTTTTGAAATTTATTTTTCAAATTATGTGAAAATATGGTGGTAAATCACATTTTTCTTCAAGTAGTGTACGTACACTAGATTTTAAGTACTATTACCAACATATTTAAAATCAAGATTTAATGACTGCTGATGTAATATTCGTGATTTAATGACTTCTGATGTAATATTCGTGATTTGGAGTTTTCAATAACAATTTATGAATTTTCAATTCATATTTTGTATTTTTAGTGATTTTTTTGAAAATATTTTAATTATTATTTTCAGAAATGATATATTCATCTAATTTAATTTAGGAGTTCTAAAAGAAAATTAATGATGTGGAAAATTAAAAAAAATAAAAATAAAATCAAGACTAAAACATCATATCACATGAGATTCAAACACTAATTAGAGCTCTTAATTTAGAGCTTTTAATCTTTTTTTTTATTATTTTCACTTTATAGATTTTTTTGATATGCTTAAAAATTATAAAATTTGTATAAAAATTTTTAGAAAGTCTACTGAATAAAATAAAATACGAAAATGTATTTACAAATAGAAGACTCGATTTAAAAAAAGAGGTAACCAACCAAACAGGTGAATGTTTTTAGAGTTGTGTTTGGTTTTAATTTTTTGAATTCAGTTTTTTAAAAATTGAGTTTTTTTGTTTTTTGTATTTTTTTTTTGTTTTTAGTGAATATTTTTTAAATTTTAAGTAATTTTTTTACTTTTTTAAATGTACTTTACTTAGATATATCTAAATAGTAAAATATTTGTGAAAAAATATTTTAAAAAATTAATAAATACACAAAAATACGGAGATATACTAAATTTTATTTTATTTTTTGTATTTTTTGGTATTTAGTATATTTTTTTAAATTTTTTTTCACAAATATTATACTTTTTAAGTGTGTTTATGTTAAGTGTGTCTAAAAATTAAAAAAATTTATTGAAAATATTAAAATATGAAAAATAAAAAAGTAAAATTTTTTTAAAAAATTCATTGAAAATATTAAAATATGAAAAATAAAAAAGTAAAATTTTCTAAAAACTAAAGCCAAACTTTTATTTTTTGGTTGCCAAGGCAGCACAAGAATAACCATCATCTGGGCCGGGTCAAGCCTGACTTCAATATATTGGACAAATTCCAGTAGCCTTACTCGGCCCATCAAGCCATTTTACCATACTGGACAAATTGTAGAAGCCCAACTCGGCCCATTTTATCATTTTACAACAATGGCACAAAGACAATCGTCCGAGCAATGAGCCCATCCAGAGTGGCCTCAAAATGGCCAGTAGACTATCCACACTTTGGATGACCCTATTTGCACCTAAAAAATAGTCTAGTACGCCCAACTTTTTTAATATTTTCTATTAAATTATTTAATTTTATAATTTATTCTCAATATATCCTACATTTTTTTTTTGGGGCTAAATTACACTTCAACATAATATAATAATTTGTGGTACACTTAAATAATAAATAAATCAATTAAATTTTTCCCCCCCCTCTCTCAATGCTGGGTATCTCTCTCCCCCATCTCCTCTCTTTATATATATTGTACGGGGGTGAAATATCCGTTGTTTTCCGTACTCCTTGAACTCAAGCTTCACGTAACGACGCCTGACCTGGAAACAGAGAAATGGTGAGCTGCCCGGCGGTGTGATGCCGGATAGACCCTCTGACGATTAAGTCAGACCACTTGAATAAGAAGAAGAGAGCACTTTTTTGAGAGAGAGAGAATTGTTCAGATTGCTTGAATTGCTTACCTTCAACGTTCCCCATTTCTCCTTTTTCTAAGTTGGCCATGCAGCCTCAGGGATTGTGCGCGCACTACCTCTGCTGTCCTTCCCAGGACAGGTGGCAATGCTCTCTTCTCACTACCTTACGCGTGTAAAGGCAAAAACCTCCAAGTGTGGAATTGCCAAACAGTATTGATGGGTGCCAGGAGTGGATTTCCCATCCATCACACCATTGGTCTAGGTGGCACACTCTACTGGGATATTATGACCGACCTATCCTTTGGGAAAGGAACACCGCCATGACCGAGATGTCCGAGCTATAAGAAGTTGGTCCATCTGAGCTGGCCGGTTGTGAAGGGTGCCGGCCTCCCGGTCCAGATTCCCCCCGAGCTGTGCTCGGCTCAGTCCAGATGCACCCCTGTGGATCTAATCCGAATATCTAGCTGAGTCATAGCTCGGTTGGGCACATGCACGCATTCACATTCCGATCAACAATGTAGCTCGACCAAACATAATACGCCGAGAGGCCGTTCTTTCTTAACTCGGTCGGAAGCGGTCCGGTCCTAGCAGGACCCGCCGTCATAACCCGCGACACCATAGCTCGGTGCAAATTCCCCTCTCAATTGCTCCTTAATCCCATCTGAGCTGAGCGTGATTTGGGATTATCATTCTGACCGGGTCATCCAAATTGGTCGATCGTCAGGGGTTGCGCTAGTAGTCTTGTCCTTGGTCATACAACCGTACTGACAGGGTCCTCTTTTCGATGCTACGTGGCTTCACACCATTGGCCCCGTGCAGCCCCACAACTGTCCACCTCACACGCAAAATTCAAACAGTTGCCGCCCTTTGGGTTTCCCCCTCTTTTTGTACACATGTGAGGGGTCCCTTATGCCCCTACTGTTCACCTTCCCTCTCAAGCCAAACCCTAACCTTCGAATCGTTAAGCTACTGCCACCGCCGCTGTTGCCGCCGTTCGTCTCATTTTCAACCATCTCCGTTCTCTCAGAGGCTGCATACAAGCTCGTGATCGACTGGCCTCTGCTTGGCATTCGAAATCAGTAAGTTTTTTTTTTGCCCCTCCTTGCATTTTCCAGTTAGTGTTCTTCGTGTCTGTTTTTCAAGTTCTTTGTTTGGGACTGTTGGTGCTCCACCAGTCCCCTCATTTTTTGCGTAAAACTTGTATACACTAGGGAAAACTAAAATTAAAGAAACAGAAGGGGCTTTCGTGCCCCTGGTTTCCCTTTGCTTCAACAAATGAACTTCATTTTTGGGATGAACAGAACAAGCCCTTGGTAAGACCGAGGAGAAGCCAACATTTAGATCTATAGATAGGGGTTCAGCCGAGCAAAAACTGGATTGAGGTCCTTTTCTGGGGCCTCGACCGAGCCGAAAGCCGGAACCGAACTAGGAAGGCCAAATCGGCCAGATAGTTGAGCCGAGGTAGGAGTCAGACCGGTTAAACGCCCTAGAAAACTTTTACCGAGCTAGGAACTCCACATAGAAGCCGTGCAATTTGTGCCGCGCTAATCCTTGGACTTATTTCTTAATAATACAGAACAAACTAGGACCGACCAGGCCCAACTTTTCACCGAGATACGACCTAAATCACCCCAATAAATAAAACCGAGATAGATGGAGAAATACCGGTTCATGGTGAGTTCTCTCGGGGCATTGGACGAGTTTCGTAGAGAGTACAACATTCCAGATGATGTTCACTTGGAGCTCACCAAGAAAGGAGACACTCCCTGGGGCGAGTTGGACAAATGCCCCTTCACGATGGTGTCCATTGTAGAAGGAGGCCTGCGCTTCTCAGTCCAACCGCTGATCTGCGAGTTTTTACGGCAGATTAGGCGTGCCCAACCCAAGTCTCCAACAATACATACAAAATAATAAACGGTGTGGCCGAGCTAAATAGAGTACTCGGTCTGAATCTCGGCCTTGCCGAGATATTTCATCAGTATAGTCTTAGCAAAAATAAAGGCGAGCTTTGCTGGTATTTGAAGGTCCGAAAAGGCCGAGCAAAACTCATCGAAGGTAATCCGGACACAGAAACCAATGATGACGACTTCTTGTGGGTGTTCGGTCACTATGAAGATACCGAGGCGCCCATATCGGGCTGGTACATTAGGAAAGATTTTGGGAGTGCCGGTGAGCATCTCGGCGAATCATATTATTTTCTTTCTAAATTGGTGTTTTTGTCGCCGATCTAACACTTGTCTTCTTATTGTAGATTATAAGCTTTTGGCCGACAATTATTCCCGTGCAAACCAGGAGGCCATCAGGGTTACGTTGCGGCATCTGGCCGAAGAAAGGGAATCACACAAGCTGCTTGGCTTTGAACCGAGCTATCGCTACACAGCACCGCACAAGAGCAGGGTGACCGACTTCCTACGTGCACCTTCTTGTCACGACCCAAACCCGGCCCCATGGGTTTAGCACCGTAACCGGCCAGTAATCCGAGATTACCGAAGGCCTGCAGAACAGTAATACAGTAAAACAGAGTACAGGGCCTGGCGGAAGCCAGTACAGTAAGTAAATAGTGTCCATTGAGTTGTGACAGTCTGTATGCAAAAAGGCTTTTCATGCATTCATACATAAACGGTACAGAACAGTAAGTACAATATTTACATCCATTCCAACTAGGGACTCAACCCTACAGAACAGTACAGAAAACATTCCGTCTGTACAAAACAGTACGGTCTATACAAAATTTACAGTCACACAGTACAGGGACCTAATCCCTGTATAACAGTACAGTAAACAGTCAGGCTATACAGAACAGTTAGACAGTACAGAAGACAGACGGGGAAAAACCAACAAAACACCCCCAAGCCATAGCATGGCAACTCGGAACCTCGCAGTGAGGCACAAAGGCTGGCTTGACAAAACTGGAGTAACCCTGACGCCTCTAGCTGCGGTCTGGTGCCTGTACACCTACATATATATATGAGCAGTGAGCTAAAGCCCAGTGAATAACATAAAGCGTAAAGAGGTTTAGAATGAATGTCCTTACAGTAATGAAAACAGTTCAATTCAATCAGTATTTCAGTCATTCAGTACAGTAAACAGTCATATGTGGTACATCCATTAGCATAACAGTAACAGTAGGTCTTGAAAGACCGAACAGTAATGATGGCCATCAGTCAGTAAACAGTAGTGGTTCCACGAGGGAACCGACAGAGATCTCTGTAACAGTAACAGTAACAGTAAACCGTAGGTACTAAGGATGCCACAGTACAGTTCAGAAATAAAGGACATACATTCATTCAGTAAATAATACCAGTTCAGTAAACAGTTCAGTAAACAGTTCAGTTCAGTATTCAAAAGATAATCAGTTGAACATATCTTTACACAATTGTTACTCACAGAGTTCTGGGCTACAGTATGCTAGAGCGTGTCTCCCCAGTTGCCAACCCTACACAGTTCACAGGTTGAACACACTAAGCTACACAGTTGGGAAATCTTATAACTTAATCCCTAATTTGCCTTGGTGTGTTCTACAACGATATCCTCATCAAGATGCCTTAAACTAGGCCTAAGAATGCCTAGGATGGAATGAGGATGCAAAAATACACTTAGAAAACATTTTGCAAACTTTGCTGAAAATAGGGGCTTCGCTCGAGCGAGACTTTCTACGCTCGAGCGTAAGTCCAAAATCAAAGGCTTCGCTCGAGCGAGGAATCCTTCGCTCGAGCGGTCTGCAAAACAGTAAAAGTACTGGATGCTGAAATTTTACGCGCGATCGTCGCTCGATGGTCGCTCGAGCGGAGCCCTGGACAAAGGTGCTCGCTCGAGCGGGGAATCCTTCGCTCGAGCGAGGAAGCCAAATCTGGAATTTCCAGATTTGCCTCCCAAGCTCAAACCAAGCATTCAACCACTCCAAACTAGACCTCTTGGGCTCAAATTCTGGAAAACACTACTAAATTCAATGTATAACAAGATTCAAAGCTCAATTCATGAATTCAAGCCCCAAAGGTGAGTCAATTAAAACCATATTCAAACCCATTTTCAAGAATAACATTCAAACATGTCATGTATGAGTTTTAAACCAAATTAAAGCTCCAAAGCTTGATCAAATGAGCTCATTTCTTTCCAAAACCAGATGAAAACATGGTCTATAACAACAATATGAGCATGCATGCACTAATGTCCATGTAATCAACCTCAAAATGCAACAATACTAACATGCATGCAAGAAATGAGCTTCAATCCACCATTAATGAACCAAATCATGACTTAGCTCTACAAATTAACATGAATCATGCAAGAATGAACTCAAGAACAGCAACAAGAAGATGGATGTCCTACCTTAGTCTTGTATTCAAGGTCTAGGAGCTCAAAGTAGCAATCACACTTCAATTCTCAAACAATTCCAAGCGATTCAAGATGAAAACCAACTCCTCAAGTCTCTCTCTCTCTAAGGTCGGTTGAGGCAAGAAGAGGAGAAGAAATGTTTGGTTTGATCACATACGTGGAGTGTAAAAGGCTCAAGTGTGTGTATATGAGATAGTGGCAAAATGGTAAATATGGCAAACTCTTTAATTGGCTTATTTTAATCTAATTTAATCATACCTAATCAGTTTTCAGATAAATATACCATAAAATCACATTAATTATGAGGGTCACGGAACATCAATCGGTTTCTAATTCGGCCGCCGATAAGGCCTTCAATTAGCAGTTTAAACATATAAACATGAACAGATAATCAGACAATCAAACAGATAGAATGCAATTAACTAACATATACTCAGTCAATTCAGTTTCAATTTTAGTCAGTCAGTTCAGTATTTCATTCAGTTCGATTATCAGTCAGTTATCAGTTCCGTTTAGCAGTAATCGGTGATTATCGGTAATCAATCAGTCCTTAATCAGTAAACAGTATGAGGGTTGTTACACTTCTCTAGAGCCAGATCGCAGCCTTCCACCGATCAAATTGGTGCCTTTGACAGCTGAACAAGAAATGGCCAAAATTCGGGCTATAAAGTCAATGATCACGGGGGAACCGAGCGACTCTCAGCCACCAGAGGCAGCGGGGTGAACTTCTTCCCCACCGGCTGCGTAGGAGAAAGGGACTGTGCTGGCCCTTGCTAGCGAACAAGTTGCAGGCCGGTCAAAGAAAAGGCCAAGAAGGAACCCCGCCGAACAACATTTGGCGGACGAGGAATCCACTGAGGGTGTTTCCGCCAACTTGGAGGGCTAGACTGAACAACCGAGCATCGAGCCATTGTCTCACTCCAGTGCCCACCTAGTTTGGTCGCCCGAGGTGACATACAAGGGCCGGGCAGTCTCTACGGCTGATTCAGTCTACGTGGATAAGGACTACTCGCTTGGTTTCAACATGACCAAGGGATTGCTCCTTCCTACCGACATGAAGAAGCATGACGAGTTGTCCGACTTGAAGGTCCTCCGTTTGGCCGCAAAGTCGATAATTTTGGTAAGTTGGATATCTCTCCCGTCATCAAGTTGTTACTCAGTTTTGCCGTCCTGACATTTTCGTTTTCTTTGCAGGCCACGCAAAAGAATTACTTGGCCCACGAGCGAAAGATCGTCGTGCGGAAAAGCCTGCAGGAAGCTATCGCCGACAATAAGACCAAGACAGCCGAGCTGTCGAAACTGAAGACCGCGCAAGAAGAAGCAGTGCTCGAGTGCGACAAGCTCTCCGAACGGTTGGCCCAGGCGGATGAGGAGAAGCAGAGAGCCCTGCAGGCGACCAAGGCTCGCTACATCGCTGAGCTGCGCAAACTGCACGATGCCAATAAAGCAGAGTTGGAGAAACAGGTCGAGGATGTAGAAGACCGTGGTTACGCTGAGGGTGAAAGAGCATACGAACGGCAAGTTCAAGGGACCAAGGACATCTTTTTCCAGTGTGGTTAGAAAGCTGCCGTGGAAAAACTTGGCCTTGGCCCGGATGCCGAGGTGTTTCAAAACCCTCATGCTGCCTTCATCTCGACCCATATGCAAGCTTATGCCAGCGCGGTGCAGAAGAGGCTCATCGAAGAGGCTAAATAGGCAGCTGAAGCAGAAGCCACCACTGTGCAGCCAGCTGAGCAAATTCCTCCTGAAGCTTCTGAAGGGCCAAAGATCAAGAGACCGAGCAGGAGGTTAACGCGGTGGTGGACGCTACAGCAGATGAGGCCGAGGAGGGACTAGCCGAGCAAACTATTGATGTAGATTTAGACCGATTCCCCCATTTTTTCCTCTTTTCTCTTTTTTTTTTGGAATGTAACCAGGCTTAGCCCCACTTTTGTAATCCCGCTTGCACAATCAATGGAAAGTTCTACTTTTTGCTCGCCTCGCATCTATTTTTGTGTGATTGTTATTTCCTCGGTTATAATGAGTAAATCTTCTTCGATTTGAAATGTTTGTCGAATACAAGTTCCAGCTCGGGCGAGTAAAATTAGCTAGACTACAAACTTGGGTGGTGTGGGCGAGCAAAATCAACTCGGCCCTTACACAAATTGGGGCAAAACGCTAACGTTTTCGTTCGGCGAGCAAAATTAGCTCGGCCCATAAGGAAGTTGGACAAAACTTTTATATTCAATTCGGGTAAGCAGAGCCAGCTCGGCCCTTCTGCAAGTTGGACAATATATCGATTTTTCACTTGGGCGAGTAGAGCTAGCTCGACGCTTTGCAAGTCGGGCAAAACGCTAACATTTCACTTGGGCGAGTAAGCTCAGCTCGCCCCTTTTGCAAGTTTGGCAAAACGTCAAAATTTTACACGGGCGAGCAAAGTCAGCTCGGCCTTATAAGTTGGACAAAATGCTAACATTTCATTTTGGGCGAGCAAAAATTAGCTTGGCCCTTGTGCAAGTTGGGAAAACACCAATTGTTTGTACGACTTGTCTCCACACCGGCAAGGAAAAGTCAGCTCGGCCCAGTGTAAGTTAGTCTTCTTGCCTCTGACATCCATAGTGGCCCAATACCCTTGTGATGTCATTGTGCAAAAACACATAATATAAGAGAAAAGGCTAAAGGTTAAAGGTTAAAACACATAATATAAGTATGGCTATCTCTCATTACATGCCGGTGATTTACATCAAATGCCAAAGGGCTAAAAGTTCAAAAGGCTAAGGAACAAAAACGATTACATTTCAAAAGTAAAATATCGTAAGATTAGCTGCATTCCATGGTCTGGGGATAGCTTTACCATCCATGTCTTTCAGATGGTATGCCCCCTTGCCTGCAAGGCCAGTTACCTTATATGGCCCTTCCCAATTTGTACCGAGTTTGCCTTCGCCAGGGATCACCGTGTTGCCCATTACCTTTCTCAAGACGCAGTCTCCGATCTTGAATAGCCTTGGGTGCACGGCCTTGTTTTATTTCCTGGAGAGTTCTTGCTGGTAGGTTACAATATGGATTAGCGCCCGTTCCCTCCTTTCTTCAGCTAGGTCAAGTTTCAAGGCCACTGCTTCATTGTTCAAGTTTGGCTGAAAACTTTCAGACCGGATGGTTGGCATGCCGATTTCCAGTGGGATGACAGCCTCCATGCTATAGGCCAAGGCGAATGGTGTTTCCCTGGTCGCACGTCTCGGCGTGGTGCGGTATGCCCAGAGCACGTTGGGGAGTTCTTCAACCCACTTCCCTTTGGCTTTCTCTAGCCACTTTTTCAGCCCGTCCAGGATGGTCTTGTTTGAGGCTTCTGCCTGACCATTTGACTGAGGGTAGGCCGGTGTTGAGTTGTAGAATTCGATCTTTAACTCCTTGCAAAATCCGCGAAAGAGTTTTCCATCGAACTGAGTGCCATTATCGGAGATGAGGGCCTTCGGTATACCGAAGTGAGTGATGACATTTTGCCAAATGAACTTCTTCACATCTTTTTCCTTTATGGTTGCCAATGGCTCGGCCTCAACCCACTTAGTGAAGTAGTCGGTAGAAGCGATGAAAAACTTGCGGTTGCTCGGGGCTATGGGGAGTGGTCCCATAATATCCAACCCCCAAAGCGCGAACGGCCAAGGACTTGTAAGAGGGAGCAACTCTCTGGCTGGCTGGTGGATTTGGTGAGCAAATTTTTGACATTTTTCACACCTGCGAACGTATTTCTGCGCGTCCGCCTGCATGTACGGTCACCAATAACCTTAGGAAATCGCTTGGTAAGCCAAAGACCTTCCCCTAATATGACTCCCGCAGATGCCTTCATGAATCTCATAGAGGAAAGCTTCCACCTTGTCGGGGTGGATGCACTTCAGGTACGGCCCAGTAAAAGACTTATTGTATAAGGCCCCAGATAGAGAGAGCCAAAATCGCTCTGATTTAGCCCGGATTTTGTTGGTTGCCTTCTTTTCTTCTGGTAGAATTTTATGTTTTAGGAAGGAGATGATGGGGTCCATCCAGGATGGTCCCAGGTCAACGCAGAGTACTTCGGACACTTTTGGTTCCTCAATGCTTGGCCGAGGTAGGAATTCTATCATCAAAGGATTGGGGAAAGTTGTTTGCATGGATGCAAGGCCGGCCAGTTCGTCAGCTGTGTTGTTTTCTTCGCGGTTGATTTGTTCCACTCTTATTGCGGTGAACTTTTTGATTTCTGCGCGTACCAGCACCTGATATTTGGCCATTCTTTCATCACTGGCTTCATACTCCCTAGAGACTTGATTGATCACCAGCTTGGAGTCGCTAAATACCATAAGGGCCGATGCTTTCATTCTTATGCACTTCTCAATCCGGCAATGAGGGCCTCATATTCCGTCTCATTGTTGGATGCCGGGAAGCCGAGCGTAACTGCTTGCACGATAACCAGCCCGTTCGGGGAAGTCAGCACGATACCCAGCCCGACGCCATGTCTGTTGGAGGCCCTGTCGACGAATAGCTTCCATATCTCACCGATAAACAACTTCCAGCAGTCGGAGGGGTTTTGGGAGCTCCTCAACTCTAAGGTACTGGTCGGTTCATTCTGGTCTCTTTTCATGTCGGCTTCTATTTGCCCTTCTTCCATTTGTGATTCGCCCCTTGTCCCAGTTGCCTGAACCATGGGCTGCACCAAATCCGCGCTAGCTAAATCAATCGGGCAAACAGGATGCATTCCAGGGGCAAATTCTGCCACAAAGTTGGCAAGAGCTTGAGCTTTGATTGCGGTACGCGGTTGGAACTTGATGTCGTATTGCCCCAATTCTACGGCCCATTTCAAAATTCTCCCGATAAAGTCTGCCTTTTCAAAGAGCACCTTAAGTAGAAACTCGGTTAGCACAACTATTGTGTGGGCATGAAAATAGTGCGCCAGTTTTTTTGGAGCCATCATCAGGGCCAGAGCCAATTTTTCTAGCGGCAGATATCATGATTCAGCCGGGAGCAAGGTCTTGCTTATGTAGAAGATGGGAAGGTGCTGGGTACCTTCAGCATAGACTAGGATGGCGCTCACCGCATGTTGAGAGACCGCCAAGTAGAGATACAGTTCTTCGTCTGGTCTCGGTGTCACTAGGATAGGTGTTGTGGAAAGGTATACTTTCAGATCCACCAGCTCACGGTCACATTCGTCATCCCAAAAGAACTTGGCCTTCAAAGTTTTGAAGAAGGGCCTGCAACGATCTGAAGACCGGCTTATAAATCTGTTCAGCGCGGCTGCCATCTCGGCAAGATGTTGCACGTCCTTCGTGGAGTTTGGGCGCTCCAGCTCTTGTATCGCCTTGATTTGGGAAGGGTCGGCTTCAATTCCCCGATTCATGACCAAAAAACCCAGAAACTTTCCGGCGCCAACTCTGAAGGCGCACTTAAAGGCATTCAAACGCAGCTTGTGATGTTTAAGTGTAGCAAACATCTCTGCTAGGTCACGCGAGGTGTTGAGACTTTTCCTTGCTCTTTACCATCATATTATCGATGTAAGCCTCCGTGGTGCGACCAAGAAGGAGAGCGAACATCTTGATTACCATCCTCTGAAAAGTTGCCCTGACGTTTTTCAGTCCGAACGGCATGACTTTGTAACAATACAAGCCTCTTGGAGTGGTGAATAAAGTGATTTCTCGGTCTGGTTCATACATGGCTATCTGGTGGTAGCCCCGATACGCATCCAGGAAACTAAACCTCTGGTGGCCAGCGGTTAAGTCTACCAGCTGGTCAATTCTTGGGAGGGGAAAGCTATCCTTTAGGCACGTACGGTTGACCGTCTTGTAATCAACGCACACCCACCATTTACCGTTTTTCTTCGGCACTACTACCGTGTTAGAGATCCACCTTGGGTACTGTACTTTTTCTATTGCATTCGCTTCTAGCAGGTTCTTGACCTCCTCCGCCACTATCTCGACATGGTGCAAGGCCGAGCGTCTTATCCTCTAGATGACCGGTCGTGCATTTGTGAAGATGTTCAACTGATAGCAAATGAAGCTAGGGTCGACGCCAGGTATATCGTAAGGCGTCCATGCAAAAGCTTCTATGTTGGAAACCAAGAAGTCGACATATTCGAGTCGCTCGGCGCTAGACAAGGATGATCCCAAAAGAAAGAACTTAGTTGGATCATTCTCATCGATACACACCTCCACCAAATCTTCGATCGATTTCTCCTTGGCCTTTCTTCCTACGTCTTCCAAGACTTCCTTTCCCACCGGGCCCTCTATCATTTGAACAAAGCCTTTGGCGGCTCGGCTGTCGTTCACCGCAACGAAGCACTGTTTTGCCATTACCTAGGCTCCCCAAACCTCTTCTACCTACTCCACTGTCCGTCGAACAGACTCTGGCGTGACGCCATCGACGACGGACAGTGGAGTTTCATCGTTGTGAGCCATGGAAACGGTCGAAAAAGCTTAAAGAGCAAGGTTTGTGTATCCAAGTTATTCCCACAGACGGCGCCAATTGTACGAGAGTGAAATATCCTTTACTTTTCGTACTCCTCGAACTCAAGCTTCACGTAACGACGCCTGACCTGGAAGCAGAGAAATGGTGAGCTGCCCGGCGGTGTGTTGCCGGATAGACCCTCAGACGATCAAGTCAGACCACTTGAAGAAGAAGAATAGAGCACTTTTTTGAGAGAGAGAGAATTGTTCAGATTGCGTGAATTGCTTACCTCCAACGTTCCCCACTTTTCCTTTTTCTAGGCTGGCCATGCAGCCTCAGGGATTGTGCGCGCACTACGTCTGCTGTCCTTCCCAAGACAGGTGACAGTGCTCTTCTCTCACTACCTTACGCGTGTAACGGCCAAAACCTCCAAACAGCATGTGTGGAACTGCCAAACAGTATTGACGGGTGCCAGGAGTGGATTTCCCATTCATCACACTATTGGTCTAGGTGGCACACTCAACCGAGATATTATGACCGACCTATCCCTTGGGAAAGGAACACCGCCATGACCGAGATGTCCGAACTATAAGAAGTTGGTCCATCTGAGCTGGCCGGTTGTCAAGGGTGCTAGCCTCCCGGTCCAGATTCACCCTGAGCTGTGCTCGGCTCGGTCCAGACGCACCCCTGCGGATCTAATCCGAATATCTAGCTGAGTCACAACTCTGTTGGGCACATGCACGCATTCACATTCCGATTAGCAATGTAGCTCGGCCAAACATAATATGCCGAGAGGCCGTTCTTTCTTAACTCGGTCGGAAGCGGTCCGGTCCTAGCAGCACCCGCCGTCATAACCCGCGACACCATAGCTCGGCGCAAATCCCGTTCTCATATATATATGCATGTATGTATATATGTATATATCATATATGGATCTCAGTTAAATCTTATGAACTTTGTTGAGTAAGGTTTGTTTTCCATCAAAAACTGTGCACTCTATCTACAGGTGGGAACTTTTTTCTCTCTATTGGATTTTTTTGGTTTTTTTTCTTCTAATGATGATTCTAATACTTTCAATGGTTTCACAGTTTCTAGATTGATGTTCTGTGAAGTGGGTTTGACATTAAGATATTGACACAATTTACTCCTCTAAAAATCTCATCACAAAGATCAAGGAATGATTGACAAAATTGTTTTACACCAAAACTTAATTACTACTCTTAGACTTTCGTGCAAGATCCAGGGTTCCTTTTTACTTGATGATAGTGGTGAATTTTAATAGAATGGATTAGAGTTTTGATGAAAGGAAGAAGATAAAGTGAAAATAATTGAATTTTAGAGAAGATAATGACACTTAATATCGGGGAGGCAGGTACACATTGGTTAAAACAGTGCTAAGCGGAATTCCAATTTATTTCATGTCTGTGTTTAAGATTCCAGTCAAGGTAGCAAAATTTATAGAGAAATTATTTAGGGATTTCCTTTGGGAAGGGAAAGATGAAGGACGGAAGGATCATTTGGTGAAGTGGGAAACGGTGTCCTTATGCAAGGAAAATGGGGGTTTGGCCATTGGTAATATAGTGGCTAGAAACACGGCTCTGCTGGGCAAGTGGTTATGGAGATTTTCCGCTGAGTGTGATTCATTATGGCATGCGGTTATTAAAAGTAAATATGGGATTCAGGTTAATGGTAGGGATTCTCAGGTGGTCTCGAGAGGTAGCGGGCGTGCTCCTTGGAAGTCCATTTCCCAGATTTATCCCGTTTGGTCCCAATTCATTTCTGTGAGGGTGGGTAATGGGGAAAAGGTCAATTTCTGGGAGGATGTTTGGGTGGGTTCCTCGTCTTTGGCGGAGATCTATCCACTATTGTACAGCGTTTCTCAGTCTCATTATGTTTCTGTTGTGTCTGTGGCGGGTTCTTTGGTGGCTCCTTTTTCTTGGAATTTTAATTTTCGCCGGAATCTTCATGATAGGGAAGTTCCGGAATTGGTATATCTTTTGTCAAGACTTGAAAATGTTTCTTTGGTTCCATTATTGAAGGATAAGTTGGTTTGGAATATCCATTCTTCGGGTTCTTTTACTTGTAAATCTTTTCTTGATAAAATTATTAATTCATTTCATGTACCTCAGTTTCTATTTCATAAAAAGATTTGGAAGGCATGTGCTCCTCTTAAGGTGAAAGTGTTCATGTGGATCTTGGTTCATGGGGGCACTTTGACAAATGATTCATTGCAAAGGAGGAGACCCTTGCGATATCTTAATCCTCAATGGTGCATTATGTGGTGTAAGAGTGGAGAGTCTCTGGATCATCTCTTTTTGCACTGCTCGGTGGCTAGGCAGTTGTGGCATATGGTGTTTGGTTTGGGTAATGTGGTGTGGGTGGCCCCAAAAGGATGTGCTCAAATGCTATTATTTGATTTTCGAACTTTTGGAAGGTCGAAGAGGGCTAAGGTGCTTTGGAGTGGAGTCATCTCTGCAATCTTTTGGGTCGTTTGGATGGAAAGAAATGCGCGTATTTTTGGAGGAGTTATCCGGGATATAGACTATTTATGGGATAGGGTGAGATATTTGGCGTCTTTTTGGGCCTCAGCGAGCTCGATATTCCGAGAGATTCCGCTTTTTTTGATTGCGACAAACTGGGTGTCAGTTTGTACTGTGTAATTTTAGTTTGTTTCATCTTTTTGTATTTTCTTTTGTTAAGTTTTGGTTTTTGTTTTCTATTTTCCTTGTAGAGGATGCCTTATCCTCTTTTTTCTTGGCCTTGTGCCTTAATAAATTTTTTTGTTTGTTGCTGATCAAAAAAAAAATAATGACACTTAATATGAAAAATATGTATAAGTTATTAGAGTGTATCATGAAAAAAAAAATATTTTAAGATTTAATATGAATTATCCTTATTAATAAATTTATATTAGAATATAATACTAATTAAAATTTTAATTAAACGTATTGAATTATTGTTTTGGTGCAAATAGAATCCTCCCCACACTTTAGTCTGGGCCTGGCTGTAGGGATGCAATCAGTTCGATACGGTTGGGTATTTAGGTAAAAAATTACACCGAACTGATAATGTCGATTTTATTATTTTAAACACCGATACAGACCGTTTCTCCCATCAAACCACACCAAACCAAACTGATTGAAACGGTTCGGTCAGTTTGGTTTGGTGCGGTTTAATCGGTTTAAAATTTTTCAAACTTGAGCCACTTTTAAATATAATCATTAATCTATATAAAAATATTAAATTAGTTATTTGTCTACCATTTCACACGTATCTAATCCGTCCATTTAATACATACTTTTTAATTCCTAAATTAACAAAAATCCAAAAAAAAAAAAAAAAATTTAAAAAATACTAAGGTTTCAAGAATAATGAGTTAGAGTTAAGATTATATATAATAAGAGTTTACAAACTTAGATTATAAAGATGATAAGGTTAATTAATTAAGGTTAATAATTTATTATACTTATTAATATCATTATAATTAGATTATATATATATATATATATATATATATATTATAAATACAATATATGTTGAAACGGTCTGTTTTGGTTTAGATCAGTGCATAAGGTGCTTAAACCGATATCGAACCGAAAACTGAAAAAAATCAAATTTTAAAACCGCACAGACCAATTCTTGTTAAAAAACAGACCAAATATAACCAGTTTGGTCCTGTTCAATGGATTTGGTCGATTTTTTTGATTTTTCTTACATCCCTACCTAGCTGCAAGTACTTTCCAGGGTTGGCTGGCCACCTACAACAAATGCACTCAACATTTGCGCACGCACAAGGCCCTTAACCATATTAATAAATTCATATTAGGATACATTAAGAATTAAAATTTATGAATTTAAATTGGACGTACTGAGACATATTTTGGATTCAAAGAAAATCCCCGACAAATTACAAGCCATTAATAGGCCCAAAACGTGCAAAAATGGGCCGTGCAATGAGCCCATTCTGTGGGCTAAACATGGCTACTTGACTACCCACACTTTGGTCTGGGCCTAGTGACAAGCACTTTCCCGGGCTAACTGCAAACAACACACTCTTGACATTTGCGCACGCACAGGCTCCAATTGTGGATCCAAAATATGGACCCACAAGTCCAAAATATTGATACTGTTTGGTGTAACTGTTAAAACAGATTATAGATTATAACTTAACAGATTATAGATTATGACTTTAATCAGAAGCTGTTAATCTATTTGGTATAATTGTTGGATTATAGATTTAAATTGCTAAATAGTGTCTGTTAAATAAGCCGTGAAGTAATTTTTTTAATTAATTTTTATTTTTTATTATTCACTATTTGTCTACATTTTTCATAAAAAATAATAATAATATTTTATAGTCCATTTAAATCTTTTTCTATTTTTAAAAAAATAAAAAATAAAAAAATCTAAGAATATAACCGTGAATTAACATGTCCACAACAGAAGCTGATAATCAAAAGCAAGAAGTGAGCAGCTTCTCAGAATCAATTTTTTTGAATTAAAATAAATTATTAGAATCAGAAGCTGTTTGAAATAAGTTTAACCAAACAGTCCAAAATAACTTTTTAAAAGCCAGAAGCCATAAGCTGACTCAAAAAAACCTCACCAAACACCCCCATTGCAAATGAATCTAGGCCTTGCCAAGTTTGGCCCAGTTTGACCTGCATGCCCACAGAATGGGCCTTATATAAGATTTCTGGGCTGGTCATTTCAGATTGACCTATCCCACTGGCCTGACGGCCAACCCTATGATCTTCTGTGGAAGTGATGAAATTAGCATAATCACATCAAACACTTCTGATAGCATATTTACATGCATGCATAGTCAATGAATAGTTCCATGGTGGGCCTCACAAGGCCCAACAGCATCTCCAGACTTAGTGGTCTTGATAGAAGCCCATCCCTTCTAAAAAAAACCTAGAGTCTCGCGTGCAGCAACATGTGGTTCATACAAGTCACAAAACTAGCTAATTGGAAGCAGTCGAGAGCACAATAAAAAACAGATTTTAGGCCTAATCACTAAAATCAATAATTTTGTCATCACCAATAGAAAAACAAATGATATTTTCTACTTTTACAATCCTACAAGGTTGTACCTCCACCCTCTGACATAAGAGATGCAGCGGCAGCAGCAGCAGTAGGAACAACCCCAGTTGAAACACCCGGTTTTGACAAATGGAGCAGCCTGAGAAATGTTAACAGCTAGGTTTATTAGTCACTATAAATTATGTTTCAGAGGTTTAGTACTTATTTTTACACAATTCCAGAAACAGAAGGACTCAATTGTATGGATGTGCAAAATAAAAGTTCAGAGGGGGCAGAGAACTCTTTCAAATCTTTAAACAGCCACCCTACAATATGAGATAAAATGCCAAAAATCGATTCTCCTAAACTAATTGTGTCAATTGGCCTTGTGAAGGATAGCAATGCAATTTGATGATCTCTATTCACTATCAATTCTGCGGCTGATAGATCTCACCTTTCCCAAAACTAAAGTTGCATTGAAATATTGGCCACCCAACAAAACCTTTTCAACATTCATATTACCATATGGTCCACAGCACTTCATGTGCAATGCGTACATCAACAGTGGCAATCCGTTGAATTTACATGTAGCAAGATTCAGTTATGCATGCAGGAATTTTATATGCAACTTTAATGCAAAACAAAAATTAGAGAGCAAAATAAAAATTAAATAAAGTCCTTACGGCGCAAGATATTCACAAAAGGATGACACAGAAGCAGCAACTTCAGTGTAGTTTTCAGATGATGCAGGAGCTGTTACTTCAACCAGCTGAATTCCTGGTGTCACGGGCATTGCCTCATCGGTTCCATGCATTTTTAGCATCTTATTAATTGAAGAGACGGTAACAGTTATCTGAGCACCTCTTTGGAAATGAAAGGCAAATCCTACTCTTAACTGTTCATAATCTAACTTGTAGCCCAGTGCATAAAATAAGCGAAGCACATTCTTGCTTACTTTACTTTCCACCATGGTCCTAACTAGCACTGAAATTTGTTCAGCACCGGCACCTCTCATTGCACCCCCAACATGTCGAACAGTCCTACATGTTAAAATTTCCTTGAGTACAACCACATACACCCAAAAGTAATGCCATTGACAAGAGAAGCCCCATATTTACCAAGTAGGTTCAGGCTGCTCAAGATCACATAAGAGCCGAACCTCTGAAGCTACAACCCCTGAGAAAAGAGCATCAACCTCATTTTTATCTACACAACCATCAAATAAACAAATAAATAATTGTTTTGCTATTTTTACTATATGCGCACTGGTGGTTGGCAATATCCTCAGAAGGCCAGGAAATGCTGACAAGATTTGGAATAGATGGTGCTCATACTACGTACATGATTCTGCATGTGACCTTTATCTATTCAAAATCTAATGTCACATGCATATGCTATAAAGATTGTCAGACTAGGGAGAAACCTCAAACAAATCAATGTAGCCATCAACAAACTAATTAGGTGATCAAGGGGGGCACAACGGAAGTCACCTTGCCCAAGATATACATATATCTAAACAAGTGAGCGAATATGGTTCATCCTTGGTCCACAGTCCAACA
Organism: Camellia sinensis; assembly: GCF_055761805.1. NCBI lineage: Eukaryota > Viridiplantae > Streptophyta > Magnoliopsida > Ericales > Theaceae > Camellia > Camellia sinensis. The sequence goes on along the minus strand of NC_138963.1, from coordinate 211,270,973 downwards.
TTTTGCGGGGAAAAATACTTACCAAGATTTGGGGCACTTTTAAGACACAATTCATGGATCCGTAAACGTTCTTTATGAACACCACAAAGACCTTGAAGAAGAATCTCAAGGGCCTCAACATGCTACAAGAAAAAAACAGCTAATGTTAAAACAACACCCCACCACCCTCCTCCCTTAAACGTTCTCTGTTTCCCAAAAGGCTTCACTAATGAGTAATAAGGAAAAGAACAGTTGATATAGGCAAAACATTTAAAATTAGAAGTCATCAAAAGCAATTGTGCATATAAAAGAAGGTCCACCTGGGAATGGGATGGATAAGCCAGGACAAAATAGGTATTTTGAAATGACTTGATACTTACAACTAATTTTAACATAGTGCAAGGTTTTTGGGGCAAATATATTGAGATGTAAACTAACATTTAAAAATAAATTTTTGTTTTGTTTTTTTTTTGTGTGGCTAAAATTCCAAATGAATAGTCAGTCTACTACTAGTTGTACCGAAATTATCACTAGTGCTATAAGTTTTTCCAAAAACAAAAGCTGCTTAAGATCGATAAATTAAAATCTCCAATTGAAAGAAAACTATGTCCCCTTAACAATCTGACTCACAGTTGACTTTTAAAAACTTCTGCAGTGCCCATGAAGGTGTGTATAAGGACCTCACGTGCAAGAACTTTTGCAGTGGAATATTACACCAAAAAGAGAACATCATGTGCAAACCTAAGTTTTGAATTACATTTGCAAATTCCTAAATGCAAAGTTCAAATAGAATATATCGATTATATATGTAACTTAATTATTTATTAATGAGATTCAGACAGATGCAGATATTGAACTTGATACATTAAATTGCTGATTAACTTCTATCTACTACTTTAGCTTCTTATTAGGTAAACTGCTCCTGGCTACAACTTAGGAGGCATCATGTTTATTTTCAATGCCACTCCCCCAAACCCCCCTTCCCCTCTCTTCCAATGCCGATGGATAACTTATATACTCCCAGATACAAGGTGTGCATACAACCACCATAAAGTTGTTGAGTGGTCAATCACTTCCAACAAACTGTAGAACTTAACAACAGTTGACCCTATGATGTAGGATTGAAACATTGTTGTTTCTCCAAAAAGTTGAAAAACTATGCAACTATTCTATGCTGCTATACTTCTACTAGTTAATATACATGCCTTAAAATTGTGATATAGATCATCATTGTTTATTTATTTGATTTGATTTTGTGTTTTATTTTTATTTTTTTGATAAGTAAGATATACATGCCAATGTTCCAATTAGTAGGTAGGAGTTGAATCCACACCTCCTTCAGGGTATACAAAGCATTTGAGGTTCACTTCATATAAGTAACTGGGGACGCTTTCGGTAGTTACTTAAAAACATAAAAACCCTATGAAAAACATGGTACAGTCATTCCCAGACAGCAAGTTTAGCATCTGAAAATATTTCCCCATCACGCAAGTCATGTTGCTTCTTTATAAGAATAGAACAAACCTATAAAATTAGAAATAATAATTTTTAAAAAAATGTTTATGGAAGAAACTATATGTTTTTGGAATTTTTATTCAAATTTTACAGATCTCTTCAAGGAAAAAAAATATATCATTAACCATCATCACTAGTTGAAGAAAACCACTCCTCAATCAATAATGCCTAACATATTCTATTGACGAAATCTAAACCCTTATCATATCACATTCCAAAAGTATACAGTGTGCCATTTTCAAGTGCACGTTTCAGTCCCGTTCCTCATACCAGAACAATCTGCATACCAGGTAATGTAAGCCTCTTATTTATATTCATATCATGATACACCTAGGCAGCTAGCATCAGTGAATTTTTGTAGTATCTTTTGAGGCAAGGTAAATGCAGATCTTGGGTAACTAATAGAGAGATGTTATAATTTTTCTGCAAAACTCTATAGAACTCTTCTGACCAAGTTTTTGACGCCTGCACTATTATGAGATAAAGTACTGTTCGATATAATAGAATTGCCAAATCATCATATACCACATGGATCATATCTTGTATTAAAAAGAGAAGAATAACTAACAACAACTTAGCACTTTTGAGGTTTACCGGTGTCTCTATAATTCCCTGAACCACACACTCCATCGATAGTTTATTTTAATTCGTCTCCAATATTCTTCTATACCTGGATTAATCAACCAAATAGAGAGACCAAAAAAAAAAAATGAACCAAGTTTATTGTGACAAAAGTGAGAATTCAAAATTCAAAGATAGAAATCAATGAGACGAAATATGAAAGGACAGTATGAATCAGTATGAATGTTCATCATTAAGAAAATACATACATATTTAATAACTTATGTGTGTATATAATAGTATTATAGTCTATAGATTCTAACACATAGAATATTGGAAAATAAAATTAATGACAATTGAATACAAAGCCAGCCAGAGGGTGCTTTAGTAGTACCCATATTAAATTCAATATATATTAGATATACAGTAACAGTACCCAAGGAAAATGAGTTGAATTGAAACACTTTTTGGAGTCCTAATCAATTCAATTGACCCAACTAAGAGGTCAAAGCTTCTTCTTAGAGAAAGCGAGGGTGAGGAATTTAATTCTCAGTGGAGAGCATTGATTAGGTGAAAAAGAGCCAGAGGACGGATTTGGAAGCAAAAGGCGATTGGTTACTCTTTGATCCAGGACCAGCGTTTAGTTTGGGTGCAAAGCCAAGAATGACATATACTTCTTTCTCACCATGTGGCAAGATCTGATTATCTGCCTACCAAATCATATCCCTTTTCAAAACCTGGTTGGTAGGCCAGTTAGATGAACCATGTTACTTGAGATATGTACGAATACTAATATAATTCCTCCAAATCTTTCAAGAAATTAATCTACAATTCTACAGCTCAATCATCAGTACCAGAGTCCATAAATTTTAAAGTGACATTGTAGATCAAGTAGTTCTCAAATGGTCTCTTAAATTGTGGTTGGGAACCTAGATTTGGATTTGAGATGGGATTTTAAATTCTTGGAGTTTAAATGCCTAGACTGCAAATCAATGGGGTTAATAATCATCTGTTTGTACCAAAAAATATATAAATGCAATGTTTAGATATCAAAGATTTTACAGCCTACTTAACAAACCACTATTATATACATCTTCTATTTGAATAAATAATGAGTTGCATATAAAACAACACAGACGGTTCTATTTCACAAAATTTAAATAAAAAATAAAAAATTAAAACTCACCGGCATTGTTTATGCAAATTACACAATGTACAGTACATCCAAAAAAAACTTGAGCTAATGAAAAACCAAATATTAAACTCAAATTGATGTTTTGAATTTCTTTTCGATAAAAGAGGAATTTTAGGTTGTAATCAAATAAACAATGAATATGGAACCTGAAAGGAAACAGAGTAATGAAATACCTAGAGATGTTATGCAAAAAGAGCGAGCGAGAGAGATCTTCATTCAAAATTTGTGCACAAATCAACAATATGGAAAAGTAAAACTGGATGAGTGAAATGTTATTTACCTCAGCGAGTTACGCAGATGAACAATCAGTCGTCAAACACTCCAAAAATCGATAGAATTGGAGAGCTTGGCTAGGTTTTTTTATTTTTTTTGGGGGGGGGGGGGGGGGGGGGGGGGGGGGGAGGAGGGATCGAGAATCTGAGGAGCTTGTACCGGGAAAACTGAAAGGAACACCTAAAATCTACAAGGGACGTGAATGTTATATCTAATCCGGGTCTTGGGTATAAAAGGGAAAATGTTTGAAACATTAAAAAAAAATATTGCATGTTTTTCAATTTAGATTTTTAGATTTTAATTGTAATAATTAAAATTTTGATATTATTTTTGTATCATAATTTAATCTCTTCATCTATCTCCGTCTCATTCAGCTAACAAAAGCTTGAGTAAATTTTTACGGTTCAAACCCCACCTATTCAAATTCTCAGATCTCTTTCATCGTAATTCTGTTTCACTTCATTTTCATGTCGTTAAATTTATCTCATAATCTAATTTTCATTCCACCCCTCATATACCTTATTTTATCTCTTTTTGCTTAATTTTTATTCCACTCCTCATATGTTTTATTCTATTTCTTTTTATGTCATCGAAATTCTAAAAGTCGATTAAAAATAATATTTTAATTACACATTTAATAATAATAATATAATAGAGCATGCGTTAACTTTTAATTTATTACATATTTAATAATAATAAATCTAACTCTTATATTACATTATTGTAAATATAAATATAAGTATGTGAGCCCCTAATCTTACTCGTATGAAAAACCGAGGGTCCATTGCCCATATCCGTATGTTTTTTCGCTGTTGATAGGCTTGAGCATCAAAGCATGGTTGGGTTTAGGAGTAAATTATCACCAAATCATCACTTACTAATATAATAAATTTTGGAATTAAAACAAATAGTAATAATAAAACGCAGGTTGAAATCACAATTCTTAAAAACCATTGCTCACAATCTGCTCAAATATCAAATAATATTATTATTTTAATAAAATTTAGTTAAATTTTTTTCATTGGACTCTTATTTATAAAAATAATAATTTAATTTATTTTGTTTCATAATCCCCTTAAAAAGAGACACATAATTGAGCAAAAACAGAGTAAGTTTTTTTCTTGGACAATATTATCCACATATATATATATATATATATCTCACAAAACTTTTTGGCGAGGAACACTTTTATTTTATTTTATACAAGTTTAAAAATGTTATATATGTGTATTTTTAATTGGTTCATCTAGTATGTATTCTATTTTTTATAATAGTAAAATGCTACTGTAAACCAGAAAATATTATTATTTACATCAATTTTGACGATATTTTTTATATTTTTTAGAATTTTATAATTAATATGAATCTTATTTGATAAATCTTAATAAGAGGATTTTAAAAATATTAATTTTATTAAAAATTGATATTTAAAAAAAAATTATATTATTTTAAAATTTAAAATATTAAATTACTCACTAAATATATTTTTGTAATAGTAATATGTGTTGAATTTTTTAATTTTTTTTATACTTATCATTAATATATTAAAATTTTATTACGATGGAATTTTAACTAAATTTCCTATTATTTTATAAACAACAATAATTTAGATAATTTAAATCCCCAAGCTTCTGATGGTGTTGCTGCCAAAAGTGGTGCTTCAATACGAAGCGATCTTTATCTCATCGCTCCACTCCGTTTTTCTTTTTCAACATTTGCCAATTGACTCCATTTTCACCCTTGATGTGCTGTCAAGCACTTTGGTCGAGCACTTGGTGAGCGAAATTGATTCTGACGTTATTCAAGAAAATTGAGATTTCTCATACCACAGCAAAACTGAAAACAAGAATACAACTTATTTATCAAATGGGTTGACAGACGCTATAAGAAATCGTACTTTTATCGACTAAAAATTTAATCGGTAAAAGTTTATTTTTAGTTAGTAAAAATTATTCGTGATCAATTTTTTTGATCCTCATTTTGGTCATCAATTGAGGGTCAATAAAAGTAATTAGCCGCCAAAACTTTTGTTAGTCGGGAAAAAGTTGAATTTATCGACTAAATTTTTGGTCACTAAATATATTATTATTGCGACTAATCCACTTAGTCGCTAAAACACTTTAGTCGCGAAAAGTGACATATTTTCGACCAAATATGTTAGTCGCCAATTGTCACATTCCACAACCAAACATGTTAGTCGTCAAAAGTCACATTCCACGACCAAACATTTTAGTCGCCAAAAGTAATGTTTGTGCGACTACAAGTTTAGTCGGCAATGGACCTATTTGCGACCAAACTCTTTGGTTGTCAAAAGTTTACCGACTAATTATTTAGTCGCCAAATGTATCATTTTACCTACCAACATTTTGGTCGGCAAAATCACAATTTAGTCGTCAATATCTAACAAAATAAACCTGTAATTGAAGACAAATATTCCGTCCAATCTATTCAATATAATCTGTAATTAAAAAGAATTATTCATACTAACAAAGTATCTCAATCATGAACATTCAATGAAATACATAAATCATCAAATCCTGAACCTGCTTAATAAAACTCAGCAACTATTATAAGTTTCCATCTACAAATAATTCCAAAGTACATGTGGCCAAGGTGGCACTAAAGTGCTAGCCAAAGTGTCACGTGTCCTTGACTTGATGCCGAGATAATCTCGGTTAGGCCGAGGTTATCTGCGGAGAAACCGGAATTCGAGATGAGCGGATAAGTTACAAGAGTCCTAGAATGAAGGAGGACTTCAGTCTGGATAAGGATAAAGCTCGTAAGGAGTTTATCTTTATCTATTTGGGAGTCCTGGATAGGCATTGAGCCAGAGTCCATTGAAGCAAGGCTTCTACAAGGATCAGATCAGTGTTGGCTATAAAAGTAAGGCACCATCGTAGGTCTAAGGTATGCTTTTTGTATTCTGAATAGTGAGTAAAACACTTTTGCTATCTTTGAGAGATAACTGACTTGATCGTTGGAGTGCCCCTGGGTGGACGAACCACCGCCGGAGTCTTTTTCTTTTTGTTACAGGTCGTTCGGGCGTAATCCATTCTGCCAGTGTTCTCCAGCTGAGTACCCGTTTGGCAGTGTGGTCAGAAAACAGCACACACAATTTGGCGCCGTTTGTGGGAAAGAAAGGAGAATAGATGGACAACAATAGACAGAAAGAAAAGGTTGGGGACGACATCCCTACTGGGAGTGGTAAGAACATTGACCTTAGTGTGGAAGAGGATAACTGCAACGAAGAAACTTGGGATCAGAATCCCGGAAAGAAAGACGTCGGCAAAGAGGGTGACGTGCGAAAGAAGTCCGACCGAGGTGGGTACTATAACGAGGACGATCTCCAGGTATGGAGAGATAGATGCCTGTGGAGGGACGACGAGATGAAGAGAATGGCGAACAAATTGGCGGGCCTACAATCGGTCGTCAACTTTATGATGCAGAACAACGTCATGCAACCACCATTTTCATTACAAGATACGCTGATTCCAGCGGCCAAAAAAGATGCCCAGACAGGACGGCAGAGGACAATTCCTACAGTTCCTTGGCACGATAGGACCAAGGAGCATTCTCACTGACCTTCAAGGGAGGTTGGGCGAGGAGAGTCGATAAAGGGAGATTCTCGAAAGACGCAGACTTGACGTCGAGGTTATCTGCGGAGAAACCGAAATCCGAGATGAGCGGATAAGTTACAAGAGTCCTAGAATGAAGGAGGACTTCAGTCTGAGTAAGGATAAAACTCTTAGGGAGTTTATCTTTATCTATTTGAGAGTCCTGGATAGGCATTGAGCCAGAGTCCATTGAAGCAAGGCTTCTACAAGGATCTGGTCAGTGTTGGTTATAAAAGTAAGTCACCCTCGTGGGTCTAAGGTACGCTTTTTGTATTTTGAATAGTGAGTAAAGCACTTTTGCTATATTTGAGAGATAACTGACTTGATCGTTGGAGTGCCCCAGGGTGGACGAACCACCGCCGGAGTCTTTTTCTTTCTGTTATAGGTCGTTCGGTTGCAATCTATTCTGCCAGTGTTCTCCAGTTGAGTACCCGTTTGGCAGTGTGGTCAGAAAATAGCACACACAGTACATATTCCTCCAATTTAAAATTTTATCCATGCGCATCTATCAAAAAATATAACTAGTCTACCCAAATATTTTCCATATGCACCCATCAAAAAATATAACTACTAGTCTATCCAAAAATATAACTACTAGTCTATCGAAATATTTTCCATACACATCTATCCAAAAATATATAATACTTCCAAAAATGATTATAGTGCTAATTAGTCCTGTACAATTTTGCTTTATGCACAAGTTCATCCATCTGTACCAAAGAAAAAGAAAAAGAATGTCAAGAATTGAATAAGGTATATAATTTAAGTAAAACTTGTAAAGCTGAACTTACCTGAATAATAGACAAAGCAATTCTGTACAACATGACATCGATGTTATTTTCACGAGCAATTTGCACTTGCTCGCCAAGGATCCTAAACAAATAAACAGCAGCAGGTGTATATAACTCCCATCTTCTATTTTCTTTGGTGGTTGTGCTTTATCAGCTTCAAGGATATTCAAGTACCATTTCTAGAAAATAGTGACAGCAAATGGCAAAGGAAAGACATGTGATCTGAGCAATGTTATAAACCAAGTAACAAACCAATAAAGCTATCATAAAAATTATGATTACCGTTGTTATAGCTTGCATTCTTTCAACATATGCATTCATAAGGGGATCCATTGCACCACTCTCTAAACAAACTTGAGCCAAGGACTCATCAACACCAAGGCTTACCAAATTATCTTGGTATTCAACCACCCAACCAGTCACCTAATTGAAATAGATGAGAACAAGCAACGTAATGAAATTACAACTAGAAAAGACAATAACATAGTGAAATGAAGCTCACAACACCACAAAATAATGAACCGTTATAGAAGAAAAAAAACACATTAGATAGGATGATAAAGAAGATAAATCATTAATATAATAAGATGAAACAAAGGATCATTAAATAAATTAAAACTCATGACACCACAAATGCGTAGTAAAATGGAAACTTCTAAATAAGGAATACTTAATCCTTGCTTAAAAAGAATTGCTATCCAATGAGTAATTAAAATTGTTTTCCACAATAACAATTTGATAGGATTTTTTTTTTCTTAAAGAGAAATTCTCTACAAGAAAAAGGCTTGGACTTATTGATGATCAAGATGCCCTGCGTCCTTTGCATTAACTAAAACAAGTAAAAAACCAAAGGTATGATAATGTTGAGAAACTGCTAAGCAGAGAGAAAGAAAAGAAAGCAAAATAGCTCAAAGATCAATTCGGGGAAAAAATGAAGCTCAAGAATGCTTTAAAATATCAACGATCCATATAGTCAAATTAAGACACAATATATATAAATTCATTTTAAACTCTTATCGATAATAGTTAGGTGCTAAACAGTAAAAATTCACAAGCCCAAGCATACAAGCCACACTAGCAGCATGATTATGGGCAAAATAAAATCTTAAGCTATGAACAATAAAGTGATTTCTAGACACATCAAAAAGATTTTATTACAAAATTACATAATCCAAAGTCATCATGATCCACAATGTTAAGGTGTTCATAGGGAGCTAATTAACTACTTCCCTTTGATTGTATCGGTAAAAGCACAGAAATATTTTCCTTATGCAATCAACTTTCAAAACTAGTAGTGAATCAAATACGCCCAAATTTTGACATAGAAATTCAATATTCATCAAAATTGATTTGAAATGAAACAATTTGGGAAAGTCTATCTTTGGATGAAAAATCACAAGAAATTTGCAACTCTTTAGGAATCAAAATCCACAATTCAATGCTGATTATGAACTGAAACAAATGTTGAACATACTCTCAATATTACATAATAAAAATAAAAAATAAAAAATAAATTTGAAAGAGAGAGAGAGAGAGAGAGAGAGGAAAACATAAACCTTGCTTGCTTATTAAGAAATTGTGCTGAAACAAAATTCAATGAATATGAACTGAGTTTATAATCCCTTTGCATAACTTGCATAATCAAAGAGTGATAGTATAAATATTAGGTTTTGATAAATTCTTCATGAATATACCACCATGAACCAATCTAAGAGAGCATAGAAAACAATCCCAATGAGCATAACCTGAAGCAAATAAAATTGAGCTCTCCCTTCCACTGTAACTTCTTTGCTCTCCCTTATTCCATACGGCCTGTAATCCCACAAATATCAATAAGTTATATAGAAGGTAACTCTGAAAGAATTCACTAGCCAAGTAATATTCCATTCAGATGCCTGAAGACAAAATGCATGTAATGTACAACAAATTGTATTGAAGTCCACAACTTACTATGAGAAAGACAATCTCCAAAGTCCACTAAGAGCTGCATCCAGTTCAACCGTCTTGATGGCTATAGCACCAGCTTCATCCTATTTAAACAGTGTTGAAATGGCCTAATTATAATATTGCAAGATACTGTATAGAGGTTAAAATTTTATTAAATAATAGAAGTTTATCTGACTGGTATCTTTACGAAGCCAATAATGGATATCATGACGTAATGTGCCACTTTTAAAGTAGTTGTCTGCAGAAAGGAAAGTAAGAAATCTGGGATATTATTAAAATTAATGAAAATGGGTAGTTCCAAACATACAAAGTGAATAAAGATTAAGAAACATACCTCCCATTTCACTAAAAAATATGATGTATGGATAAACTACATAATCTTATTTATCAAATAAGTGGCAGTATATGTTTTCTATAACAATAGCAGATACCAAAATTTGAGCAAAACGACAAGATGTAAAATTGTGTAGCCAACCTGAAGTAGCATGAGCAAATGCCATTTGGGATTTGACATAAATACAAAATATAAAGTTCTCCAAGCTGTGTAGATATTAGGGGGTCATAAACCAATGTCTTTACTGTAGATATTAACTGAGGGATTATATGGTTTGTCCAAGTTTTGTTTAAGAAATTATGCATATAAGTTACTTCTTATGTCTCTCCCTCAGATAACCATGTTCCCTAGTACTTGGGAATCAACCAGATTATATATGGTGAAAAAAATTAAAGTTCTCAAGTTTAAAAGTTCATTCCATCATGGTTTCTACAATCAATACCTACAGACAGTTCCATTGATTTTCTCACTCTAAGATCTCCCAAGCTGGATGAGGAGGCACTACAAGAATCTGCACTTTTCGCGACCACTTTTCGCGACCAATGTAAAAGTTGGTAGCTAAAAGTTATCTTTTGGCGACCAAATATTAATTAGTCGCAAATGATCATTATTTTTGGCGACCAAATATTATTGGTCGCAGAAGGTTATATTTTGGCGACCAAAAAATGACATGGTTGCAGAAAGTGATATGTTTTTGCCGACCAACTACAAATTTGGTCACGGAAGGTCACATATTTTTTGGCGACCAAAAATTTGGTCGCGAAAAACTTATTTTTAGCAACCAAAAAAAATTAGTCGCCAAATTAATACTTTTAGCGACTAATATTTTAGTCGCCATTGATTGAGATTTGGCGACTAAAATATTTTGGTCGGCGAAGGTACCTTTTCTGCGGCTAATATGGTCTTTTGGTCGCCAAAAGTTTGGGAGAGAAATTTGATTTTTAGTGGGGTGGGAATTGAAATTTTTTTGCGACAAATAAATTTGGTCGCCAATTTTAAAACGACGTCGTTTTGTACCATGAAAGCAGAGAAAAAAAAAAAAAACCCTAATCACCATCGTCTCTATCTTGCTATGTCTCGGTCCGCCTCTCCCTCTCTGTGTTCTTTCTCTCAATCGGTGCCCACTCTCTCTAGCTCACCGAAGTCCCTCGCCACCGTTGCTCACATCCATCGCACATCGCCACCGCCGCAAATCGCCGTCGCCCTCTGTCTTTCTCTCACACAGAGGGAGCGATTGCTGGGTATTCGCTGCTGTGGTTGTTCACTACAACAAAAAGTGTCTTTGGAGACGAAAACTAATGACGAAAATAAATTTTGTCACGAAAGACGTACCTTTTAGTAAAGAAAATAAATTTTCATTTCCAAATGTACCAATTTTAGAGACAAAAATAAAATTTCGTCACCAATCTGCATATATAATAAAAAAATTAGGTGACGAAATTATTTTTCGTCATTATTTATATTTTTTTTGTGCGCTAATTTTTCGGATGGTGCCAAAATTTTCAGACTTTTGGTGAGGAAAAAATTGGTCACCAATAATAAAATTATTAATGACGAATATATTTTCGTCACCAATAATTTTTTATAATTTAATATTATTTAATGAAAAAACTATTTTCGTGGCTAATAATTTTATTTTTAGTGAGAAAATAATTCTGTCACCAAATAAATGATTTAATTGCTAAAGATTTTTAGAGGGAAATGAATATATTGGCGCCTTTAGATATATCTGTTCCTCTCATACACAGATTCCAAACCTCACCCTACATGACCTCACCTCCCTCTTTCTCTTCTCTCACGCCTCACGCCTCACGCCTCTGTGTCTCTTCTCTCTCACGCCTCACGCCTCACGCTGCCCTCCTCTCTGTTACTAGAGCATCACCGCAAGGGTTAGATGAGCACAATGCAAGGGTTAGGTGAGCACACCGTAAGGGTTAGCACCACCGTCGCTTTGTCTCGGGTAGGTATGTCCTCTATTTCGCCCTTCTCTCTTTCTCTCTTTGTGCGTGTGTGTGTGTCTCTCTGTCTTCCTCTCTTTGTCTCCTTCGATTTGGGGCTAATTATTTTCTTCATTTTGCTCACTATTTGACATTAAACAGGGGAATTTGGGGCTTTATTGGCATCAAACTGGAAAGGGTATGACCCTCTTCTAATTTCTTTTTCTCATGTTTTTTCTATTACTTAAGGGGATCGAAAAGGCATTGGTAGCATTATGTAATGGGTTTTTATTGGACTAGGATATGATTTTGAATATTGGTATATTAATTTGGGATTTGATTCCACAGTTTCTTTCTCTTCTGATCTTTTGGTGCTACATCAAGTTTTTTTTTGACCTTTGATAATGATCCTTTTGATATGTTTCCTCATTCTCACATATATTGGGTTATCCACTGGTTCATTGGTCAAAATTTTGGTCAAATACTGTGGCAATTTGTTGAATTGATTAATTAATTTTTCTTTTTAGTTAATGAAATCTTAGTTTCAAATTCACACCAATTCAGGGTATTCGAATTCAAGGCTTGAGGGTTTTGATTAAGAATTGGATTGAAGGCTCGAACCAGGTTCTAAAATTAGAGCTAAAGCTCATTTACTGTGTCAACTTTTCCCCTTCCTTTTGTACCTTACCAAGAAGGGAAAAAAATCTAGAAAGAAGAGAGAATTGTTTTGTACTATGCCTTGTTACTCATGCCTTGTGTTTGTCTTTGTTTATATGTTTAGAAGAGAGAATTATTTCAAGATTTGGATCCACTGTTGTCGAACACTTTTGGTACTATCGCTGCCCTCTTGCAGGTATGCTTTATATTGTTCATAATAATATTTTGTAATCAGTTTTTGGCCCCACAATTGATGTTTGCTGCAGTGTTCTACATTAATCACTGGCTAATCTGCCTCTCAAAGAACCTACCTTAATTTTCTTTTCCATTCATAATTTATTTTACTAGAAAATGCTGTTCGTCTTAGCTTTTCTTTTGTCTATCAGACATAGATTATGTTCCTTTATAGAGCACAGCAAACAAGGGGTATATGTTCCACTCTGTCTTGTGGCAGCAAATCGATGGTTCGTGCTATCGCAGCATTAATTATACTGGTGACCTGTGCATTTATTGTTTATATATCTACTGCTGTGCACACGTTTTTGCATTGATCGTGCAAATTCTGAGTTCTACTTGTGTGTTACTTGATTATAAGATATGACTAAGAGGTTGAAGTAGTATGTGAACTTGGTGGTGTTGATTTGGTGAAAATTGACGGCCTGATTCCTATAAAAAAATTATTTTTTGGGGCTAATTATGATGATTTGGTAAGTATTTACTGTTGCAAATTATGCTTATTTGGATATGTTTAATTTACAATTGGATGAATTTGCTTATTGAGCTAACAGAATTAAGTTGAAACACTTCTAACTTGGATGCACTATATGCACATTGTTATGTATTTTTTTTAGTCGTGGAAATTTTTAAATCATATTTTGTTTATAATCAATCATTGAATTTTGAAAGGAAAACAAAATCCTACAGAACATGATGTTGTTTTGTTAGAGAATGCACTGAAGTAATGGAAAAGAAACATTGACTTGACTTCAAACTGCTTTTTTCATAGATGACAACACACCACACAATGATAGGAGAATCCATGCCGATGCCCCCACAATATCTTGGTCCTCTTGGTTTCTCTTTGTAGCAAATAGGCAAGTTGACACTCTATTTTGTTGAAAAAAATTTGCTCGGAAAAAGTTACTTTTAACTATGAAGATAATTTATTTTAGCAATCCCCTCAAACCTAATTAAAGAAACATACTAATTTTTTTCTTCAAGGTGCAAGGAAATTTACTTGTATATATGAATGAAGTAGTGTTGTTAATTATGGCTTCATTTTTTGTAGGCTTCTTCAGAGATTATGGAGTAGATGGTTCTTGGACGGTTGAAAACTTATGGAGTTGGGTTGGTTTTGTTGCGTGTTAGGGTGATATTTCTTTGATAACCAGCATCTCTAATTTGTGCTTTTCGACTTTGTTTGGATTGCTTTTCAATAGAATGCTATTTACATACATATTGACTGTCTTAATCTTGTTTTGCTGATGGGAGGAAAGAAAAAGTGAGCTTTGTTGGTATCATCTCTTGCTTCATATTGCATTTTAGACTCCATTGACAACTTGATTTTGTGTAAAATATTTTTTGCGCCTAAAGAAGCTGTTAAGCTTTCCCGTCTCTCAAGAAGCTTTTGATTTTATCTTTGCAGCCTTATTCTAGTTTAATCGTGTTTATGATTAGTTACATGTTACTTTATTAAAACTGAAGTTCTTTTATTTCTATATATATTTATGAATAGAATAGGATTTTTTATTTTTATTTTTATGATGCTATCTTTAGAAACACCTAACCCTTGTGAGAGCATATAATCTGTTAGTACACTTCTCCATATCTAATTTTCTTGCAGCTCACATCTCACTTATCCCTTTTACAATCTTGTTGACATCAATTAAGAACATATCTATTTAGCTATACAGAGAAAAGATAGAAACACAGGATCACATAAACATGATGTGCACAACATCAAACTAGTTAGATCTTTTCTTCAAGAAATGTGTCTGTTTTTATAGAATGAATGTCTTTGGAGAGATTTGAAAGGGCAGGTACAATCTCAACCAAATTCATAGACACACATATCTCACCTCATCTGTCTTGTTGTCCCGAAATATTCATAGCAATTAGATCATGGCTTCAGGTCATCAAATGATCAAACGGTTGGGATTGTTTTGAGGTAGAACAACAAAGGGGTTCTTCGTCCATCAAAGGAGGGATATGATATGTGTGAAAAGGACTACAATTCAAGCAATGATGTATTTGTCTATCAATATGTAGGAAACAATAGAAAGAACCACATGAAGAAGATACATTAACTTGTGGTTGTGCACTAGGTCAAACTTGTTGGATCCTTCTTCAACAATGGTCTCCAATTTAGGAACATTGGATGAAGGTTTTTGGGGAGAGAAGAGAGGAGATGGAAACTCAGGAATGACTGTGTATTTAATAATGGGCAGCCTTCTTGTGTTGAGATGGGTGAAATAGTGAAGGTTAGGGTGGCTGTGTGATCTCATTAAAGTGAGAATGGCTATTTGGTATCCTTGTGTGTGATACAGATCAGCCACAGCAGCGAGCCATAGCCAAGGCCACAGCAGTCAAGGCAGTGAAAACTAGATAGCTGCAGCCAAGGCCACAGTGATATGGCAGAGCAGTTAAGGCCACAGTCCAGCAACCAAGGCCACACCTTAGCAGCTAGCAGCCATAGCGAAGGCTGCAGCTTAGAACAGACAGAGCTGCTAATGCTACAGTAGCTGCAGCCTCAGCTGCAGCCCTCTCTCATCAGCTGAAGTCTCTCTCTCATTTCAAGAACGTGTGAATTGCAAAGCAAGTGGCAAATTAGCTGTTAGTTTGTTAAAGGTTAACTATATGGTTTAGTTAGACAGTTATAGTCAAGTTAGGTAGTTATGGTTATGGTTCATTGTTTTTCCCTCAACAATTTTAGCTTCTTTTTTCTATTGACAAATTCGCAGCTGGGGTTCTTCTCTCTCTTTGCCCTATAAATTGCAATTTATGTGCCCTAATTGATTTTTCCTTGCCAAATGCATTTTTGTTCTTTCCAGATTTCTATTTTAGTGTTAATTCCTCTATTTGTTTCATCCACTAGATCTGTCAATTTAGTTCTGGATTGAAAATCTGGAAAATATTTCAGAAATGAAATGACATTTTAAAAACTGCATTTT